>NC_069657.1:183201856-183801856 GCF_027244095.1 Hemicordylus capensis | reverse complement strand
CAGCCCTCTGCACAAATCCTTTGAAAAAATTCAGGTAGCTTCCTTGCCCCTACCTGGCACTACCACCAACACCACACTGCTCTAGGCCACCCCTTTCCCCCTGACGTGAAGCGATACACCCTCCATTATACCTAATGGGGGAAAACCTTAAAGATGCGTAAACTTCAACAATTCACCAAAAACCAGCCCTTTGCCCAATCCCTCTGCAATTGGGGCGGTAGCCTCCACCCATTAGGCACTACCACCCCACCCCACTCTTTTGCCCCTGGGACCCAAAATTCGAGTAGACGTCACATCAGACCTTTTTGCATTGAAGTCAATGGGAGGCAAAAAGGCGGGAAATTCAAATAGACGTCATTGCTCAAAATGGAGGGGGAAGAAGAAGGCATTTATTGGCCACAAAATGGAGGGCTGAAACAACAGATATTTCGGAGCTGAAACGGGGGTGATTCGGTTCGGCTCCGAAAAATTTTGGATGGCTGAAAGGGTGATTCAGTTCGGATCCGATCACCTGAAATTGGCTGTTTCGGGTACAGATCGTTCTGTACCCGAAACGTTTCGCACATCCCTATTAGGTAGGACTTAAAGAAGCCAAGAGACAGGACATTCTCAGAGAGGGTTTAGAAAAGCCAGGAGATAGGGACAGATGGGGCTAGAGAGAGGATCTCTAGAGAAACAGGGTCTGTTCTGGGACTGGTGGGTTCCAGGGAAGGACTGGGTAGGACAAGATCAGTGTCTATAGGTGACTGAACTGTGGCTACCTCAGTCAAACTGTTATCTGTCTGTGCAGACACAATGTAGAATGCCTGCCTGTGGGTGAAGTCTGTGGATCATAATCTTTCATCTCACATTATTTACACTTTTAACCAAGCCTTGTTACTGTTACTAAAGAAACCATTACAGGTGGTTTTCTCTCTGCCTACCTTTGGCAGAGAGAAAACTTTAAGCTGCTTGTACAGAAATAAACTTGATTTTTTAAATGTATAAGTTCATCCTGTGTCCTGTGTACTAAATTTTCTTCTCACACAGCTCTCAGCTACTCTGCTGGGGGTTGTCAAAATAAAAACCCAAGCAGGAAGAGCTTGATGGTGGCAGCAAAAGCTAGAAGAAGAGATAAATACTATTTCTCAGTAATATTGGTCAACATAAGTATAAAGTTAACTTCTCTAGTTTCGGGTACAGACCCCCCTCACTGTCCAAGGAGGATGAGCAAGGTGCCACTCACCAGAATGTCCTCTACTCAATAATCCAAGTCATTTAGGAACAGCTTAAGGCCAAGTAAAGTGCCATGTGACACTCCACTTGACACCTCCTTCCAGGCTGACATGGATTGCACTGGAATAGTGGTGGCCAAATGTAACTGATCATGAATCTTCCGGAATTTTTTTACTTGTCTCATTGTTCTGGCAAGAACTTCCAATAGCAGTATATTTGGATTCATGCAATGGATAGTTCCTCAGTTGGGAACCCACATGTACAGCCTGGAATCTATGCCACAGTTTACTCCCCCTCCTTCTCTCATTCATTATTAAATGCTCTTCATATATAGAACACACAATTATTCTCCCAGCAGAGAGATCATACACTCTATTCAACCATCTATGAGGAAAACATTGATATATACAAAATATATAATACTGTTTGGAGAATATGATACACTCATAAGCAGCACACATTATGTTGTTATTATACAGGCTGGGTATCCCTTATCCAGACTGCTTGGGACCAGAAGTGTTCCAGATTTTAGACTTTTCTGGATTTTGGAATATTTGCATAATAAGGTATCTTGGGCATGGGATCCAAGTCTAAACATGAAAAGTTACTGCATTTTCCCCCTCTTTCTAAGTCTCTCTTCTCCACCCTGCTTCCTTGCTCCTAACTGCCTCCATTATGTGACACTCATTATGTGACACCCGTGACACTGCCGAACAGCTCATGTTCGCCAGTGCCCTTTTTTCCCTGGCCGGAGGGAGGCCTCTAGAGCACATGGACACCACCGATCAGCTGTTCGGAGGCGTCTGGGAGCATCAAAGGCCGCAGGCCTATTGTGGAGAAGGCAGGGAAGCGCCCCTCCACTTCCGCTTTCCCCAGCTACCTCTCGCTGGCTACTAACAACAGAGTGACCAGCATAAGAGAGTGTCTTCTTCGCTATGAGCTCCATCGCCCATTGAGGTCACTTGAGGAGGTCCATCTCCAGTTGCCACCAACTCGTTTGGTGGCTACACAGACGGGCCTTCTCGGCTGCTGCCCCAAGATTGTGGAATGCGCTCCCTGCTAAGATACGATCCTCCCCATCTCTGGCAATTTTCAGAAAACACCTGAAAACACATCTCTTCAGCCAGGCTTTCTCAGCTTTTTAAAACTTGTTTTTAAATTGTTCTGATTATTTAATTGCTGTTTTATGATGTTTTTAATTGTTAATAATTGTTTCTATGCTTTATCATTTTTGTTTTAATTATTAACTGATTTTAATGGTGTTTTAATGTAAACCGCCCTTTAGCCTTTTGGAAGGGCGGTATAAAAGTTTTAATAATAAATAATAAATAAATAAATAAATACCCGCAACTCCCACTCGCCTAAGTAAGTTTTGACTGCATGTTTAAAAGTAGCAAAATTGGGCATCTGCAAGCGAGTGAGTGGTTTCTGGATTTTGGAGCATTCCGGATTTTGGATGTCCGGATAAGGGATACTCAACCTGTATTATGCTATACATGTACATCCTACATATGCTTCTTATTTATGATGATACTATATATGTGGCAAAACACTGACATTATCTTCCACACCCACAAGAAAGATGAAACTTGGCACATTTGTAGCATGGTCTTAAAAGCAGTAATGCATATTTATCTTATGGAATTTATTTTCAGACAGGCACTCACAGAATAATAAACATCTATGCTTTAACGAATGATCCTCTAGACATTACACCCCATACAGTAATCAGTCAGTGTGATGGCACATTTTGGTTTGTACCCTAATAATCACATGCAGAAGGAAGCTCATGAAAGGGAGCTTTCCTGCTCCTCGTCCAAATAGCAGCCCCTTGTGCCCCCTGAGTAGTCTCTACTGACGATTGGGGCTTTGGGGAATGAAGAAGTGCTGTGGAAAGCAGGAATCCTCCCAAACCAGGTTCCATAAGCAGAACTGTCCTATTCAAGGAATTGTTTAGTAAAATAATTTGGCTTAATGCAGATGTCTTGTGTTTATATCCTCTGCTATGAAACTTTGTTCACTTTTGAAAATTGTTTCCATTGTTTCTTAGCTATGTGTCAAAACATGAAGAATTAAGTTAGTACACGCAACCCCAATTTGCCATTTTCTAAGCTTTTCAGAAACTAATTTTCCAATGTTCAGTAATGTCCTTTTAAGACAATTTAAAATGCCTATTAGTATAGTTTATTAAAATGAATGTAAGTGAAATTATGTGAAGCTATGCTCTTAAGAATCAGACCCTCAATAAAACTTCAGCTGCTGGATATACAGCTTGAACCCTCCAAGCACTTCAGATCAAGATTAACTATAATAAGACACAGGATTAGCTATATCTTCTGACAGGAGAAAGCTGCCTTGCCAAGGAACAGATGAGTCACTGCTTCTCATTCCTGGTTCTAGGAGATAATCTCTGGGGACCTTCCTAGCATTGCTCTCTTTGTTCTCCAATAGCATAGACTTTCCTCTAAAGCCAGACGATCTACCAATTAAGAAATTACCCTGGGATTGGATGGAATCTATTTCACTCAATTCTAACATGCACTTAATTGTAAGAATATCACCAGGGATATTGATTTGTGTACATGCAGAGCAATGCCCTTAAATCTAAAGGGAGTTTTAAAAGGCACTACAATGCAATTGGGACTGCATGCATAGCAGTGCATGGGCTTCTATCTAGGAGAACATACATCAACAAACAAACAAAAAGGAAAAATGCTGCATGCACAGATAATCCTGTTCTGACTTCTGGGTCAGAGTTAAACACTGGGACACAAACATGCCCGAGTCTTTCAAGCAGCAAGGAACAATCATAAGACACACTGATTTCACTGAGAGAGTTAACAATGTGTTTAATCCTCCCACTGATTGAAATGTGCTTTGGGCTAGCCTTGGCATTTGTGGTCACTAGCCCCACAACTCCTTCCCCCCCACCTCCGGTCCTTTGGCACATCCAGCAGAGAGCAGCCATCAGCTTCTCAACTTGCACTGAGATGGGGCATGCTCAGTCGTCTTGTGTTCTCCCAGCCCAGCATGAAGTGGATAACCTCTCTCAGGTGAGTGGCACAGTCACTCACTCATCTTGCTGGACTGGGACATGCTCAGAAGCAATGAAAGGTGCCTGGCATATTGCTTCTGGGTGTCTTCCACCCCTGCACAGGACAAATTCACAACTCCACCATTCAACAGGACTAGAAGAGAGAAAGATTTTCCACCAGGAAGTTTTTCACACCTGGCTTTCAGTTTGCATCTCCTCTAGAATTGAGGGCCAAATTTAACCCGAAGTACCCTGTGAGCTATCGGGAAGCACTTCACACACAATTTGGTTGTGTTTTTTGTGTGTGTTTTTTTAATGTGTTAAGAGTGTAGCCCGATTTATATCCTGGGGGCGGGGGCGAGATCCACTTTTTGCATTGGTTTTTTGGGGAAACTTGGAACTCTCAGTAAACCCATAGTAAAGCCTGATGTCTGGGCAAGCTAAAGGCTGGGAAACTGTCAAAAACACAAGCTTTTTTTCCTGCTCCTGAATGCCTCCCAGGCCTAGATTGGGCAAGAAGCCGTCCCCCTCCTTCAGAATCCCTTACTTGCCTTGCACTGATGCTCCAAAATGACAGGAAAGGATTCTCTCCACTTCTTAGTGTCTCCGAGCTCAGCACACCAGGAGGACAAACTAATATCTGTTTCTCCATCAATGGCACAGACCAGCCTCTTGCTGAACCAGAGCCCCTCTGAGAAACAGCAATGATTCTTTTGGTTACTTCTGAGCATGCCACAAGTTGAGCTGCGGTGAGCGGCTGACTGCTCCCCCCAATCACCTGTGCATGGCATAAGCCTAGAAGCGGTGCCTCTTGTCTGGGCATGTAGAAGGCAATAAAGACCTTTCCCCTCCAAGTTTAAAAGGGGGAATGGAATCTCTTGCCTCATCTTCTACTATAAATGTAGCTCGCTAGCAGAAGAGTACATTCAAGATTTCATTTCATTTGAGGTGGGAGGAATAGGAAGGCTATAAAAGTCACATATGCACACACAAAAGTACATGGTTTGTGGACTACAGTACAGGAAATTAAGCATGGGCTAGGACTGAGACTCTGAGCCCAGATGGCAACAATATATCACATGAGTTGCCTTGACAATGTGAAATTAGTTCTACAAGTAGTACTCTTAGGGAAGACAGAGAAGGGACACACAAACACACACACACAAGTACACAAACAAAAATTCAGTCAGAAAGCTATGCACCATAGACACGGGTTCTCAACAAGAAAACAGCCCTAACCAGCTGTATGGAAATTCAATGAGGCTCTTCTCACGGTTAGTGAGAAGAGCCTGGGAGGGTTAGCAGGGAGAGCGGGCTTAGCCCGCTCTCCCCGCAGACGACCCAGCAGTCTGCTCTGGGAAACTGAACCAGCCACCCACACAACTGCCAGCTCCGTTATGGAGCCAGCAGGGGCTGGGAGGATCGGGGGCCACGTGGCCCCTGGAAGCTCCAGCATGCCCTGTGAGAGCACGCAGGGCATACTGGAGAGACCCCCGAGCCGGGAGGCTGCTTTTCAGCCTCCTGGTCGGGGGTCTACACGTGAGTTGCTGCAGTGCGGAGCCACGCCGCGGCAACTCACTAACAGAAAGCCTGGGTTAGCAGAGCGCTCGCTCCACTAACCCGGGCTTAGGGGAGGGCTACTTAAGCGGGTGACCTGCTTTGACTGAACCAGGCTTGGCTGCGAACCCAGTGAGTCTCACGATAGGTGGAAAGCAGGCTAAGCACCCTCAGCCCGCTTTCCACTAATCATCAGAACAGCTTCAGAAAGAGAGAAGCCAATTGTAGCTAAGATTCTAGAATTCAGTTTCATGTTGATTTGTCAGAAATCAACTAAATGCTAAACAATAATTTTTAATCTAATATTTTATATAGAAAGGAGGAAAAGATCACAGCAGTACTTTTTCCCTTGTAAAGTTCCCTCCCTGGCATCTCCACGATAGGGCTGAGAGAGATTCTTGCTTGCATCCTTGGAGAAGCTGCTGCCAGTCTGTGTAGACAATACTGAGTTAGATGGACCAATGGTCTGACTCAGTATATTATTATTATTAGATTTCTATACCACCCTTCCAAAAATGGCTCAGGGAGGTTTACACTGAGAAATAATAAATAAATAAATAAATAAATAAATAAATAAATAAATAAGATGGATCCCTGTCCCCAAAGGGCTCACAATCTAAAAAGAAACATAAGATAGACACCAGCAACAGTCACTGGAAGTACTGTGCTGGGGGTGGGGAGGGCCAGTTACTCTTCCCCCGCTAAATAAAGAGAATCACCATGTTAAAAGGTGCCTCTTTGCCAAGTTAGCAGGGGTTATATGGCAGTTTCCTACGTTCATAACTGCAGGAAAAATGATATACTTGTTTGTTCCATTAGGCAAACAATTTATGCTCACAAAAGTCATGACTGGGGTACTACCAAAGGGCAGCCATATTCAGTAGTATGTATCAAGCCACTTAGACTAGTTCACACACTCATCCATGTGATGATACTGTAAACACTATGGTGGAACAACCCATTGAGGTCATTCACATGACCAGGCGGGCAGGGGGGGCAGGCTTCACTTCACTCACCTTCCACCCAGATGATCGGCAAAATGTTACTGGGAGCGCTGTTGGTGATCCCACATAGAACATTCTCAGAGAGCTGGGACGATGTGTCCCGGCCTCTGGATATTCCACAATGCACTGCACACGGTGCACTGAGGAATTCCCCCATCCCCTGGGTTTTCTAGATACTCGTCTCTATGTCTCCTCATGCTGAACGCTGCTTGAGGAGTCACATGAACAGGAAGCTCAGCTTAAGGGAGCACTCATTCCTTTAACCCTGACTAGGAGCTGGACTAATGTCAGGCTAGGCTGTCCTGCCTTGCCAGGATCAGGCCCCATCCCAGCAGTTCTCATGCACAGCCTAACCCAGGCTGGGCTTTCCTAACATAGGTTAGGCTACGCATGAGAACAGCCTCAGTATCTTCCTCCCACTTCTTGTAAACGTAAACTGTGGCATAGTGACAGTGAGGACACTATGAGGCTAGATATGAGGTGATTCCCACCGCCACCCACCTTTACAGCCCCCACCCAACTGCTTACACCACTCACACTGCTGCTCACCCACTACTCACACATTGCCCAGCCTGCCTCCTTTTGCCAGTCACGGCATGGTCAAATTATGGCCCAAGTACAGTATGCTGTCCCATCCCAACAGGAGCAGGTGCCACTTCATTGACACCATTATTCTCCACTGTGGCCTGGCAAACAGAAGCAAGCTGGCAGCAGGGGTGGGTGAGCAACCAGAAGTACAGGCAGGCCCCATGCCTTTTAGGTGGGGGTGGGAGGGCTCAGAAGGGCATGGCACTCCAGAATCAGTGGACCACGTGCCACTGCACCTCCTATGGTTATGGGCCTGTACATACATATATATACAAAAACTGTAGTTCATCTACATGCTTTTTTGTAATGAGTGGAACATAAAAATGTGTGTGTGCATGCGCATGCGTATACATATATATATGGATACAGGCATGGTTGGGGTCATGCACAGACTGTGTAGGGCAGATGTGGGGACCAACTATCCTACCAGATAGAGTAACTTAATACACTCCAAATCTTTTAAAGGGTGTAATCTATTATGTGTTGTCATTATCATAAACTCTTATTCCACATATCAAAATAGCAATTTTCCAGTTATTTATTTGATATCCTTCACAAAATAAAGGAATTTCAGTCCTAATGATTCTTATGGGCAGTATAGAGGTGATCAAACTAAGTCAGTCTGCTCTATGATGCATTGTAAATCCCTTCATAAATTTCATCCTCAAATGTAAACACACAATTCTCATTATTTTATAACTTCATAACAAAAGCATTTAGAAGAGGCATGTTCCTTTTCATCATTGTACTTATTTTTTCATTAATATATTATATTGTTATTTGAGTGAAAGCAGATATGCATATATAAACATGCAATTTTTAAGTGCCAAAAGTTTCCAGTTATGCATTACATGCAAAGATGGAAACCCCACAACTCAAAAGGCTTAATTTTAAACCAAAATTTGCATTTTAGGAAAGAAAAAGAAAAAAGGTACACTTAGATATACTAAGTTAGATGTAAACTTAGATGTTAACATTTTTACAGAAGAACTACTAGTTTTCAGAAAAGGTAGTAAAATGGAAAATTACCCTAAAAGACATTTCAAGATTCTCTCCACCCCAGATATCCATTCCTGCATCGTAAGTTCCTATCTCTTCAAAGTAGTTTCTGTCAATAGAAAATAGGCCACCAGCCATAGTAGGGGTCCTAGTTGAAAACAAAAGAAAAACAAAAAAACACAAAAAAGAAAAAAAATACCTTTTGAAAGATATGGTGTGGAATTTAATATGCGATACTTTAGCACACATCCTCCAGACACTTTAGACATCATTATATTCTATTACTATAAACTAATGATGTAGTAGTAATTACCATGCCTTCTACAGTCTGCACAAGTCCAGACCTCCATTCCAATAACTGGCCAAATCATGCATGAATTTAAAATAAAAATAGAAATGAGTTCCTTTCTTCTATTTTGTTTTAAAATGTGCATCACAGAGTTAAGCACAATGGAATGCTGAGATTCTATGACCCACACAATAATCCAAATACAATCTGAATAATGAGTGGGAAGAATTTAATGTCTTTATCTCTATCTTCGAAGTATACGTAAAATTACCAGGCACAATCATCTTGCAGGATAACAAACTTTCCAGGAGGCAAATCCAGTTAATGCCTCATTGCCTGAAAATATCCATTATATATATATTTATATTAAAAGGTTAAATCTAACTTAATTTCTTCAAAATCTGTTTGGAGACATCCATACTGCAATAAATGTATTCATTTCATGTTTAAAAACTCCACCAGGGGGGTACAGGAATGAGGACTTGGTTTTATTGCAATGTGAGAAGCACCAGTGCTTTGAGAGAAACACCAGTGCTGCCAAAGGTTCTGTACAATGCGGCACCAGCAGTTGCTTGGTGTTGCATGTGGCTTTATATATATATATAATTTATTATTATTATTATTATTATTATTATTATTTTCAATCTATTTCAAAATTGACAACATCTGCTTCTCTTTGCGTTGCCACATGAAAATGTCTCCCTGAGGTCTGTGCAGCTCCCAGGGATATACAGTACTACTTCTGGGTGGCACAGAGTGTTTCCAGGGAAAGGGGGTACTGTACTGTCAGAATTCACCCTCTCCCCACATGTGAATTGCATTGGGAACTCAGCAGCAGCAGCACTGGCACTCCTCACGTAGTACCTGCATCTTCTTAGTCTGAGTGTCAGTCCTCCACTTTAGAGTACATAGCTGAAAAGCTGACTACATCTGCCTTATTTATGTGGTTTTTATCAATAATATTGCATTGATTTATCAAAATGTATGCACTGTATATTTGCTATTAAAGCATGTCAGAGATTTTTTAAATTCCATTATTGTTATGGTACGCTTTTCACATGAATAAGTATCAATCACTTAAAGAGGCAAGTTAGAAGCAGGAACCAAACACTGAATCTTGTATTATGATGTGGGGATCACGAAATGGTTGGAGTTTGTTGCCCCTTCTTTACAAGATAGATGTGGGCAGAAGACTTTTCTTACAACACACACACACACACACACACACAAACACACACACGATGATGAATGAATCATTAATTCTTGTGAATTATTCAATTGTTCCAGTGAAACGGATGTCCTTGAACAAAGATTTCTTCAGGTGCATGTATTATTAAGATGAATTCAGTTCATTACGTTTGGCTTGCAATTGCTTGGAAACTGTAATGTAAGTATGTTTCTCTATGACTTAAGTTTGACCTTGGTCCCTCAAACTGCATAAAAACACAAGAGAAGCCATGTTGTATCACACCAGCAGTTAAGCAGGTCAATCAGTCTGCTTCCAAAGGGGGCCAACACAATGCCTCTAGGAAGCTCACAAGCGAACATGAGGCAGTAGTTCACCCCTGATGCCACCCCATTCAGCAACTAGTTTTCAGAGATATACTGCCTCTGAACATGAAGATTCCCCGTGGTCATTATTTTCAATAGCCAGTGGTAGATCTGTGAGTTAGTCCACTTCCCTTTTAAAGCCATCTTACCTGATGGCCATCACAACATCCTTTGGCAGCAAATTCCATTAATTAGGTTATGTGTTAAGTACTACATTCTTCTACCCTTCCTGAATCTACAACCAATCAGTTTCTTTGTATGAATTGTAAGTAAGGGAGAAAAACTCACTGTTCATGACATCCACACTGTATCTAATTTTATAAACCTCTCTCAATCCCCCCTTGTCACTTTTTATCCTAAATTAAGGAGTCCCAAATCTTTTACCCTTTCTTCCTAGGGATGGTGCTTCTTAGTTGACTAAGATGATCGGAAGCTCTACAACATCTGTTTTAAGGAAAGTAGACCAGAATTGCATACAACATTTTAAAGGCAGCTGCACCAAAGATTTGTATAAGGATACCAGAGACAACCACAGGGCTCTGTGGTCGCCAGGAATTGGCATCGACTCGACTGTACACTTTACCTTTAATATGAAACGGACAGTGACTGACATCCAGACTAAATTACTAACTTGTCCCATTCATTTCAATGGAACGATTCCTGAGTGACTTAGTCTGGACATCAGCCAGTATTTTCAGTCCTTTCTTAATCATCTTTAGCATGGAATTAATCTTTTCCCACAGTTTGCCATTGAAATGATGCTTCTTATTGAGCTATCCAAGTTACAAGATTTCTTTCCTGGTTAATCACCCAGTTTGGAGAAATACATTTGGAGCTCTTCAGAGGCCTCTTGGGTTTTCACCATCCTGGATCATCTGGTATCATCCACAAACTCAGCAGCCTCACCATTCCTAAGTCTGGATCATTTATGAACCACTCTGGGAAGAGCAGACACAGCTGAGAAGGTGAGGAAGCCTTTCTAAACATCTAGCCTTTCCCCCTTCAAACAAACTAACAGGAAGAGGGGAGTTTTGCAGGGGATGTTTCTCTTTAAGGGGTAGGTCTTAGTCTCTCTATCTCTCTGTGTGTTACTTGTTAGGGTTACTTGTTAGGGTTAAGATATCACAGGCTAGGAGTTCTTAGGGTTACCTAAAGGCAGTGTTTACTCAGTGGTGGGGGTGGAGTCAGCTAGGGCTGGGAGAGGCCCACATTCCTTCCTGTGATTCACATCCTGTGTGACAGTTGGAAGGCTACTCTTCATATGAGGTGAAGGCCCGAGAGCATAGTGAACAGGGATAGCAAACAGGACATAGGAGTTTTGCAGGAGTTTAGCGGGAAGTGTGCGGGGGAGCCTGGATCAAGCCCCTGCGATCACAAGGAGCCTGGTGGAGAAGAGAACGTAAGTATATATCCCTCCCTCGTATCCCTCATATTCTTGGGAAAGGCTGTTTGGACAGTTAAATAATTGACCATTACAGCTGAGACCTATCCTAATAAACTATCTAATCAACGGACAATAAGCTCCCTAAATACTGTAAACAGCCAGCCAAAACAGTATGAAGATAGAAGGTCAGCAGGGGAAGGGGCACTTCCCAGTGTATTGCACAGAGTGCCACATGTACGACTATTTGCCCCATGGGCAGAAGTCATGGGTGTGTGCTCGGTAGAAGGAGCTCCTGGCTCTCAGGGAACAAATCCGTTCCCTAGAGACCAAGGTGGAGGATCTGGAGAAGCTCAGAGAGACAGAGAGGCATGTGGACGAGACCTTCAGGGATGTGATAGAGGCATCCCACTCCAGGGCTGGTAGCTCCTCTGCTGTCAGGGAGAATGAAGGTCTTGGGCAAGGAGGACATTGGTCTGAGGAAGAGGGAAATGCTCCTTTAGAAGGAACCCCTTTCGTGGATGAAGAGCCCATATCCTCTCTCACAGGGGATACTCCTCTGGGGGGTGGGGGCCTCCTTGTAGTGGGTGATTCGATCATTAGAGGGATAGAGAGATGGGTTTGTTGACCGCACGGTGACTTGCCTGCCTGGTGCGAAGGTTGTGGACATTACGCAGCGTCTAGACAGGCTCCTAGGCAGTGCTGGGGAGGAGACAGCTGTCGTGGTGCACGCCGGCATCAACGATGTGGGGAAATGCAGTCGGGAGGTCCTGGAAGCCAAATTTAGGCTGATAGGTAGCATTTTGAAGTCCAGGACCCCCAAGGTAGCATTCTCAGAAATGCTACCTGTTCCACGCACAAGTACAGTGAGACAGGCAGAGCTGAGGGGCTTCAATGCGTGGATGAGATGTTGGTGCCGGGAGGAGGGGTTTAGATTTGTTAGGCACTGGGACACATTTTGGGGCAAGCAAGGCCTGTACAAAAGGGACAGGCTGCACTTGAACCAAGATGGAACCAGACTGCTGGCACTTAAAATAAAAAAGGTTGCAGAGCAGCTTTAAAAATGACACCTGGGGAACAGCCGATGGGAGCTGGGCAGTATCCCGTTTGGCAAAAGCCATCCTTTAAAGTGTGAGGCTGCAAAGAATTCAAATAAAACAGAAGGGGAAAGAGCAGAACCGCATAAAAAGCAGACGGGAGCCTGTGCCAGCAGGTCAAAGAGTCAAAAGAATAGCATACATCAGGGGAGAGATTCAGTGTATAGGGGCTTGTATGCCAATGCCAGAAGCCTCCGAGCCAAGATGGGTGAGCTGGAGTGCTTGGTTGCTAACGCAGAAATAGACATAGTGGGCATAACAGAAACATGGTGGAACAGTGAGAACCGGTGGGACACTGTTATCCCTGGGTATAAACTCTATAGAAAGGACAAGGAGGGGCGCCTTGGAGGAGGGGTAGCACTGTATGTTAAAGAAGGGATAGAATCTAACAAGCTAGTAAACCTAAGTGGACTGGAGTCCTCCACAGAAACCCCGTGGGTGACTATACAAGGCCGGAAAGGAAACGTGCTACTGGAGACGTGCTATCGCCTTCTGGATCAAAATGCCGACAGTGACTGGGAGTTGCAGGAGGAAATCAGGGAGGCGTCAAGGAGAGGCAGGGCTGTAATTATGGGTGATTTCAACTACCCACACATAGACATGGGTAAATTCACATTCAAGTCAGGTCAAAGAGGTCAAATTTCTAGATACGCTAAATGACAGTGCCATAGAACAGTTGGTCATGGAACCAACCAGAGAAAAGGCGACCTTGGATCTGATTCTGAGTGACACCCAGGACCTGGTGCGTGATGTCAGTGTCATCGACCCTTTAGGGAACAGTGACCACAGTGCCATCAATTTCAGCATACATGCGGGGAGAGAATCACCAAGGATGTCTAACACAGATATTTTGAATTTCAGAAGAGGAAACTTCTCCAAAATGATGAGTATGGTGAAAAGAATGCTGAGGGGGAAAATCAGGAGAGTCACTTTGCTCCAGAGTGCATGGGGTTTACTCAAAACCACAATACTAGAAGCCCAGTTAGATTGTATATACAAAAGGAGGAAAGGTACCACTAAGTCCAGGAGGATGCCAGCATGGCTAACGGGTACCATCAAGGAAGCCATAAAAGGGAAAAAGACTTCCTTCTGAAATTGGAAGGCCTGTCCAAACGAAGAGAACAGAAAGAAACACAAACTCTGGCAAAAGAAATGCAAGGTGACAATAAGGGAGGCAAAAAGAGAGTTTGAGGAACATTTAGCCAAAAGTATCAAGGGGAATAACAAAAACTTCTTTAAGTACATCAGAAGCAGGGAACCTGCCAGGGAGGCAGTTGGACCATTAGACAATGAGGGAGTGAAAGGGATTATTAAGGAGGATATGGAGGTTGCAGAGAAGCTGAATGAGTTCTTTGCATCTGTCTTCACGACAGAGGATACCAAGCATATACCTGTTCCTGAACCAGGCTTTTTAGGGATGGAGGCTAGAGAGCTGAATCGGATAGAAGTGACAAGAGATGATGTTCTAAACTGTCTGGAAAAACTGAAAGCTAAGAAATCACCAGGGCTGGATGGCATCCATCCAAGAGTCCTCAAAGAACTCTAATGTGAAATTGCCGACCTCCTTGCCAAAATATTTAACTTATCCCTGAAATCGGGCTCTGTACCAGAGGACTGGAGAGTAGCAAATGTAATCACCAATTTTCAAAAAGGGATCTAGGGGCGATCCGGGAAATTACAGGCCAGTTAGCCTAATGTCCGTTCCAGGCAAATTGATGGAAAGCATCCTCAAGGATAAAATTGTAAAGCACCTAGAAGAACAAGCCCTGCAGGGAGTGAGTCAGCATGGCTTCCGCAAATGTAAATCTTGCCTCACCAACCTTTTGGACTTCTTTGAGAGTGTCAACAAGTGTGTGGATCAAGGTGATCCAGTTGACATAGTCTACCTGGACTTCCAAAAAGCTTTTGACAAAGTTCCCCATCAAAGACTCCTGAGGAAACTTAGCTGTCATGGGATAAAGGGACAAGTACATGTGTGGATTGCTAACTGGTTGAAAGACAGAAAACAGAGGGTAGGTATAAATGGAAAGTTTTCACAATGGAGGGAAGTAAGAAGTGGGGTCCCCCAGGGATCTGTACTGGGACCGGTGCTTTTTAATTTATTCATAAATGATCTAGAAGCAGGGGCAAGCAGCGATGTGGCCAAATTTGCAGATGATACCAAACTCTTCCGGTAGTGAAATCCAAAACGGATTGTGAGCAGCTCCAAAAGGATCTCTCCAAACTGGGGGAGTGGGCGACAAAATGGCAAATGCGGTTCAGTGTTATCAAGTGTAAAGTGATGCACATTGGGACAAAAAAACCCAACTTCAAGTATATGCTGATGGGATCCGAGCTGTCGGTGATGGACCAGGAGAGGGATCTTGGGGTCGTGGTGGACAGCTCGTTGAAAGTGTCGACTCAATGTGCGGCAGCTGTGAAAAAGGCAAATTCCATGTTAGGGATCATTAGAAAGGGGACCGAAAATAAAACGGCTAACATTATAATGCCATTATACAAAACTATGATGCAACCACACTTTGATTACTGAGTACAATTCTGGTCACCACATCTTAAAAAGGACATTGTTGAACTGGAGAAGGTACAGAAGAGGGCAACCAAGATGATCAAGGGCCTAGAGCACGTTTCTTATGAGGCAAGACTACAACACCTGGGGCTTTTTAGTTTAGAAAAAAGATGACTGCGGGGAGACATAATAGAGGTCTATAAAATCATGCATGGTGTGGAGAAAGTGGAGAGAGAGAGATTCTTTTTCCTCTCACACAACACTAGAACCAGGGGTCACTCCACGAAATTAATTGCCAGGAGGTCTAGGACCAACAAACGGAAGTACTTTTTCACACAATGCGTGATCCACTGGTGGAACTCTCTGCCACAGGACGTGGTGACAGCCAACAACCTGGATGGCTTTAAGAGGGGTTTGGATGACTTCATGGAGGAGAGGTCTATCAATGGCTACTAGTCGGAGGGCTGTGGGCCACCTCCAGCCTCAAGGGCAGGGTGCCTCTGAGTACCAGTTGCAGGGAAGTAATGGCAGGAGAGAGGGCACGCCCTCAACTCCTGTCTGTGGCTTCCAGCGGCATCTGGTGGGCCACTGTGTGAAACAGGATGCTGGACTAGATGGGCCTTGGGCCTGATCCAGCAGGGCTGTTCTCATGTTCTTATTAACCAGTTAAAAAGCACCAATTCCAGTACAAATCCTTGGGGGACCCCACTCCCTACTTCTCTTTACTGTAAGAATTGTTTACGTAGTTCTGTCTTCTCCCTGTCTGTTGTTTAAACAGTTATTGATCCATAGAAGTACTTGTTCTCTTACCCTCCTAACAGGGGCGTAGCAAGGTTGGAGCGGGCCCAGAGACAAGATTTTAAAATGGGCGCCCCCCCCCAAAGTCCAGGGCCTCCGCACACCCCAGGCCCCCAAGGATTTAAGTCTGATATTCCAAAATAAGTATGCTGCCTGCAAATACATTTCACTGAATACACACACACACATCACAATATATAGTGATATACATTGAGTACTATACATTTGTATTACTTTTAATGCCTAGAACACACTAGAAAGATGAATTATTAAAATGGGCCCCTCGCTGCAGATTAGCAAAGGAGACTTTCAACCATGCAGGGTGAGCCTGTGTTTGTTTTCCCAGAATTCTGAACAAATTCAGTCAAGTTTGATTGCAGGAGGTTTTTCACAGGAGGCTTTTAAAGCCCTTTAAGACACCTCTCCTCTGGAATGGAGGTGCTGCATTCACATGTTGGCCAGATTGACCCTGAAGTCCCTGCAAGTTATTGGGGAGCAGTTCACACACAAGAAAAATAAAATAAAATAAAAGCACCACACATGCTTCACAGTTCTCACTCAGACCTTCTGGGTTGCAAAACAACTTGAACATAAGTGCATTTATAAATGAATGAATGAATAAATAAAATTAATAAAATACTGTTCCAGAAGTTTTTGCAATTTTCTGCCATGAAACAAGCCACTTATAGGACTTTTTAGATAGTTTTTTTTAAGTCAGCAATTTTTCCAAGCTGTTTCAAAATAAATATTCAGAGACTTCTCAGTCCCTCCCCCCCCCATATCCAAGCCCTATGGCAAGCAGATCCCTATATATGGGGGGGGGGCGGGAAAGGTAACCACAAAAAGGAGTTCACACTCTACCTGGCAAATGCTGGTCTGGGTTAAGCAGGGCAGCAAGGGGTCTTCTGCTGCAGAGAACACTCTGGCTGCCTCCTCCTTCCTGGCTGGCTTGGGCCCTACTGGAGTTCAGGCTTCACAGAGGCCTACACGGAGGCCTCCGTGGAAGCCCCGCCCACCCGCCGATCAGCTGAGAGGCGGGAGAAAAGGAGCTCTTTGCAGCTTGCCTGCTGCTTCGATTGCGGGCCAGCAGAACAAGCAGGAGAGACGGCGAAGAGGGCAAGTGGCTGAGAGGCTATGGGGCTGGGCAGGGGGCAATGGGGAGTCACATGAGGTGCCCCTGGGGCGCCCCTCCAGGCAGTGGGGCCCCCAGACAACTGTCTCCCCTTGCCCTATCATTGTTACACGCCTGCCTCCTATGTTCACTCAAGAGCTTTTGGTGAGGAACTTTGTCAAAGGTTTAATGAAAACATGCTCATGATAGTCACATTGCCACACAGTTTGAAGGTTTTTATTCTCGAAATCAATCATTTCCTAAATATTTTCTATGAATCTCAGCAACTCATCACTCTGAGTAGGCTGAGCTCCTGCAGACTGCATTCAGGCCTTGACAGGAAGACCTGCTCAGATGAACCACATGACTGCATCTGCATGTGTAGAATCCATCTGTTCCTGCAAGAGTTGTATTACATCAAAGTAGTGCAATGAATGGAATCTGACTTGCACTGTCAACTCCACAGAAACTCATTCCTGCTCTCTAAGGGGAGAACTAACAGTTCCACGAATGGGTGGCTCTATGGCAGGCAGAAAACCATCAGCTTGCTGGGAACAATCCCTCCCACTATTACAGAGTGATGACTCATGGCCTTGGTCCCATTGCTTGAACATTTTGGTAGCACATGAAGCAGCTTTCAGGATTTAATTATAACGGACAAATAGTTGTCATAGCACAGTCATAGAAATAGAAAACGGGGTGTGATGCCTTCTCTGCTATAAATTCTATCACTATAAGTGTGGGGAAATGTGTCTCTGAATATCTATCTGGGGAGCTCACTGCCTCCAGTATCATCTGCTACAGTGTGGGGACCACCTTTCAGTGGGTCCTGGGTATACTGAATGAGAATTCTTTCACAAAAACACTGTGCAGAAGCAGAGTGAGTATAGTTTAAAAAAAATATTTATTGTCTTTTAGGCTAGAATGATAATAATAATAAACTTTAGGGATGTCCACAAAACTGGAAAATCCGGTTCAGCTTGAATTGAACCAGACTCTAACCAAACCAAGTCCAGTCCGGTTTTGTGCACGTCAAGCCGGGCCCCAGTCTGGCTCGAATCCGAACCAGTTCGGGCCCAGCTTGAGAACGCCGGAGGCCCAATTCTTTTTTAATAAACTCATTGCCTCGGCGACCCCATGGGGAGTTTCCAACAGCTTCCTCTCCCCTGGTCTCCAAAGGCCCAGTTCAGCCCATTTCAGGGCCATTTCAGCCCTTCCACTGTGCACTGTGACCATTTTTGGAGGCCACAGGGGTCTCCAGCCTCCTCACGGTCTCTGAAGGGCTGGGTTGGCTCATTTTGAGGCTGTTTCAGCCCTCCCTGAGCTTGTGGTGGGATTTTGGAGGCCACTGCACATGCACGATGGCCATTTGCGCACTGTCAAAATAGCCTGGGGAGACGATTCCATTTCTGCTCTGGCAAATGGACAGGGTGCATGCATGGCGCCTCCAAAGTGACCACTGAAAGCTCAGAGAGGGCCGAAATTGGCAGAATTGTCCCTTCAGAGATGGGGAGACAATCAAGAGGCGTGGAAACCGCCAGAGACCCCCACCCAAGACTGCAGCTGCAGCCCCAAGCTCACTGAGGCAATAAGTTTAAAGAACAACCAATTTTTTTATTCAAATACCTCCAAACCGGCCCAAAGCCAGTTCGGGGAGTTTGGCTCGACCTTGAGCCGAACCAGGCCAATGTCAAATTGGCTTGAGGTTGAGCCCGTTTGCCCATCCCTTATAAACTTTATCTCTTAGCTGACCCATACCTAGGGGTGTTCATGGAACCAGCGGGTCCAATTCAATTTGAGTCCAAACAGCACCCTAACAGGACTAGGCCAGTTCGGTCCGGCACCCCCTCAAAGCCCCCCACCCTGGTTTGGTTTAGTCCAGGGAGGGGGGGGTTCACAAACTTTGAAAGTTTCCAAATATACCCCCTCCAGAAGATTTGTCCGAGGCAGCGAGGGGGGAGGGTCCGTGGTCCCCCTCCCCCCACTTGTAAAAAATTGGCCTTTGGGCCATTCTTTGGCCGATTTTTGGCCTTTCCCCCCAGTGTAGTGGCTATTTTGGAGGCTGTTGCGCCTGTGCAATGGGCCTCTGCGTGGCTTGGATCAATTTTTTTTTTAACTAAGGTAGGCCGGCGTGGGGAATGGGAACCTCCATGGACTTCCTGTCACCCTGGACAACTCTCCTGAAGGGGGATAAATTTTTGGGGGGGATTACCAAAAAATAAGCTCACAAACCCCCCACCAAACTGGCTGAGGGGGTCTGGTCCATCAATGAGAACCCCCAAACTGTGAACCTGGTTCTTCAGCGGGAGTGCCACCCCACTGTTAACAGGCTGAACATAATTCACCCGTGCAGAGCAACCCCCAACCAACAGTCTGGATGGAGACTCAACTTGTTCACCCTCATCCAGCCCATTATTGCATCCAGATACTGATTCAGGACAGAAAGCCTTATAAGACAGATGCCAGCAAACTTTAAAAGAATAAAACAATTCACAGCAATAAAACATGCAATAAAAGGAGACATGGTTATAAACAGTTAAAAACTCCAAAAGCCTAATTTCTTTAGAAAACTCTGTTATTAGAGATGA
Source organism: Hemicordylus capensis (assembly GCF_027244095.1). Taxonomy (NCBI): domain Eukaryota; kingdom Metazoa; phylum Chordata; class Lepidosauria; order Squamata; family Cordylidae; genus Hemicordylus; species Hemicordylus capensis. Next base: position 183,782,138 of record NC_069657.1, on the reverse strand, counting down.
AGGTGGAGAAAGGATTTTTCATCTACATCTCCATTATTTCTATATAGCAACAAATCCAATCCTCATTATGGACAAAGTATCTGGAGGGGAGCAGGAAGAGAAAAAGTAACAGAGAAACAGTCACACGACTGAGGATGAGTGGAGTTAAATCAAAAACACACACACACCCCAACCACTTAATAATGTGACCTGTGTTGACTGTGTATAGTCATTACTACATATCTCTTTCTTCATTTTAAATCTGAAGACAATTGTTCCCAACAACAAAACTATCGGAAGATGCTGAAAGGCATCCTCTCATACTGCACAGGAGATGGCAATGGTAAACCCCTCCTGCATTCTACCAAGGAAACTACATAGCTCTGTAGTTTCCAGGAGTCAACACCGACTTGATGGCACAACCTTTCCTTTCCAAATACTACTACTATTGTCAAGTACTTAAGACCCTCAAGGTTTTTAATTAATTTTCTCAGGTTTTAAATTAATTCTAATTGGTTTTATATCATAATTGTTTAAATCATTTTATCCTGTTATATTTGTTGTATTTTAACTTATGCACACCACCTAGGTACACACGTCAGGCAGTATAGAAATATGATAAAACAAACAAACCATTATTATGAGATTAAGTGCCAAATAACAGAGTGAAATAATTTCAGTTTGTCGTCCCTCTTTCTAGCTCACCCTCCATTTCCCAAGTTGGTTGGAACATATTTTATATAAGGTGAAAAATACTTCAAACATATTAGGAGCAATAGATGCCATAAGTTGATTTGAGTAAAAAAATGAAATAATCAACTAAGCTGACTAGAACCAACATCTTATCTGTTTAGCTTTATATGTTTACTATTCATTGAATTTTAGAATTGGAAGACCCTGGGAGGTGGTCTTGTTGAACCCCTTGCTCAGAGCAAGCATGGAACTATTTCTCCAAATGGAGTGAGCTCTTGCTTTTTAAAAAGCTTTTTAGATTGGTACTTTTGCACAAGATGGTTGTGCATCAGACTTATACAAGTCTGTAACAGTCTGTAACAGAGAAAGGGACTTTGTAGGCTGTCTAATCCAGCCCTCTGCTCAGAGCAGAAAACTGCTAAAGCCTAACAGATGGCCATCCAGTCTTTGAAGCTATTCACAGGTGCGTGCAAAATCAGGCTAAGGAAGCCCAACCTGGTTTTGAATGTGCATGTGTACCTCCAGTCTAGGGCCTGCAGCAGCAAATCCGCCTAAGTAGCCTCCCTCTAAAACAGGGGTTCTCAACCTTGGGTCCCCAGATGTTGTAGGACTTCAACTCCCATAATCCCCAAACAAAGGTCACTGGGGCTGGGGATTATGGGAGATGAAGTCCAAGAACATCTGGGGACCCAAGGTTGAGACTCCCTGCTCTAAAATGAAGTTAGGAGAGCGGGCCCTCTTCTAACCCCTTTTTCCGCTCGTCTGCCAACCGTGGCTGTAAAACTGGCTGACTGTGGGGCTCCCGGTCAGCTCCAGGATGGGAAGGAGGATCCCCATAATGTACCACACACTCATGAGGTGCATTATGGGAGCTCCAGGGGAGCGAGGCAACGTGGGGTGGAGCATCCAGCACCCCAACCCTTGGAGCAATTGGCAGTAGCCAGTAATTGTCTGGGCAGGCGATCTGCCCATCTAGAGGGAAGGATCTGCTCGTCTGCATGGAGGTAAGCTTTTTGAGGCTTCCTCTCTGCTAACCCTCTTGCCATTCCTCACTGGTTGCCCTCTCTCTTCTTTGTCTGAAGAGCTCTAGTGAAGGAGAGCCTGCCACTATGCGAGTCAGACTGTTCCAGCAATCAAGGGACACTGTTATTACAGTCTTGCTCCTCAGGCCTGCATTGCTGTAGGAAGCACACAAGACTTTTCTTTTCTGTCACCTGTTTCTGTGGTAATAAGTCACATGCGGAAACTTCACATGCTGTGACAAGAGAGAGGGAGGACTGTGGGCAAGTGGGCCACTGGAAGACTGTGGTTTTGGAAATCTAACCTACTTTCATTCTTTTGTTTAAATTCATTCCTCCCCATCTTATCACCTGAGAGGACCCCAGCCCTAAGCAGAAGCACAGAGTCAGACCCAGAGAAACAGGCAGCAGTGTTGCTGGAAGACAGGAAGACAGTGAAGGCAGCGAGAGGCACCTTTAAGGAATAATAAGCAGGTGCTTAAAAGCGTGTAAGCAGCACCTGCACACTGCTGTGCTCCGCCCATAATCCTGTGTGGGGTAGCAGTGCTCCGCCTGACACCCGGCGTGCCTGTGGTGTGGCCCTAGCCTCTGCACATGCACGGAGGCTCCATCCACATTCAGAGACGACGGCCACACCGCGGCCCTGCCAGCCAGATGCCAGGTGGAGAGAACCCTGGTAAGCACCAGCTTATTACTCCTTAAAGGTGCCTCTAGCGACCCCCCTTCCCAGTGCTGCTCTCATCAGCTGCTCCTGCTGGAAGAGCCATTCCCAGGGCTCAACATCAGGCTGGAGCCTCAGCCTGTCACCTGGGTGGAACATAGGAACATAGGAAACTGCCAAATACTGAGTCAGACCATTAGTCTATCTAGCTCAGTATTGTCTTCACAGACTGGCAGCGGCTTCTCCAAGGTTGCAGGCAGGAATCTCTCTCAGCCCTATCTTGGAGAAGCCAGGGAGGGAACTTCTTCTGCTCTTCCCAGAGCAGCTTCATCCCCTGAGGGGAATATCTTGCAATGCTCACACATCAAGTCTCCCATTCAAACCTTGCTTAGCTATGGGGACAAGTCAGGCTTGCTACCACAAGATCAGCTCTCCTCTCCAAGGTGATCTCAGAAATAGAAACTCTGGAAGCACAACTCTCTTAGCCTAGACTCGAATCCCCCTCACACTACATGCCCCACTTCCACTTCCACTTCCACACTATGTACCTCATGCTCTCCCAAACCTTCAAAATAACACCATCAATGGGCCAGATGGAAACGGATGGAGCAGAGGAGAAGTGTTAGCTTCCAGGCCTGAGGACTGCTCTGGTAAATGTCTCTGCACTTCAGGCAGGGAGGTAGAGCCTGGGAGCAGTAACCTGAATCTGGAAGTTTTCAAGACTACATTCTACCTGGGATCCTTGTCCAAGCAAGTTGCTCACTGGGAGTTGCAAGCCCAACTACCTTGCTGGTTCCTGGTTTGGGGACAGACATCACTAGTGGAAAAAGGAAAGAGTAGACGGAAAATGTAAAAAGAAAAAAGAAAAACCACAAACATACCTCCAACCATTTTTTGCCACACTAGCAACCGCATTTCCTTTCTAGAACCAAATATGACATAATGTCAATGATTTAATGGCTGTCATTATAAACTATACGAAATTATTCCATTGTTTTATTTCTGAATAGTAAGGTGCTCTGAAAAAAAGCATACCAGCACACCACATAGAATCTCTACAAGTTTATCATCCTCATTCATTAGCAGTCTGGGCTGCCACAAACAAACAAATAAAATAAAGTAATTAGTAAGAATAAAGACTCTATATCATTTTCCTACTTCTGCAGTAAAGCTTAAGGATTAACAAAGAAACAGGAGTACTGCACTGAGCTATCCACACAGGATTCATTTTACATCAAAATATGCAATCTGGCTTCTGCTACTTTTTCCTTCATGACTCATGCAAATACTTTTCCCATGTTCATCTGTCTCAGTGTTTCTCAACCTTTTTGGAGTCAAGGACCGCTAAATTCTTCGTGCAGAGTTTCAAGGACCGCTACATTCTCCATGTGCAGTTTACCGGACCAGCAGTTAGTAAAGGGGTTTCAAGTTTATCTATCTATCTATCTATCAGACTTCTATACTGCCCAAAACTTGCATCTCTGGGCAGTTTACAATTAAAATAATATAAGCATTAAAATCATTAAATTTGGAATATTTTGCAAACATGGAATATTAGGGGTTCTCAACCTTGGGTCCCTCAGTTAAACTCCCATAACTCCCAACCACAATGGCATTTGGCCATTATGGCTGGGCATTATGAGAGTTGAAGTCCACCAACATCTGGGTACCCAAGGTTGAGAACCCCTGAATCTAAAAGCCTGGGTGAACAAATTTGTCTCCAGTATGTCTTCAGTATGTGCGGGGTGGGGGTGCTTGTGATTACTCAGTGGAGATGGATGGATGGCCCAATGGATGTTGGGCCATTAGAAAAATTCAAAAGCTACATGGGGCCAATGAAAACAACACACAAGCAAGCTTTTGAATTCCCCCAAACACTTCATCAGACTGGATGTCAAGCAAAGCAAAAAGGAGGTGAGGAGAGGAGAGCTGGGCAAGTTCAGTAGAGCTGGAAATCTACAGTTTAACCCTGTCATGATGGAGGTGGAGTTTTAGCAGGAGTTGTGTAGGCGCAGGACCGGATCCAGATGACGTTAGTCAGGACCACCCACTGAAATTAATTTAGTCATCTCTCATTTGTGTCAATGCTGCTTGGTCATGATCACCTGGCTTGATCTGGATCCTGCTCTTAGATGTGCACTTTGTGAGGCGGACTTAATGAAACCCGCGCAGCTCCTCCAAAACTCCTTAAAAACGGTTACATGGCAGGTGCTGGGAATGGGGTTTGTTTTTTTTAACAGTGAAAGAAAATGTGAAGAAGAGTGGTGGGGACCTGGCATTAAAGGGAAGGGGGTGATTCTGAGATGGCGGAGGGCGTGGGGCGTTGTAGTGGTGGATGCCTCATCTTCATCGGTGGGGAGACGAGGCACTGTTCAGGGTGGGTGAGGCAATGGTGCACTGGACCACGCCCAGAAGGTCGCCTGGGTCCAAGAGCTGCCGCCACTGTGCTTGCGCACCAGAGTGTAGCAGGTGTTCCCCCATCCTCTCTCACAATGTGCGCTTCTGTGCCCCCCTCCCAACTCCCCTTCGTGCGCCAATCACACCAGCCTGCCTTTGGGGCCACGCAGCTCACGTGGTCCCACATGCTGCCCGCGCATACCTGCGAGGCGAGCCAAGGCAGCCCTCCTCCCTCCCGCCTCTGCTTAGCCCTCACCGCAGCATGATCCTGGCCAAAGGTTCTCCCCCGCACCCAGCGAGGTCATAATGGGGACCGCCGTCTTCCACCGGCGGTGCAGCCCAGGGAGTTATAGGTGGCCGAGGGACCACAACACCCCACCAATGCAAGAGGGAAATGGCGTTTCCTCTCAAGGTGCCTTGGCCACATGAGGCAGCTGGTTGTAAATCGGTTTGGATCGGACACGAACCATGCTGGACATCAAATCCCCAGGATCACTTCATTCCAGTGCCATTCATCCAATGACCCTTTTGCATGAACGCACAAAATGGTATCTTGCCTCTTCCCCGTACCACACCGCCTCCCTCCTCCACTTAGCCCTCCTTGGTACGCGTGCTTGCTCCCCCTCCCCCGAGGAAGGTCCACCTGCACTCCCTTTCTGCAAAGCCCAAGCCAAGGTGGCCCTCCTCCCTCCCTCCACCACTTAGCCCTCATTGCGGCATGATCCCGGCCAGAGGTTCCACCCCTTGGTGAGGTCACAAAGGGGGCCGCCGTCTTCCACCAGCAGTGCAGACCAGGGGGTTACAGGGGACCGAGGGACCACAACGCCCCACCGATGCAAGAGGGAAACAGTGTTCCCTCTCAAGGCACCTCGGCCGCAACAGGCAGCTGGGTTTCAATCAATCAACCTTTGGCTGCAAACAATGAGCATGCAAGAACCAGCAGCCCTTCAAGTGGCGCCCACTGCCATACTTTTTCCTCCATGCCCCCGCATCGCATACATTTTGAAGCTGTAAAGATAGGGAATATGATAGCTGTAGGAAGATCTCAGTAGCACGTGGAGGCAAGGCACAAGAAGGGTCCTATGCCTCCGTAATACTCTTCCTCTTCCGTGCCATGTGCAAAACTGAGGAAGTGAGTGCCTTGATTGCATTTGGTGGGGGGGAGGGGTTGACTCCCAGTCAGGGAACAGCACTCAACCCTTCGGGGACCGGCAGCGGTCCAGGGACCGGTGGTTGAGAAACTGTGATCTGTCTAAACAACAAGTCTGCTTGCCTTGAATCAGGAACCTTGCAATCTATCACAGAAACATCCTGATCTACTGCATTGTCAGAGGGCCAGTTCAGAAGTCATACAGAACATTGGTTAAATCCAGGTCTGAGTCTCCGAGCCTCAGGTGCATGTACTCCTGCTCCAATCCTCATGCAATCATCCTAACCAGCTTAAAATGTGATGAGACTGGCCATTTCAGACACACGACCAATTTCTGTTTATTCAAGCCTACTTGCATCTAAACCAAAGGTTTGAGTAAGTTACAGATCTGGTGTACTTGAAGCAAGTATGCTAGAATAAACAGAGATTGGTTGGTTTGGAAGTAATGGCCAATCTCAGCTTATTTTAACCTAGATAATAAGCTCATCCAAGGATAGGAGGGGTAGTATGCACCCGAGGATCAGAGATGTAATGTGGAGCCCAGATTAAAATAAGATTCTATGAGCTGGCCCAAAGTGGTTGCATCGAGTCTTTTCCCATCTCCTTATCCTACTCAGAAACGGCTCCATAATACATATTTATGTATTTATATGTTTATATTGTCACCTTAAGTGGCGCAGCAGGGAAATGCTTGACTAACAAGCATAAGGTTGCCGGTTTGAATCCCCACTGGTATGGAAACACCTATATCAGGCACCAGTGATATAGGAAGATGCTGAAAGGCATCATCTCATACTGCCTGGAAGGAGACAATGATAACCCCCTCCTGTATTCTACCAAAAGAAAGCCACAGGGCTCTGTGGGCGCCAGGAGTCAAAATCGACTTGATGGCACACTTTACCTTTTTATGTTTATATTACATTTTCATGCTGCCCAAAATGGGTGTCTCTTGGGCAGTTTACCCAAAAGTAAACACAGTCAAAACACAGTTGAAAGTAGTAATTAAAATTGTTTAAAATAAGAACAGTAAAACCCACTTACAGCTAACCAAAGGTTTGAGTAAACAAATGCAATTTGAGAGCTCTTCTAAAGGCTGCTAGAGATGGTGAAGCTCTTACAGCAACAGGGAGTTTGTTCCAAAGCTGAAAAGGCCTGAACCTGAGTCACCACCAGGTGAGCTAGTGGCATCCACAGAGGGACCTCTCCAGGTGGTCTTAAGTGGTGGGGATCCTGAAGCAGAAGGTGCTTTCTTAAATAAAGGTCACAGAATCCACCACAGGCTCTTACCATAGCAAGAATCACCAAGCAGAGATAAGATTTGTTTGTCTTCCCCTTGATACACGGTACCTGCCTGCTTTTCAGTACTTAAATTTTATATGCAAAAAATAATATATTTTTTAAATCTTCTGGCCATAATTCTCAAGGAGACAGTTTGGATTATTCTTTCTGATTAGCCTGACTCCCATATGATTAAGACGCAAAAGCCCATGGCAACTTGTGTTTTCCTATTCCAGAATGCCATTCCTTAATTGTTTGGTGGTTATCCAAACTGCCCCTCCACACATGTTCAAACAGAATCTGGAGTATCTATAAAGGGGAAGCACAGATGAACCACAACCCAGCATAATTAAGGAAGGGTGTACTGTGGGGAGAGAAGTACTCACATCTTAATCATATGGGAGTAATGATCATCCAGACCCCAAGGTCTTTACTTCAGAAGAGATCCATTGTCTTTAATGAGCTTACATAAAATGCATGTAATTTGATTACTGCAGGTTTGTTCTAAAGTGACAAAGGAAAAAAATATGACAAAATTGATGTTAAATGGTTATCAGATGCATATGTTTGAATTTCATTTGAAATAGTATAACTTAGCTTGCTTTAAATGAATTATGAATCTCTGTTTGTAACATTAAGTATTACTAATTACTGTTTAAAAAATGATACCCATAGCTTCTACTCACTGCGGATATGATAAAGTTCCTTTTTCCAGAAATAGATTCTACTTAAAGTTCTTTTTTACAACCGTCTTAAATGACAATTACCTGCAGGCTTTTACAACAGATTCACTGAATTAATTAACCTTTGCCATAAATCCTAGTAATTCGAGGAAAGGCTGATATTCTGTTATTTTAACTCCTTAATAATCTCACAACATGGCATAGCAAATGACACAGCTGCTTGTAATTCTGAAGGCACACAATAACCACTTATATTGACTTTTATTTCAAATAAAATGAATCTCATGGGCCACATTTGTTTGTTTGTTTATTCGATTTCTATACTGCCCTTCCAAAACTGGCTCAGGGCGGTTTACACAAATAAATAAATAAGATGGATCTCTGTCCCCAAAGGGCTCATAATCTAAAAAGAAACATAAGATAGACACCAGCAACAGTCACTGGAGGTACTGTGCTGGGGGTGGATAGGGCCAGTTACTCTCCCCCTGCTAAATAAAAGAGAATCACCATGTTATCACATTTCACCACGAATCACATTTGCACGTAACATGGAACCGTGGGTCCAATGGACCTGCAGTCCTGCTCTTCCCCTCCCCCTTCTCTCCCATCCAAATTCGGATGTAACAGAGACCTCCCTCTCTGCAGTCAGCAAGACTGCAGAGAGGAGGAGGAACTGGCTGCCTGGGCTTCCTTCTTGACTGAAGGACAACCCTGGTAATCAATAGCAGCTGGAGTAAGGGAGGAGCTTCCTCCCTCAACTCTGGTTGTGGAACAGCCAGACTGCTAAACTGGAGGTCCAGGTGGCAAAACTCACTACAAACCAAAAGGTTCATATCAGAGTCTGGGGAGGGAAACTGACGGTCCATTTTCAGTTGGCACTGCAGTTGCCAGCATTTGGATGTACACAAATTGTAACCGGAGGGCTCTTCAACTCCGGTTTCATGTTACGTGTGAATGTGGCCATAGTCTTCACAAATGGGCATGTAGAACCTTTTATTTTTCCTGGTTAAAATTGAGCACATTTTGATCACTCCTATATTTCTGAGTTTTAAATTAGGCCAGTGATGTACACTATTTTTCAAGAGGAAGCCACTTTGGCAAGAAACCTTCAGTGTGAGGGCTGCTTCTCACAGTGCTGACCTCTGCACTGTGCTTTTCTCAGTGCTGAGTGAGCCCTTAAGAGAGGTGGAGCCCTCTGAAGAGCTCTGAGGGGAAGACACTGGGAAAGGCTACACTTCCTACTTTTCAGTGCAGGCCTTTCAGTACAGTGCAGGGGCTCAAAAGGGCTCTGTTTCCCTGAAAGGAGCCCACTGGCACTGGATGGTGGGAATGGTAACTTCCAGATGATGCTAGAGGGACTTTGCAGCTTTTCAGCTTCTTCTGAAGCTTCACACAAGCCCAATAAGCAATTAGTCATGACGCTGTCACTGGCTTCTGGCCCCTACAATGAAAACTACAGTGGATCTAAAGGTATCACATTTAAATGGTGTTTGGGCCTGACAGAGAACTGGTGCCAACATTACTGCAGGAGGCTTACCTGTGAAAAAATTGCTCTACTTGAGTGAGCAGTAGGTAACTTGAGAATAAAGGATTCCAAAAAGATCATGCCTCCTTTTCAGTGATTATAAAGATAACATTTTGGGCTTTATTTTATTTTATTCTTTTTTGTTTGGTAATCACAGAGGGTTATGACATGATATTTTATTAAATTACCTCTGAAATGTCATTGGTCATGCAGCTAGCAGTTATCTGTGCAGCTAAACCAGCTACAGTCAGAAACTGATTTCCCAATAAGCCTCATAGGCCTGGGGAATCCACAGTCTGGGAGGCACCAGAGAAGTCAGTTTTAAAATCTGTTTTTTCCAAAATTGGAAGTTCCGACTGAAAAGCAGGGCGGCATTATGATTGGTCAACTCAGGAAATCACGAGGGCGGGGGGTGATGCTTGGAAGTGCCAAGTATAGGGGCTCCTGAGGGATAAATCTATTAACTGCCTAGAGTTAATAATCAACATCATTAAGGTACTCCCTGACAACTGGACAACCTGAAATTTGGTGAATGCACAGCCCAAGAATACAGCAACTACAACAAATATTTATACACCACTTTTTAAAAAAAGTTTCCAAAGCTGTTTATATAGAGAAATGATAGACAGACAGAGACAGAAAGACAGACAAATAGACAGACTGACAGACTCCCTGTCCCCAAAGGGCTCACAATCTACAAAGAAATGTAAGATAGACTCCAGCAACAGCCACTGGAGGGATGCTGTGCTGGGTATGGATAGGGCCAGTTGCTCTCTCCCTGCTGAATAAGAGAATCATCACTTTTAAAAGGTTCCCCTTGGCCCAGTTAGCAGGGGATAGGATGCAGAGAGACAATAAGGCCTATGTTGGTACAACATAGCTTTTACTAATTCTGGTGTACCCTCCTATTATCACTCCATCTACGCAACACAAATATCTATGTGCTCACCAACAGTGCTCAGTGCAAATGGGAACTTAGTCTTTTAAAGGATATTCAATTCCCTGAAGCCCATGTCATTATACTCTTACTACATAACATGGATCTACATTTTAAATTGTTGTGGCTAGCCTTATCTAAAGTTTGTTTTGCCGTATTCATAGTTTAGCATACTCAAAAGTTGTCTATTATATATAATTTGAAGGAGCAGTAACACTGTTAATGATTAAAATATGAGAGCTGCTGTGCAATGGATAAAAAATTGTCCTCCCAGTACTCTGTTCTTTTTAACATATTTAATCAAATTAAAGCCACACTAAACTATCTGAACTGAGGGGAAAACCCACAGAAAAAATATGCATCCAACTAATTCGTTATAAATCACAGGCAATAGAAATTGAATAGCTTTTCATGTGTATCAGAACGATGCAGTCTGTGACTAATTACATCCTTTCTCACATTAGTCAAAAGTTCACTGAAAGATCTCAATATTAAAATAAAATAAAATTTAAAAGGCAATAGGAACAGATGGATGACAATCCAAAATAGTCATATTCGCTCATATTGTTTTGATGATATATTGGCATTTTAAGCTTCCTTAGGTTCTTCTGTTATTTGATTTCTGGCTTTTTAGTGTAGTTATCTTTTCAAAAAATTCTTTGTAACAGCGAAGATTAAAGATGCTTCTAAAATGAAAGCCAGAGGTCTCATTACTGATGTAGGCAGTCATATTTAACATATTGAATCCCTGATATCGGAAGTTCATTATGGTGGAGATTAAGCAAGCTCATCAACTCAAGATAATAGTTCTCATCCAGACATAGTTGATTGCAACAGTGTTAACAGAACTCTCCCCTCTTCCCCGAACCAATGAGAGTGAATATGCTGCCTGAGCTATTTCCCTTTTCCTCAATGTGGGAATCGGGTGGATGGCTTCAAGACTATAGTACCGGACAGTAGCTAACCTGTGCCTGACATCTCTGACCCCACCCATGTACTGCTGGGATCTGGGCTGCTGCATGCAGGTTACATTTGCTTCAATCACCTGCATTTGCCATTGACAGTTTCCATTTTTGATACTAAGGCAGGGCTGCACAACTTCAGCCCCCCAGAAGTTTTTGGACTACAACTCCCATCATTTCTAGCCACAGTGGTCAATAGTTAGGGATGTTGGGAGTTGTAGTCCAACAGCTGCAGGAGGGCCAAAAGGCTTAAGCACTCCTCTTCCAGCACTACTTCTCCAAGCACATCCCTGCAGATGTTTTGAAATAAAGAAAAGATATTGGGAAATCTGAACATGGATATCTCAGGTCAAATGTGGTTTGAACCTGAGAGGAAGGGGCAGATGCATCTGGACTTTCATACACAAGCATGCTCACAGATACAAAATGCTAGTATACTGCATACCTTACACTTACACACACAGAGAGAATTACCAGCGTGTCAAAATCCATTGCTAAGCCATATATGTTCAGAAATTTGAAAGCCAGACAAAGGGGTGTGGGTTTTTTGGTTGTTGTTTTTTTTTGGGGGGGGGGGGTTGCAGTAAAAACAGACTAACAATAAATTAAGGAAACCCACCCACCCTCACAAAGGGACTATGTGTTTTCAAATATTTTGTAATCATGCAATTGTGCTAGAGTAAATAGCACAAAGTTTGTTTTTAACATTTGCACTTTTAAAAGCCAGGGGTGTCCTGACCCCAGCACCAAACCCAGCCTGAAGCAGAGTTTGAGAGATGAAGCCCGCTCAAGACAGCACCCACAGAGAGCCTGAACACCATCCCAAGCACCTCTGGGAGCCATCTCCTCCCCTTCCATCATTCTCCCTTATATATGCAGGTTGGCGCTGATGACAGGTGAGGCAGGATCAACTGCAGAGGAATAGTTGTGCCAGACTACTAGCAGAGCTCAGCAGGGGTAGACTGAACTCAGAGATATTGAAGAGCTCAGTCTATCTCTGTTGCAGTTGAATCAATGAATTCCATGGACCTGTCCATGGTGCTTTACCAGCCAACTCTGCCTTGCCTCATTAGCTGCCGGACCTTGTGGGATCTGTGCTGTGGGATGGGATTGTGGGATTGGATACCAAGAATGGGGTCATATTTATTTACTGTATTTTGTCATTTTATGCCCAATTTAGAGTGTATATGCAGCATCCATTCTAACATTTCAAAATTCAGATGTCCTGCCAGGATTTGACTGGAATAGTACCAGAAGGGATATTGGAATCTTGAAATAATTATGGGATGAAACAGGGAGAATTTGCTTATCCCTAGCCATATGTGGATTGAAGTAATTCTATAATAAAGTACAACTAGATTCATGTGAGGCTACACACTCTATTAAACATTCTTAAAGTCATTTCTAAAAGTAAACTGTTATAATCACTTTACTACCCACTTTCATCAGAAGGTTATTTCAGAACAAATAAACATAACGCGGAGAGGCAGGGAAGAGCTTCACCAATGTGTGTGGAGGGAGCATCAGGCGATAATCTAGAAGGCTGTGTTCAACTGTGCAGTGTTGGAGGGTATAAGCTGTAGATATAAATCCCTACTTCATTCCCAGGGCCAGTCCAGGTTTAAAGGGGATCTTGGCAAGATGACCTTTGGTAGACCCTTCCTACACGGTGGCCCCACCTCTTACTGTGGTGGCAGATGCAATGGGACACTTGGAGGAGAAACATGGCAAGCAGCAACCACTGCCTAGAATGCTGTTGCTGTTATTAGCTGCCATGCCAAGGGGAAAGGGGGCCCAACTGGCCAGTAGCCACACTGGTTACTGGATAGACCCAATCCTCGGGAAGGCAGACATTATTAGTTGTCCCCCATGGTGTGCTGGGCCCTTGACAACTGCCCAAGGATGCTTTGTGCCATCCCACCTTCGGCAACAACCTCTCATGCAAGCATGGGGCGGCACACATTCTTAAACCCTTTCCCACAGATGTCTACCCCTTGCCGGAACAGAACACATAAGTATTAGAGACCATCCTTAGGAGACTTCAGCAATGTTTTAGGCTCCAAGTCCATACTTTTCTGTGGACCAGTTTGCTTAAAACTACAGTCTGACCAATGTTACTAATATTAAACTTGCAAAACACAAACAGAAGAATGTTCAAAGGTTTTTTAAAAATTCAAATGGCAAGAATACAAGGCAGTTTAGAACACCTTCTCAGCTCTGATGTATTTCAAGGACTGATATATTTCATGGACTTTGTGAAAGTCCATCTTTTATTGTTATGATGATCTATGGATGCATTAAATCAATATTCTGTTTATAATTCTGATTAGATTTATGCAAATATATGACATTTCTACCAAATATGTACCAAAGTGGTAAACTTTGTACCATATATGTACAAAGTGGTTAACTATCAAATGTTCATTGTCCCTACCTCTTACCTTACAGGCAATGTTCTGTCTCCTTTCCTTCTGTCCATTTCCCTCTGGGGTACAGGATACCAACGGAAATTAAGTTTCCAGTTAAAACCTCCATAAGTCATGTCTGACCCAGCCATATATTCAAAAGTGTCATCACTGATCACATCAATAATTGGACAAACAACAATCTTCCTATAAAACAAAAAACAAACATGCATATATAGTTTCCGATCGAATGAAGTTTTCTGGCCCAAATCCAGATATACATGTGTACAGCTGCCAAGGCTCTGTTCCAGTAGAACAGACTGGGAAGCAGAGGACTAAATCTAGTAGACTAAATCTCTCCTTCCTGAACCACTTGCAACCACTGACACTATGGCCGGGTTCAGATGTAACATGAAACCAGAGTTAAATGGGGCAGAGGTTGGAACTCCAGTATGTCTGAGTTCGGGAAACTGTGGTTTCAGGCCAAAAGTGACCTGCAATTTGCCTCACCAAACTCCAATTTGAACCAATTTGACCCTTCGGTTTGCACAAAGGTTTGTCACTGAGACCTCTGGTATGGCCACTGAACCTGGATGCTGCCATAACCGCAGTTTTCTGCTGATTTTCAAACCACAATCATAGAGGTGGTGATGCTGACGTGATGCAGACATGGTGATGCAGACGTAGCAGCTCCATGCCTGTGGTGTTTCTTGCTGGCCAGCAATCTGAGCAGCAGCCCCATCCCTCCTGTCACCCTCTTAGCTGTGGAGTTGCCCGGCAAGAGGGACACCACCATGCTGCATAACTGGCTTGCCAGCCTGTCAAGCAGCACAGTCACACAGGGGCATTTCCTCTTCCAAATCTGTCCCTCACTCCCTGTACCCGGCAAGCAGGAGAGAAAGCAGATGGGATGACTAGATAGGCTCAAAGTGCTTTGCTCCCTGAGAAGGAAGCAACAATGGTGTACATTCACAAGCACAAACACTGCAGGTGACAATGTAAGCAGGGCACCCCATCATAGTGCCGGGAGTAGATATGCCTGGGGCTGGATTTAAAAGATGTGCATGTTGGACCAGGTACTTCCAGTCCGATGCACATCAGGGCGGCAAGGAGGTACGCTACCACCCCGCCGGACCATTTTTAAACACATCGCCGGTGGAGGAAATGCGGGGGTGGGAGGTAAGGGCACCCTCCCTTGTCCTTAAAGATAACTTCCCCCCTGCCGCTGAACTGGCCATTGCCAGTTCCATACACATCCCTAATGGCAACATGAAGAGAACACCCTATCACAGCTCCAGGAGGGAAGAAAATAGCTGGGTGGGTGTGCCTGAGGTTGGGCTTAAAAAGGCAGCCTCAATCAGGGATTCTGAAGTAGCTAAGTTCTATTTTTTTTCACAGAAGAGTTGGGGAAGGGGGGCCCAGCTCTTTCCCTTTGAGGGTTTGCAATCCCCAGGCTTACTCATTATCAGGCCTGGTCACCAGGGTATGTAGTGCTCCTATCAAAGGAGAGTGCCCACTACTTTGAAGACAGAGTATGCCAAGCTAGGGTGGAACGCACTCGCTCAAAAGAGTGCCAGGCCATGGGGACACAATTTCCCCGATCGGCAGATCTGCATACGGTGCAACGCTAGACTGAACCCGGGAATTCTGAATAGGCTTAAAGGTCTGTTCCAGAACCTGGTGTTCCCCTTGTTCATGCTTGAGGCCAGGCTATGGCACATGGAGTGTCAAAATCTTCTTTGGGTGTGTTCAAGACTCCACAGGGAGGAGGGTGTAGAGATTCTGTTCTATCTTTTACCATGTAGAGTTGGGGAGGGCCCTTTGGCGGGTTAGTTTAACTTGTGAGCATGCAGTCCAAAGGGAGACCTAGGGCTAATGTCCCATGGTCCTCCCCGGTAGACTGGCCCTCTCATGAGAGGGCAAGACTACCGACAGCAAGCTGCTGGTGGAGCTGGAGTTTGGTTTGGTCTGCATGGACTGCTTTGATGGGGTGATCCCTCACAGCACCATTCTAGGTAACAGTGGGACAGACCCCCCCAGGATCCTTTGCCCTCCTTCATCTACATTACCCCTCCTGGGAAATCATCATTTTCCCTTTGCTTCCCTGAGTAACAGGGAAATAGTGCCTCCAAGCCTGTCTGCCCTGAAATAGTACTTTTGTGTAACTATTTGGGTGCAGGGCTCTTTTGGGGGGCAGCAGCAGTGCCATCGCTGCCAGAAGCATTGCATGGCATTTAAAGGGATTTAGATGCCCTTTCCACAGCTAGGGCGGACGGATGGCTCTGAAAAGGCTTGAATACGCTTGGTTGGTTCCCTTTGGGATTATGGCCATCATGGCCGCTCCACTGACATGCTGACACTTTGCCCACAGTCTGGCTGTAGAGCTTGCTGGGATAGGCCTCAGTGGCTGGGCAACTAGGAGGGGCCCCCCTTGCCTGCAATTGGAGGCTGCCAAACCACAGCTGGACCAACATCTGAGATGCAATCTACAATTTAAAATTGAAACTGTGGATTCGCCAACCTCCGGTTTCGTGTTATGTCTGAACCCAGCCTATACTGGTTTTTGAAGAGGGCTTTGTGTACAGCTGAAACAGGTAAAGGGCTTCAATGAGCAGACTTGTTTGCCACACAATTCATAATCCAAGTATAGATATATTCACAAAAGCCTGCTTCTACAAGTGGATGGACATTGCTGGATTATTATCCATAGCACTTTAGGCACACCGACCTCCTATTGAACTTGGTGAGATTGAAACAAACAACTTGCTCTGGATTACACTTTCTCCCCTTGAGTTATATGTGCTTTGCTCACAAAATTAAACTTGATGAGCACTATATGGCGATAATGGAGCAAATCCCACAATCTGCAGCTGACAATGTCATACAAGGCTGTTATTGGTTTATCTTGGTTTTTAAATTCCAGCTGTATCAGTTTGGACAGAAATCAAAATAACTTTTCACGTGTGAGGGCCTGTCTGCTAGAAAACAACCTGAAACATGTATTTTTGTTGTCTCTAAGTAACCTAATGTGAAGCAAGCAAATGGAAGAAATTGAGTGTACATAATCCAAATTGTAAAAGTGAAAGCAAAGATGACAAATTAGTTTGACAATGCTATTAACAGCTGAGAGCCATAGAAACAACAACAAAATTGAGTTTACACATTACGGCTTGGTTCCATTTCTTACAGAAACAAAAAGCATTTCTGCCAGCACACCATTTTATTTACCCCACCCTCTTCCAGCTTCAGTTGCTTGTGCATCCTGAAAGTCAATACAGTGTGAGAAGTAGTGCCGCCAGGGATGGGAAAGGGAATTTACTCCCACACAAGTAAATTTGGATCCAAGTCAATGAATATCATGAGTAGCAGTATCAATAACTCAAATATAATTCAGAGGGTATTTTGAAACTATCATCATTAGTTAATGAAATCTTAGCGTATGGATCACATATGTCTTAATCTAGTAAATCTGCATATATTTGCTATAAATAAAATAATAGTTCTGAAGAAAAAGAACTCTATTTTAATATGACTATGCACACACACTGTAAATATTTCCTTCTTAACAAAGAAGGGCCTCATTTAAGATGGTCCATGCCACCTTTGCGTTTCTTAGTGACGTATTAAAAATCAGAGTGTTGTATCCTAAATTCAGCAGGCAGAAGGAAGATTACCCTCTTTCCCACAGCAGCCACTCCCCACAAGCCCTACTCCTCAGGAGCATCTGAAAGGTGCTTGTGCTGATTTGAGGAGCCCCTTCCTCCTCCTGCAGCATCCTGTGCTCCATCCCCAAGGGTTCCCCAACCCTAACAGTGGCTTTTGTGGGGTCTTAGGCAGCTCCTGTGGGAGGGAAGGGCTTGTACAAACTTTCTTATGCCCATAAAGGTTAGGATACAACCAATCAACTTTTTTAAAAAAATGTATTCTGTTTCATTAATGGTGACAACCTTTGTAAATCAAGAAAACTATTTGCAATCAGATAAAAGTTGAAGCCTTTGTAAAAATGTTTGCCAAACATTCATTTTAGAAGAGAACACAGAAAGATTATCTCAATTTGCTTTTTCAAAATTGGAAAAGATGACCACCTCAGGTTGATGCTTATATTCTCAGCACAGAAGACATTTCCCACAACTGAGAATGAAACTATGTGAGCAGAGTAGTTAGTAACACCCAATTAAATGGCCCCCTAGTTAAAGATCTCCTGGTGGGTGTTGCCATAATACAAGCGCTGTGCAACAGTCCTTGATTCTCACCTGTCTTCCTTTATTCTTGCCAGCAGGGGCTCCAGCCAGCCTAAAGTGCATTCACAGTGTGCATCCAGGAAAGTTATGACCCGGCCCTTGGAAGCTGCTGCTCCTCTAAGCCGAGCTCGAATCAGTCCTGACCGCTGTTCCATTCTAATAATTTTTACTGGCACTTGCAAATTTTTCACATAATTCTCTAATGGAGCCTTCAGAAAATCTGCCAAATGCAATTAAGAAAGAAAATACAACAAAGTGTTTGTTCATCCTAAATGCAGAAGCCAAGAGGAATACAGAATAGAATTGTGTAGTTAAGGCCATGCTGCTGGCTGAAAGAGTAGCTCCTTACAACACTCTAACATATAAATATGCAAAGGTCAAAAGATTCTGAATCAGGAGCGGGCGGGGGCGGAACCACACACACAGCAAGAGACATTTTGTCATTTATAGAACAAAGAAGGGGAACAATGCCAGCAAAGAAAGAGCAGGAAGCAAAGAGCACTGGGTGATGTTTTGAGTTGTGAGTTGAGGAAGGCTAGCAATAGCATCCAGTGTTGTAAGAATGTACCTGTGAATACCATGCCAGGAGAAGCAGGCCAAATGGAGCAGATGTAGGGTAGTCTCTTACAACTGATGTAAAGGTTAACTTGGGTATTCACCCTCCACCCACTCACCACACACACAAACACACACACACACACACACACACCCCTACCTCCTTGTGTGCTCCCAGAAGGCAGAGTACCTTAGGGGAAAGGAGAGTATGTGTTTCCAATATCAAAAGTGCAAAAGAAGGATCTTTCAAACGTCTGCAAAGGGATATTCCTGATATAGCAGAAAATGCTTCTCACAATTTTGATGCAAAGAGATGGCCAAATGGTCCCACTTATACTAATGGAGCAGAAGAGAACCACACTCTTGACTACTGGGAACAATTCCTCTTAGGGAAACTAGAGCTCCCTTCAATATTTGTCCTAATTGATTTATGATTTATCCTGCCTCTGAAACCCTGTAATATCCTTAGCAGGCTGTAGAAGACTCTTCACAGAACTTGCTTTCCAAGCACAGAAAGAATGTCTACCTGGCTGTAGAAAAAGAGATGTAACCAGTGTGGCTGACTGCTAAAAGCACAACCCTTCTGAGAACACAGCATGGATGGAGCAGCAGAAAACAGAATTAAGATTACTCTGGTCAAAGCAAAAGGCCTGAAGAATGAGATAATGGGGCCATTCACACAATTAGCAAAAATTGGGCTAGGAGATTTTTGCTATACGTGAGAACCCAATTTTTGCTATACGTGAGAACCACCGGGCTCATCTACGAGCCCGGTGGTTCTAGAGCGGGTAACCCACTCGGGAACCCCTGGTAAAAAACCAGGTTTGCGGAGTGAATGCTCTGCAAGCCTGGTTTTTAGAATCGTGAGTAGCCACGGTGCGGCTTCGCGCTGCACCTACTCATGAGTAGACCCCCAGCCAGGGGGCGAAAAACCGCCTCCCGGCTCGGGGGTCTCCCCAGTATGCCCTGCGCACTCACGCAGGGCATACTGGTGCTTGGGGGAGCACGCGGCCCCTGAGTTCCCCAGCCCCTGTCGGCTCCATCATGGAGCCAGCAATCATGTGGGTGGCCGATCTGGCCACCTAGGGCTCCCTTTCCTCTCGTGAGCGGGGAAAGCGGGCTTAGCCTGCTCTTCCTGCTCACCCTGCAGAACCAGGTGTTGCGGATCGTAAGACTTGGCTCAATATTTGTCTATTATAAACATTCTTAGCGCATCTTTCTAGGGGAGAAGGGGGGCATAGCTCCTTTATATACAGAAGCTCTGGTTCAATTCCTGGCATCTCCATGTAGGGATAGGAAATATCCCTATCTGAAATTTGGGAAACCTGCTCCTTGTCAGTGTAAACAATGGTACGATGACCTAGATGGTACAATGGTTTAACTTAGCATAAAGCACTTTCATAAACTCCTAAGACACCCCAAGACATCTTAAAAGCCAAATAAAAATATGATTTTGCCAAAAAATATGAGACAGAAAACAGCAGAGAGCAGCAGCAAGTCAAACTGTATTACTGCATTTTCAAAAGCCATCTAAGAAAGTTTTCGTGATGTGCTAAAAGACCAAAAACAATGTGGGCAAACAGGCTTCCTGGAGGGTAGGGTTTCAGTACCTAGGGCCAGTTGCTGAGAAGGCCCTTTCCTTTTGATCCACACCACTTCCAGTGAGAAAGGGGGGTGGGGGGACAGAGCAGTCTTGTGCAACCCAAGTAGGTGGGAAGGCTTATATTGGCTACAATCCAGTATAGATCATGGTCCCAGGACATTTAAAGTTTTAAAAGGTCACCAGCAATACTCTGAACTGAGCCCAGAAAAAACTGGAAGCCAACTGAGACAGTAAAATACTTAAATCATGTGCTCCAAGTCCCAGTCAGGTCTCATAGAACTGCATTTTGGGCAACGAAAGGACACAGCTGACATGTCAGTCTAAGCTGCAAAAAGGTACTCCTGGCCACATCACAACCTGAACATCCAGGTCCAGTGCCAGATCCAGAAGTAACCCAAAGCTGCAGACTTGATTTCTGAGAAGAGGGGCATTCAAAACAGGCTGAAACCCTAACCTAGATGGTTCTTCTGTCAATATACATACATCTTGTTTGGATTAAGCCTCAGTTAGCCCATCAAGTGCTTTCACTACTTCAGACATGGGTTTAAGACCTGCACTGGCACCCTGGAGGGCAATGGAAAGGAGCAATAGAGCTGAGTTATCTACATATTGAGTACCCCATACCCAATTTCCAGACAATCTCCAACAGCTGCTTTATGTGGATGTTAACACAGGGAAGAACCCTGTGGAATCTCTATGGGATCAAGCAGGATGCCCTCAGTACCACCCTCTGAGACCTATCCTCCAAGAATGACCAGAGCCATTGTAAAACCATAACTCCCAATTCCATTCCAGCAGCCACCCTCAAAAGAACTAACAGGAATACACTTCTCCATGTCCAGGTATATGGCATTCATCAGAATGACCAAGGCAGTCTCTGTCCCAAAACCAAATCAAAAGCCAGAAAACAAACAATCCAGATAATTGGTCTTATCCAGAAACACAAAGTAGATAAGTAGCCACAATATGCTTTGAGAACGACATATTTGTCACTGATCAGTATTATTTAAATCAATAGGATATAATGGTATATTGATAGATCAATAGGATTTAATTTTTTAAAATTTTGTTTTAATATGTGTTTTTGATTTTAATGTAAACCACCCTGAGCCATGTTAGGAAGGGCAGTATGTAAATAGAATAATAAATTTTTAAAAAATGAGGGGTTCTGAAAGACCAATTCTAACAGAGATTCTGTAAAGCCACAGGTTAACCCTCTCTCTTAACAAGGGATTAGCAAGCCTCTGTAAATCAATGAATGACGAACCCCAGAGGAGAGCCAATAAACCACAATGGGAACGGATTACAAGTGGTAGGCCAACCTCTCAAAATATTCTCTCTACATCCTCTGATTGTACAAGCTGAAGAGTATCCATAGAAACTTGACAAGTGTCAAAGTTATGATGAACAAAATTGATTTTATCTGTGAAGTATTTTGCAAGTTGGTCACAGTAGGCTATCAAGGGATCATCTATCTTCTCCAGGGCTCAACGCTTATCAAGCCTCTCACCACTCGAATTGGCCCTGCTGGATGCCACTGCACAGATGAAATGATGGCAGAAAGCAAGCTCTCTCTTTACCTCCATCACTTTCATGGAGGATGCTCGAAAATGAACTCCAGCCTGCATGCAACAGGTTTCAGTTCAAATTTCCCTTCACTTTTTTTAGCTGTTATCTCTGACATTTCATCATCTCGGGCTGTCTGGAAAACCAGGCATAAGAACATCAACAAACAGATCCAGCCTGTCCACTAGGTGAACTAAGCGGCCACCTGAGGTGCCAAGTGGGTCACATGCCTGGGTCACATGCTACTAGCAAGTGCATCACCCATTAGAGCAAGTGAGCAAGCTGGTGCTCCTCGTCCCTGTTACCTGGCTGGCCGTCCACTTGCTCCCATCGCCGCTTCCACCCGCTGCTCCTGACTCTGCCAGCTGCTTCTGGACAGCTGGCCTGCTATAGTGTATTATAATCACATTGCCACGTAGCATGGCAATGTAATTATAACACATGGCAGCAGGCCAGCTGCCCAGAATTAGCTAGCAAGGGGAGCAAGTGGGTGGCCAGGCAGGCAAAGGGGACAGCCCACCCAATGGGAGGCACCCACCCACACGGGGAAGGGGATGCCGAAGCCAGGTTTTGCCTGGGGTTCCACCACCTTGGGCCAGCACTGTCTCCAAAGTTTTCAAAGTAATGCACTTAAACACAAAAGAAAATGAAAACCAAAATCACATTCCTATCACTTTGCTTGTCATGTTATACTCAAATTATTATTTATTCATCATCATATTTTTATTTATGTTCATTCATACCTCTTTCACTGGCGTCATCTACCAAGATAATCTCTGAAAGTAGATAGTGTGGAGACCGATTCATAACACTGTAAATAGTTCGAAGCAAAGTGCTCCAGGCTTCATTATGAAATACTATGACCACACTTGTGTTTGGTAGTTCATCAGGGTAGACTTTTGTCTTGCATCTGTCAAAGACAAGAAAGGAGGCTAATTTATTCAGAAATTCATTCTGTGGCACTAAATAATGACATACAAGTTAATCAGGTTCTAGAAGCCCGGCCTCAAGGTTGCTGCACTGAAGGTAGAATGAGAGTGGAATATTAATCTTCCCAAACGTGCAAAACAGATTCCCAGAGATAACAGATGGAACCAAGCAGTGGCTAAAAGGGATATTAGCATTAATCTCATGAAAAGCACCCCCTTAAGATACTTTACTACTCTCAGACAATACATATAATAAGAATAAATACTTAACTATAGCAAGTTAAAAAAAAGAATCATCCTAACTAACTAACTATGTCATTTACACCACAAACTTGCATGTGCACACACATTTTTACACTGTTTAAAAAATGTTCTCACATTTCTCTTCCTCATCTCTGAGGGCTAAATTAAACTTCCAGTTTGACTGATATGGCTTTGAACCATGGCCAATATATGCATTATTAGAAATCTGAACCAACAAAAAAATAAAACAAGCTTCCAGACTGACATTATAATATTTAGTAATCTGTCCAGGAGATTATTCTTTAACACACCTAACATACCGGCTCCAAAACACCTATTACAGATAGGTTGACTAATGTAATCTTACATCTGACTGATATAATGGAAATTAGGAAAGTTATTTCAACAAGAAGGAAGTAGGGTAAAACTGAACGTTTGAAGGGTACCTTGGTCAAGGCACCAAATCTAAATTTGAGCAATGAAACCACGGATGTTGTTAATGAACCCAGGGTCTGGAGTGAGAGGCAATGTTTCAGGCTGCAAATTGTTTTGTTTTTATTTCTGAATTCATTGTGAGGCTTTGAGAGAGCTGATCTTGTGGTAGCAAGCATGACTTGTCCACTTAGCTAAGTAGGGTCCACCCTGGTTGCATATGAATGGGAAACTAGATGTGTGAGCACTGTAAGATATTCCCCTTAGGGGATGGAGCTGCTCTGGGAAGAGCATCTAGGTTCCAAGTTCCCTTCCTGGCTTCTCTAAGATAGGGCTGAGAGAGACTCCTGTCTGCAACCTTGGAGAAGCTAGTCTGTGTAGACAATACTGAGTTGGATGGACCAGTTGGATGGATCAGACAAGTGATCTGACTTGTATCATACAGCAGCTTCCTATGTTCCTATGAGAACCGAACTTGCCCCAACGTTTGTTTGCATAGCCCTTATCTGGGTTCAGTTCTTTGGCCTACAGCTACAGTATGATGGAATCTTGGTTGTTTGGAAGCATGATGCAATGAGATCTTAGGAACTGGTGATTATTAAAAAATAGATTACACAATAAAAGTGAGATGCTTGTATGACAGCGTAGCTTATCTCTGCTCCTACCTGATGCAGAGATCCAACCACTTTGCACATATGGAGCTTCCCAGTTTGGAGGTTCCCAAACAACTCCAATTTATATATATATGTGTGTGTGTGTGTGTAATTTCTTTACGCCTTTAGGTTCATATGATACAAATGCTATAAGTTTAGAATGGAATAAATTGAGACTGGATAAAGTAAAACCAAAAAGATAAAAGCATTTATTTAAAACAAAAGCAAGTTGGTATGTTCTTGTAAGGTTTCCAGTTTAAAGTTATTAAGTAAGAGCGGCTAAAGTTAGAACTTCAGTTCAGCCCCTCTCACAATGTAAAAGCTAATTACCCTAATTGCTCCTCCCCAGTGGACTCGCTGATACTGTCTTGCAGCAGGTGTTGTAACAGGATTCAGGTCTGTCTGTAATAGAGTAGGCCTCAAATTTCAAGCTTGTCTGATGTTGCATGCCTCAGTTTGCCTCACCACTCAGGATTTTTTCAATTCACCTGATATTCTTCACACTCTGGTTTAGCTTGAGTACATGGTTCTCCTTCTGGTCTGTGAAGTTTTGCATTTTTTAAAAGTATTGTTCGATATTGTTTATATGTATTTTAAAATCCATATTTATAGAGATGTGTAATCTTACTGTAAGTATGTGGGGTGGGGGGGTATGGTCAGAGGAGTTGAGTGACAGGGAGGGTGCAGCAGCAGCAGCGAGACCCCTGCGGGAAGGATAGAGAAACACTGCTTAGAATGCAGAGAGAGAGAAGGGGGGAGTTAGAGATAAGTTAGTCAGTGGGCAATTAGTTGGTGCAGTTAAGAGGGGAGAGAGGGTGAGCTGGAGGCTTGGAGGAAAAACCGGTTTACTGAACAAGAAATACTTCAAGGAAGAGAGAAGTGGGGCTTAGACAAAGGCAGGGGAGTAAATCTGCTCTCTATAGGTAATTCATTGCCTGTGTAATAAAAGACCTCAGAAAGGAGATAGGTCAGAGACAAGGTATCCAAGCAAGGCACCCCAACCCCAAGGTGGAGAAAATAAACAAGGGAGGAACTATAACTGCTCATGATCTAAATAATATCAACAGCTCTGTAAGTTAAAAGTTAAGAGTTTCGACAACACCCATAAACCATTACACTTCTTTTCTTCTAAAACTCATAACCATTGTACATTAATAATATGTGATGAAACAATAAAACCTGTTATTTTAGTGTCATCAAGGAATAAAAACATTTCATTTCCTCTCCACATCTCCAGAAGAGACCCCGCACAACCACACACAGAGAGAGATGCTGATTTTGGTCTCAGATCCTGCCAAAACAGATCTGAGCAGTAGCAGCAGAAATACCCAGAGGTGGGGCAACCCTCACATGGTCTGATATCCTCGTGTCAATGTGCCCACAAAGCTTTCCTCTTTCTAAGCCTCCTTGCCAAAAGATATTCCCTGATGCTTTAGCAGGTCCCCCTCTGGTCTGTCTTTATAAGGCCCGAGAAGGCAACAGTGACTCAAAAGGCTTCCTAGGGTATGAATTCTTAACCTGGGGTCCATGGGGTAGGTCCAGGTGGTACATGGAAAATCTTTGCTGCACTAAATTTAAATGGATTCCTAAATTTAAATGGATTCCTTTAGATTTAAAATAAATTTAAATTTATTCCTGGTCAGAAGAAAGTTCTTGAAAATAACTTTCTGGAGTACTACTCCACTCCAATTTTACTGGCGTCTTATGGAAAATATATTATATAAATTGAGAGCCAGCATGGTGTAGTGGTTAGAGTGCTGGACTAGGACCGGGGAGACACGAGTTCAAATCCACATTCAGCCATGGAGAGTCAGAAAAATCCTCAAGTCCAAACTCAATGGTGGGAACATCATACAAGCCATAAACACCTGAGCTATACCTGTTATTAGATACACTGCAGGAATAATAGACTGGACCCAGGCAGAGCTAGAGATGCTAGATCATAAGACCAGGAAAATAATGACCATCAATCATGCTCTGCACCCCTGCAGTGATGTAAATAGGCTATACCTCCCTCGCAGCTCAGGTGGAAGAGGAATGCTGCAAGTCCATCAAACAGTAGAAGAGGAGAAAAGAGGCCTTGAAGAATATATAAGGGACAGTGAAGAAGATGCACTTCAAATGGTCAATAACAAGAAACTATTCAACACCAATGAAACAAAACAGGCCTACAAGCAAGAACAAGTCAAGAACCGAGCAGAAAAATTGAGAAATAAGCCACTGCATGGTCAATATTTGCACAATATAAGTGGAAAATCAGGCATCACCAAGACCTGGCAATGGCTTAAGAATGGCAACTTGAAGAAAGAAACAGAGGGTTTAATACTGGCTGCACAAGAACAGGCACGAAGAACAAATGCAATAAGAGCAAAAGTAGAAAAATCCACAACAAACAGCAAGTGCCGCCTTTGTAAAGAAGCAGATGAAACAGTGGACCACCTGATCAGCTGTTGTAAGAAGATCGCACAGACTGACTACAAACAAAGGCATGACAAGGTAGCAGGGATGATACACTGAAACATCTGCAAAAAATACAAGCTACCTGTAGCCAAAAATTGGTGGGACCATAAAATTGAAAAAGTTGTCAAAAATGAAGATACAAAAATATTATGGGACTTCCGACTACAAACAGACAAACATCTGCCACACAATACACCAGATATCACTGTAGTCGAGAAGAAAGAAAAACAAGTCAAAATAATCGACATAGCAATACCAGGGAATAGCAGAATAGAAGAAAAAGAAATAGAAAAAAATCACCAAATACAAAGATCTACAAATTGAAATTGAAAGGCTGTGGCAGAAGAAGACCAAAATAATCCCAGTGGTAATTGGCGCCCTGGGCGCAGTTCCAAAAGACCTTGAAGAGCACCTCAACACCATAGGGGCCACAGAAATCACCATCAGCCAATTACAAAAAGCAGCTTTACTGGGAACAGCCTATATTCTGCGACGATATCTATAACCATTGACAATAAAATTCTGGCATCCCAGGTCCTTGGGAAGGACTCGATGTCTGGATAAAACAAACCAGTCAATAACACCCTTCTGACTGTGTTAACCATAAATTAACAATAACAATAACAATAATAATAATAATAATATAAATGGGGTTAGGGGCCCATAGGTAGTACCTGAGGATCAGGGGTGTTCAAAAAGGTTAAGAACCTCTGTCCCATGGGGGAGACTGCCTCAGTGTCAGGGGCATATCTAGGGTAGGGCAGGCAGGGCACGTGCCCCAGGCACCACTTGAAGGGAGGCGCCATTTAAATTTTATTTTTTAAAAAAAAATGGCCACCAAAAACAAAATGGCCACCACGCATGCTCAAATGGCCTCTGTGAGGCCCTAGGCCATGCCAGAGTTTTCAGTTATTTTTTAAAATGGCCACTACACATGCTCAAATGATCCCTACGAGGCCCTAGAGGCCAACAGGGAGAGTGGGAACCTTTGCAGACCCCCCATGGCTTTTAGTAAGCCCCCCAAAGGGGCTACAGGAAATAATAATAATTTAATATAAGTCACTGTACACATATTCAATTTGGCACTATGTACAGAGAATCAGGGCTTGTGAATACTGAGCTGAAGCTTATGAGCTAGGATTGTATTCATTTCCTCTTACTTTGCTTCTTGTGATAACTGAGTTAAATGTGATGTCTTAATCATATGGCTATTAATGGTGAGTTTGTCTTTGAATCAGTGTGAAATCCTTAGTATTAAGGTCCACTGGGAGTTTCTTGCTCTCTTTCTCTCATTTTAACTGTCTTTCTGAAATGCTAGAATATATTCCAAGCAGTAACACAGTTTACTCTGCATATTTTTTAATTATTTTCAGAGTATCTGGGAAATGTCAAATTCTCCATTTATTTTTAAAACTTATGTAATAGTGATGCTACAATGCATAGTAGAGAATTAGACAAGCACTTCTGTTTAGTTTTCCAAGTACACCTCCACATAGTATTTGGGTATTTCATGAGCCCCAGCATACTGAAATTTGTAGTTTCCCAGCATTTTTTGGTCTGGCTACGTCCACTACTAAATAGTTTTTGAAATATTAAAAGTTTAACGAGCTTGACTTGTATTTTTCAGCTGATATTATGGTAAAGTTATCCGAAAGATGGGTGTCAGATGTTTGGACAGGGGGCACTATTTCAGTGCTTGCCCTAGGCACTATTTTCCCTAGATACGCCTCTGCTCACAGTATTGCTTTCTAACTCTGGAACTGTTTCCTAACTTCCCTTTCATGATTTCAGCTCTTTGCCTTTGGCCCTGCTTTGGCTCAACGTTTTCTGGCTTTTCTTCAGTGTTTCCAGCTTTTCCCTTTGTTCCTCTTCTGCATCCCTCAGAGTATCATACAATCCCCCTCCCCAGTTTTCTGCACGGAACCCCTTTGTACTGCTCCCTCCTTGAACCTTCAGAGACCTTGGAACAATTGATCACCAGCTGTCCATCCTTAACTCCATTGTCTTCTGATCTTTGCCCAATGATGGCCGGTGGAATTATGACCTTTAGCCAATTAAAACTGAGGTTTCAATCCTCCTGTCCACTATAAATAGACAAGCTTCAAGTTTCTCCGATCACAGTGAAACCTCAGACTAGCAACTCTGCCACCTTTGTCTAGCAAGCGGACAACAGTTTTCCCTCTCTCTCACTCCCTCCCTCCCATAGAGGGCTCTACACTTAGTAAACAAAATCAAATACTGCACTTTAAAAAAAACCCCTCTTCTGTGGTTGAAAGAAATAACTTTTTCCCTTCAGAAGGGTCCATCTTTTAGGGGCTGTTTCTCCAGACATCTTTAAAAAGTAAAAATATAGGTGGCAATATAGGTGATTTGGATCAGTTAATATGTAAATGTCCTAAAAGACAGACAGACAGAAGAAAAAGAAAAATGTCTACAAGGTAGAGCTATAACGATGTCTCAGTATGCCAGGCACTATATGGAACACAAGATATATAAAGATTTTGCCCAAAACAATGACGACACAATTAGGGCCTAAGCACCTAAATACTCTGATGCATCTTTAAAATATTTTCAATTCTGTGCAGGGCTGGGACCTAAAAATCCAATTGTATTATCCAGGAATATTAAAAATTCTTCTAGGCAAGACATGATTGGATTTAAAATATATACAGAGGTTAAAATATCTTTACACTTTACTTAAAATATCAAGAACATTCATATCCTCTGTTCAAAATTGTGCCATATATATGAATGACAACTGTCATTACGGTATATATAACCATAACCATAAACACACAAATCCTTCTATTCTTGTCTTCTTCAAAACATTAAAGTGCATTTTGATTGCAAAAATTATTCAAGGGATTGTAATCCTTTCCTATGGAGATTATATAATTGTCAAATGTAGATTTATGAATACGCATGGAGTAACTACAGCTGTTTAAATGTGAGGAAAACACATTTTCTAAGATCAATAATATGAAAACAAAGTGCACAGCATACCTATTACTATTGTTCCCTTTGGCTATGTACAAATTATGTGACCATAAACTGTTCCATCGTGATTTTATCGCTTTCAGAATTGTATTGATGTTTTCAGCAATGCAAGTGTAGATAATACATCACATGAACAGAAGTTAACCAGTCTGAGAAATGAGAAATTGCAGTGACTATAGGCAATTTATGCCACAACAGTTATCATTTAGGACCAAAATGAAACACAGTAGTACTAGTTCGGGCAACTTATTGAATTGTAACAAAATAATTTAGCTGTTACTATTTATTGCTCTACATTAAGAAAGTTAACAGCAGCAACCAAAAGTACGGCTCAAAATAAAAGGCTCTAAGTATTCATCTTTGAAAGCTTTTTGCACTTTAGAATAACCAGATCTACTATTCACTCAGCAATGGCTTTAATGTCCCTTACAAAATGGTGGCTATTCCCTGGGTTTCAGAATGGCTAGAAGTCATACAATTAAATGGAATTTTCTATTCCTTTCCTTCAAAAAGTGAGAATATGGGCTGCTCTGCTCCTGTGTTTCATGCAGATACAGTGCAGCCCTGCCTGCAACCTTAGAGGAGCCACTGCCAGTCTGCGTAGACAATACTGAGCTAAGATGGACCAATGGTCTGACTCAGCATGAGACAGCTTCCTATGTTCCTCTTAACCATGGTAAACATAGTAAACATACAAGCGCACTTGAGCGGAGCATCTCCAAGCCCTGGGTGGCTGGATCAGCCGCCCACATGACTACCAGCTCCGTCACAGAGCCAGTGGGGGCGGTGGGGGCTGCAGGGGCTGCCCGGCCCCCGGAAGTCCCAAGATGCTCCGCTCAAGTGCGCAGGGCATCCTGGGGAGACCCCAGAGACTGGGAGGTTTCTTTTAGCCTCTTGATAGGGGTCTCCTCATATGTGGCCCTGGCATGGAGCCGCACTGTGGCAGCACATGATCAACTAAATAGGGTTAGCAGAGCGCTCGCTCCACTAACCTCGTTGAAGGGGAGGGATAATTTGGGTGGTTTGCTGTCCGGAGCGCCACGGTTCCCATGGCAGCAGATGACCAGGAGAAATCGGGCTAGGCTCCCTCAGCCCGATTTCTCCTGGTTGTGTGAATAGCCCCAATGTCAGCCACTTGTCCATGCGACAGTTCACATTTTTAAGGTGTTGTTGTTAAAGGTGTTATTTATATGTGTTTACAGTCGCAGTCAAGTTCGAAACAGAACACCCTTTAAATAAAAGATTTGTTTTGAGTCCAAAGTAGAACAATCCCCATTTTGATTGGAATGTTTTGATGTTCCAAGGGCGATTTTGGATCCCTGTTTTTCCCTTGCTGATTGGTTTTATGGCACTGGCTTATGATTGGCTTGTGATCTCCTTGCTTCTTGGCTGGCTTGTTATACAAATTTATTTATTTTATTTATTTATCATATTTTTATTTCTTCTGATATGTAGGTCTCTAGGCAGTATACAAAATTTAACATATTTAAAAGTCACAAAATTAAATATGTAACAATAAAAACAGTAGAATAAAATAATTATTAAAACAAGTTTTTAAAATTGTTAAAGTTTATTCTAATTAAAAGCCTGAGAATACAGGAGAGCTTGACGTTCTTTTTTAAAACAGAGAAGGAGATGCTCTTATTTCAGCAGGGAGCTTATTCCAAAGCCACACCAGTATCTCCATTATGGCAACCATTCTACAACTATAACTCACAAATTGGAGAGGAGGGAGGGGGAACACAAAAGGAGGAAATTTCAAAATGTATTTACAGGGATTGGGAGGCAGAGAGAGTCATTATAGTTTCTTGAAGAGGATACATCAGGAGAGGAGGTATAATATATCAAGGAAGGTTTAACTGTGTGGTTTTCTTTTCTCAGCACTGAGTCTAATATGCTGTGCTATTGCTGCTATATTAACTATCTGGTTTTGTTGGATCTCAGATTGACAAAGGCAGAACTTGGGTGCCTGCCTTCCTTGAGTTGTGGTGAGAAATTAGCAGTTCTCTTTCTCTCTGTATGTAATGCTTTTTGGTGATTGCTGACATAAGCTCCATGTCTGAATTTGAGACTATCAAGTGCTTCACTCATTGCTCTGGTCTGCTCTGCAATCTGCATTGCAAGGTGTACTCAGGCAAAATGTGGATGAAGTTGCTCTAGTTGAGCTCAGCTTAAGGCTATGCTTGCTGCTAAGGGTGCTGCTGTGATAGTTGCTGCAACACTAGGCAGTAAGGGGTCATCATTGTATGTAAGACAGCAACTTGTGCCAATGATATTACTGCAGCATAGGCACTGTGGCTGGCAGTGGATTCTGGGTCAATGATTTATTTATTTTTTATTTATTTTTGCTATTTGGACTGTGTTTGAAATGTGTGTTCTGTGCTGAGAGGGACAGATTCCCCTTTACTGTGTGCTTTTGCAGTGTTTTTCAAGTCAGGGCTGCAAAATACATTGCACTCTATGAGTGCAGTTTGCTCTGGCCATAGGGAGCAATGGGGAAATGCAAAACACTCTTAGGGACACCAAAGTGGGTTGTGTGATAGGGCATGATGGCTGCTTGCTACCATTTGTTTAAAATCGCCCGCTTACCCATTTCTTTTTTCGCTTGGGCAGTAGGTAGCACCAATCATGCCATACCACACAACCCACTTTGGTGTCCCTAAGAGCTATGCATGGGGAGCAAAGGGATGTTTCAAGTTTCCCCATTGTTGCCTATGGCTAAAACACTTGCAAATTTTGAGTTTGTTCTACCAAAACAGCTGGGGTTGGCCGCTGTTTTGACAAAACGTTTTGGCCATCAGCGTTTCATTTAGAACTCAAAACAGAACATGAAAATTGTTACATGCACATCCCTGTTTTTAAGAACTTGTGCTAAAACAATAAAACATCTTATTTTAATATTGCCAAAGTATAAGAATGTCTTATTTTCTCTCCAATACCACCAGAAGTGATACTCCATGCCATCACACAAATAAGAGGGAGAAAGAACGTGATTTTTGGTCTTAAATCTTACTAAAACAGATCTGAGTCGTGGCAGCAGAGATACCCTGAAGCAGGGAGACCCCTCACAGTCCAGTTCTGGGCACCCAATTCTAAGAACATTGATAAACTGGATTGGTTTCACAGGAGAGAAACAAAGATGGTGAGGCGTTTGGAAACCAAGACCTATGAGGAATGCTGAAGGAGCTCAGAATGATTAAGACCAGAGAAGAGAAGACTAACGGGAGAGATAATTGCTGTTTTCAAATATATAAAGGGCTATCACCTAGACAAGGAAGCAGACTTGTTCTCTGTTGCTCCTGAAGGCAAGTCTAGAACCAATGGATTGAATTACAAGGAAGCAGATTTAGGCTGGACATTAAGTAGGATTTCCTAGCTGTATGAGTTGCTTGTCTATGAAGCAGTCTGCCGAATGCAGACATGTGCTCTCCTTACGTGGAGGTTTTCAAACAGAATCTTGACTGACCTGCCAAGGGTGCTGTACTGTTTCCTGCACTGAACAGGAGGTTGAACTAAAAGACCTCCAAGGTCCCTTCCAACCCTTAAATTATAGGATTCTATTAAATTGACCACGCCTGTCTCAAATATTGGTTAAGCTGGCAACTCTGATAATCACTAACTGTTGGATCTTCAGGCATTAGCTAGGGATATGCATGGAACTGGTGGGAGCCAGTTCAAAGACGGAGGGATAACTTTAAGGGCAGGGGAGGGTGTACTCCTCCCCCCACCACATTTCCCCTGCCGGCGCTCTCTGTAAAACCAGTCTGGTGGAGCAGCAGCGTACCTCCCTGCCACCCCATCCTCTCCTTGCACCGGAAGTGACCAGAAGTAGCCCATGCACATGAGCGAGCGCAACGTGCACACAAAGATGAGCAGTGATAGTGGATTCTAAGTTCATTCATCATTTTGCACCAAAGATGATGAACGAACATCTTTGGTCATTCATAATCTTCTTTGGTGCAAAATGATGAATGAACATAGAATCCACTCTCATTTCACACCAAAGAATTTACTCTCAGAACACCTCAAACACTGAGAACAACAAAACCCAGTACCCCATGGGCTTGTGGTTTTGTGGGTGGTTGGAACCCTATGTGCACTACACCACAAGCTGCTCTGGGCCACCCTGGTGCCCCCCAAATGGAAATATGGGGCTGATGAAATCCCCATTATTCCCTATGGGGAAAAAGCTTAAAGATATACCAACTTTAAAAAAAAATTAAAAATCACCCCTTTGCCCAATTTCTTTGAAATTTGGGTGGTAGCTTCCACCCATTGGGCACTACCACACATCCCCATCTTTTGCCCCTGGAACTCCTTTTTTGCCCCAAATAGATTTGGAAAAGTTGGGTACAAATCAAATCTTGGGTGATTCAGGTGGGAGGGGAGATTTGGACCCCAAACAAATCAGGGGTGATTCAGTTTGGGTACAAACCGAATCAAAAAAATTAATTCGTGCACATCCCAACAAAACAGTGCAAACTGATTCAAAGTGGTTCACAATCAAAGTGCTCAAATCAGCCCAGTTCGCAGTGGACAGGTTCAACAATGAACAGATCCATGCATACCCCTATTCCCCAGCACTCCAGAAGCACTCTATGCACTCTGCGATCTGCAGGAACACATCCCTTAAGGCAGGAACATATTTTGCTTATTTCGGTTATTATCTCCTGTGCTTCCAGAGCACAGGGGAGCCCTCCAAAATATTGGCAATCTGCACAATTGCAATCAGGATTACAGTGCAACAGAGCAGGATGGGACCCATAGTTGCTTGAAGTGCATGCACATTTTTAGTCATGATGTCAGTCACTGATCCCACCACCTCTCCTCTGTGCCCCTGAACATATAACCCCGAGACTTGGAGATCCTCAGGAGCAACTTTGGAGGGGGTGCAGGGACCAGTAAAAATTAATCTCTCTTCCATTTGAATGGAAACTTCTTCCATTTGCAGAAGTACAAGCATTGATGTCACCCACTAAGGTCATTCATATGGCCATGAAACTAGGGTTGGGCAAGACTGGGTGGGAGGAGGCAGGATCCCACCTACCTACCTTCCACCATAACTGCTGGTTGCCTGCAGGCGATGCCACTCGCATACCCACACGATCAAAGCTGCACTTACTGCTTTCTTTAAAAAACTGAAACCCAAATCTGGGATTTACATGCTAGAATTTTAAAATCCAGTTATAGTTGAAGTAAGTTTGGGTTCTGGCATATGGGGAGGGGGGGCATCATAAAAGACCAGATGATTTTTCTTCATTCTTCTTATAATAATTTAACTTCTTATAATAATTTAATTATTTGTCTATTATATTTGTAAAGTGTGCAATCAAGTTGATGCTGACTCCTGGTGACCAGTTTTTCTTTAGTAGATTACAGGAGAAGTTTACCATTGCCATCTCCCACACAGTATGAGATGCCATTCAGCATCTTCCAATATTGCTGCTGCCCGATATAGGTGTCTCACATAGTCTAGGAAACATACCAGCAGGGATTTGAACCGGCAACCTCTGGCTTGCTATTCAAGTAATTTCCCTGCTGCGCCATTAGTACACTGCCCCAAACTTCCATCTCTGGGAGGTGTGCAGCAACATAAATAAATTAAAACAAAAAATAAGATCTTAAAACAATGTAAAGCTGCAAGTCCAGTTAAATAGCTTGGGTGAATCATTGTGTCTTTAGCAACTTTTTAGAAGTTGTCAGAGATGGGGAGGCTCATATTTCAGCAGTGGCTACATTCCAGAGTCTTGGGGCAGCAACAGAGAAGGTCCGTTCCTGTGTAGCCACCAGATGAGCTGGTTCCAGCTGCAGATGCTTCTCTCTGGATGATCTCAACAAGCAATGGGCTCACAGAGAAGATGTTCTCTTAAATACCCAGGGCCTAAGCTGTTTAGGGCCTTATAGGTTATAACCAGCACCTTGTATTTTGCCCGGAAACTTATTGGTAACCAGTGCAGTTCTTTTAATATAGGAGTAATTGAAGATAATCTCTTCAAGATTCTCCAAAGACCAACCTGGCTGCTGCATTCTCTACCAACTGCAGTTTCCAGAATATGTACAAAGGCAGCCCTACACAGAGTGCGTAGTCAAGTAATTGTACTTCCATAACATTTTGACAGAAAAGGTCAGCGTCCACCAAACAAAAGCCATCAACACAGTATCAAAATGTTAACTGTCACAAAAGACAGTAACACCTAACACCCTTTTATAACTTGGTCCAACTTGAAAATGTAGTTATATTATAAAACGGAACCATGCATAAATGTTTCTTCCCTCTGTTTCAAACCTAAGTCCATCAAATTAGCATATATCACTGTTTCAGTTATAAACCAAATACTGTCTTGGAAAAGTAAGGGCATAATGTCAGAAAATATGGAGTACAAGACTTCTTGCTAAATTACCTTCAGCTTACATGAAGTGAAACATTGCCCATTAAGAGAAATTTGACTTCTTAAATTTGTGGTTTCTAAAAATCAATCCGCTTGCTACAGATATTTTCCTAATTATGAGAGACTAGTTGGTGTTGGTCAGGAACAGGCACCCTCCATATATTCATTCTACTTCCACTGCTACTGCTTAAATGCAGTGATGTAACACTATGGACCGGGTCTCACAATCAGTGAGAACTGGTTTCTTCCTGTGTGTGGGGAGAGCGGGCTAAGCCCGCTCTCCCTGCACACAAGTGCGGAGGGAGCCCTGGGCAGCCGGATCGGCCACCCACACGATTGCCAGCTCTGAGACAGAGCCGGCGGGGGCTGGGGAGCTCAGGGGCCACGCGGCCCCCGGAAACCCCAGTATACCCTGCGCGAGTGTGCAGGGCATACTGGGGCAACCCCTGGAGTCGGGAGGCAACTTTTTGCCTTCCCTCTTGGGGTCTACCCATGAGTAGGCACGGCGCAAAGCTGCGCCGCGGCTACTCATGATTTTGAAAAACAGGTTTGTGGGGCACTCGCTCTGCAAACCTGGTTTTGGAGTGGGGGTTCTTGAGTGGGTTCTTGATAATTTTTTTAGCGGTAACTCCAGAAGGGGTAAAAAGTATTCACCAATTCAGAAAGAGAGCAATGATAATCCAGCAAGCATTGTGCTCACACTCAGTTGGTTTTGTGCCAGAAGAGCCAAATCAGATTACGCAGACTTATGACACCATCACAATAAAAACTTATTTATTATTATTTTATTATTTATTTATTTGATTTCTATACCGCCCTTCCAAAAATGGCTCAGGGTGGTTTACACAGAGAATAAATAAATAAGATGGATCCCTGTCCCCAAAGGGCTCACAGTCTAAAAGAACCATAAGATAGACACCAGCAACAGTCACTGGAGGTCCTGTGCTGGGGGTGGATAGGGCCAGTTACTCTCCCCCTGCTCAGTAAAGAGAATCACCACGTTAAAAGGTGCCTCTTTGCCCAGTTAGCAGGAGTTTTACTGAACTTGACATTCAATACATAAGATCTCAGGCTGAGATAGCCCATTTGGCTACTGGAGGAGGAAAGCACCCTTCCCCCACAAATGCTATCAAATCAGCAGAACAGAAAAACACTGCAGTGAACAGACAATGAACAATGGGAACATCTGCATGAAGCTGAGAAATCCATAAGAGTACTGCTTTCACCACACAAAAATGAAACTGATGAACACCTGACACACCCCTAATATAGAGATATCAGAAAATTCTTTATTAAATTCATACCAATATAAGAAAAAAAAATCAGTGGCAGACAGCAGAAAATCAAACAAGTGTGTACATCCTGGATAAGTCTATCAAAGGTGACAGCACTATCATTAATAAAAATACAAAAAAGCCATCCGTAGGTCTGTTGCTGAAGTTACTTGTGTTTTTGAGGTTTTGTTTGCTTTCTGCTGCATATAATATTTTTCAGTTATTGTTGCATATAAAAAGGTCATGTGTTTTATAAAAATATTTGAAAGGTTGTCAAATTCATAGCTGCTGCTCTGAAGCTCATCTTGTAACATGCCTGCTCAAATGTAAAATGAAGAACAAAAAGGTCAAATGACAGCAACAAATGAAACAAATATATATATATATATATATATAGAGAGAGAGAGAGAGAGAGAGAGAGAGAGAGAGAGAGAGAGAGACACTTATGTACTTCTGTAATATTGACACTTCAGTATTTTATATATTTTAATACTGCCATATAAGGCTATGTTTCTGCTACTTCCTTGAGTATCTGAAGGGCCAAAATTCTGCCTTGAAGATGTTGAGCTGTTTCACGGAGACAGAAACCTCAACACCATTTTATTTTAAATGGCAGAGCAGTGCCTAAAGCAGGCCGTGCTAATCTGCTCGCATGGCTGCGGACTTGCCTTGGATCCACTTGCATTGCTGCAGGCTCCTAATGAAGTGCTGGTGGTCCGTGCTTTTGTGCAAGAACACAAGTAATTCAAGTAGTGGCCCATGCTCCGGAAGTGATAGCTAGATCGTAGATCGTAAACATGTCATTTGACTGTCAGCAACATGATCTAACTAGTGCTTGTGGAACACAGGTGCAGCAGCACAGGTGGATCCAAAGTGAAACTACAGCAACATGGGCATATTGGCACTTCCAATGTCAGTCAGATCTTTATTACGGTCAATGTTAGGCTGTACAAAATGTGGGCCAGTGTTTGCAGAGTACCTCATGATTTTGGGTGCAACAACAACAACAACGAAGCAGCAGCAGTCACACAAATCCAAGGACAATGTGGATAGCTCTGTCACAACCTTAGTGGCTAGGCTGTCCTTGCATACTTGTCTTTGCAAGTGGGATACACCAATTTAAATATATCCATAGAACATGCATGTCTATGGGGAAATATAAAAGCAGTGCTCACAGGGGCAGGAGGTTGATTTGGTTCCCACCTAAACCATGTCCTTGAGTGCAACCCTAATTCTGTTCCAAGGCCATTCAACAATGTCTACACTAGTGTCATGGATGGATGGGGTGAAGTTCAAGCCTTGCTCCAGATTGTGGTGAACCCAGAAGTCAGAGGCTTGGGACAGGTCTAGTTCCATCACAGCCATGCCCCCAAGAACATTCTTCAAGAATGAACAACCATTCATTTTGATGGGAAAAATTATTTATTTTTTATTTATTAAGTGCATTTTTAAACCGCCCTAACCCAAGGTCTCAGGGCGGTTCACAACAAATAAAAACAAAACTTAAAATCAATTAAATATTAAAAACAGCTTAAAACAAATCAATAAATAATCCAAAATTTAAAAAGTTACAAAGTTAAAAAGCTAAAAGGCCTGGGTAAAAAGATAAGTCTTTAGACACTTTTTTAAAGCTGCTAGAGATGGGGAGACTCTTATTCCCACGGGAAGCGCGTTCCAAAGTCTCAGGGCGACAACAGAGAAGGCCCATCCCTGGGTGGCCACCAGACGACATGAAGGTAGCCACAGATGAGCCTCCCCTGATGTACACAGTGGATGATGGGGATCATGCAGAAGAAGACGTTCTCTTAAGTATTGTGGGCCTAAGCTGTTTAGGGCTTTATAGGTTATAACCAGCACTTTGTATATTGCCCGGAAACTTATTGGCAGCCAGTGCAACTCCTGTAATATAGGAGTAATATGGTCTCTTCGAGATGACCCAGAGACCAAACTGGCTGCCTCATTTTGTACTAATTGCACTTTCTGGACTATGTACAAAGGCATCCCCACATAGAGCACATTGCAGTAATCAAGTCTGGAGATTACCAACAAGTGTACTACTGTTTTGAGATCATGAACCTCAAGAAACGGACGCAGCTGGCATATCTACCGAAGCTGATAGAAAGCGCTTCTGGCCACTGCCTCAACCTGGGGAACCAGGGAAAGGTGTGGATCCAGAAGCACTCCCAGACTGCGTACCTGTTCCTTCTGAGGAAGTGTGACCCCCATCTAGACAGGTAGATCAATATCGCTTCCCGAGTGATGACCCCACACAATAAGTACCTCCGTCTTGTCTGGATTCAGTCTCAGTTTGTTATTCCTCATCCAGCCCATTACTGCTTCCTAGCAGACATTCAGAGAGCATATGCCTTCTCCTAATGATGTTGACAGGGAGAAATAGATTTGGGTGTCATCAGCATATTGATAACACACAGCACCAAATCTCCAGATGATCTCTCCCACTCCAAAAGGACCAACAGAGTCACACTTCTTCTGTCAAGTCCCAATTGGAGATCATCCATCAGGCCGACCAAGGCAGTCTCCACCCCACAGCCCATCTGAAAACCAGTTTGAAATGAGTCTAGATAGTCAGTCTCCTCCAAGACCGCCTGGATATGGGAGGCCACCACCCTCTCAATCACCTTGCCCAATCATGGGAGGTTGGAGACAGGCCTGTAGCTACTAAATTCTGAGGGGTCCAAGGCAGGCTTCTTAAGAATAGGTCTAATAATTGCCTCCTTTAAACAAGGAGGCATCTTGCCCTCTCTCAGAGAGGTTTTTATAATTGCCACAAGGCTCTCCACAACAAGCCCCTTGCCAGAGAGTATAAGCCATGTTGGCAAGGATCAAGCAGACAGGTGGTAGGATGTACTGTTCCAAGCAGCTTGTCCACATCCTCAGGAGTCACAAACTGAAATTGATACAACCTAACCACACAAGAGGAGTTGCTGTATACCTCTGCATCTGACACTGCGATAACTGTGGAGTCTAAATCTAGATCTAGATCTAAAAATTAAAGAATTCAGAGAAGTCACTACAGGTACAGCAAAAGCTGTGGCTGTTCACACGAGCAGCCAAACCCAGGCTTGGGCAGCACTGCCTGAGTATGGATGCCCATGTGAAGTGCCGGGATTGATGCCAATCCCAGTGCTGCCTGCCCCGTAGGCCCGGGAATGTAGCCCAGGCTTTAACCTGGGTTAAAGGGTACAAGCATACCGTTTACCCCAGGTACTAGGTCATGAGTGTGCTTGGGCTGCCTGGCCTGAGCACACACAAAATTGAGCACCCGGCTCATGGGGTGGGGGTGGGGATACCTTAATGAACCATTTGTGTGGTACATTGTGGAATATCTGGAGACCAGGTGTCCTTCCCCCAGCCTCCCTGCTGGAGTGCAGTGTGGCAAGTAGGGCTTCAGCCCAGATCATTTAGGGTAAGGTATGAGTGATCCTGCCTTCCCCCTGTCCCTCTCTGGCTCTGAGAAAAGAGGTTGCTACCTCTTCGTCCCTGATATTAAGCAGCCTGGTTGCAGTTGACAGAGACCCGTGGGTGGGTGGATGCAATCTCTGTTGGGGGAAAGTACTGAAATGCATCATGCCGCTTTCCCAGACGTCACTGCAATCCACAGGAACTCTCTTCACATCCTTGTCAAAATTATGAGCATCAAAATTATGAGCATTTTTCTAGAAATTAAATAATACAGTTGAGCTAACAAGTCAGAGGTCAGTTGATTACTTTTCCATACTCTTCAACCTGCTATGAGTTGAATATGAGTTATTCTCAGCAATTTTATGTACTACAAATGGAACCAAGGATGCTCTGAACGTATCTCTTTAAAAAAGCATTTTAATTCAGAGTCTTACTATCTAATAATGATTTCAGCCGTATGAGATGACATAAGGCAGACAGACAGGCAAAACTTTCCTATAGAGATGGCTTGGCCTCAGTTACTCATGCTCTGGTAACCTCTCACTTAGATTACTGCAATGCATTGTACATGGGGCTGCCTTTGAAAACAGTCCGGAAACTGCAGCTGGTACAAAATAGGCCTGCAAGATTATTAACTGGGACTGGACATTTTGATCATATTATGGCAGTGCTTTGTCAGCTGCACTGGCTCCCAGTCCATTTCCAGGCCCAATTCAAAGTGCTGGTTTTAACCTTTAATGCACTAAATGGCTTGGGACCGGGTTACCTGAGAGAGCGCCTTGCCTCAAATGTTCCTATCCATACATTAAGATCTTCTCTGGAGGCCCTCCCTGGATGCCCCTGACAAATGAGGTGAGGCAGGTGGCTACCAGGAAGAGAGCCTTTTGGGTGGTTGCACCCCATTTATGGAATAGCCTCCCCAGTGAAGTATGCCTGGCTTCATCACTTTGTTTTTTCAGACGCCATATAACCGCTTTGTTCACCCAGGCCTTTTAAATTTGGGTTTTCAGATTTGATCTAATTTTTCACTCATTTTAAAATGAGTTTTTAAGTTGCTTTGTGTTTTCTTTTCACCTTTGCCATCTGTTATGGTTTAATGTATGTTTTAATCCTC
Source organism: Hemicordylus capensis (assembly GCF_027244095.1). Classification (NCBI taxonomy): domain Eukaryota; kingdom Metazoa; phylum Chordata; class Lepidosauria; order Squamata; family Cordylidae; genus Hemicordylus; species Hemicordylus capensis. The sequence continues at coordinate 183,740,570 of NC_069657.1, read as the reverse complement.
TGTTCTGAGCTGCCCAGAGAACAGTTTGTTATGGGGGTGGCTAACAAATAAAGTTGTTGTTGTTGTTGTTGTTGATGATGATGATAATTTATTAGAAGCCAAGATTAAAATGTTTTAAGCCACCATGAGCCTATAGGCTAGAAGGGAGTAAAAATGCAATTGTGTAACTCACAACTGAGTCAGTTAGCTAACTGAGTCAACTGATGCAAATTATCTCTAATAACGACATTCTATAAATGGTTTTAGATCAGTATGCAAACAGGTAAAATAGCAAGTCTCAGGGAGCCCATGATGTCAAAGATTATAACCTCTGCTTACTCTCCATGGCTTTCACTATCATAGACTAATGATACCCAGCTCTGTCACTGTACTCAAGATATTTCTCCCCAGTACAATTCCACACATGCAATATGCCTGCCTGATATTTCAGTGTGGATCAGTCATCTCAAACTTAACAAGTCCAAAACCAAACTTGTATTCTCTCCTTATCAGGGGCGGATTAATGCATAGGCAATATAGATGCTTATGGCGGCAAATTTTTGAAGGGCAGCAAATTTTGAGAGCTGTGTGCAAGTAAAGAGCTTAGGTCAGGGAAAGTTAAATCTTCCTTCTCTACCATTTAAAAACTGCCACTGCGCATCAGGATGGCAGCAGGATAGTGGTGGAGTAGCAGGGACGGCAGCGAGAGCTCCTCCCAAATGACAGGTCGAGCTGTTTCCAGTCCATTTCAAGGCTCTCTGTGCATGGGGAAAACATTTAACAAACACACCCCTCCCCAAGCCCTTTACTTGTAAAGGGAAATCTTTGACGGATTCCCTTTTACAAGTATAACTGTCAAACCCCTCAAGCCAGGGTGGCAAATTTTTTGTTACCTATGGGCGACAAAAAGCTTAATCTGCCCCTGCTCCTTATCCACTTACAGTGTTACCTATCCTGTTTAATGAACAAGAAACCTTTGCTTCCTCTTGGACTGTTCTCTTTCCTTTATTCTCCACATTCAGTTCATTACAAATAACATTGCTTCTTCTTTTACAAGACTGAAAAAGAGGGCTCTACCGTGCTCTCTCAGCAAAGACTCTAGTTCTTGCCCTGGTCATCTCTCACTTTGACTTCTGTAACTTTCTTTTTCCTGGTCTTCCATTGGCTCACTCTGGTTCATTCATTCATCCAACACTCTGCTGCCAATATCATTCCTCTCTTTCTCATCACATTCACATAATGCTCCTTCTTAAATCTGTTCACCGGTTTCCATCTGCTCCCAGATCCAGCACAAGCTCTTGGTACTTGCCTTCAAAGCTCTCTATAATGATGATACTCCTCTCTAACTCTCAGCTCTAATATATCATTACATTCCTGCCCATAATCCCATACTTTAGTTCCACCACTCTCAGATGTTTCAAGGTCTTCTGCACCCTCAAATGATGCAGTCCTTTCTCAAGGAACAAGCTCCTGGGACTAGGGATGTGCGAAACGTTTCAGATACAAAATGTTTTGTACCCAAACCAGCCTGTTTCGGGTGTTTTGTAGACAAAACAAAACACCCATTTCCCAGATCCAAAAGTTTTGTATACAAAACAAAACGTCCCTGTTTCAGCTACAAAATGTTTTGTTGTTTCGGACCTCCATTTTGTGGTGATCTCTGAGTCAGTCTCCATTTTGTGTTTGACATCTCTTTGAATTTCCCGCCCTTCCAGCCTTCTGATCAGTGACATAAATCATGGGCTGACCTGCTGACAATTCCCTCCTTGTTCCCCATTGGCTCTTTTGCTTCTTGCCACTCTTTACTGACCCCACATTGGCCAGGGGAAGGGTTGCTAACCCATGGGGTGCTGGGTTCTGCTGTTTCTGTGGTGTTCTGAGTGTAGATTCTCTGTTAGCAAATGAGAGTGGATTCTTGTTTTTCACTGAAAATCTCATATGCTACCAGAGAATCTACAATGAACACCTCAGAAACAACAAAACCCAGTACCCCACAGGCTTGTGGGTGTGGGGGTGGTTGGCACCTTATGTGCACTACACAACCCCTCACTCTGGGCAACCCCAGTGCCCCCCAAGTGGAATTATGGGACTGCTGAAACCTCCATTATTCCCCATGGGAGAAATCTTAAAGACAAGTAAACTTCAACAAATAACAAAAGATCAGCCCTTTGCCCAATTTTGAAATAATTCTGGAAGTTTCCTTGCCCCCATTGGGCACTACCACCCACCACACTCTGCTCTGGGTCATCCCTTTCCCCTTGATTTGAAGCGATACATTTGCTGGAATCCCCATTATTCCCTATGGGGAAATTCTTAAAGATGTGTAAATTAAAAAAAAAAAATCACACAAAAAAAATCAGCCCTTTGCCTAATTCCTTTGAAATTTGGGTGGTAGCTTACACACATTGGACACTACCACCACCACCCACTCTTTTTGCCCTGGGACCCTTTTTAAAAATCCAAATCAATTCGGATTCGGAAAATTTGGCTACAAAACAAAACAGGGCTGATTCGGATTCAGAAAAATTGGGTACAAAACAAAACGGGGGTGTTTCGATTCGGATACAAATCGAAACAAGAAAATTCCAAAATGCACACCCCTACCTGGGACACATGTGCAACACCTTTGCTCTTACTCCCTTCAAATTCCTTCTTAAAACCCACCCTTTCCAAGAAGCCTTTGGCACAACCCCTTAATCCATGCAATTAAGCTTTACATATACATACATGGCATGATTGCATATTCTGCCCCATTTACTGTGCTTGCCAGTGAAGGTTCAAGATCTCTGTGTGACTGAGGCATGGTAAACCACAATGAAATGAAAACCTTTTGGGAGATTCAGAAAGAAAAGAATAATGCAAAAAAGATTTCCAAGTGAAAACTCTCAGTTCAAATATATAAATAGCTTGGATCAAAAGACACCACTGTTTAATCAGATATAAATGTAGGATAATGTAACTTCATTAATCTTAAAATATTGATTCCGAATACTAAAAGTCCTATCAAATATTCACACGTTAAAAACATACATTAAAACACGAATAAATACATACACAAACTCTCTAAAAAACGTCCAAAGGTTATTTGGGTATGCCTGGATCCATGCAGTCAAAATCCACAAATGGACTTTACACAAATTCCATAGACATGTCTAAAGCTTCCATTAGAAAATACCAACAAATTCTGGGAGTTGTTTCCAATGATGTTTTATAATGCGGCAAAATCCACATGAAAGCAATAGCTGTTCTGAAGGGTGCCATATGTCACTTCCCCCTTGTACTCACCCTCCTCCACCTCTTTCCCTTTTTTAAAAAGCTGGGGGAGGAGTTTTTCTTGCTACCTTGATTACACCCCAATAATCTGCTACCTGGGGTGACCATCTCATTTTGCCTCATGAAAGGGCCATTGCCACTGCTGCCCCTCACTTCCTCCGCCTCCTTTGTGTCAATATCTGGGCTTTAAGGGCAAGGTTTTGTAAAGTCTCATATACATGGACTGCTTGCGCTCTCTCTCTCTCTCTCTCTCTCTCTCACTCACACACACATACACCCCCTCTACTACTACTACTACTACGATCTATGTACATTTATGACACCTCAGAAGCTCCCACCATGACTACTAATCCAACATGTCAAAACAGAAATGTCATATCCTAGTACTGTTGGAATCAACAATAGCTGCTAGCACCAAATTTTATTATTGCAAATAGGCTCAAAATGCCTGTCAGAGTATAAAACCTCACACATTTCATTCTGGCCAATTAAACATTTTCTCCCTTTTGCATCAGCATGCAACATTCAAGTTCCATGGGCATATGTTACATATGACAACATTATAGAAAGAGCCATCTATTTCTAGCAGGCACCCAAAAGAAGAGTTAACAATGTTTATTATAACACAGAAGACTTTTGCAATATTTCATAATGAAATCCCAATACAGACAGTAACAAACATTTCATGTTACTCAAATTGTAACAATTCAAATTATAAATGATTAGTGTCAATAAAAGGTAAAAACTCAATAAAGTTTTGTTCCTCTATTTAGCAAGAAGTGGCACTTAAAACTCCATCTACATTGCTTTGTTGAATATTGCTGAATCAAAATATCTTTAGCCAATCAATTTTTATATCTAGCAGATAGATGGGGAAATGTGTCATGAAAATGGTTCTCTCGTGTTCTATTATGCAGTATAAATAGGTTTGCAGTTCACAAGAACAAAGAGACTTCACTCACACCTTCAGCTGTCACTGTTCATAACAATGACATACTCTGAATGTGGGCTTTATTATCAAACTTCCCTTAGGGATTTTGAACTCTAAATACAGCATTAATTTTTCAGAAGTTGCTCTATGCAAGAATTTCATTTACTTAAAAGCTCAAAAAGCTTTTGTGCCAGAGTGGGAAGAAAGCATTTCAGGTTTTTTTGTTTTTTTAAAGCAGGTTTTAGAAGCTAATCTTTCCCATCATCTCTGAAGTATCTGAAGTGGGTAATTTTCAGATTCTTTCTACTGTAGATGGCAGTGATGCTTGCCATATCTGAGGTCAGATAAAAGCTTTGGGGTTCCTTAATGCTCTTCTCATTGAGGAGGTAAGCATTTGGAAACCCTGAATTCTCCAGCTCGGATGAAAATGAGAGCAAGAGAAGAATCCCTGGGTTATTCCCACAGTCCCCCAAACCATCCCTCATCCCTTGAACCCCTTACCTGGCTAGGTCAGCATCACTACTTCTACCACCACCACCACCACTTCAGTCTTCAGGTGGAGAATTGGTGGGGGGGTCTCATACAGTTACTCACACCAGGAGCCAAGGCTATCATGGCCCAATTTGTCACAGCCCAGCTCAGAGACAATGACAACAGTCGCTGAGGAGGCAGGACTAGCATTAGCCCCAGCTCTGCTTTTGACTAGCGTTAAGTCAACCTGTTTCCTTGGACCTCTCCAATGGATGGTCCTTGCCTCACCACACTTCACAGGCAACCAGGACAACTCAAAGGTCCTGGTGGTCTTTAGAAAATGTCATTTGCTGATGGGCTATTGCAATGAGAGCTTCCTCCTACTCTCTCCCCATGACTAAAGTGCTGCTGCCATCACTGACCCATCCAGGAAACTGCCGTTTGAAGGGACGGGAAGGGGTTGTGGAGGTGGGAGTCCAAATTCAGATGCGGTTCAGGAATAAGCCGAGTTATCTTCCAGGTTATGGAATGTGTGGAAGAAGGGAAATTGCCCATCTCTTCTGTCCACATTTTGCAAGACCATCACTCCACAGATTTATTTATTTATTGTTAAATTTATATACCGCCTTTCATTAAAGCAATCCCAAGGCGGTTTACAGCAAAAAATTTAAACACAAGATGGTAAAAAAGACACAATTAAAATATTAAGTGGGGGAAAAATGAAACAAATCTGATTAAAAGTTTAAAACAAAAGCATAAAAGCAATACAGACCATAAAGAGCAGCAGCAGAGAATCAAATAAATGCCTGGGCAAAAAGCCAAGATTTTACACTTTTTCTAAAAGCTGTGATGGAGACTGAGGAGCGAATACCCACCGGGAGAGCATTCCAGAGTCTTGGGGCAGCAACAGAGAAGGCCCTGTCCCGCGTGCACGACAACGGAGCCTCCCTCATTGTGGGCACCTGGAGCAGAGCCCCCTCAGATGACCTTGTCAAGCGGGCAGCAACCCTTGGGAGCAGGCGGTCCCTCAGGTATCCCGGGCCCAAACCGTTAAGGGCTTTAAAGGTCAAAACCAGCACCTTGAATTTGACCCGGAAACAAACTGGTAGCCAGTGCAGCTCTTTCAAAATGGGTGTGATGTGCTCCCACCGGGCAGCTCCAGATAAAACCCTAGCTGCCGTATTTTGCACTAGCTGCAGTTTCTGGATATTCTTCATGGGCAGCCCCACATAGAGCGCGTTACAGTAATCCAGCCTTGATGTGAATAAGGCATGGGTAACTGTGGGGTAACAGCACAGATTAAGAGCTGTTCCTTAATATACAGAAATTGTAGAGACCTTTCCATTACTCAACAGGAGTGAGATCCATTATAGGCTTAAAACAACAACAACAACAAATGAGGAAGCACAACCAGCTATGAAACACATAGTTAAGAGGAATAATGCTCCTCAAATAGTATTTCAATTTGTTTGATCTAAGATTGTAAATAAACAACTAACTTTATTGATAGTATTCCAAGTTTTTCTAACACTTAACTAACCAGAATATTTTAGATGGAACTTTTATACCTCAACATTTTAAGACTTTAAAACCTTAGAGGCGAGGGGCAAGATTCCCGCCCCCATCTCACTGTCAGGAGCAGGTTCATTGTCCCTTAGAACAGAATAGGAGCCATCAGCTTTTATGAAAGAAAGGAAACAAACTGCAATTAGGGATACAGTTGAGGGGGACAAAAGCTTCCCCCTTGATGCACTAGTGACTTAGATTTAGTCCCCTCCGATGATGTCCCAGACTGCACCCTTCTTAAAGTTTGTCTACTAGAATGCAATGGATGGCAATTGAAACTATAGACAGATTTCATTCAGACAAGAAAATAAAAATAAAGCTGTTTATAAAAGGCTGAAATTCATGAAATGCCACCCGATAACCTTCTTTTAATGCTACAGGCTTAATCATGGATGCTATTTAATATTCTAATCTTATTCAGAAGCTAGGTTAGGAGCAATTAGCGAAGGGGCAAACCTGTATGCCATTCTAAATAAAGGTAAACTACGATGATGCACTTTTGTGCACCAGGCATTTATTTATTTAGCTCAGAATTTACTAATAGGTCCAAGGCAGCCTTCAGTGCTGCGCTTCACAAAGCAGGTAACAGATGTGTTGGTCTCAAAGCTTCCTCCCTAAATTGGATTTCTGTCAAGAGAGCAAAAGCAACAATCAAACAAAAATTTTGTGACAAGCAACAGTGAGATTTTCAATCTGTGAAGGGAGGAAACGTTTGCTTCCACACTTGGCCATGTGCTTTCATTCAGATATCTTATCTAAATATCAATAGATCAGTGAGAGTATTCCCACTTACCCCAGAAGAAACACACTAATGGAAGACGACACACATCTTTAGTTAAGGCATGACTGGCTGTGGGTATGAACCAAAAGCCAATTATTAACATGTATCCGTCTTTGAGCTGACTGATGCTGCATTTGTGTCTAAAATTCTCAATGAAAAAATCCATTATGCTGACTTTTCAATGCATAAAATATTGTAAGATGCATATTTTTAAGACAGAAGTGCTCAAGAAGAAATAGTACTTTTATGAATTTGGGCATAGGAGTAAAATGTATAATCACCAGAAATCATACAGTATAAACTACTGAAAATTAACTGATAAACATTGTCATTTTATTTCAAAGCTTTAATGTGCAAGGTGCTCTGCTATCTTTGGACCCAATCCAAAGGGCTTTGAAGTGAGCTCCATGCACACAGCAAGAGTTATTAACCTTTCCTTTCAAGAAATAGCACTCCAGGCTTCCTACCATGCTGACTTCAAAATGTAGGAAAATCGATCCACAGACACCTTGTGTGTGACACACAAAAACCTTTGAGTGAACCTTAAAGGTCCCATGGATCATGTCCACAGTCTTGTGCATAGCAACAACTCTCAAAGGGAAGTCACTATCATTAGTTTTATGCATTGCTTTACCTCAAAATGCTCAAAGTGGCACACAGTCTATAGGGGAAAAAATACTATAAAACCAAAATTTAAATACAATTACAATTTAAAAATTGTGGTTATTAAAACACAGGCAACAAGGATAAAAACAAACAAACTCAGGGGCTATTCCCACGATCAGGCAAAATTGGGCTAGGGGAGCCTAGCCCGATTCTGCCTGATTGTGGGAGCCACCGGGCTCACAGGCGAGCCCGGTGGCTCCAAGGCAGTTAACCTGCCTAAGTACCCCTTCTCTAAAACTGGGTTTGCGGAGCAAGCACTCTGCAAACCTGGGTTTTTTTAATTGTGAGTAGCCACGCTGCGGCTACGTGCCACGGCTACTCACGAGGAGATCCCCAGAGGGGAGGCAAAAAGCCACCTCCCGGGTCCAGAGTTCTCGCCAGCATGCCCTGCATGCTCGCGCGGGGCATGCTGGAGCTTCCGGGGGCCAATCGGCCCCTGCTCCCCCCAGCCCCCGCCAGCTCTGTCACAGAGCTGACAATCGTGTGGGTGGCTGATCCGGCCACCCAGGGTTCCCACCCTGCTCGTTGTGCGGAGAGCGGGCTTAGCCCCGCTCTCCCCGCTGAGCTCCTGAAACTGGGTCTCACTGATCATGAGACCCAGGTCTCAGAGCAGCAGTCCTTCCACATAAATCAGTCACCAAAGCCTTTTGTGGAAAAGAAGGTTTTCATGAGCCAGTGAAAAATGGCCAAAACTGGCATCCAGGGACAGAGCATTCTACAGCCTGAGCACCACTACTGAGTTAGACCTGCCTCCCCACCTGCCATATCTCAGATGCCAGTGGCATTAGGAGCAGAGATTCCTCTGAAGATCTTTGTATTTGAACATCTATATATGGGCGGCCCAAAGTGTTGTGATGCCTGAGGCAAGGCACCAAGTGCTGCTTCACCCCATGCCCCTGGTGGAAGCCAGTCCCTTTTCAAAACCAGTCCTTGCAAGCTTTGAAACTGGTACAGAGAGAAGGTAATCAGTAGCTTGAGCTTCCTCTTCTATCCTTGTGCTTCTTGCAAGCTTTGCAGAGTATGAGGAAAGGCACTCCTTGCAAAGTTCGCAAGGATCAGATCAGAGGGGGGCATCTTGCTGCCATGCTGGAACCCCAATAATCTACTGCCTGAGAAATGACTGCTCACCTCATGAAAGGAAACACATGTGTATACATGGAAGAAGGTGGCCCTTAAGATATCAGGGGTCCAAACTGTTTAGGTTTAGGACTTTAAAAAGGTAAGAACCATGACCTTGAATTGTTCCCAGAAACCAACTGGGGGCAAGCATAGGTGACACCAAAGGACAACATCCTCCCTGCAACTGGCTATCAGCAGTTGTCATTCTGAACCAAGTGAAGTTTCCAAACACTCTTATAAGGCAGCTCTATAGAGTATGTTACAATAGGCTCCCTCTCTCTCTTTCCCTTTTTCAGTTCCTTTGATTTTTAACTACTTCTTCCCACCATTCCATCAAACAGGTCTAAATGACCATTTTCAAATGCAAATCTTATAGAATCTTATAGAAATGCATGTGTAAGGTCTTCCATTTAGTCACCCTTCCAAATGACCTTACCATATGTTATGCTTGTTTTCTTGCTACAGATCCGAATAACCTGCCAGTTGGGGGATCATTAGCTTACTAGAACACCTTGTGTTGACATAATTGATAATGCTTATAAGCAAAGTAGTTAACAATTCAGTTTTGTGTTGCCTTATGTTCCACAGGAAAAGTGAAATGCTGGAAGACAGTCCAATAGGGAAAGAAGTGCCGTTTTAAAATTCCACACACAATAGGACATGGCATCCTGAAGTTACTAATGACAAGGTCTCAATCGGCCCGGGAGTTTAATATTCTTGGTGTCCTTGAGCTTGAGCCAGAAATAGCCTTCTGGTTCTTTGTTCTGCAGCATATGTGTCCTTTTCTCATAGTCCAGTGCTTGCCTCAAGGTCCACTGCACCACATTTCCAGGCATCAATGGCAACAGGGAATGACATCACTGGGCAGCTGCTAATGGCCCAGGGCCTCAGAAGGATCTGTTTCTGGACATTGCCCATAGCCTTCATGTGGTGGTGATGGAAGAGAACTCTCAGGGCCCACTCGGGCAGGAGGGAGCCCATAGGGGGCAGTTTGCCAGCAATCCTGAAACCAAGAATTGGCCTCATTTCCAGAAGGGCTATTTCCCCCAGACTTGCTGCAGGCCTTGTGGTGCTAAAAAACAACCGCAGCTGGGACATCTAGGGCAAGGTTTATTTTAAGCTTCTTTGCCCGCCCCCTACTGCACAAGCAGCTGCCAGCAAACCACCTATCCCTGCACTTTTTGTAACCAAAAGAAAGAACAGGAAAGAGGGATGGGGAAATCAGACATCCTTCTCTTCTGTGTTTGCTCTGTACTGCTATACAACTGTTGTATACCCACATACAGCACGAGTCAACAAATGCCTTTGACTAGTCAAGCCATTAGTCCCATAATATACTATTAGTAAGAAGTTACAGATGTTGAAAGGAAACAGTATTCAACTTCAATTTTATGTCTTTTTACCTTTTTCTTTTTTCTCATCTACTGTATTTCTTTTTAAGAAACAACCTGGCTCCTATTCAAACCCATATGCCCAACTGCAAAAAAAAAATAATTTAAAAAAAAATTGTTTCACACTGCACAATCTTTTTTGACACTGCACAAAATGTGTCTAGCTGCTAGTTAGAATAAACCATGATCTTAGGACTTGCAGGGTGGAATGACATCACAGTCACTCCCAAGTGCTTCTGCATCTGCCTAGTAGAACTAGAGAAGAGCACTAACCAGCAATAGGCTTTTCTGTTAGCTGCTAAACAACTTTCTGGGTGGGTGCCTTGCCCAAGTTCATTGCTCAAGCTTCCTTGTAATCAGTGTGTTGCGCCTAATAATCATCATCAATTTTATTACGGCCATTGGCAAGCAGAATGTTGCGCCTAATAAGCTTTTCATAGTTATTTGCAAAGTAGGTGCAGTACGCCAGACCCTGAGCCCAGAACTAAAAGATGACTGCTCTACAGACAGCAGCAGTGAGTGAGACGATAGCCACCATTGATTTTGAGAAGTTAGAACACAGATATTCATAGAACGTGTGTCTACATACACCAGAGCAGCGTCTACATTGAGGGAGAGGGGTGCAAATCTCCTTGGGAACCATTATGTAAAACAAAACAAAAAATCCTGTCTATGAATATAATTCAGATGGTGTCAAAAATAAAACAATACATTCAGCAAGTTTAATTTACCCCAGGCAACCACAGTACACATACACATCAACAAGTATCTTACCTGCATACACACAGATGTCAAACCATAATAAATATTTGAGTGCCAGCATAATCCCACTCTCCCCTTCCATGCATTGAGTATCTCCCCATTTGGTCATCTGAAAAGGGCTTTGAACTTTCCAGACTGGCGACAACATGGGAGATAAGGGAAAGGAGAAAAGGCTCACTGAATCATTAGATTCTCTAGGAAGTTCCTTGAAAATAAGTTGGTGAAAATCATAACACAAACCAATAGCTGTCTTGGTAGTGCACAGAGTAAAGTGCCTGGGATCTTCTGTTCCTTATAATCAGACACAGAATAGGGAGAGGTATAGAGCTTCTCACAGAAAGCATACATTCAGGTACAAGTAGATCATCACACAACATGAATTCAAAAAAGAATTATGTCATCTAGTAGTCATATAAGTTTTACTTCAGTTATAATAATCAATGTTTGATGCTGAAAGTTTAGTACTATAAACGGTGCAAAAAATGTTAGCAGTAGCAATGAAACAAGAGAGAAAACTTTTTGAACGTATCAATTGCGCTCTCTCTCTCGCGCGCGCGCTCTCTCTCTCTCTATATATATATATATATATCACACACACACATTCAAAAAACATTATCTGCTAGAAATTTCTTTTGGTTGGACACTACTGCCCCCCTCCCCTGAGCTGCTCACTGATGTCACTAAAGGGTGATATCTAAATATTGATCTGATACAAATATTCTCACGATTGTTGAGAACAGCTCCAGGGCAGTCTGTGAGGAAGGTGGGTTTAACTTACCTTCCTTGCAGACAATCTGGGGGTCGGGGTGCCGGGACATGCCGTCATGCATTGCCCTGACCCCGGGAGCTCCAAAAATGCACCACGCAAGTGTGTGGGATCCACCGCCCCCAATTGTGCCCGCCACTAGGGGTATGCACAAATTGATTTTTTTTGTTTCAGTTTGTAGCCAAATCGAAACACCCCCAATTTGTTTTGGGTCCAAATCTGTCACCCCCACCCCGAATCACCCCAGATTCGGTTTGTACCCAAATTTTCTGAATCGATTTGGATTTTCTTAAAAAGGGTCCCGGGGACTAAAGAGTGGGGTGGGTGGTAGTGCCCAATGAGTGGAAGCTACCACCCAAATTTCAAAGAAATTGGGAAGAGGGGTGATTTTAAAAGCATTTTTGAAGTTGGTACATCTCTAAGCTTTTCCCCATTGGGAACAATGTTTGTCATTGAATCCACTCTTATTTCCTACCAGAGAATCTACTCTCAGAACACCTCAGAAACAACAAATCAAAGTGGTCCATGGGCTTGTGGGTGGTTGGCACCCTTTGTGCACTACACCACCACTCGCTCTGGGCCACCCTGGTGCCCACCAAGTGGAGTTATGGGGCTGCTGAAATCCCCATTATTCCCTATGGGGCAAAGCTTAAAGACATGCAAAATCCAGAAATTCTTTAAAAATCACCCCTTTCATCGATTTCTTTGAAATCTGGATGGTAGCAGTCACCCATTAAGGCACTACCACCTGACCCATTCTTCTGCCCCCGAAACCCCCTTTCTGACCCCAAAGACATGTCGACTTCAAAAATCATTTAAAAATCACCCCTTTGCCCAATTCCTTTGAAATCTGGGTAGTAGCTTCCTTGCACCCATTGGGCACTACCACTCACCACAACCCGCTCTGGGCCATGCCCCCTGGAGTTATAACTAAGGCTGCTGAAATCCTCCTCATTCCCAATGGGGAAAAGCTTAAAGATGTGTAAACTTCAAACATCATTTAAAAATCACCCCTTTGCCCAATTCCTTTGAAATCTGGGTAGTAGCTTCCTTGCACCCATTGGGCACTACCACTCACCACAACCCGCTCTGGGCCATGCCCCCTGGAGTTATAACTAAGGCTGCTGAAATCCTCCTCATTCCCAATGGGGAAAAGCTTAAAGATGTGTAAACTTCAAACATCATTTAAAAATCACCCCTAGGCCCTATTTCTTTGAAATTTGTGTGATAGCTTCCACCCATTGGGCACTACCACCCAATCCACTTTGGCCACAAATGGAGGTCTGAATCTCCAAAATTTTTGTGTCCAAATTGGGGGTGATTTGTTTTGTACCCGAATCTGGGCAATTGAGGACGGGGTGATTTGTTTTGTCTACAAATCACTTGAATCGGCCAGATTTGGGTACAAATCATTTTGTACCCAAATCGTTTCGCACATCCCTACCAGCCATGGCTGCAAGCAGCCGTGGCTGACACACGATCAAAAAATGAAGTTAAGGGAGCACTCGCTCCCTTAACCTCATTTTAGAGGGAGGCTACTTAGGCCGGTTTGCCACTGTGTAGCTGCCAGGACTGGGACCATCCCAGCAGTTCACACACACGTGCAAAACTGGGGTGGGCTCCCTTAGCTTGGTTTTGCATGCACGTGTGAATAGCCTCATTCACTCACAAGGTAGGGCTAAAATTTCAGATGGATGTTTCTCCACTGCAAAGTGGCAGTATATATACACACACAAATACATATTTCAGGGGAGAAGTATTGGCCAGAGTACTCTTCTCATTCACTTACCACTTTCCCCACTGCGATGTCCCCCAGCTTGTTTTGCTCACCTCACGCAGCAAACAAACCTCTGAGAATAACAATGGGGAGGTGGAGGTGTCCAGGGAAAAACCAAAGGCAGGGAAGGGTTAAACCACCTACCACTTGTTTCCCAAAAAATCTCCCCCCTCCCTCTGCATTTGCCACTGCAACATTGGCTCTAAAATTACCATCACATTCTGCCAATTCTTTTCTGAAAACTAGTGGGCTCTTTCTTTCAATACCATGGGTGCAGCTAGGTAATTTTAGACCTAACCCTTTAGACCTAACCCTCCAACCCTTTGGTTCCTGGTAATTTCAACCTATTGGTTCCAGTCCTGCCCTCAGGAACAACAGAAAATAAGTCCGTTCCTTCCTTACACACACACACTAGGGATGCACAAATTAATTCATGGCTGAATCAATTTGACTCGAACCTGGCAGATTCAAGTGATTCAGCCACAAATCAAATCAGCCTGGGTTCTAATGCCTAGATTAGAGTTTGAATTGAATCCTGATTTGAGCTCAAATTGATTCAGCGATTCAAGTCACCACTTTGTGCCTGAGAAGTTCCAGCCCTCCAAGCTTCTCTGCCACTCTAGCTGGTTAGTTTGCAGCGTGCAATGATTGGTTAGTGATCCCCCTTGCTTCTTGGTTGGCTTGTTGTCATTCACATCCTGTGTTGCCAGAGGGAACTGTGCCCATGGTTTCACAGAGCATTCCTGAGCACAAACAAACCTGGCTAGAGTGGATAGCAGCAGAAGAAGATGACCCCTGGGGGCACCAGCGGAGAGGAAGCAGCAAGCTCAGGCAGCAGTGGTGGGTACACACATGTACACGCTGTGCAGTGCAGGCTGCTCTGCCACTATGAAGCCTAATCTGGCTGCCCGTACAAGAGAGAGCTTCTCATAGGTGGGCAGGCAGGCACAGTGGCAACAGTGTGCATGCACAGTGCTCTGCCTAAGCTAGCCCACCCACCCACTGAAGAGCTGATCATCAAGTAGGAGGAGGGGCAGAAACCTGGCTGCCCAGCACCCACACACCCCCAGAAGAGCCTCCCATTGGTGAGCAATGGGCAGCTGGCATGGAGAAGGCAGCACAGAATGGCAGCCATGGAGGAATCTCTCTTAGTGCCCACGTCAGCGTGGTAGGAGATTCCTGGTGCTGGTGGGCCACAGGAGTACTGATGGGCCCTGCCAGAAGGGCGGCACCTTGGATCCCAAGTTCCAGTCCTAACAGCGCCACTGTTCAATACCTCAGAATAAGAGAGCAGTGGTAATATTAATTATCATGGGCTAAATAGAACTTTTATTCTCATTTCTTTCCTGAATTGCAAAGCAGGACTGGGACAGGAGGAAGAAACTTTGATCCACTTCCTTTCACTCACTCACTCACTCCACAGCTGGTCTCAGTCTACCATTGTTTTGTCCTACATAAAGTGTATTATATACACTTATATACAAAAACTGTAATTAGCCACTTGGCTGATTACCTGTAGTGCTGAAAGAGGGAATTTTTATTTCCTTTGGAGTGCCCAGAATATTGACTTTCATTGATTTTGCATTAAAGGCATCAATTCACCAAATAAATCAATATGAAAAATATTTTTATAATTTAGCATTCCAGCTTTTGGTTAACTATGAGAGGAGAGTGAATTTCAGACAAACCTGTTTCAGTCCCATAAGAGAGACTACTTACAGTTACATGTGTAATATTTGCATTTAAATGTCTGTTGGTTCTTCTTGTACTTCTCATCTGCTCATGAAGATCCTATTCAACATAATTGGATTGCATATAGTTTTTCCTAATATTTGTGTTTTATTAAAACCTGGAACACAATTTCATGTTTAAAAAAAAAAAAAAGACAAATTTTTGAGTAAAAATAATATGTGATTTGAAAAAATAATATACCTGTAGTCAACAAACTATGTCCCCCCTATTTTTGAAGGTAATGAGAAGGGATGGCAAACTCTGTAAATTAGACACGCACTGCAAAATGTGGAAATGTAGGAAATCTGTCTGCGGCAACTTGACTCTATGTGGCAAATAAAGATTGCCTCCAGGTGACCAGGCAAATCCTAATTCTCTCTTCTGGCTTTAAAGTGGCCTGCATTATGGAAACTGCACATGTGTTCTCTCCCTTTCTTTCAGTCAGAACCCTAAGCACTTATCCTGAAAGGAAGATAAGGAGCAAGTCCCATTAGTACTATGGCTCAAAAACACAGTACAGTACTAAAGGCATACTTGTTCTTCCTGTTATGGAGCACAGAGGGAAGGCATAGGTGGTAACGGAGCATGGGAAGAACCACACAGAAAGAATGACTAGCCCACAAGTTATATGTAATACAGTAAAGCACTTCTGGAGGATACTGATTTGAAGACAGATCCTGGAATACTGATTGTCATTTTCTGTATATCGTTTAGTGCAGGTAAATCTCCTGCAGCAACATTCACTTAATGTTTACAATACAGCCTGTGAATACAGTGTTCTTTATTCCTTCTAAAGATTTCATCAGTCCTCATTTACATTGTTTATTTATTTGGGGGAGGGGGATGCCACTAAAAATTCTGTAGGGGGGGGGAAGTATAGCCTCATTTTTAGAGATTACTGATGAAGTACCTGACTGAACATCACCAGCTATAATTGTGGTATCTTTTGAGCCCCAAAGTGAAAATGGGGTGAGGAAAGGTATTGCACATTACTTTGTTTCTAGCATCAACTGATTGCCCAACTGCTGTATTCACTGTAAGTATCAAGTTTTCTAAGCTGTGACAGTCCAGGCAAAAAAGGAACTGCACTACATGAAGGAAGCAATTTCATGGTTGAATAGCCTTGCACGATTAAGTTAGAAAATCGAGTTACACTCAGCTCACAAGGTGGACTCTGCTGCAAGCAAGCATGCTGCCAATGAGGATCACGATCAACTTCCTCCCACATACAGGGAATTTAAAAAAACAACACCACAAATATAAGAAAACAAGGGTAAAAATTCTGCCTTCCCAATACAATCATAACAAAAATATATATGAAAAATTACATGTGTTAGATTTAAAATTCCTAACAAAGAAGTTTTAATTGATTCCAATTTTAGGGAAAGCCTTAAAGCAATCTGGTGAAAACAGCTTACCAGCACAGATGTCCATAAGCATAAATTATGGTTAGTCTGGAAATATGAACATATAGTATCCATATAGCATTTTCTGAACATTCAAAATGCTTTGCATATATTAGCTAAATAATCCTACAATAACCCTGTACAGTAGGTCAATATCATTATCCCCAGATTGCAGATCATGGGGAACAGTAGATGCTGAGGCCAAAAGATAGCATTATAGCTGCTCGGTGACCAGCCATTCATTGTTAAACTGATTGCTTGCTAAAAAGCCAGGGATGATCACTTGGAGAGATTATCCTGAATGAGCAAATTACCCACAGGAGTGGGGCCTGAAACAAATGCTCTTCAGGGTGCATGTGTGTGGCTAAGGAAAAGAGTGGCTGCCTACGTTTAGAGATGTAAAGAGAGTCAGACATTGCATGGATTGTCCTTAAGCATGTATTGCTCTCTGGGACTCTGAAGCAGAATTAACAATTGTGCTGTCTGGTTTTAAGAGTGCACCTGCTTCCAACAGACAGCAAGGTTATTCACACAACTGAAAACTGGGTAGGACAATTTTGAACATACCTTGTTCAAATGCTGGGTATGAAAGCCGAATAGGATGGCCCTGCCCTACCCAGCTCCTGACTTCCACATAATCATTTCTCCTTCCTCCTGCCTAATAGTTGTTTGCTCCCACACAAGCAAAAGCTGGGAGTGCACACAGCTCCAAAGTCTGGGTAGGATACTAGTCCTATCCAATTTTCAGTTGTGCGAACAGCCTTTCTGTCATGTTTGTTTGGATACATATGGTAACTTTGCTAATGAGATGGTGCCACCTCTCTTAAAAGGAAACTAAATTGGTGTTGCAGTGGTAATGGGTGTCAAAGAGAAGGCAGAGATGCTTCAAACCTATTCTGCATCTGTCTTCTCTTAAAAGGGCAATAGATACAAAAATGAAGGAGGGAGAGAAAGGTGTCCCCAAGATAGATAAAGTGATGGTAAGAGAATACCAAGCTATCTTAAATGAATTTAAGTCTCCAGTCCCAGATCCCTGGTATGTGAATGACCCATGGGAATGACCCATGGGAATGACCCAGGCCACACAGAGGCCCACTGCACAGGTGTGGTGGCCTCCGAAATGGCTGCCATGCCAGAGGGAGGGAGAGCCGGCTGAACGGGCCAGTTTGGGCAGTAAGGGAGGCCGGCAGGGGGAGGAGGAACCTCCGTGGATACTCCCACACACACAACTCAAGCAACTCCCCCGGAGTGGGTAAGTTAAAAAGAAATACATTTATTTTATTTTTATTTTTTTAAAAAAATTGTGAACCCTCCCAGACCGAACCGGGGGCGGGGGGGGGGCGTGTTGAGGAGGTGCCAGACCGAATTGGCCCAGTCCAGTTTGGACTCGAACCAGACCAGCCAGTTCCGTGCACACTCCTAGTGAGGGGTCAGGAAACCAACTACTATAAATCACAGTTAAGAACCTGGGTATGTTTAGTCGGTGGGGAAAATAAGACTAAGGGGAGATATGATAGAAGTTTTCAAATATCTGAAGGGCTGTCACACAGAAGAGGACCATACTTGTTCTCTGCTGCTCCTGAGGGCAGGACTAGAACCAATGGTTTAAAATTACAAGGAAGCAGATTCAACCTAGACTTTAGGTGGAATTTCCTAGCTGTAGAGGTGCTCATCTATCGAACAGTCTGCCTAATGCAGACATGCACTCCCCTTATATAGAGGTTTTCAAACAAAGTCTAGACAGTCATCTGTCAGGGATGCTGTAGCAGTTTCCTGCACTGAGCAGGCGGTTGGACTGGAAGACCCCCCAAATCACGCTAACATTCTGTGATTCTATGAAAACCTGCTTTGCTGCCCCAGCATTTCTTGCCACTTGGGGAAACAGGGGCAATAGAGCACTATGGAAGTCCCACTGGAAGTGGGAGTGCAGAACAGTACCTTACCTAAGACCATTCATGGAGTTTCTGGCTGTAACAAGATATAAACAACTGGATTTTGGGGCTCACAGTTTACAGCTTACACTCTTCACCATTACATTACTGCTGCTCTCATCAGAACCTTATGGGCCCAATCCCATGCCAATATAAATCTAGGTGTGTCTGACATTACAAAGCATATTTGTAAAATTACATTTTCTCTGCTAATATCTTTACAGCTATACAACTTGCCCACTAAATCCTCTTTCAACATAGAGTAGTTTAAAAAAAGAGAGACTGGGTTTATTTAAAGTAGATGTGGGAAGCATGCATAAGTCAAAGGACGTTTCTCCATCTGTTTGAGGGAGAATGAAAATATGTTTGACCCTGCCTTGTGATTTTAAGTCAGAATTAGATACAACAAGAAGACACAGAACTACCACCACTTTGCGCCTCCTTTAGACTTCTTTCTCCGAACATCTAGTTCAATGTTCTTCATTGTAAGGCCTGGAGGCAGTGGTGGCTCTCATCAACCCTAAGTGCAGCCCCCTGATTAATTGATTATTGGGTCAGTGCCAGGAGCAGATTAACCTCTTTGAGGATTTTTGCTGCCATGGGGAGGGGGGTGCGAGGGAAAATCCCCCCTTTTGTCTATAAAAATCACCACTGTTGCGGCAGGATCGGGTGCACTATCAGCTAATTGTAGGGAGGGTGGAGGGGGGCCAGGAGGGAAGAGTACACCCATTACCTCTCAAAGTGCCGCCCATAATTTTTCCCAGCGGTGGCATGGTGGCCACTCCCCTCTAGTAACATCTGTCCCGTCCCAAGGGGGCGTGAGCAAGCGGCCAGTGAGCGAGCTCCTCCCCTCATTTCAGGCAGCTGTTTGCTGCCTGAACAACATTTATTTCGCCTTTTCACCCTCCAGCAAGGGAATGAAAGCGAAATACATACATTCAGGCAGCAAACAGTTGTCTGAAATGGGGGGCAGGGAGAGAGCTCGCTCCACAGGCTCTCTGGAGTCCTGGCCATGCCCCCTTTGCGTGATGACGCAACGCATCCCCCAGAGGTGTTCGGCAAAATTTGAAGAGCAGCGCTCCTCAAATTTTGCCGCCATAGGCAGATGCCACCTTTGCCTATGACTTAATCCACCTATGGTCAGGGCAAAGCTTCAGCCAAAGCTTAGTACGCTGCACAGTCCCCCTGGCACCATGTGGAGGTGACCATTCCCACTGTGCAGTGCTGCACTTTGCCTGGCGCTGGTGGGAGGAGGGCTCCTTTAAAGGGAAGGGGCTCTTGAGCCCCTGTATGATCTTGGAAGATGTGCATGGAGTGCTGGAAAATGTAGCCCTTCCCAGTGCTAGATATTCCTAGAGCTCTTAAGAGAGAGGACTCTGTCTCTCTTAAAGGGGACCTCTCAGCACTGAGAAAAGAGTAGTACTGTGCAGAAGTCAGCATGGTGGGAAATGGCTCTCACATAGAAGGCTTTCTGCCCAAGTGACCCCTGCTTGAAAAAATAGTGAAGATCACTGATCTAGGGTAACGCAATGCACAACTTAAATGCATTGTGAATTTCTTCACTCTGAAACAAAAGAAAACTTCTAAGAGGGGGGGAAATTAAAGAATAAAAAGTGGGAGGTAAGCAAAAAGGGCTCAAAATGCATTCTAATTTTAACTGCCATGTTATCAAGGTTTTTCAGCAGTCATTTGTGGGTGTCATCTCCAGAATAAAAATGCTGTCAGATATATGCATATATACATTAACTATAGTTTAAGTTTAAATCAAAGTGATACATACTTAAAAAAAATAAACTGAACTGAAACTTGAAAATTAGCAGCAGTTATCCAGCTTATTAAATTTAGCCTTCCATTCTGAACCATTTGTCCATTCCAATGTAAAAGGATATAGTAACTAAACTACCTCTCTCTCAAATTTTCAGTATTTATCGAGATGTAAGAACGATCAGTCCAGTTTCAGAAATGTTAAGCCTTCCTGGCATTAAGGTTCTGAAGGTGCACACCAAGCACCAAGAACAGAAGGGTGGGGGGGGGTTGGTGTTGTTTTTTTTAAGGCTAACATACGGAGCACCACATCAATGTCTAAAATCCAGGTGCTTGTCCAGCCTCCAGAGAGAACCTGTCGCCCACTGGCAAACAGTTCTTAGAAGAGTCTGATCTTCCCACAGCTGGTCAAGACAGCCCTTAATAAGCTCAAATGTCTTTGATGTGCACACTGAGAAATGCACTCAGAAGATTACTTCATTTGTCACCAGGCTGAGCTGGCTAATTCATCATCTGCTGAAACTGACTGCTTTCAGCATGAAAGTAGGCATCTAGTAACCTGTGGGTGGAGAATGAATAGGCAGAAGCCCTTCCTGGATAGTGTAACTGACAAAGAACAAGTTTACCTGCTGCACATAAAGTCCACTAACAATTTGTGCAAAGAAATGTGGCAGGCTAATATGGCAACAGCAGACAAGGTAAGATAAAAATACAGAATCTTTATATTGACTGTGGTCCTCTTTGTTTGAAATTTCAGCTGACAACAAGAAGTCAATAGACTGATCCAGATTGTCTGCTCTGAAAAAAAAGACCCCACTCCCCAGAATAAATTTTTTATTTCTTTGAGAGTTGTTGTGTGTTTTTTTAAATGAGCAGGCAAACTGAAAATAAAAACCAAAAGGAACCACAGGTTCCAACAGTAGCTGTGTCAGTGAAGTTAAAAGTTCAGGTAATCTGAAATGCCAGAATCAGGAGAGAAATTTGGCGGAGGTGAATTTGATAAGCAAACCTACTCTACATAAAGACAATTACTGTGTCAGAAGGACAGTTGCATTCCTCAAGGACTTAAAAATGAAAGACAAAACTGGGCAACATCAGCATATTAATAACATATTTCTCCATCTCTCTGCTCCATCTCACTTCAGTGAACTGAGATACAAAGTGCAAATAAGACAAATCACCTTTAGATCCACAAGGAAAGCCCTGGCAAGATGTCAAGCAATATGAGACCCCGCCTGCCAAGAAAGATGGAAACTACTCAAGAAGAACAAGAGTAAGTGCCATTGAGGTCCTCAGTCATATCTTTGAAAAACACCACCACTGCAAAAGCAGACTTCTGTGGTTAAGGAAGTCACATATGCAAATATAAATAACACATATTGGCATTTGTGACTTGTTTAAATAATAAAATTTTCACTCTAAAATGAGTGAAATCAATGTGTCATTCTACCTCCAAGGAGATCAGAGTGGCAGTTTACCCCTGCAACTGTGCTTCTCACCCATCTTGTGTATCTTGTTGAGAAGAATGAGGCACAGGATGCACAGGAGGGCTCCATGACCTTATGCAGCACAGCCAATCAGGGCAGACAAGGATGGAAATGTGGTTTCTTAATGTCTTAATTGCAAGTATACTGGCTCTGAGGCAGGAGAAGTTTGTTTTAACTAATTCTGAAGCTGCAGATCAAACTTGCAATATAATGTAGTAGTTCAACATATTTGCTGTATGTGTGCCTTTACTTCACTGTATGGAAGGCTAGGCTGAGAACTATCAGCATGCCCAGAGCTAGCCAGTGAGTTTAGCAATGATCTGAAACTGTGTTTGCTCTGTTCAGTCCCAGCACTTCAGCCAATGCATCACATACAGAACTGCAAATTCTAAAGACTCTGATATCACTGCAAGATTGTTCACTCATGTTTGCAGAGCATGGAAATGAGAGATGCCATTCTCTAATTAAACTTAACAGCACTCCCATTTTCACAATGAAAAACTCTTGGCACTAGAAGCTTAACGTAAACATATCAAGAATAGATTTTCTGCTACCAGTAAATCTGTCAGTCAATCTGGTTAGACAAGAGCAGCATATTATTATTACTACTACATTTATATCCCGCTCTTCCTCCAAGGAGCCCAGAGTGGTGTACTACATACTTAGGTTTATCTTTCACAACAACGCTGTGAAGTAGGTTAGGCTGAGAGAGAAGTGACTGGCCCAGAGTCACCCAGCTAGTTTCATGGCTGAATGGGGATTTGAACTCGGGTCTCCCCGGTCCTAGTCCAGCACTCTATCCACTACATCACGCTGGGTCTCATTATGTATCATTCTGATACATAAGCTTAGTATCAGAAGCTTGCTAGTAGTTGGAAGCATATTCTAGAGCAGAGGACTGCAGACACTGTTGGACTACAACTCCCATAAGCCCCAGCCACAAAGGCACGTCTTGAGCCACTGTGGCAGGGGATAATGGGAGTTGCAGTCCAACAGCACCTGGAAATCCAAGGTCAGGAGCCCCTGCTCTAGCAAGTAACGTCCTGATCAAATCTGCCTTAAGAAAAGCTCCAGCAGGTACATCAACTTTAATAAACCATCCTTCTCTAGTCCCACATTGCCAGGTGCCACTCTAGTTGGCACTGTGCAGCTGGGCTCAGAACTTGATTCATGCATGTGTGAGAGAAAGACTGGTGCCGGGGGGGGGGGGAGGAGGAGGAGGAGGAAGAAGAAGAGGAGGGAGGAGAAAGGACAACTACTACTACTTCTATTTATATACCGCTTTTCAACAAAAGTTTCCAAAATGGTTTACATAGAGAAATAATTAATATAGATAAGATGGCTCCCTGTCTCCAAATGACTCACAAGCCAAAAAGAAACATAAGATAGGTACCAGCAACAGTCACTGGAGGTACTGTGCTTGGGCTGGATAGGGCCAGTTACTCTCCCCCTGATAAATAAAGAGAATCACCACGTTAAAAAGGTGCCTCTTTGCCCAGTTAACAGGGGTAAACAACGCAGTAGTGAGGCTATCACCTATGTGCCTCCTACCACTTCCTGGTGTAAACTGAAAGCAACAAGGGACATATAAATTCACTCTGAGATAAGGCTGCTGCTCAGTGGTAGCACAAATGCTTTACATGCAGGAAGTCCCAGGATCCATCCCTGGCATCCCAAGGTTGGTTAGGAAAGACCCTGCCTAAAACCCTGGAAAGTCACGGCCAGTTGCTGCAGGCAATACTGAGCTGGATGTATAAGCAGATGCATGGAAAGGCAGCAGCAAGAGCAGAGGACCAGCCTGCCTAATGGGTATCTGGGAAGCTGTTCAGACACAAAGCGCCTGTGTCATGGGGTTCTAGATGTGTCTCCTAGCCCATTTACTTGTTCACTGCACTTGAAAGCGATGCAAACCAAAGCTATACCTTGAAGTTATAGCTATAGGATGTAGCTACAGTATACATCCTATACTATATAGTACCGCCTGACATGGACAAAGGGTGGAATCTCTTCCCTGAAAGCCTGATTTACTAATACAACACTTCATCATGTATGTAGTGACATCACATTATATAGAATAGTTGATACCACGTGACAAGACAATTTAAAATTACTCTCTGTATGCATACTGTTCTTACTATAATTCTCAGTTACTGATATCAGTGCTGGCACAAGCAGTGATGACTTCCACAAATGCTGGCCCATCACATGAGCGGGGGAAGGGGGTGATTTTTTATATCCCCCCTCCCTTTCCTCTAAAGTCCACTGTATGCCACAAAAATATGTTCCTGAGGGTCACGCAACAGCACATGCATTGTGTGGAAGTTGGTATAGCAGCATTAGTGCAGTGCTAGTCTGGATGTCAGCCCATATATATATATACAGTATATATTGGTTAAGAAAGAACATTTCTGTGATACAAACTAGTAACTGACAGATTTGTCTTCCTCACAGCAGTATTCCTACTTCTTAATGACAAGAGAACACAAATTGTTGTCAGTTGTCAAATTGTTGGCTCCCCTGCTGGGCAAAGAGACACCTTTTTAAGTGGTGATTCTCTTATATTTAGCAGGGGGAGAGCAACTGGCCCTATCCAACCCTAGCACAGCATCCCTCCAATGGCTATTGCTGGTGTCTACCTTATGTTTCTTTTTAGATTGTGAGCCCTTTGGGGACAAGGAGCCATCTTATTTACGTATTCTTTATTTTTCTGTGTAAACCACTTTGAGCATTTTGTTGAAGAGCAATATATAATAGTTGTAGAAGCAGTAGTATTACAGAAGTGATACATTTTGTGCAAAAATGGGGGAGGAAAGGGGGACAGAAAATAGGGGTGCTAAAGCAGTAACAGAGATGGGGTAGAGGTAGCTTGAAACTGAAGGCATTTGAATTTTCTTAGCATGCATCACACCAGGGTATTACAACCATAAAAACAAGAGCTTTTAAAAAAGTTTCAGAACACTGTTAATCCAATACAGTTTGTACATATGCTTGCTTACACTTGTAATTTCCATATGGATTATACACACCTATGACTTCAATTAACTATTCCAGCCAGCCATGGAAAGCAAAGCAAGGCAACAAAAACATGCCAAGGAAGGAATACACAACAAGCAATTCCCCTGCCTCACTCCCATTTCCCCATGCTCAGAAACCTATTCCAAATACATGTAAGCCTACAGCCTGTCTCATCTCTCAACCACTTACCTACAACAGCTCCCACAACACTTTTGCAAGACTTTCTCCAACTTTTACCATTCTGGAAAATACCCTCTACTTTGTACCTACCTAACCATTACATGTGCACATGTCATGTATTTTCCTGAGCAGCTTACCTTTGTACCCAGTGCCTGGCTCTGTCTTCCCAGTCATATAAAATCGTTCTTGGATCTGTCATGTTCTCAACACACATCAGGACCTTGCTCTTGCAGCCCTGTCCAAAAGCTCTGAACTGGACTTGGTCCACAGCTGCATTCACCTAATCCATCAAAGCCAGGGATACCCTGACCCATCTTATGCAAGAAGGTAGCTGCTGCTTTCATACAGTAATAATTTATGCACTGAAATGCTTTCTGTGCAGGAATTTGGGGACCTGTGAAGTAGTTCCTAGCCCAAGCCAGGAAGAGATTGCAAATTTTCACACAGGCTATGAGGCATCAACACTGGCTGGCAATGGAAGGGAGAATGACATATTAAATGCAACTTTTCCCATACCTTCTTCTAGATGTGAAGCCATTTTGAAAAGTATTTTTTATTTATAAAGCTCAATTCATTTGCAGTCGTACTAGAAAGAGATAATTGCGACAAGAGATACAGATATGTAAAACAGCACCATGTGTGCATTTCCAATATATTAATTTGATGACTGCTTACAACTCCTGAGGATATCAATGCAACACAAGTTCTTCAAACTGCAAACTTACCCCTCTAGTCTGACGTCAGGTAAACTTCTGTTGAATGCAATCAAGTCACTGGCCATAAGATTAAACTGGTTGATTTTAAACAGTTCCTTCATTTTCTCCTGATCATCCTTGGGGATGAGCACGGCCTTTCCCATCTCTCCAGGTCCTTCTTGGCTTCTTGACATAACAGCTGTAACAGAAGATATTAAGACACCACAAGATGTTTAGTTATTCTGTACTGTACTCTGAGCTGTAGACTCTAAAAATATAACAGAAATCATGTAGTAGTTTATTTTATGTACTTTCTTTCATTCCGACCTTCAACTCTATATTTCATTAACATAAAAATTCAGAGTCAGATCAATACCACCTATTTAAAATCAGAATCTCTGAAACATACTTCCCATTTCCAGAATTCTGTGATGATGTAATGCTTTAAGTAAATTATTTATCACATTCATTTCCCACCCTCTCTTCAAGGTGATCAAGACTGAATACACAAGGTTATCCCATTTTATCCTCACAATGATCTCAGAAGGTACATTAAGCTGAGAGATAGTGATTGACCCAAAGTCACCCTGTGAGCTTTGTGACAGAGCAGGAACTTGAACCTCTATCTAGTAAAAAAACTAATACCCTGACAAGGTCCTATGATCCATAGTGAAGTCATACTACTTCAGTCCTCATAAGCAAACTGATTTATACAAAGTCTTAGGTGTCATTTTGAAAGTTTGGCATGCACACGCGCACAAACACAGTCACTGTTGAATGAGAAACCTTACTATCCTTCTCTCCCAATTACTAGAGCTTCTCATCAGTTGTGTGTATAGAACTGGACTAAATGAGACTGAATCATTTTTGGTTTAAAATATATTTTGTACATCATACAATAAGGCTCTACACACG
Source organism: Hemicordylus capensis (assembly GCF_027244095.1). Lineage (NCBI taxonomy): Eukaryota > Metazoa > Chordata > Lepidosauria > Squamata > Cordylidae > Hemicordylus > Hemicordylus capensis. The sequence continues at coordinate 183,713,964 of NC_069657.1, read as the reverse complement.
ATCAGTGTGCAGAGCCGAAAGGGGTTCTGCAGTGAGAGTGGGCATGACCCACTCTCTCCACAGATGATCACTCACCCCTCCTTGGACGGGCAGATTGCCCATGCAGATGAGCAGCAGCTTGGCTCCAGTGCTCCCGCACCTGGCCGCAGCTCACCTGGCAGCTCCGGGGGTCAGGAGAAGGAGAGCGCCATTATGTGGTGCACCCCCCAGAGCCCCAGTAATGTACCATGTGAGTGTGCTGTGCATTCCTGATGTGCCCCCTCCCCTCTCCCTGAGTGTGCCTGTCACGGCTGTGAACAGCCACAGTTGACACACGATTGCAGAAATGAGGTCAACGGAGCACTCATTCCATTAACCTCATTTAAGGGGAAGGGTATTTAGGCGGGCTTGCTGTCATGGAGCCACTGGGCTCCCCCTCGAGTTCTCACAAGTGAACAAAAATGGGCTGGGCTTCCTTAGCCAGTTTTGCTCACTCGTGAGAATTTCCTCATTATCTTTTAAAGAGAAAAACCTCATAAGAAAAATTCCAATATTAAAAACCACGACAACAGCATTAGCATCAATTTTTTAAAAATACAACCAGGTAAAAACAGCAGTTTGCCATCAGTTGGCCATCACAAATGAGCAACCTATACTACTCTAGCACCATTTTAAAAAATTATATTATATTATTTACACATATGTCCCACCATTCTCACATCACAGAATTCAAGGAGATATAAATAGGGTTTCTAGCTCTCCCACCAGGCACTGACGAAATCCATATATGCTTAGCTTCAAAATGGATGCTCCATCACGTTTCTTCAGACATCGCTGTGCTCTTTATCTCTGTCCTGACAATATTTGGAAGACCCTAAATGCCTCACAGCAAATGAAACAAGGAGCAGATAATAATACCATGGCAACTCCTAACTGCCAAAATAAATCTACACAACTCGGGCTCAAATCAGGACAGGAATACAGTGGGCCTTTTGGAATAATTTTGTCCATAAGGTCCACTACTGAATTTAGGGTCTTTTTCAAAAGGTGAGACTAAAATATCCACCCCTCTGCTTTAGGATAGTGCCTAAGACACTTGTTGATGCCAATCTGATAATGGAGAAGGGAAGACTCCTTCCAGAACACCTCTTCAAACAGGGTCCAATACAGCTGCACAAACTGTCCATGCTTGGATCCAGCAACTTTCATTCTAATGAAAAAATATTAAGATTTTCCCTCATTGGAGCTATGTACATACAATCAAATGTTCAATTCTGTAAGAGAGGGTCTTTATTGCTAGCCATTCTAAAGTGTGTATACTAGTGTCACAACTATGCAACACGTGTAGAGGAGAAAAAACCCTATAGTATCTCAAGTGCTGCTATAATCCATCATCAATCCTAATGTTTTTCTTAAGGTGGTAGTAACATAGATAATCTTCTGCAAAGGATTTTACATAGATCACCATCTTAAGGCCAGAAAGTTAAGCAACAGCACTCCTCCCCAAAACTGCCCCAAATCCATTAATAGATGTGTGATGGAAAATAACAAGGGGTGATGTTTAAAGGAGAAACATTATATTGACACGCAAGAGAATTTCAACCACTTGAACAATGAACACTTTTTTGACTGCATTTAACTGACGAAGTAGAGGTATTTCTTCCTTATGATATTTGTTTGTTGTTTTTTAAATCTACCTGTATTAAATCATAACTAGCAGCAGATATGTTCAGTTATCCAGAATAGTGCATAATCATAGCCTGTATGAAATAAACAGTAAGTTATGTAATAACTGATACATTTCCAGAGGCCTGTGTAAGGTAACAGGAACCTTCCACTGCTTCACACTAGGATAGGAGTGCTGTCTATTGATATAAGCAACAAATCTATAACATTAGCACAGACATACAGAAATCAGTACAGAGGTATTGAGGCCTCAGTCAACAAATATATCTCTGACACATTTCATATGTAACACCAAACCAGAGTTAAACACAGCAGAGGTTTGTTTAACTCCAGTATGTCCAAACATATGAAGCCACAGTTTTGCAGCAAAAGGGACCTCTGGTTTGCCTCTCCAAAGGTTTGCCACTGAGTCCTCTGGTTTGGCCACAGAAATGCCCCGTAGAAGAACTTCAGTCACCAGCACAGCAGCAACAGGATGGGGGTGGAGCGGGAGTTTGAGAGGCTGAAGGCCCGCTGGCATGCACTCTACACCTTGCTGGATGTGGAGAATGACCTTGTGCCCAATGGGCTTGTGGCCTGCTGCATCCTCCACAATATCTATGAGATGGGGGAGAGATCCTGATGGAGGAGCCTGTGAACCCAACCACACATCCAGAGGGTGAGGAGGGCAGTGGTGGAGATGGGGATGAAGTTCTGACAGGCCTGGCAGTGCAGCCTCTTATGCTGGCAGCAGAGGGGCAGCGCGGGCTGTGAAAACAGCCTTCACAATACATGCCTGGGAGCATCTCCCTCCGGCCCACTTCCAAAGTGGGCAGGTGCATGATGCTGGAAGTGCTCACTGCCCATTTAACCACTGACAGATGCATGTGACCACTGTCCACACCACCACCAGCAGGGGGATCGGAGATTGAAAGCACCTGCCCCCGCCTTGCTAGTGAAAGGGCAGCCAGCCAGTGTGCTGTTGCCACATAAAGTTAATATTTCTTTCTCAAACTGCTGTGTTCTTTTCCAGTGGAAGTATAAAGCTCCCCCACTCACAGTAGCGGGACAGGGCAGGACATGGAATACCCCTTGCATATAGCCTGGAGCCCAATGAATTATTTGGGGAATTGTGTGTTGCAGGGAACACAATCAGATGCCCTTCAAGGGGTGGGGGTGGGGTGGCTTAGGAGTGTTGGATGGGGAAGGGAAGGACATGGGACCTCCCTTGCATGTGGCGTGGAGGACAATGAGCGGTTTGTGTGTTGCTGTGAACACCATCAGATCCCCCTTCAGAGTGATGGGGAGTGAGATGGTTGGGCTGGGGTCAGATGGGGCTGGTGGGGGGCTGGGATCCCCACCTCACACCAAGACAAGATCCCCCAACCCCACACTGTGTCTGTGCAGCACAGGCCATACTGGAGATTGGGAGGCGCATGGGATGCTTGCTTCTTCCCAATGTGGGTTTGTGGGCCCATGGGTCCCCATATGCTTAGCTCAGAGAGTGAAGAGAAATTGGGGGAAATGATTTCTCTGGGCAGCTGGGGGGGGGAGGAGTTGGCTACTAGCTCTAACTGGGGTAACCAAGACTGGCACTATTCACATGCCATGCAGTGCAGCACAAGGAGCTGTAAATATAATGGCACCCCCCACCTGTGACCATAGACTCCACCCCACCATGAGGATGTGTTCATCTGCTGCCAAGTATTAGGTCCAAGATCCACTGTTCAGCTACAAATGTATTAAGGGAACACAGCTGAGAGTAGAGTCAGGAAGAGGTTAAGCTGTCATCAGCAAGCGGAGGATGGCCAGTGTAGCTGGAGTTAGGCGAGTGCAAAGGACACACACACACCCGTGGAATTTGGTGGGATAGGCCTCTGCAGCTGAGCAGCAGGGAGGGGGTATCTTCTCCTGCAACTGGAGTTTGGCTGGCCACAGTTTGACCAACATCTGTGGCCAGATTAACATTTCCAAATTGAAACCGTGGGTTCACCAACCTCCAGTTTCATGTTACACATGAACTAGGTCTCTCTCCCTCTTTACAGAAATACAATATTTATAATGACTAGGGATGTGCAAAACATTTCGGGCACAGAACGATCTGTGCACGAAACAACCAATTTCGGGTGATTCGGATCCGAACCGAATCACCCATGATGAGACCTGATAATTTTCGGACCCGAAACAAATCACCCCTGTTTCGGGTCTGAATTTTGGGGGTGTTTCCGGTCTCCTTTTTGTGCCCTAGAAAAGTGCCAGCCTTTTCTTCTTCCTCCTCCGTTTTCAGTTTGACGTCTCTTTGAATTTCCCGCCTTTTTGCCTCCATTGATTTCAATGCAGAAATTGCTTTCCTTTTACTTTAGTTAAAAAGGTCCTGGGGCCAAAAGAGTGGGGTGGGGTGATAGTGCCTAATGGGGGGAGGCTACCACCCCAATTGCAGAGTGATTGGGCAGAGGGCTGATTTTTGGTGAATTTCTGAAGTTTACGTGTCTTTAAGGTTTTCCCCCATTAAGTATAATGGAGGGTGTATCGCTTCACTTCGGGGGGAAAGGGGTGGTCTAGAGTGGTGTGGGGTTGGTGGTAGTGCCGGGTAGGGGCAAGGAAGCTACCTGAATTTTTTCAAAGGATTTGGGCAGAGGGCTGATTTTTGGTGAATTGTTGAAGTTTACGCATCTTTAAGGTTTTTCCTCATAAGTTATAATAGAATGGAGCTTTCAGCAGCCCCATAAGTGCACTTGCGGGGTGCAGGGGTGGCCCAGAGCGAGTGGTGGTGTAGTGCACATAGGGTGCCAACCACCCCCATGGGTTTCTAACCCATGGAGTACAGGGTTCTGTTGTTTCTGAAGTATTCTGAGTGTGGATTCTATGATAGCAAATGAGATTTTCAATGACACACCATGAATCCACTCTAATTTGCTATCATAGAATCTAAACCTTAAAAACATGAACTTCAACAATTAATAAAAAAGGACCCGTTTTTATTACCAGAATCGATTCGGATTCGGATTCCGGTAAATCCGAATCCGAACCGAATCGGGGGTGATTCGGGTGAGCAAAATTCGGGCACAGAACAGAACAGGGGTGTTTCGGTTCAGGTCCAAAACGAAACACCGAAAATACTGAATTGCACACCCCTAATAATGACGACCAGTTATAAATGACCATCTTTTGGATTTCCCGGGGGGGGGGGAACTCAGCTGAGTAAAATGTTTCAAAATATTCCTATGATATTTAGATTCCTTTATGTTCTTAAAGTGGACAACATGTTGCCTATGGCTCAAAAACAGACCACAAAACACTTTGAACCAGTGGTTGCTGCTGCCATCTGGGACTGGGGGATGCTAGTTGCAAAAACCACACAGTGAAAACAGCCCAATGGCTGGTAAAAGGTAACTTACAGTGTCCAGTCAGCCAGGGGAGAAAAAAGGCATCTGATCTTCTAGGAGGCAGGGGATTTCCTGCTTCCTCCTCTGGCTGCTGAAGCTTCCTCCCCCACTCTGCTACTGGAGGGAATAACTGGTTGAACACTGTAGGTTGCTGTTGTTTTTAAACTACCCACAGTGGGTTTTTTCCCCTTTTCTGTCTTTTTGGTGTGTGGGAGCACAGCCCTTACTGACTGGCCATCACTGCTTTGAACAGAACCAACTCCAGGGTCAGCCAAAATAGTTAGTGGCCCTCCAGGCGGTTGCTCAAAGGCCCATAGACTCATAACTCACATGGAGGGCCCTGGGAAAGGCACAAGCAGCAGCAGCAGCATCTGTCATGCAGATCCAAATGGGAATGGATGTTCCCATTTGTGGGCAGGGGAGTGCTACAAGACAAAGTGGGATGGGTGTCCCTGTAAAGTTTTCAGAGGGACTGATAATACAAATAAGTGCAAAATATTTAATTGGTTAACTAAAATGTATATTTTGTTCATGTTATTTACTCAAGATCAAAATCAGTCCTGACCATCAGGCTCTGTACCAGAGGACTGGAAAGTAGCTAATGTAACTCTAGTTTTCAAAAAAGGATCCAAAAGAGATTGTGAGGAGCTACAAAAGGATCTCTTCAAACTGTATGGGTGGGCAACAAAGTGGCAAAAGCAATGTGCATTGGGGCAAAAAAAAAAACCACCAATAACAACCCCAACTTCACATATACACTGATGGGATCTGAGCTGTCAGTGAATGACCAGGAGAAAGATCTTGGAGTTGTGGTGCACAGCTCATTGAAAGTGTCATCTCAGTGTGAGGCAGCTGTGGAAAAAGCTAAGTCCATGCTAGGAATCATTAGGAAGGGGACTGAAAATAAGAATGTATAATGCCCTTATACAAATCTATGGAGTGGTCACATTTGGAGTACTGTATACTGTTCTGGTCACCATATATTAGGAAGGATATTATAGAAAAGGTGAAGAAGAGGGCAATCCAGATGGATCAGGGGCCTAAAGCACCTACATAGTTGCCTACATAGTAGGTACAGTCAGTGAGCAAGTGGTGTGGTCACCCAGAGCCTCATCTCATCACCTGGGCCATCGGGGAGATGATTGCTTTTGACGGCCAGGAATTCCAGGTGACAGAAAATGCTGGCTTATGCCGGTTGCTTGCCCCCAACTACAACATCTCCTCACAGACTACCTTTAGCAGGCAGGTGGTACCCTCCCTGTTCCGGGCATGCAGGAAGGCCCGGCAAGGACTGCTGCATGCAGTAGTACCTGAAACCAGTATGCACTTCACTGCAAATCTGTAGAACAGCCCCAGTGAGAGGTGTGCTGCTTTTCTGTCCCCAGTGAGGGAGAAAGGGAACAGCTGCTGCTGGTGGTGTGGCCAGCTGCTCCCATGCAGCAAAGCACAGGTGGGCTGTGCTGCACGTGGAAGTGCTGGACACTGACCACAAAGCCGGTGAGCTGTCGGCAGCCATGAATCACCAGGTGAAGTAATGGCTGTCAAGGCAGCCCAACCTTTGTCAAGGCTTCATGGTCACTGACAATGCCCACAACGTAACCAAGGCAGCTGAGCAGGCTCAGTTTGTGCCCATCTTTTATGTGGCACACACACTAAACCTGGTCGTGCAAGATGTGCTTGGCCCTTCTGGGGCTGTGGGCAAGCGAGACATCCCCAATGCAGAGACTAAGCACCATCTTGCTGCCACCATGTCTGCTCTTGTGGAGAATTGCTGCAAGATAGCTGCTTACTATCTTGAAAGAGCCCCTGGTGGCGCAGTGGTAAAACTGCCGCCCTGTAACCAAAAGGTTACAAGTTCGATCCTGACCAGGGGCTCAAGGTTGACTCAGCCTTCCATTCTTCTGAGGTCGGTAAAATGAGTACCCAGAATGTTGGGGGCAATATGCTAAAATCATTGTAAACCACTTAGAGAGCTCCGGCTATAGAGCAGTATATAAATGTAAGTGCTACTGCTATTGCTATTGCTATTACTTCCATTGGAGCACAAAGGGTAGGCATAAGCTTGGGGAGAGGCAGATTGAGCCGGGCCTACCTGAACACCTGATCCCTCCGGATGTTCCAACCCGGTGGGAGTTCACCTTTCTCTTGCTCTGGCATCGGCAGCAGCAAGAACTGGCCATCCAAGCTGTGGAAAGAAGCTGTGGCTTGGAAGTCTGTAACCTACCCAACCAGGACTGGGTACTTGAGCCATTCATGCACATGAATAGCTTGTGTGCAGTGGCAGCAACACTGAACCAGGCTCTGCCTGCCGCTCTTCTCCTTGATAGGATGATGGCTGAGCTCCAGGCCGCTCTGACCACTTGGCAGGTCGGCTGAGGACTGGAGTGTTGGATCATCTCACCAACCCCTTGGGTGCATCAGCAGAGCATGTTCTGTGACCCAAGGTTGAAGGGCAAAGCAGTCACCCTTGACCAGCTGCCCAGGTGGAGGGATCTCCTGGTTGCAGAGGCTAAGCAAGCAGAGGAGAGGAGGCTGAGGAGCAACCAGAAGGAGGATCCTCTCATGCCTGCCAACCAGCATCTAGAGTGAGAGGATATTCCCTATGGCCGGGGGTGTGGTGACACCCCATCGCTTTCGCTTGGATGCTGACATAATCAAGTGGCTGGTCTTTTTGAAGGCCAACCTCCCCCTGTTCCTATGTTGAGTGACTCATGGTCACACTCACCTGAAATATCACTGGCAGCTCACCCCGCCCTGGCCAACTCCAAACCCAGATTTGTCAAAGTCTGCCCATTAGTGCTGCTGATAAATGCAGACACGCATGCACGCCACCACCATGGCCAATGATGAGATCACTGGTGCCCTGACCCATGTGTCAGGCTGTCTGTCAGGGCCCATCTGAGGGCATGGTGTTATCCAGACACAGGCAGGCAGGCATGTACTCTTACACTGGAGAAGAAAGAAGACTTATCATGCTAAGAGTCTAGAAACTTTGTTATTTCCTTGTCAGACCATTGATCCATCAGGCCATGACTGCTCTGTCCTCCAGTCTCTCTGTGGCAAGCAGGATGGAAGGAAAGAAGGTTTTCTGGTTTTCTCAGCACTGACTAACTAAGTATAACATGTTTGCTGTGCTATTGCTTGCTGCTATAACTAACTGGTTCTGCAGGATTTCAGATGGACAAAGGCGGAACTTGGGTGTCTGCCTGCCTTCCCTGAGTCGTGGTTTGGTCTGTTTGTGAGATGGTGTTGTGGCAAGAAATGGACAGTGGCAGCTCAGGTTTCTCTTCCCTCCTCTCTCTCCCTGTAATATTTTCTTGATGATTACTGTGAGATGAGCTCCTTGTTTGGCCTTGGATTAACTTGTGCTTCATTCACTGCTCTGGTCTGCTCTGCAATCTGCATTACAAGGTGTACTCACTCAGTCTAAATGTGGCTGAAGACACATTTCACATTGTTCTAGTTGAGCTTATGACTATGCTTGCCAGCTGCTAAGAGTACTACTGTGGCAGCTGTTGCAATGCTGAAGTAAGGAATCATAGTTATGTGTGAGAGAGCAATTTGTGCCAATAATGTTATTGCAATGCAGGCACTGTGGCTGGCAGTGGATTTTGGGTCAGTTATTCTTTTTTTGCCATCTTTGGACTGTGTGTTTGGCAAAATGTGCTGTTCTGTCTTGGGAGGGACTGGGTGTGCTTCTGTTCTGCAGTGTTTTTCAATGCAGGCTTGCAAAATGTGTGAACTCTGCTTGATTAGCTCATAGGGAACAATAAGGAACCCAAATTACCCCATTGTTCTCCATGGGGAGGTAATAAGAACAACCCTGCTGGATTAGGCCCAAGGCCCATCTAGTCCAGCATCCTGTTTCACACAGTGGCCCACCAGATGCCACTGGAAGCCTACAGACAGGAGCTGAGGGCATGCCCTCTCTCCTGCTATTACTCCCCTGCAACTGGTATTCAGAGGCATCCTGCCTCTGAGGCTGGAGGTGGCCTGTAGCCCTCAGACTGGTAACCATTGATAGACCTTTCCTCCATGATACATCAAAGTGGGCTGTGTGTTAGGTCATCGTTGGTGCTAACTACCACCCAACCCACAAAAAAATGGGCAAGTAGGTGACGTTTAGCCAATTTTTAACCAAAACCCCATAGGAACTTATGGGTTTTTTGGACAAGGTTCTAAAAAAACAAAAAATTGCCCATTTGCCTATTCCTTTTGTGGGGTGGTTGGTTGGTATCGCCCAGCATGCCCTACCTCTAACCAACTTTGGTGTCCCTCGGACCTACCCATGGGGAACAATGGGGTGATTAGAGTTCCCCATTGTTCCATGTGGGAGAATCACACAATTTTTTAAAAAAAAGAGTTGATTTGTTGAACTGGCCAGCAATGGCCGGCTGGTTCAATGAATCAACTTGAGTTTTTTAATTTGATTTAAGGTTGAATTGGATTGCAAAAAAACAATTTGTGCACATTTCTATTAGTTATCCCTGCCCCTATTTCAGATTGGAATTGCTTCTAATCATATGGGCTGGGAGAGACACATAAAGAAAGGCTGCATGAGTTTGCTTACTTAGGACAGTTTTCTACAGCATGGTCCTTGTGTACAGCTCCCTGGATCCTTAAAAATGTCTGTTCAGGTCATCCTCAAGTAGAACATCTTTCCTTACTACTGTACTGTTAAATTATGAAGATAGAAAAAAAATAAACAAAAGAATTACATTTTATCCCGTGAGCAATGCATGTCTCCAGCACTTGGATGGAAAATTGCAAAAATGTCAAGAGGCTGTCAAAAACACAACGGAAAACTAAAACTGCAAGCCCTGAAAACCCAAGCTGGTTGGATAGTTGGGCTTAGCTTCAGTTCTTAACGTTTAAAATAAATCCATACATTATCTTCTACTAGTTGCTGTACTGTAAACAACTCAACACATGCTTGCAATAAATCTTTAACTATTTCATTAATATACATTTTATCAACCAATTTAAAATATTCACTGAAACTGAAGAAACAGATAACATTCAACTCAGGAATTCAATTATTTTTCATTTCCATACACATTTATTTGCCTGTATAGAGAAAATAGTCATGAAAAGCAAAATTCTCATACATCACTGTCAGCTAATACAGTATGTTGAATAACTAGACAAATAATCGTCCTAAACATACAATTTATACTTCAAAAGATTCTTGAACTTTTCCTTAACATGCTTTCACTAACTCAAGACATTATTTGAGCTACACCAATGTGTCAATCCAATTCATATTGTCATCTACTGTGATGCTTTAGTGATGAGCTTACCTCCTATTGTCTGGTACTATAAAGGCAGCAATATCCAAGTTGTTATCGTTGTTTTACACAACCAAGCTATCACACAACAGTTGTGGAAATTTACAACAGCTGACATCCAGACTAATGCCACTCTAGTGCAACAAAGATGCACACATGCAAGAAGGTTGTGTAGGTGAGGGAATGCTCAAAGTTGTTTATTTTTTTATACACCACTCTTCCTCCAAGGAGCCCAGAGCGGTGTACATAGTTAAGTTCCTCCTCACAACAACCCTGTGAAATAGGTTAGACTAAGAGAGAAGTGACTGGCCCAGAGTCACCCAGCAAGTATCATGGCTGAATGGGGATTTGAACTGAGGTCTAGTACAGCACTTTTAACCACTACACCATGCTGGCTCCTTATGTATGCTCCTGCAGTCTTGGTCTGCTTACACAAGCATTTTGTTAACATGACAAGGCTAACTGACAGCTTTACATAATTCCCTGCAACATATATGAACTGAGAAAGAGGTTTCACAGCAGGACACATGCCGCAGGTTACATAAGTGCACTTGTTGCACTGGTGCAGCAACATTAATTGGAATGCAAGCGCCCAACTTAGCAGAACTAGACAGTACAATATCTTTTCATTAGTGCTATCACATCTCTACTAGGGATGTGCAGAGGCGTTCTTCCCCCTGGACCTTGGGGCCCTGGTCTGTAGTCTCCAAGGTCCAGGGGTGCTTCCAAGGGTCTGGGGGGGCCTCTGGCCACCACCCCACTGTGCCGAACTGCCAAAATTTAACTTAATCTTAGCTGCCAATCTGCATGGCCAGGGGTGGGGGTGAGCCAAGCAGGCCTCCCCTGCCCCGTGCAGTGGAGGCAGGCTCAGTGGCTGCTCCGCCCACCCCCACAGGGCAGGGGGAGGCCTGCTTGGCTCACCCCCACCCCCAACCCACACGCATTGGCGGCGAAAAGTAAGGTAAATGTTGGCAACATGGAGGAGCAGGAGACCCACCGCCCATGCAGGGGGGTCTCACAGCACGGGGGCTATGTGGGGTGGCAGCAGGAGGCCCCCCAAAATGCAAGGGGGCCTCATGGTGGGGGGGCCTCACGGCAGCGGGCAGTCCAGGCACCATAATTACCTAGCAATAGCAATAGCAATAGCACTTACATTTATATACCGCTCTATAGCCAGAGCTCTCTAAGCGGTTTACAATGATTTAGCATATTGCCCCCCAACATTCTGGGTACTCATTTTACCGACCTCGGAAGGATGGAAGGCTGAGTCAACCTTGAGCCCCTGGTCAGGATCAAACTTGCAACCTTCTGGTTACAGGGCAGCAGTTTTATCACTGCACCACCAGGGGCTCATAGGTGCACCTAGGTGCGCCACTGGGGGTGTGCAAAATGTTCCAAGTGTCCTGAGCGTCATACGCCCTTCAATAGCCTTTCAAGCCTGAAACAAAATGATCCCATTTCAAGTCAGAACATTTTGAGTGCTCCAAGCACCATTTTGAAGGACTGTTTTTCTGGGGAGAGCTGGTCTATCTATTGGGGATAGCAGGTTGACCAGGGCTCCACTCTGTACTTAGTGCATTGGCCTGCCTCAGATGGCTGTTCTACCAGTAGGCCAGTCCTCCAAGGCAGGCCAGCACACAAAGTCCAGGGCAGAGACCTGGTCTACCTGCCCCACATGGCGGGTAGACTACCCCCGCCAAGGCAGGATGACATTCTAAGTCCACTTCTGCCGCTCAACTTGGCCGTTTAGCAAGCTCAACGAGCTTGTTAGCAAGCTTGGCCACTCTTTCAGTGAAATATTTTGAGCATTTTGCGTTTCGTTTAGAGCTTGAAATGAAAATGCAAAATCTGTTCCGTGCCCATCTCTAGTTCCTACCAGTGCAATGTTAGTCTGGATGTCAGCCACTGCTAATTTTGACAATTGTCATGTGAATCATTGTAATTAGTCATGCAGATAAGAATCATGTGTGAAATGTGAATTGCCCATAAGACAGAAGAACTAATGAACAGCAAACTTTCCCTACACTGGTGGACATTGTTTGTATATATTTAAAAGTCTACCCAGGAAAGAACTGGTATATGAGAGAAATCAACACAGAACAAGAAAAACCACATCAAAGCACTGTAGTGTAAATTAATTCAAAGGCTAAAACAACAGCTACAGAGCTCATGGGATTTTATTACCAGCAAAACCAAACAAAGTTCTGCTGATTGATAGCAAATGTTTCAGAGCTTAGCTGACCAAATTGCCTCCTGCTGAAGATCACAACCAAGGGAAAATGTTTGATTGCTAGACAAGAGAGAAGGCTTCTACAGATTTCTTTTTCTGCCTCCCCCATCACCTGATGGCCTGTCTCCCTGCAAGCCCCTTCTTTTAACTTGCCTTTCCTTGTGGGTTTCACAAGTCTCAGGGACACATCAGTAGCACTGGAAAAACTACCATTCCTAGCATTCCTTGCAGCTGGTACACAGGCACCAGAGAAGGGAGAGACAGCCTCCATTCTCTTTTTGCTGCCAGAGAAAATGAAGGACAGGCCACAGGGGGCTTGGAGGCAAGGGGGTAGGAGGATGCCTGAATGAATAGATGGGTTGGGTAAACACAAGTAATTCCTCCCCTGCTTGCATTAAAATCTGAACTGAAAAAGAACCTTTCATTTTCCTCCAATGTGAGGCAGACATTTAAAACATTACAAACTTGCCGGATTCAGCCTCCAAGCTGTGCTTGGATAAAGTTCAGTGGCAACACTGACTATCAACCAGAGCAGTTATGCTGAACACAGGGGTATAATATGGAGTATGCTACAAACATATTGTACTATGGAAAATTATCTAAAGAACTGAACAACCCTTATAGAAAATATAGGCATGGTGCTAACTCCACTATAACCAAACAGCTGCAAAGCCCTTCTATGAAATGTATTTATTTTGAGATGTGTGCCAAATAAAAATACAAGCCAAATTCAAGAGGTTGGGGTTTAGATCATTTATATATCTAGCTTTTTAATCTGTGCTCATTAGTAATGGCCGTTAAAGCATGCATTGGGCTGTTGCACTCGGAAAACAAAATTTTATTGAGCAGTTAAAAAATCAGTGGGTTTTAAAGCAGAAAATGCCAATTTAAAGCATTATAGTTGGATTCATAATTCTGAACCTTTTAAAAAGAGTCATGCAGGTTGATACTGAAAACCTGGAAAACCTTTTGTTTGCTAGTACTTATGGCTTACAAGAAATAATAACAGTAGGAAAGAGGAATTATTTCTCCATTAATGAACTAAATGAGATGTGAATTACCCAGACAAAATGACAGTAGCAAATGAAAAATAAAGTTGTATCATTTTGTTAAGCAGACTGTGCAGTAGTATTGATAGACTACAACAGAAATTACTACATTCTTTCTTTATAAAGATTCTTGCATGGCTCCCTACAGTGTGTGTTCAAGGTAAAATTGCAATGCAAAATACATGTTGCACTACACACTATGGGGCTTTAACACTCACCTGCTAAAAATGTAGCATGTGAAGCCACCACAGAAACAAAGCCTCAAAGGCAGGATGCCTCTGAGTACCAGTTGCAGGGGAGCAACAGCAGGAGAGAGGGCATGCCCTCAACTCCTGCCTGTGGCTTCCAGAGGCATCTGCTGGGCCACTGTGTGAAACAGGATGCTGGACTAGATGGGCCTTGGGCCTGATCCAGCAGGGCTGTTCTTATATTCTAAAAGCTCAGTTTAAACTTTAAACTAAGGGTAGTTGGAAAGTGCCTCATCCAAGAAAGTTGCAAGTAAAGTAAAGGCTAGACTTTGAGCAATGAGCCTGACCCATGAAGGACAAAGATAATACTGTATCATGATTTTAGTAAACTAGGGGAATAAATAGTTCTATGAAGGAAAGTAGTATTATGTTGCAAAGAACCAAAAACATAAGATACCATCCTGACAGACAGATTTGACAATGATACTAAGAAGCAGCATTAATCCATTACTCCTTTTTACCTTCACTTGGGCCAATGGTTTGTGTTACAGGAAGACAGCATTGTAATGTCTGTATATAGGTTAATGGAAAGGCTGCACATGAAATACGCTCTACAGTTCTAGTTCCATACAGTTGTAGAGTTGGAATAGAGAGAAAACAGCAACAAAAGAAATACCAGAAGTCTGGAGCAATTTGAGGGACTCTGGATGAAAGGCGATTAAGAGGGAACATGATACAGGTTTATAAAATTAATCATGGCATGGAGAAAATGGGTAGAGAGAATTTCTTATTCTGCTCTATAAATACTAGAATACAGAGAGTCACCTAATAAAGTTAACTGGTAAGAGAGTCAGGACAGACAGGAGAAACTACTTCATCATACAGAATTTGCACCTTTGGAGCTGGAGCTCAATCCTTGTGCAATGTCACCTCTAGTCCTGCAGGCTTGGAGATGATGGCGGAGGTTCTGAAGATGGGACAGGAACCTCACTGGTTGGCACAGGGTCCCCAGAGCTCCAAGGCTTCTCTGAGCGGGGTGACTGCAAGAGGGACAAGCAGCTCTGGTTGATCCAGGTCTACTGGCTCTCAGGATCTTTTATCAGTATCTTACTCCTATGAGAGGGTCTCCTCCAGGTTGGTGGGTCCTGACAGGTGGGCAGTTCTTCAAAAACCAGTTAAACTTGCTGCTTTTCTTCTGCAGTAGCTGGCCAGCAATGCTCTGGCCAACTTTCCTCATTGCATTACTGGAGAAAAAAAATTATTACTCCGTTTGACTATAGGGATGCACCAGGGAGAGGACACAACATCATACTGCTTTGTCTTTCCCTGGAGTGTTGTTAGTGGTTGGCTGCCAAGAAGAAAAGTGGCACGAATAAAAGCACTTTGCATAAGCTCAGAGGCATGATTTATTTTTACTATGCAAGTCTACCCACTGCATTGCTGCATGTTAAGTCAACCTCATTTCATATATCAGATTGATCAGATGTGCCCCACACTATCAGATCAATTCAATGAAAACTGCCCTACAAGCATCATCAAACTAATGCACCAGACAGAGATAGGATAAGAAAAAAATCCGATTCTGTTCATTTGGTGATGCATCATTTCTGATAATTTTGGTGATGCACAGTCCAACTATTTAGAAATAGAAGGCTATTATGTCACTAGAAAGTATTATTATAAGCAGACCTACTGTAGTTAAATGAAGAATAGTAGCTATGGTCTTCCGACCAGTGGTCAAATATAGAAGACTGACCACTTTCTGTTGGACTGTGCATGGAGTAAGCTCAAGCTAAACAAGAAGCTGATTCCTTTACCTATTCTCCATCATCATGCATCTTGGAGAAATGCTTTAAAAAAAGATAATGAATGCAAGTATTGTAGCAAGGCAAGTTAGGTCGTGAAAATTGTCTTTGCTTATGATGATATGGATTTTTCTTCACACTTGTTATGTAAAAAAAGTTAAGCACTTTTATGGTAACAGAATCACTATAAATTATTTACAGTGTGCATAGCACTCTCCCCTCCTTTTTCATTTTTAAAAACTTGCCAGCTGGAGGAGTCTTAAGTGCCCTCTTTAGGATATATTATTAACATTTAGTTTAACTTATTTATCCTTACCATCCATAGTTTAATATATTAGTTCTCTGTTGCCAATTAACACTGAATTTTTGCTAGATACTACAAACCGCCAGGCTGATATGGCCAAGGCATGGGTTAAACATGCATAAAGTATTTCTTTTAAAACATTTTTCTACAAATGACACCAACTTTGGTCACTTTACAACACTTACTTTTCCCTGGCCTCTGTGTGTAGAGCCTGGGAGGATTCTGCTGGGAGAGCAGGCTTAGCCCCATTTTGGCCTTCCAGGGGGGTCTCCTCACAAGTCAGCGCAGAGCCACGCCATGGTGACTCACGATCAGGAAAACAGGGTTAGTGGAGTGCTCGCTCCGCTAACCCTGTTTAAAGTGAGGGCTTCTTTGGTGGGCTAGCCACCAGAGAACCAGCGGGCTTGCCCATGAGCCCGGTGGTTCTCACAATGGGAGAAAACTGGGCTGGGCTCCTTTAGCCCAGTTTCCCCCAATCGTGAGAATAGCCTCCCTGTTTTCATGGAATTGGCCGTGGGTGGGAGATATATTGCTCTGAAAGTATATGGGCAGGAAGGAGACCAACTCCCCAGGGCTGTGGAATGCACTTCCTGCTGAGATTAGAGCTGCTCCATCCCTGTTGGCTTCTAGGAAACAACTGAAGACACATCTCTTCAATCAAACTTTTTAGTTAGTTGGTGTGTTTTTATGGTGTTTTTTTAATTTGATCCTGTGTATGCTTTAACTACTAAATTCTTGGTTTGTTTTATGCTGTAAACTGCCTAGAGACTTCAATAGTGGGCAGTATACAAGTTTGCCAAAAAAACACAATACATAAACTTCTCAGAAGTGAGAGAAAAGCACTTTGCTTAAATTTAGAAACATGCATTATTTTTACTATTCAAGTCTCAATAATTCTGTGCCATGGATTCATTAACTGATTTTGGGCTTAGTGCTATGCCAGTGTTCCTCAACTCTAAAACCAGGCCAATGACCTCTACATTATAAAAGAACAGCTGTTGTTGTTGTGCCGTTAGGTTGGTGTCGACTCCTGGTGACTACAGAGCTATGTGGTTTTCTTTGGTAGAATACAGGAGGAGTTTACCATTGCCATCTCCCATGCAGTATGAGATTATGCCTTTCAGCATCTTCCTATATTGCTGCTGCCCAATATAGGTGTTTCCCATAATCAGGGAAACACACCAGCAGGGATCCAAGCCACAACCTCTTGCTCCCTAGGCAAATTACTTCCCCACTGTGCCATTAGGTGGCTGTTGATATGTTATTATTGATATCTTATTTGCTATGTAGTGCGCAACTTGCTTTACAGCTGCTGTCATCAATAATCATCTACATATATGCACTTTTAGTTCTTGTTCTCTCTTTGTGGTACAATTGAGTGTGGATTGTGTTGGTCCCACCTTTCTCTACCAGAACTGTGTCACTTAGCTAGCGGACTCTACAGCTAGCCCCACCCACTAGGGATGTGCATGGAACTGGGCGGGGATGGTTTGAAGGCGGGGGTGCATCTTTAAGGGCGGGGAAGGATACACGTATCCCTCCCTCCACTTTCCCTCTGCTGGCACTCTGTTTTTAAAAAGTCCATCGGGGCAGTTGCGAACCTCCCTGCCGCCCCATTGTCCCCTTTACCAGAAGTAACCAGAAGTATCTGATGCACCTGCACATGCCAGGCATGGGTGCGTGTACATCACACTCACACACCTACTGTGTGTGTGCCCGCCCACAACGTGTGCGTGCTCGTGCCCAGAGTGCGCAGGTGTGTCAGATACTTCTGGTAAAGGGGCAATGGGGTGGCAGGGAGGTACGCTTCCACCCTGATGGACTTTTAACAAACAGAGTACCAGCGCGGGGAAACCCGAGCACATCCCTACCACCCACTTATGCACAGATGTATCCATGGCTGAGTTCAGATGTACAGGATAACCACAGTTATAGCTGGCCGAGGTTGTAGCTGCAGTACACCCGAACACGTGAAACTGCAGTTATGGGCCAAAAGCTACCTCTGTTTTGCCCCACTAAACTCCAGTTGGGACCTTTGGTTTTTTCTTTGTCACTGACAACTGCAATTTTGCCGCCAAAGCATTACACCCAGTTTCATGCCTATTCCAACCCAGATCATATAGGCAGTGTTCTGGAACCACCCAGAGACATGACAACCTGCCCACAACCTCCTCCCCTATCTTGCCCATTCTGCCTGGCAAGAGTGATGCGTGCTGGTAACTTTAAAAGGATACAGCCCTCACTCCACTACCTGCTGAAAGCCGCTGCTTGGGCGGGGGGGGGGGATGTTTCCCCAGGGCATGCCAAACATGGATGCACAGCTCTTGCTGCCTGACCCAAGCAGATGGCATTACGTTCAGAAACACAAGAGGGGTGGGGTGCGGTGGCCAGCACACACTGAAGAACATAGTTCCAGCAATGCACCCCAGCAACAGTCCGCAGGACCACACAGAAGTTTCCTAATTAGTTTTGTGCCGAAGACACCAGAAGCCCTTAAGAAGCAACCCATGCAGTGTCCTCACCCACAGCCAGCAAGGATGGCCTGCCACAGAAAAGGAGTGGCCTGATGGGCAGGTGTGCACCATCAGCAGGCAAAGGGCAGACAGGAGATTGTGGGCAGGGGGTGACAATGCACCCACTCCAAGGGCCCCCTTCTTAAGAGCAAGACCAGGAGACGAAGCACATCGCCCCTGCTGTGCTGACCCCACGTTATTTCCTAACTGGTTCTATGCCCTGAAAGGTGCCACCTAGCAACAGCTAGGATGTGAAGCACATGTGGACTTCTGTGGACTTCCACCACAGGTATGCACATTCAAATCACAGTGCACCTGTCTGGTAGTGCGCACGGAACCGCAAAGTTGTGGTTCGATACCAGGAGACTGGTTCTTTAAGGGCAAGGGAAGATGCACTTACCCCACTCCCGCCGCTCTTCCCCCGGTGCCAGCGGCGGGGGGGGGGAGGGAGGACGGCAGCGGGGGGGAAGAGCACCCTCCCCCACCCTTAAAGAACACCCCCCCCCAGCGTCGAACCTTCGAACGGCGCCACATTTGAACTGGTTCAGAGGCCTCTACAATGGCCTCCTGACCAGTTCATGTACTTCCCTACAACTGTCCTCACCTCACAAGCCAATGCCACAGTGGAGTAGATTTCCTACTTGCTGCTTGTGAATGAAGCTATAGGGATGATTTCTCTAAATACAGAGGGGGTGTTTGTTAAGAACCATTGTCTTCCCCATGAAGAAGCCTTGCTATTGTCTGAAAAGTTACTCATTAGCTCCATAGCTGCAGGGGATGCTTGCATGAGGGAGGGAGGGAGTTAGGGGTGGTTAGGGAGGGAGTTAAGTGGAAGGAGCCATGTGCTGTCACAGCAATGGACCACTGATCTCCAGATAAAGGCTGTCCTAGACTGTCTTTGGCCTGTCCACAGACCACTCCTGATAGCTCCCAATCTGCAACAGAGGAATCTTTCAATGATGCCCGCCCCATTTGGTCCCACCAACATGCGTGGCAAGGGGCAATGGGAGCTTGGCAGGAGGTGGGGGTGGGGTGTCCTGGCCAGAAAGGGATCCCTTGGGGAGCAGGGGGCAATGAGGGAAGGAACATGGGAAACCCCTTCCAGGTGGCACTTGGCAGTAGGGTGCATGGCTGAGAATGGCACAAGTTCACCACTATCAGAACCACCCTGAAGGGGTGACCGGCACCAATAGAGGTAGGCAAGCCGGGGGTGCCATGCCATGCTCGTGATGTTGAAAAGCAACTGTGCCCCCCACCTGTGAGCAGAAACCCCCAACCCCCCATGAGGATTTCTGCCCCTCCACCACAGACTAATAGCCCCATGAGCCACTTTGGGGATGCTCACTTATTGAGACAGCATAGCTGGGAGGAAGGGGTTAAGTTGCACAAGGAGACCAGGTGGTGAAGCTGGTGATAGCCGAGCATCAATTAATTGACCCTTGCTGATCATGTCCAATCCCGGCCAAGTCACTGACACGGTGACGCTTTGCCTATAGTCTGGCCGCTGAGCTGGGCAGGTTCGGCCTGTGAGGCCGAGTGGCAGGAGCTCCCCTCTCCTTCAACTCCAGTTAGGCTGGCCACAGTTTGTTGAAAGTCTGCAGCGTGAATGGGAGTTAGGAATTGTAACCCCGGCCATGATTAATTGTGGCTATCCTCTACATCTGAACTCAGCTCTTGTTTTCATCAGTGAATGTTGGAAGGTACAGGAAACACACTAAAATGCTGATATGTTAATATAAAACAAATATATAGCACACAAGATTACTATTATTATCAGGCGTTCCTCATCTTTACCCTATTGGTAGAATAGCCTTTTCATGTTTGTACCTGCATGGATATACTCAATCTTTCTATTTATTTTTTTTAAAAGGTCAATTTCACATATTATAATATATGTGAATGCTCAGCATTCTTCTACACATTGCAAAATGAAGAAGAATGTTCTACTCCACTATTGCTGTAATTGTTAGCCATACAAAGAAACTATTATGACAGACATAGATCCTTTAAGCATCAGGGCAGTATGGCTTGGGGAAAGGACAAATCTAAATTTTTGTCTAAACCAGAGTTCCTTGCTACTATCTAGATGACAAGCTCACTGTTTAATGTGTTTTAGGATCAGCAGTGATTTTCCTTTAGAGAAATACAACATGGCACTGAAGCCATTACTAAATGCATGCTTGAAATATTTTTTTAAAAAATCTCTCTACTGCCTGGGGAACATGCGACTTTCCACCTGGCTCTGGGGAAAGAAGATGAAATCATCATAGAGTGCTCTATACACTCTCTAGTCTGTCAGGCTTTATCTACTCAGCAGACAAAAATATTCAAAGAACAGTACAAAGTGAGACAATTATGCTGTTTTTCCCTTTTTATTTCTCCCCAAACAGGAATTATATATCTTCCCTCAACAACAGAAGCAGCACTCTTCAACACTTACTTATTGGCATTTTTCCATATGCCTTTAACCATCAAATCCTCTGAAAACATCCTACTGCCTTCATAACGCACAGTGTTTTGATTGCTGAAGTGTGAAAAGTAAAAAATATAGCTTTTGCCCGGTCTCTCCTTTCATGCTAGGCTTTCAACCCCGTGAAGCAAACTTCTGAAGTCTGTACATCTGATGAATCTCATAACTACAATTTATAACCAGCTCATTCGTATATAATCAGGCAATGCATTCTGTTGTAAGATTATGTGTATTACAGCCACAACAGTAAATGAGACAATTGCATTATTATTTTACCTGTATACACATAAAAATCTGTCCAAGCTTCATTTGTCATTTAAGAGAATATATATATTTCTCATTGTCACTCTACATGGCAGCACCACTGGTTCATAATTACATTCATTTTGTGCCCTATAAAAATACCCTATAAAGTAATAATCCTGGTTTAAACCATATGCAACAGACATCAACTGCAGTTCTCAGCAGAACACATTGCATATAAAACACTGATTTGTATCAGCTAACAAGGTAGATCACTGTGGATGCTCTTATCTAAGAGTAACCATGTCTGATGAGACACCATGAATCCAAAGATAGCACTACACAGAATGGCAGCCCCACGCAGAGCTGGCATGATTAAACAGCTTCTAAGGCCCACACACTGGTAAGATGCCCACAGTTTAGGGCCCCTGGCTTCGCCGTTGCTTCTCCTCATTGTTGCTGCCTGTATACTTATGCACCCTCTGGTCAGGAGGGGACAAGCAATAGAACATCACATTGTTCTCTGGGCAACGTGAGCAGCTGTCACAAGGACAGTGAGAAGAACAAAAGCCAAATGAAGGACATCTAGTCCAAGGGCCCCCAAAACCTCGAGCTGGTACTTGCCCCATTCCATGGTAACATAGTATTATACCTCACCTCATGTTCTGAGGTCTTCATGCTGAACATTTCCTCTCCCTAGCCAACAATAGAGCACAGCTGTAGAAACACAGCCACCAACTTCCAATCAAGTGTAATGTGGTCAGTGCCGACCCACTTGCACAGCTGTGGGCTCTCAGTGACATGTTGCCGGTGGGCTCTCAGTGACATGTTGTGGGCTCTCAGTGACATGTTGCCACTTTTTAGCAAGAACGAGTAGCGCACCGGCGCTCCAGATGTACTACCTAGATCAGAAACGCATTGCTGACTGTCAAGCAAAGTGCTTCTGATCTAACCAGTGCTTCCGCAGTGCGGGTGTGCGACTCAAATATTTGCACGGTTGTGCAAAAATGCAAGAATCCCGGCGCTATACTGCAAGCCTGCAGCAGCATCTGTGGTTTAACACCACCTGTATTATGTGATGCTGGGTGTCACTCAGCATAACAGCACCAAGGACTAAACACTACAGACAAAAAACAGACATTTAACCAACATTTTTTCACAGCAGTGCCATGTTTTTGGTAAAATGTAACTTTGCACTGAGGAATAATCCCTTATTTGGCAACACAGAAGCAGAATTTGCAAGCAATCAGGAGGAAGCAGGCAATCTCAAGAGTGCTTATGAGGAGAGAGGAGGATGGGCGGGGGGAGAAGAATAGATGGACACAATGGCTATAGTAAGAACGCCCTGTGGTAAGATATGGAAGTTGAACCATTGATCAAACCATATTTAGAATTGTTACCCCTAATTTCTAGGTTGTTGCTATCTTGATCATCCAAATCTCCATTTTAACATCAAATCTCTTAGATACGTGGACCTTCTGCCCATATTTCAGGCTTCCAATAATCTGACCTTTTCAAGTTTATTTTGCATGTTTATCTGCACCTACTTCTACACAGCTTTAACTACTAAACAAGACTAATTATCCTAAAAGGGAGGCAGACAATGTGATGAGTGTATTAGGGAGGTTCACAACAAATCGGGCCAGTTTAACGGTTGAATCTCAAACTGAACCGGCCTCCAGGAGAGGCAGTTTGGTCCGCAATCAACCCAGACCAAACCCGGTCTGTTGCAGACTGTTTCAACCTGGTTCGATGGTCCAAGGGGTTATACTTGTAAAGAGGAATGCAGTGAGGGTTCCCCTTTACAAGCAAAGGGGAATGCTGCCTTTAAACAGCTTCTAAGGGTGGCCAGTGGACAGTGGGGGTGAGAGGGCACCTTTAAAAGTAAGAGCTTACCAATCCTCTGGTGGTAGCAGCACAGTTCTGGCCTCAGCAGATACATGAAGACCATTTGTGTGACTTCTGTGCATCTGCGAAGGCCATTTTCATGACCACACAAATTTGCCTGGTCACACAAAATGGCCTCCATGCATCTGTGGAGACTGGAACCGCACCATTGCTGCCACTGCTACCAAAGGATTGGTAAGCAAATCCTTTTAAAGGTGCCCTTCCCTGCCCCTGCTGCCTTTAGAACCCCTTTAAAGGCACAATTCCCCTTTGCGTGTAAATCTTCACCAGATTTCCCCTTTACAAGCATAGCCCCTCAGACCATCAAACTGGGTCAAGGAGGTTCAATCAAACAGACCGGACTGGACGGTCAGTTTTACTGAACCAGTTCGTGGACTGGCTGTTTGATCTGAATTTGATCTGAATTCAAACCCAACTGCTAAAATCAGTCTGTGCACCACCCATAGAGAGCATAAATATTTTATTGATCTTTCTGCTGATTCTGCCTAGGAGTGGCTGGGATTCACT
This sequence comes from Hemicordylus capensis, assembly GCF_027244095.1. Classification (NCBI taxonomy): domain Eukaryota; kingdom Metazoa; phylum Chordata; class Lepidosauria; order Squamata; family Cordylidae; genus Hemicordylus; species Hemicordylus capensis. The sequence continues at coordinate 183,690,429 of NC_069657.1, read as the reverse complement.
AAACACATTGCAGTAGTCATGTCTGGAGGTTACCAGCATAGGTACTACTGTTCTGAGGTCATTCATCGCAGGACACAGACGCAGCCAACATATCAACCAAAACTGATAGAAAACAACTTTGGCCACTGCTTCCACCTGGGACACCATGGAGAGGTTTGGATCCAGAAGCACTCCTAGACTGCGTACCTGTTCCCTCTGGAGAAGTGTGACCTCATCCAGAACTGACAGATCAGAATTGTTTCTTGAGTTCTGACCCCATAAGAACATAAGAGCAGTCTTGCTGGATTAGGCCAATGGCCCATCTAGTATAGCATCCTGTTTCACACAGTGGCCCACCAGATGCCACTAGGAGTCAACAGGCAGGCGTTGAGGGCATGCCCTTTCTCCTGCTGTTACTCCTCTGCAACTGGTACTCAGAGGCATCCTGCCTCTGAGACTGGAGGTGGCCTATATGTGACCAATTATTAAGGAGGTCACCTTTAATTAGGAGTATTGCTTCGGATAGGCTAATATAAGTCCCCCCAAAAGATGCCGGAGACCAGCTGCCGGACACACAGATGCCGGACACCAGCTGTATTTAGTTAATCAGTTTATTGTTACACCCTAAATATTAGCTAAACTATAGTTCATTCACTCACACATGCATACTTATCAGCCCCAATTAAAAGTGATCAGTCTTTAACAGGGAGTTGGGAGAAGCTGGGGTCCCCACGATCTTCTGTGCTTCTCAGAAAAAACCTTTGTTGATGCCTGAGTTTAAAAGGGGTTGCCTGCCTTTGAAGCTTGTTTGCTGTTCCATGTTTACATCCATCTGATCCCAGGATCGACCTTAGTCTTTGTTTTCTGAGCAACTCCTTTCCTGCTGTGTTTGGCATTTTATCCAGTTTTCTCTGGTCCTTTGGGGTCATCTGCATTTCTCTCCCAACATTTTACCATGTTTGGGGGGCAGGTATATCCTTTGCTTACTCATGCACTCTTTCAAACACACACACAGAGTTCCTTTTATCATTTGTTTAACCAGAAGTAAATCATTCTATTAGGTTTGCTAACAATCCTTGAAGTAGGAGCAATTCCTCTTATCAACATCAATATTTCATTCAGTTATACACGTAAGCTATAGAACTATGATATAAACAATAACTTTTAATCAAATAATTATACTTGCTGTATTATATGTCATATAGCCCTCCGACTATTAGCCGTTGATAGACCTCTCCTCCATGAAATTATCCAAGCCCCTCTTAAAGCCATCCAGGTTGTTGGCTGTCACCACATCTTGTGGCAGTCAATTCCATAAGTTGATTATGAGTTGTGTGAAAAAGTACTTTTGCAATTAGGGGTCAATTACCTATTAGGGTAATTAGGATCCAAAATTACCAAGCTACACTTAAGACAATGATGGTGGAAATTATTCAGACCATAATGAGGAGGAAGACCAATAATTGTTAAATCAGTTTTCTATGTGTGTGTTTTAAACTCTGCATACCATTACCTCCATGTACCATACTTCATTTTGGGCTGAAGTATGAGGATGGAAGTTTGTGCTGAGATTTTCTGAGCAATGCATGTTAATTTTTTTCAATGTTTTCATAACTGATCTAAATATAAATTGTGTACCCTTGTGGCAAACAAAAATCCTTTATTTGTGTATGTACTTGAAATAGTACACCCCTCTGGTTAATACTGCTTGGGGTGGCTCACAAAATTAGCAAAACAATACAAAACAATACAAAATTAATAAAAGTAATCCAAGCTAAAAACAAATGTAAAAGCTGAAAGTTAGAAAGCTAGAAAGTTAAAAGCCCACCAGATAACAGATATTTGACTTTACTGCTAAAAGAGTTGATAATTTCAGAAATGATTAGTGTATTTCCAGATCAGCTCTCTGCCCACTCACTCCCTTCCCCCTTCCCTTTTCTCCTCACAAACATTCCAGCTGATCTGAACACGCTTCAGTACAGTGGAAGCACTTATGGCCCCAAGCACATTAAATGTTCTGATTTGGGATTGGGTTTATGTAAAGCAGTCAGGCTGCACATCTGAAGATGCAGGAAGGCCACCTCTATCAAATGGTATCAGTTTCAGCCATGTACCTTATGACGTAATTCATGGCCCCCATTACCCCTTTTCAGAGTGGACTGAAAGGGCCAACAAAGTCATTCAGATGGGACAGTTTGGTATGATGTGCATTCTTCCTCCACAGATACTGCTTGTTTCATCCAGGTACCTTATGGCATAAGTCATGGCCCCAAGAAGGCATTGGGATTGCACTTCCTAAACATCCCAGCAGCCACTCATATGACTGGCACGTTTGGAAACTCCAGAACTAGTTAAACAACTCTAAATGGTCAAACCTTTACCTTATCATGCAATTTTATTTGTTTTACATGGGCTCTTGGACTACAGGTTACGAGCCATGGAAATGTCTATTATACACAGAAAACGCAGTATTTACTAAGGTCACAGATCACTTCACAGAATCCTCTTAAGCTAAATGAAATCTTTTAAGTCCTTTGAGGTTGAAGAATGATATTTGTGGCTGAATTTTAAATAGAAGATACTGGTAGCCTGAAGTCAAAGATTTGGCTGGCTAGTTCAAATCAATACAACATCCAGCTTGGCCGCTATGCAATTAGTTTTGGCCTGCATTATGGTTTTCCAGGTCACAATGATGCAGTGACAGCAGAAGCAACAACTGGGACAATTTCCCATCAAGGTCTAGACCAGGGCGCCACAATTTTGGCCCTCCTGCAGATGTTGGACTACAGTTCCCATAATTCCTGACTACTGGCCACTGTGGCTGGGGATGATGGGTGTTGTTCAAAAACGGCTGGAGGGCCACAGTAGTGCAGCCTTGGTCTAGATGCTAGTAACCACTTTCTTCAGTTACTCTAACCCTCTTCAGGCATTATCAAAACTAGCAACAATATTCACATACAATGCCCCCGAGTGCATGCTTGCAACCCCACCCACCTTACCCACTGTCCACAATTACAGTGGTGGTGTTTTTTCCAGAGACAAAATGTCACATTCGTGAAAAGATTTCTCCCATGATGCAGAAGACTGGGGCATCCCAGCCTTCTCTTCACGAGTTAAGCATTTTGTCTCTACAAAGACTGTAATAGTGAACAGCAGGGGGAGGCGCTTTCAAGCACACTCTCACGGATGCTATACACTAGTACAGCATCCGGCAAATGTCATTTGACATTCCTCCACACACACACACACACTAGCACCAGTGCAGCATTCGTCTTGAATCTTCAGAAGCACTGATGCTATACTGGTGCTTCTGAAGTTTTGGTAACGCCTGAACAGAGTTTCTAGTTCTTGACCAGGCTCCTTAGCACTCCTGTCTCCCTACCTCCATCCTACAGTCCTCCTGAGCTGTCAGTTTCCTTTCTCTGCCTACTGTCTTCTCTCCTTCAGTCCTCTTGCCTCCAGCCTCCCTGACCCTTACCTTACCACTCAGAAAGTGCCATATGGGCTTCTCATAAGACCATCCCTGCGTCTGACTACCTGAGAGCCCTTAGTCTCCAGAGTAGGACTTTAAAGAAAAATATCTGAGGGCTTGTCATTCCCAAGATGGGCCTGCCACAGGCTAACACCTGAGCCTGACTGCCTGGGAACCCCAGCGCTCGCCTTTGCAAGCTCTGGCCACACAGCGTTACAGATCTTGGTGCCACACAGGCACCCTACAGCTTTCCTTGCCCTTGCTTTAGCAAAACCTTTAAGAGGCACCCCAAATCTTCTCCAGGGTGGGAAGTGTTGGAGATGCAGCTACTGCATGGCATCAAATGTTAGCACCAGCAACCCTACTGACCACTAGGAACATTGGGTTAAAGACAGTCAGTAAGGGCATTCCCCATCTGACCATGCTTTCTCTAGTCTACTTCCCCATTGTTAGACGAATAGTCTCAGGTTTCATTATCTCACCTGGCAAGAGAGACTTCCTGCTTCTTCCTTCCCCTCTTCCTTTCTGTAACTAGCAATCAGGCACATAGGTCTATCAATGGCTACTAGTAGTCTGATGGCCACCTCCAGCCTCAGAGGCACAATACCTCTAAATAATAGTTGCAGGGGAGTAACAAGTAGGAGAGAGGGCATGGCCTCAGCTCTTGCTTGTGGGCTTCCCAGAGGCATCTGGTGGCCACCATGTGAAACAGGATGCTGGACTAGATGGGCCTTTGTGCCTGATCCAGCAGGGCTTTTCTTATGTTCAATCTATTTCCCTGATAGATTTCCCAAATAAACTACTTTGTCTGGAACTTTAACTCCATGTCTCCAGACAATATTAATTAGCAGTGCTCTCCTTACCTGCACACTTTCACTGTACCTGGGGCAAATAAAGAAATCTCCCCTCCTGAGCTCTCTAACAGGAAGTAATCCCTTCTGACATCACTCAGTTAAAAAAACCTACTATTTCCCTTCCAATCCTGTCTCCCTTCCCACTCCCCTTTCTGCCAATATTCCAACTCCAGATAGCTGCTCGGCTATTAGAGCCTCCCCACACCACACACCCTCGTTATCTAATCCCTGGGAGCTGCCTTCACTCCTGTGCAGCTATGACACTGTCAAGTTTACCAATGCCAGCATTTGCATTGCACTTCTGCTTTATCAATAAATTTGATAAACTTCTTTGTTTCAAAAGCTTTGTCTCGGAATCTGTTGCTCATCCCGAGTGCCTAATGTTAGTATTTGTCTGTGCCAGACTGTAGCCTATTTGTTATACTTCCCTGCAAATTTAGTTTTCAAGCCAATTTCCCAGTTTTTCCTAACAGTATAAATACACACATGGGTAAGCCAGTGTGGTAACAGCACATGTGCATGCCCTGAGTAACAAGTTATACTTTGTGAATACAATCCCCAGGGGCATTTAGGAACCATTTACACAAACTATTTTCACATCTGAATATTAGGTATTTGTTATAACAAATGAGTAAACCAAGGTACTTTTAGAAGTACAAAAGCATTGCTATTAACAAAACTAAATTGTTAATTAATTGTAAACCACCCAGAGATGCAAGTTTTGGGCGGTATAGAAATGTTTCAAATAAATAAATAAATAAATAAATAAATAAATAAATTTCCCCATACACATCTATATCTAGCCTGAGACACTGGGTAATATCCTAAATTCAATTATCCAAGTTTTGTCAAACCGCCCCTCCACCAGCCTTTTGCAATCCCCTGCACCCCACCACTAAGAGTCTGCTACTGAGAGTCTTCCAACTATTAGGAGTAGATTTTCTGGGGCTATAGAGGGAAGGTGGGGTTTTTGTTGTAGTCGTGGCAAAAATCATACCCCTGTCCTTGTATAAATGGAAATTCATCCATGAAGTGGTAGAAGTTCCTAGGATACAAACCATTACTTAAATGGGTGTGTGTGTAGTAGTAATGTCAGGGTGGCTTCATTCTAGCGAAGGACAGAAGATTTTTCTTCTATATTAAAAGGTGCCCTAAAGCTGGGATGATCACTTCAGAGCATCAAGGTGTAGCTCATTGACTGCCTAGGCTAGTCTTAGGCTCAGTTATTACATATAGAATCTATGTAATGCCTAGTGATGTTGCCAAAGTTTACAAAGCAAGCACCTGACTCATGTCTGAATTTGTCCAGCTCATACAAATTTAGAGGTGTCCCAGACTGAACGCCACTTCCCTGAAAAGTTATTGTCTGGTGGATTTTTATTTATTTATTTAACACATTTCTATACTGCCCAAAACACAAGTTCTCTGAGAGAGTTGATTAAAAAAATGATATTCTGAGTATATGCAGTCAATCCTTCACCAGACCAGGCACCCTAAGCCAGTTGCTCTTTAGATTCATAAACATAAATTGTTTTAATGTTAGTCCCCAATTCCCAATGAAACTTTTGTTGATTACTGTGAACTACATGACAAGACCACCCAACCAAGCAGCCTTTTGTCTGGTGAGTCGATTCTCTGTGCCAATGATCTCATTTTTTAAAAAAACATTTTCTGTAATTGTGGTTCCCCCATCCAGAGGTAAAACCCTCTCTTACCCTGGATGTGTTTGTTTTGGCATGAGGGGGCAATGATGGCTAAATTCCAAATGGCTCTCTTCTTTTATGGCTGATCTTGAAAACTACGATTTCCTAGAGCAACGCAATAAGGCACAGTAACACTTCAGTGCACATGAGCTAACACTGTAAGCACTGGATTCTTCGAGTATAGGAGGGTTTTTTCCCCAAATTCTCCCTGATAAAACTTGCACTTACTAATCCCAATATAAAATGAGCCATAGGGAGTGCTCCTAGCACTGGTGGTAACTGGAAAACAGGACAAAGCCTGCTCTAAAGCTATCATGGAATTCCTAATTCTCCACAGCGATTAGACTTGTATAGCAAACATTGACATTTTAGTTTGGAAAAGATGAAACTTTTTACATGTTACTATGTTCAGAAATCAGTTCCTTCAATGAAATCCACTATACACTGTGAGCAAAAGAATATTAGATCCAATTTCCCAAAACTCCTGAACAGATACAAGGGAAAAGGTAAATAAATTGCTATGTATAATCTACTCCTCAAGCTCTTCTAATGACATAATGATGACACTATTTGTGGAAGTTAACTGCAACGGACTTGTTGGAGCCAGGAAAGGAAATCTTTAAAGCAGTGTGACTCCATCACTTTATAAAGTGCAACTCCACTTGAGTGGAGTCCTATATTTTTCTTGCTTTTGAAAACACATTTTTAAAGGTCAGTGGTTGTGGGTGTTTTAAAACACTATGAACAATTTTATCCCATTCCATCAGTAGCAAAAGCACTTCAGTCTGCCCATCTGCTGCAAGCAATTAAATATACCTCTCTACAAATAAAGTCCAAAAATTTAAAAATACTGGCTGACATCCAGTACAATGGGGTAAGATACTCCCCTCAGGGGATGGAGCTGCCACTCTGGGAAGAGCATCTAGGTTCCAAGTTCCTTCTCTGACATCTCCAAGATAGGGCCAAGAGTGATTCCTGCCTGCAACCTTGGAGAAGCTGCTGCCAGTCTGTGAAGACAATACTGAGCAAAATAGACCAATGGTCTGACTCAGTATATGGCAGCTTCCTATGTTCCTAAGCACAGGTGTAGCTGCTCACCATATATCAAAAAGGACATTATTTGACTGGAAAAGGTGAAGAAGGGCAAACAAGGTGATCAGGGGCCTAGAGCACCTTCCTTACAAGGCAAGGCTACAACATCAGGGGCTTTTTAGCTTAGAAAAAAACTAAGAGGACTCATGATAGAGGTCTAAAATATTATTCATGGTGTGGAGACATTAGATAGAGACATTTCTTCCTCTCTCCTTACACTAGAACCAGGTCATCCCATGAAAATGATGGCCAGGAAATTTAGGAACAACAAAAGCAAGTACTTTTTTCAAACAACACATATGTGTGAGGCTATGCCTGTGGAATTCTCTGATGTGGTGTCAGCCACCAGCCTGCATGGCTTTAAGAGGAACTTATACAAGTTCATGGAGAAAAGGTCTATCATTGGCTACTAGCCTATAGGTCACCTCCAGCCTCAGAGGCAAGATGCCTCTAAATACCAGTTGCAGGGGAGAAACAGCAGGAAAGAGAGCATGCTTTCATTTCTTGACTGTAAGCTTCCCAGAGGCATCTGGTGAGCTACTGTGTGAAATAGGATGCTGGACTAGATAGGCCTTGGGCCTGATCCAGCTGGGCTGTTCTTATGTTCTTATCAGTGCTTCTGAAGATTCCAGACTAACACACCAGTGCTAGCATGTGTGCGGAAGAATTTCAAATGACCTCTCCTTCCCCCAGTGCTCTCTGTGTCACCCAAAAATATGTCCCTGAGAGCTGTATGACTTTCAGGGACATATATTTTAGTGGCACAAAGCACTTCCTGGGGAAGCAGAGGTCATCGAAATTTGCTCCCATCACTGAATTAGCAGTGGAGATGAGTTAGTTGAACTTTCCAGATGCACTGGTGCTTCTCCCATTGCACTGCTACTTCGCTAGTCAGGATGTCAGTCACAGCACTTACCAGTGTGTCCTCTGACTATAAGATTTGGGGTCGGGGGGGTCATTCTGCCATTAAAGATACAGTTTGATTGAAACTACAATAAATCTGAAATTCAGAGAAACTACTTTTCAATAAATACAATGGGGTTAAAAAAACCCTTCTCATACATACAGTTATCTAACATTCTCAACAGCATAAATTAGAATACATGATTGATTGGATATAACTCTCAAAGGTATCTTTTTTTTTAAAAAAAAAGTTATGATTTATGTTTCATGTGTATTGCAATACACGTGTGCCATCATTTAACAAAATCTAGAACTGCTATACTATTTGTAGCCTGCTTGATTGTGACAGGATACTTCCCACTTTGGGCACCAAGATCTATTGTGAGATTCAGTGATCTCACAGAACAGACTGAGAGCTTATAGCCAGACTATTGCAGTGATTGAAATGTCCTCACTTACCTCACTAAAAATTGAGCAAACAGTGATAATATCATTTAGAAACATTGGTCCTCCCCTCTGGGGCCCTTGATAGTCTACTATTGCTAGAAATCTCAGGGGCATGAGAAAATCATTTCACTTTCTTCCCATGCTATTATTGACTACAAGATCATACCAATCTGAGGAGAGGAAGTGGCCATGGGTTTTTTAAACGGTTCCTTCAGACGTCACGTGGAATCTTGGTTTAATTCATATAAGCTAGGTGGCTTTTATCATCTGAATCCAAGTCATAGCACTAACAGCAGTTTGTTTATGGCCATTGAACAAACACCTAAACCCTAGGTTTGAAGTGGACTTGTGTGCCTAAGTGAAGCCTAACCTTAGTTCTGTGCTAATCTAAACCCACCCTCAGAACGATCTATAGTATATTTGACTCATTTCTTCAAGGTCTGCCACATCTCTCACTGGTGCCAGCATGAAGCCTTACCTAGCAAACTCACCTCTCCATCTTTGCCTACAAAGCAAGTTACTGACAGGATCCACCTTTCCTTGTAAATCCAGAGGCTTGTAGCAAAGAGAATTCAAGACAACTCTGCCCTCCCACCTCTCTCATCCCTGCCAGAGCTGAAATCTAGCAGCAGCCCTATGACACAGCAACAACAAAGGCAGCACATGCTGGACTGAATGCCCTTTTCCAGCCTAACCTTTCTCTAACTTGCTGTCTTGCAGTCTACTCTTTACCAGCAAGAGAGGAGCTGAAAAGCCCCTGAGTTTTGTTGTTGCTGTTTTGGTTTTTGTTGTTTAGCTTAGTGGGGCTATGTCGCTGCTCCCCCTTACAAAAGGAAACATGTGAAGTGTTTGTGAAAATTAATGTATCATAGACCTTTCATACAGTTTTGTAGCATCACTGCTGACAAAGCCCCAAGGAACACAAACAACATGCATTCGTGAATGAGAGATCTCCACTCACACGGACCACCAAGTACCACCATTCCAAATATGCCTTCTTTCCTTTCCATAGTTTTAATATTCCACAATAATCCTTCCCTTAACCCACCCACCCCCGCTCTCTCTCTCTCTCTCCCTTGTAACACTGCAGCCACAGGAAGACTGTCTCCCCTTTGATCCAATTACTGTCAAGTTGCCTTTCTAAAGGCAACCTTGAAAATGGGGGTGGGGGGCTGCCCTTGAAGACAGCTTCAGATGGTGCAGAAACTTCCGATAGTGCAGGATGCTGCTACAAGGATGCTCGTGGGTGAAAGTCGCTTCACAAGTCTTACACCCAACCTGCGACAGCTTCATTGGTTACTGGTCCACTTCCAAGCTAGATTCAAGGTGCTGGTTTTGACCTTTAAAGCTCTACATGGCTTGGGGCCGGGGTATCTCTCAGACCACATTTGCACATATGAACCTGCCAGAGCCTTCCACTCATCATCTCAAGCCCTGGTCATGGCCCCGCCACTGACAGAGATCCAGTTGGCAGGGACTGGAGACAGGGTCTTTTTGGCTATGGCCCCTCGGCTATGGAATGCCCTCCCCGTAGAGCTTCACCATGCTCCTTCCCTCAGTGTTTCACCTGCTGCTTATATCTGGTAGGTTCTTTAGTTTTTACAATTCTTAGTTTTTAGGGTTTTTTAAAAATAACTTTTAATTTGAAATTTTAAAATCTGTAATTCTGATTGTGGTTTTAGTTTGGATTTTTAACTTGTTTAGCGTAATTTGGTTAATTTTATTAGTCTGATTTTACATTGTAACTCTTTTATAAATGTTGTGAGCAGCAGAGTACTGGTGGGGCAGGGTATAAATATTTCAAATAAATAAATAAATCAAGCAAGCAAGCAAGCAAACCTGCTTTTTAAAAGCACCCTTTTGCCTATTCTCTTTGCCATTCCAGATCACTGATTTGTAGTTAATCCTGTCCTTCAGTTACTTCACTCCCCCTTCAACCTCCTTTCATTGCCCCTCAGCTTCCCCAGCAGTCATTAGTATTGCTTTCTGCTAGTCTGGGAGCAAGTAGGAAATGGTTAATGGTGCTGGGTGAGCTACTACAGATAGAGGGGACAACTTGCTACAAGACTGCAGCTGGGGATTAGTACTTCAGCAGCTTCTTTGCCTTCTGTAGAAAGTTGAGAGCTTCCAGAAAACTCCAAAAGTGAGGGAATCTGCTCCAGGTGACGCTGCCCACATTGTAACTGAGACCAAAAGTTGGGAAGTAGATGGGGTGAAGGCTTCCCAGGAGCAGAGCAAGGAAGCCTAGGATAGTATACAGGCCATTTTGAGGAGACAACATAGGGGGTCAGCCACTTATAAACCATGGTTAAGAGAAACACATCAAGGCCGGTTTCTGAGAACAGTGCTGTACACTATTTTGTAGAACTTGGTTCAATTTAACTGAGGTTCTGAGTGACATCTGAAGTGACCCATAACAGTCATAAGGACACTATTTCTAGGAAATTAGCCTGAACACTTCAAAGCATGCAATCACATCAAAGTATTGTAGGACATTTTTCTTTTCTTTTCAGTGATCTTTCCACCAAGTCTCCCACAGACTACATACTGGCCCCAGCCAACAGGATATAAATCATGAGGAGAGGAATGTTTTACTGTAGAGTTTTGGTGAAACTTACAAACAAGAAGGCAAAATCAACAAGGCCACACACATAAAAGAGTATTAAGGTAGGCTGTGCAGTGCAACAAAGAACAGGTATATGGACTTCAAAAATGTGGGAAGATGGGAGGATGGTCCATGGAATGATGAGAGCATTGCCGAGGTCTGGTCACCTGCTAGGGGGTGGGCTCCAAATGTGTTCCAGGGGCCTAGTTGAAATGTCCCCCCATGGCGGCAGCAACAGCAGCCTGTGCTGCACCACTGCTGGGCCACCGCCTGCACAGTGAGGAGCTGGAGCATGTGATCTCCGACGCAGGACAGTACTGTGCCAGTGGCACGCACATGCACACATGAGAGCAGCACACAGCAAGAGGCCGTGGAAGAGGTCACACGCAGACACAGCACACGAGGCAAGGCAGGCTCCACCACCGAGCAGCAACACGGATTTCCAGAACACAGGACTTCCTATTGCTTGCACTCAGCCCCTATTAGGCTTCACTGCAGCCTAAAATGAGTGGAAGGCTCCTACTTCTCCTAGTGGAGGAGAAGGTCTTCCCAAGAACTGAGCAGATCTCAGCAGCAGCCAGTGGCCAGATAATTGGGGTGGGAGTTTAGAAACATGTACTGAGTTAAAATTAAACAGGTATTGGAGAAGCCCTCCCCTCCAAGTCCTCCTCAAGGTCTCAGGGCAGTCAGCCGCCTGGCTGGAAACCGAAGTGGTAGGAGTTTCTTACTGCCCAATCAGTGGGGCAGCTCCTTCCTGCTGTGACTCAGAGCCCAAGGGGCTGGCATTCTTTAAAAAAAACACACACACACACACACACACACACACCTCTGTTATGTTCTTAAAAAAACTCACTCTTCCCTCTGGCTGAAAAACTTTTTGTGGGACATTTTGGAAGAGCCACAGCAATGCAACAGATGCATCCTTTAGTGAAAACAGAAACCGATTTCAGCCTCAGTAATGAGGGCATGGAGACTGGGGGTGGGGTTTGATGTAGATTTTCTTGTTGCTCTTTGCTCCCTTTCCCCCTCAAGTGTCACCTGCATCTTCCCCTATATTTTGTGATGAAGTCCCTCCCCTCATACTTCCTCTCTCTTCCTTCCTTTTGGGCCCTTGCCATGGCTTTACCCCCAGTTCTGTTATAGAAATCTAATGTGCAACACAGTCCATCCACCCACTTTGCCCTTTCTGTGCCCTCCCTCTGGTTTTTACTTTGGGGGGGAGGGTTGTGTTGCCACTGGTCCCTACTGATTAAAATCAAAATTGCCCTTTATACACAGACACACACACAGAGGCTCTTTGTGGCCTTGTGTCTTGCTTTGCCCTGTCCAGACCCTCAAACATTGCATCCTGCTTTCTGCCCATGTCCCCTTCCATCTTCCCTTAAAGCCCCCAGCCTCTCCCATCCAAACACAAACCAGGGCAGACCCTGCTTAGCAAAGGGGACAATTAATGCTCATTACCAGCTCCCCCCGCCCCCCAGATTTTTCCTGTGTTAATTATGAATTTCAGATGTTACCAAAGGCTTGACTTGTGGTTGTTATGCTGCCAAACAGATTGCTTTACCTCTCTCTGGAAATCTCTACACATGGTGTGAATGGTTCAGGGGGATGGACTGAGAAGTTGTTTCCCATTACTCCAGGCTAGGTGACTAGTAGTTATTTTATATCAAAGGATCAAGTCCAGTGCAACACACTGATTTCAAGATTTATTCATTTCTTTATTTTATTTAGCATATTTGTATGCTGCCCAAAACTGACATCCCTGGGTAGTGTACAATAAAACACAGATTAAGAACAAGGATAGAACATTGCAACATTAAAACAATGATAGATTCTAAAGACTGATTCTTGCATGGTGCATTGTGGGTTCACAGTCTAGCTTCTGGACAAGAATTACTGGAGAAAGATGGACTAGATCCTACATGTTAAAAGTACTGTGTATGTCATGGAATGTGGTGTGTTGTGTGTGTGTGTTGGGGGATGATGCTTAACTTGCAGCCGGTGGGGGGGTGGGGGCCCCAAAGGCTCTTAGGTCCAGGCTCCAAAATTATCTAGGTGCACCTCTGAGCTTCACTATGGCACCAGATGACTACTCAACATGTTCAACACTATCTTATGGCAGGGTGTTCCAAACGAGACTCTCCTACAATATAACCATATTACAAGTAGGGATGTGCATGAATCAATTTTCTCCTATTCTATTCGAGCTCAAATTAAATAAGCTAGTTTCGTTTTGAGCCCGAATCTGACATCCACGAATCACCCCAGTTCAATTTGGATCTGAATTAATCCAAATCTGAATCGATTTATGGGGGGAAATGGGGAGAAGGGGGTTCTGGGGGCAGCAGAGTAGGTTGGGTGGTAGTGCCCAATGGGTGGCGGCTACCACCCAGATTTCAAAGAAATTGGACAAACGGGTGGATTTTCTAACCATTTTTGAAGTGTTCTGAGCGGATTCTTTGGTGCAAAATGATTCTGAGTGGATTCTTTGGTCATTCATCATTCATTTTGCACCAAAGAATCCACTCAGAACATCTCAACAACTGAAAGTGAGTACCCATGGGCTTGTGGTTTGGACTGTGGTTGGCACCCCATGTGCACTACACTGCAACCTGCTTTAGGCCACTCTGGCACCACCCACATGGAGTTAGGGGGCCACTGAAATCCCCATTTGGCAGCAATTAAAATCCAGTGGACAATGACCTCGCCTTCGTGCCTAGTGCCCAGCTTTATGAACTAGAGTATAGTCTCACATGGTGCCTCAGTGCTCTTCACAACAGCCTTACATTCATAACTCCTGGGCCTTTATCTTGATGACCTATATTTCACCTGGATGACTAAATATGGTGGATTTTAAATTTAACACCATGCACTCTTTATGTCTCCATATGCTATGACCATTAGATGGTTTTTTAAATTTGGTTTTATACTTTCTATGTCTTTATTTTATGTATACGTAGATTTCCCTTTATAATTCCTTATAATGATGCCTTTTGATAATAACTCCCTTTTTGGTTTTAGATAATGTATCATCCTGGACATTTTTGCTACATTTAGCTGCTCTTTCTTTTATGATCTTTTAGGAAATTTTTGAGTACATTCTGTTAATAGCAAATAGTAGTATCATATATCCTAGCTTCTAAAATGTAACAGACCGGTTTTAATAGCAACAGCCATTTTGTTTTTAGATAGTCTATCCTGGATATTTTTAGCTATTCTCTCTTTTAACATGTAATCAATCTATATTTTATGCTGGTCTATGACCATAATAAAGATTGATTAAAAAAAAAAAAAGCACACACACACTTTGAAAATGTGTTTAAAAACCACTCCTTTGGCCAATTTCAAAAGCCACCCAAGCCATTGTGGTACTCCTAGGAGACACCCACAGAAATGGGCACTCATATCCCTATTGTCCCCTATGGGTGGTGCAGCACACCACCCATATAACCAATACATATACACTGCTTTTCAACAAAGGTTTCCAAAGATCACACACCACATCCTGCTGTGCAAAGCAGAAGCTCTACCACCGGGTTCTGGCCCCATCCACAATGTCATCATACAATTTGTCCATAAAAGATAAAAAACTGCATCACTGCCTCAAAGCAGCTAGAGCACATGTAGTGCTACACATGCAGATATGTTCGTACATGAATAGCCACTTGCCCTTTCACATTCTTAGCTTTAAACACACTACAAACAGTACTGTAAGTGCACTGGGTATGTAGACTGAAATGTATTATTCATCTGAGGCATTATCCAACAGATGTCAATGAAAAATCATATTGAAGTGTATGCACAATCTATTGCAGCAGTGCTGGTCACACTGCAGGAAGCCAGGCTAGACTTTTTTCTAGGCACTGATTGACATGCTACAGAAACTTTAAGAACTGCTTTGACTAGAAACCGGGGGGAGGCGGGGTGGTGTCAGAAAATGGAAATGGGTAAAGTGATCAGTGACAGCATTCTACTATATTGCCTCTCTGAAAGGCTATCACCTGTATACAGCCTCATTCAACGTACACAACAGGGTAGGGTTTTGAGGATTTGTTTTTGGGTTTTTTACGAGTAGGATGGGGACATATTTTAGCACTCCTGATGCTCTTTAGGAAGTACAATGTTCAAGGCACCTCATTTCAGATTTTTTTAAAAATAGACTTTAAATCATCCTTCTCACCCCCACGTTAAGAGAGTACAGGGACTGACTTGCAGTTCTAATTTCAAACAGAAAATTATGTTGAAAACATATAACAAGTTTCATTGTGTTCTTAAAAAGACATAGCATTAGGTGGCGCAGTGGTAAAAACTGCCCCTGGTGGTGCAGTGGTAAAAACTGCCGCCCTGTAACCAGAAGGTTACAAGTTCGATCCTGACCAGGGGCTCAAGGTTGACTCAGGCTTCCATCCTTCCGAGGTCGGTAAAATGAGTACCCAGAATGTTGGGGGCAATATGCTAAATCATTGTAAACCGCTTAGAGAGCTCTGGCTATAGAGCGGTATATAAATGTAAGTGCTATTGCTATTGCTATTACTACACCTTTTACATTTTTCCTGGCATCCTTGGGTGGCTGAGTGACTATTAGAACATGAACCAGAGAATTATATTGTAGAAGTATACACCGAGGCAAGCTTCACTGAAGTATTTCAGTGTATAAGGAAAAGCTTCAAAGATACAAATGTACTTTGGATCTTTCCTCCTTGCCTCAACAACAGACACAGGTTGAGAGAAGGGAAGAATTGGGGTTGGAACATGAAAGACTAAATGCTTTAGACATGAACATCACTTATATATCAGTCTTGAAGATAGATATTGCATTAGGATATATTTTACATATCTGCGACGCCCTTTAAAACGGATGGGGTATAAAGATGATGATATAGAAACATGTCTTGAACATGCAGAACAAATTTCATTCCAGAATCTTAGTATTCAAGGCAGATATGTATTATAAGCAAACAAATGCTGAACCCATGAAGAGGCAAGTTACACCAAAGGCTTTAGTTTGCTATCAAACTTATTGAGTGACCTTGAGCTGTCACTATGTTTGAACTTAGCCTACTTCCCAGAATTATTATGAGGATTAAATGAGAGAAGGAACCATGTAGGGAGAGAACACAACCAGCAGAAGTAACAAAAATTGTAATGTAACTCTATGGCAGTTATTTTATATAATTACTATACACTTCAGCCACATTCAAAGGCGGTGGTGGGGGGGAGGGATTTGTCCATTAAAACCATCCTCAATGCAACAACAAAAAATTAACAATTCATCTCTTCAATGACCCTTTCAGTTCATGCAGGGATAACAAAGCTGACTCAAAGCATGTCTACAAAGAATGAAAATGTTATTTTCCCTGTTCTCTGCCTGCAGACACGTTTCATCATTTGTCACAGGAGAAAAGCTCACTTTGAGAATGAAACATTGCATTCACAAGGGCTTATTACAAGTGCAGAGTTCTTTGGTTAGTCGTACAAGAAGAATCACTTTAAAAAAAAAGGGAAAGAAAAGGAATACTTGTCTCATCTGTGGGTGTATGTTTCTTTCGGAACCAAGGTTGGGCGATCTTCACTTCGAGTAAAGTGCCTTCTCTTGGTCACCTTCAGGCAGCGTCAACTTCCAAAGATACCAAAAAGAGGGGCTTCCTTTAGACTCAGACCATGCCAAGTCTGGAACTAAATCCTATATAACATCTAGCCCTGAACAATATAGAGGGCTGTAGTAAGCCCCGTTATTAAAACTAACTGATTTTAAAAGCAGGGAAGCTCATCCTCTCCACAACTCAAAATGTCTAACCTAAAAGTCCAGAAAAGTCGCTCCACATTCATCAGGACTCTTCTACTCATTTTTCTGCCGTTGTCATTTGAACTGCATGGACTGCCACACCTATTGCCAATATGGATTAGAATGTCCTTGTCTTTTACATGCTCCTGAAATTTTAGAAGGGCCAGCCTAGCTACCCTCAGTTCACACTGGCTGGCGCTTCTCTTCATAACCAGATCCTTGAACCAGAAGCTGAGCTCCTTATTCTGCCATCTGCCATAATCAAGGTGCAAGATGGATTCCTGAGGGAATCCTTAAGGTCAAACAAGAGTCTAGTCACCAAGTTGCTCATTTCATATCCAACATGAGCACAACTAGTGCTGGGTGGCTTGGGTCTAAAAAGACAAAGGAATTCTCTACAGTGGACTGGCATGGAACCTTGCCAAGTGAGGACATTCCTGGTTGTTGATTATTCCCAGAGTAATCCGATTCATTGGCAATGCTCCTATTCAGTGACAATGCCATTGTCACTGAATGCCAATTCAGTGACATCATGAATCCATTGTCCTGAAGACCTTGTGTCATGATGAGCACATCCTTGGATCCCTAATGGACCCTCGGAGAATGGACAAGTATATGGACCAGAAACAGGAACATCAAAACAACCCTGCAGGTGCAAGGTGGCAACCAGGGTTCCCCGGATTTTTTTTAATTTAAAATATATATACCCCACTCTTCTAGTACACTACTGCTCAGGGTAGCTCACAACATTAATAAGATCTTTATGGACCCCTTAGAGTAGAAAAAAGAACAAAAGGCAAGAAAATGTTAACTGGCACATGAGAAGCATAGGAATCTTCTGTGAAATAAGCCATCTTCAGGCATGCAAATGGAAAAAAGGGGGAGGGGGTTGATCTTGTACTTGCATGCAGTGTGCTGGCAAGGCCTGTCCCAGCACAGTCTGCAGAAGCCTCACACCGCCACAGTCTCCAAATACAGGCATTTGTTGGAAGAGGCAAATACCCTAATAGTGGAGTGGCTTTTTCCCATGATTGGAAGGCTGGGATGCCCCACCTTCCAGTCATGGAAACAATTGTCACCACACTGACTCTATTTGCCACTTCAAACGACCTAAGTGTGGAGATCACGGGGAGGGTGATGATTCTCTTCATGTCAACACCAAGGTAGGATTTCCAAGTGTGCTCTCAGAATGCTGTACATGAATACAGCATGTCCCCTTCACATTTTTTATTTTTATTTTTTTGCATGTAGGTATGTCTCCAGAAAATTTCACAACAGGGTATCATTGATAATTATAAGAAAATAATTTCAGATAGAACTTATTTAACGTGGTTGGTGGGGGGGATATGTCCATATTAGTCAAGGGAGTTTATTTGGGGCAAATCAAATAAGCACCCCCCTCCTATCCATCCATCCCCACCACCACCACACACACACACACACACACACACTTTCTGAGTCCCATCTTGCAAGATAATACAGAAGACTCAAGGATTCCCCCTTGTGACATGCAGTGGGGAATGAATGGGCAGGTGGTGTCTAAAATAAGAAGGGGGAAGTATTTCAAAGGGTTATATAGAAAACTCAACAAAGGGAAGAAGTGTTTTGTGATGGAAAAAGTGGACTGTAGACTATAAAATGAGAAAAAAATACAATGTTGGTTCACTTCTGCTCAATCAAGGGCAAAAAAGGAGAACTGGGAATGAGAAAGAAATTCAGGGTTGCAATCTGGTTCCTAACATTTTCCAGATTTGTAGAGCCATAAAATACATGTTACATCAGCCCACTGACCCAATAAGGAAACATTTCCATAACCTGCAGAACTGAGGTTATTGTTTCTTTAAGGAAGAGAAAGGTCTCTTTGTGCCTGGCAAAACCAAGCCATCTGTTTCACCCTCAGAAGTTTGGAGGGTCCCAGTTTTTCTTTACACTCAACACCAAAATGGAGTGCAGAGTTTCAGTTCAGAAGTATCTTTTTTGCATGCTTCTGAACATCTTACATTTCTTTATGTGACCCTTAATGTGGTGGGATCGTTCTGAAGAGAGTTATTTGAGCAAGAAGGGGCGGAACAGACGGAGTACACTGCCTGCTAAAAGCTCATTGGCCCTGTCTTGGAGCATGCAGAACTGAACAACCCAGTATGTCATGGATACCCTCCCCATACACTGGAAAAACAGTAATTCCACAGCTCTGTAATTTGAAAATCAACATATTGTCACTGAATACTGTGGACTGGGGTGTGGAAAGGGAGGGAGTCTTGCCAGAGTAGACAAAGAGCCCCACAGAGAACTGCTCAGCCATCACCTCCAGCCCACCAGACTCAATCAATGAGTAATGGCTGGAGAAGGCAATGACCCCAGCTAGGCTACCATTCCTCAGGTATCACCGCACCTGGCGCCGACAGGCAGTGTTCAGCTGAAGTCCCTCCCCTTACAATTTCAAAGGCTCTAGGTTCATACAGCTGCAGTGGAAGACCCAACCTATACCTTCCAGCAAGACACTATTTGCCATCTTGAGAGATGCCAGATTGAGAGGCCCACCAGCTAGCGAGGATTGAAACTGCCCCCTGCAAAGTCCGTCAGAAGCTCATAAGAGGATGTCTTCCCTGGACTGTAAAGAAATGAGTCCTGGATTGTGGTGGAATGAAGTGAAGTGATTCTCTACTCTTGTCCTCTATTTGATAAATCTGTTCAAGTGCACTTAGTGTGTATGAGCCCTTCACTGCTGCTTGAACCCCAACCACCTACTATGTAGAACTACCCCCTTGTGGGGAGAACATGTCCATGAGTACCCTCCTTCTTTCTTTGTGGGCATGGGATCTCAGCATTTGTTGTTCCCAGCTATAGGACAGGGCAGAAGTGGTGATGAGGTGAGAAAGTCAGATTAAACAAACAATTTAATGCAAGAAAACTTCCCCTTCCAGTTCAGTCCTTAAAACCAAAGTGGGGACTGAGTGGGAAGAGAAGAGGATCAAACCCTTAGTATAAATGAAGAAAAACTGAGCTTAAAACACAACCATTGCAGAGTCTTGTATACTACTAACCAGCCACGGCTATTTCAGAAGTCTGTGAAAGTCCTGCCCTTGATGTATCTGCAGGAGGAATGTGTCTCTGGCTACAAGGAGACCTTGCCCAAAAATGAAGGGCTGTCTCAATCCTGCACCACAGGACTGTTACACTTGATCAAACATGCCTGGAAAAAAGGCACTATCAGGGATCAGGAGCCTTCAACCTCTTGCCTTAAGAACTGCTTGATCACTTGTCTCCCTTTACAGAGGATTTCAAAGATCCATGCCCTCAATATAAGAGGCTGGCAAGCCTTAAGAAGGCCACAGGCACCATTGCATCTCTCCCTCCACTTTTTTGTTTCCTCTGGGTTAGCAACTTAGATAATTAGATATTATTCCTCCTGGAGCCAGAGATGGCCAAGAGCCTTTCAGTAGCTAACGTGTGCTCTATGGCTTATTCAATTATTCTTCACTGAATCTTTTGGCTAGGGAAATATTGATTGGGAAAATGTTACAGACTGCACGAATGATTTCATAATTCACTTTTATATATTTTAACAGAGGATATTTTATACCAATAATTCCACTGCAAATTCTGCCACTTACTGATTAATATTGATGAAATACAATTGTAATGGCACTGTAAGGAAGTTTGCTTACAGCAGGCACTTAAATCTACTCCCTCGCTGCTATTTTCCATAGGGCTCCTGTGTCTTTAGCAGTTATGTGGAAAAGGGAAGAGATGCAGCTTCTCTTTCTCCCCCATAACAAGTTGCATCTGCCAAAATCCCCTCATCAACACAACCCTAAAAAGGTACAAAAACTCAATCTACCTTTGTATCTGGCTAATCCTTGTCAACACACACATTTATCAGTCTATTTCATAGATATGTTACATCAAGAGAAGTATTCCAGATAAACTTTCTATTTCCAGCTTCCCCACCCACCCCCTTTCATATTTTTATACCGCCCGAAACTCAAGTCTCTGTGCGGTTTACAACAAAATAAAAACAAAGGTAACACGTTAGTTAAAAACAAAATAAGAAATTTTAAAAACCACAATTTAAATTTTTTTAAACAATATTCTAAAAACATTAAAACAATCAAAACAATATCAGTTAACATCAGCTTAGAAATTGAATAAATAAATAAAAATAATAAATAAATGTAGTCCTCTAATCAGCACAGTTTGGGGCAGTTGTGAGATCCTTCTGCTCATAAAGATAACACCTGAGATTTTTCTTTATTTTTAATCATTACTAATTAGGGATGAGCAAATCGATTTGGGGACAAAATGATTTGTACCCGAATCTAGCTGATTCGGGTGATTTGAGGAAAGAACAAACCACCCCTGTGCTCAATTTCCCAGATGCAGACCCAAAGAAATTCAGAGATTCAGACCTCCATTTTTTGGTCAAAGTGGGTTATGTGGTAGTGTGCAATGGGTGGAAGCTACCAAACAAATTTCAAAGAAATTGGCAGAGGGGTGATTTTTAGCAATTTTTTGAAGTTCACATATCTTTAAGCTTTTCCCCCATAGGGAATAATAGGGATTTCAACAGCCTTATAACAACACGGGAGGGGGGCAGGGGGGCCCAGAGTGGGTTGTGGTGGGTGGTGGTGCCCAATGGGTGCAAGGAAGCTACCACCCAGATTTCAAAGAAATTGGGCAAAGGGTTTATATTTAACATTTTTTTGAAGTGGGTGTCTTTCTGGCAGATTTGGGGAAGAAAATGGGTTCCGGGGGCAGAAGAGTGGATCGGGTGGTAGTGCCCCAATGGGTGCCTGCTACCACCCAGATCTCAAAGAAATTGGATTTCAAAGAAAGAGGTGATTTAAAAAAAAAATTGAAGTTGGAGCATCTTTAAGCTTTTTCCCCACAGGGAATAATGGGGATTTCAGCAGCCCCATAACTACACTTGGAGGCACCATGGTGGCCCAGAGTGGGCTGTGGTGTAGTGCACATAGGGTGCCAACCAGCCCCAAAACCACAAGCCCAAACAGTTTCAATGTTTGAGATGTTATGAGAGTAGATGCTTTGGTTGGAAATGAGAGTGGATTCTAAGTTTATTCCTCATTTTGCACCAAAGAAGATTATGAATGAACAAAGATGAGCAGTGATAGTGCATTCTAAGTTCATTCATCATTTTGCCCAAAGATGATGAATGAACATCTGAATTCAGATTCTGCAAATTCAGGTACAACTCGAATATGGGGTGATTGCGGGGTGGGGGTGGGGTGCAGGTTCGTACCCAAAACAAATCGGGGGCAATTTGGTTCAGGTACAAATTGAGTCAAAAAATTGATTCATTCACATCCACATTATTAATTGTAATTAGGACATACTAAAAAGACAGGTTGCAATGGTTACGGTGTCTACAAGGCATGATCAGATAGCATGGGGAAGACACAGGCAGCAGGTAAGGCCCAACACTCAAAGACCAGAAGCCAAATGGCTTCCCTAGGTGACATGTTCTCCAAATTGATCTGCAAGAACAGGCCATAACATTTATGGAAAGAAAATGGTGACTAATTAATCAGAGCTGCTTGACATCTTGGCTTCAAGAAACCTGTCCTGAGGTTTCTGCATACCAACTTGAAGGATCTGCAGTCTACCTGCTCTGACAAGCTGTCCTTATAGTGCAGTGAGTAAACTGAATCCAGTCAGTGTAGACAATACACTGCCAGTCAGTGTAGACAATACTGAGCTAGATGGACCAATGGTCTGACTCGGTATAAGGCAGCTTCCTATGTTCCTATGCCCAAAGATACAGCCAATACATAGAGACAGAATGTCAATAAATATTTGGTTGGCACCAGTACTCTTCCAGTGCTTTTCTTAATTTATTTTTCAAGGCTCAAAGCAGGGAAGAAGCAACTTCCATGGCTTCACTTTTAAAATAAAAAACTCAGGGTACTATCCCCTACCCCCATCCCTGCTTCCACCCTAGAGTCTTCAGAAAGGTGCAGGATTTTCTAAAAATCATATTCATTTCTGGGCTTGCAGCAAAGATGCAGGTTTTCTGGGGACTGGAGTCTTTTTCTGGGCCTGCAGAAATGACAATTCCCAGAAAACTTGAATCTTTTGCTTCTCTTGGGCATGTCATTTTGAAAGTATTGATCTGATAATTGAGTGTTAAAAATTGGTTGAGAACAACAGTTAACATATATTCAGAATTTCCTCTAAAAATATAAAAATATATTTAAACCTTTCCCCAGTATATTCCAGGTAAAAAAGTAGTACATTCCACTAATGTGGAGAGGAGAGCTGGTCTTGTGGTAGCAAACATGACTTGTCCCCTTAGCTAAGCAGGGTCAGCCCTGGTTGCATTTGAATGGGAGACTAGAAGTGTGAGCACTACAAGATATTCCCCTCAGGGGATGGAGCCACTCTGGGAAGAGCAGAAGGTTCCAAATTCCCTCTCTGGCTTCTCCAAGATAGGGCTGAGAGAGAGATTCCTGCCTGCAACCTTGGAGAAGCAACTGCCAGTCTATGTAGACAATACTGAGCTAGATAGACCAATGGTCTGACTCAGTATATGGCAGCTTCCTATGTTCCTATGTAAATGCCAGATTGTTCTGTAGATAACCGGGAAGTGTGATATTCAGAATTTCTTCTGAAAAGTACAAAATAAATAAATTTTCATGAATCATATTCTGGTGTTAAAAGAACTGTAGCACATTCAGCTAATTTCAGTGGCAGAATTATGTACGGTATACAAAATTTGGTATCTGTTGGTCATTGGGAAGTATGACTTTATTCCGCACCAACCAACCAACTCTTCAAAATATATTATAGAGCTAGAAAATTTGTATATATTAAAGCAGAGAATCCTGGAAAAGGTGCAATTCTTTGAGTAATCATTTTAAAGCCAGTGCACACATTTACCAGGTTGAAGACTGAAGCAGACACGTTTTCCCCGCCACGCATGTTAAGTAATACAGGAAACTGGGCATTCTATATATTTGTCTGTTCATGGATCCTCAGACCATGTCCTGGAACATGCAATTACACTGCATATAAGATCAGGTAACACAACAGCAGGTAATTTGGAAGTCCAAAATGTGGGGAGAAATTTCAGTGAGAAGTTCAGAAGCATCCCTACAAGATGCCTACTATGCAGCATTGTGTGTATCAGCATCAGTTCACTCTTTCGGCCACCACAGCTACTGGATATACAGACCAGACAGAAATCCATGTAAATATATCTGAACTTAAGCAGTGTACTGCACAGCAGCCAAGGTGTAACCAACACATGCATATTATCTCTTCGTTTTCGGATGGTGTATACTTAATAAGTAATGTAAAATTTAAGCCATTTAAAATTTTTCATTCCACACTGTTAATCAATATTTCATCTTTAATTGGCAAATAAATGATGAAATGAACTGAAAATAATTTCAGTATATATACCAACTAGAATTAAGCTGGATTTTTGTTCATAAATTAAACCAGTAGTGATGAAGCATGTCAAGGAATGTTAATGCAATATTGAATGCTAGCTTTTATTTTAGCTTTTCTATTTCCCAGTTGCCTTTCTGTCATTACAAGCACTGTGTCTTTCCTGACACAGCTTATGCATAATGCAATTTCTAATTATCATCCCTGATTTATTTTATTTTACTTCAGTACTAATACAAGGCAGAAAATCAATTCTTTCTTGCCGGTTTTCAAAGGTACTAAATGAAAATCTTGAGTAGTCCTATGTAATGTGGCTTCCAGCATTCAGCCTTTAATCCAAAACTACAGAGTTCCACACTGCTGTGCTGCAATTAAAAAAAAAAAAGACAGGGGTGGTGGTGGTTTGACCCTATGTGTATATAGCAAGAGAGTTAGGGCTTAGCTAACTGACAGTTTCAGTGTTCACAATAAAAGTTGCCCTTTCAACAGTGAAGTTTAAAAAAAAATGTCAAAAGGAGTACAATCTATGCAAAAACACTAAAGTCAATGTCTTCAGTGCAATTCCAAAGGAAAAGCTTCCTTGCCTTGGAGCTGTGGCCACCCCTACAAGGACATGCCTAGACAAGTTCCACAGCCTCTGCTGACAGAGTCACGCAATCTCTGTATGCCTTAGCTGAAGTTGTGCAGTCCCCACTGAGCACAAGACAGGTACACTGAAAGAAATTATCCAGACTTTCAGTGAGAGGCTGTACATTCCCGGTTTTACTCAAGAAGGTTTGGCTTAAAGACGCTAACCTCCCAATCCAACTGGGTTATAGTTCAGCAGTGCTCCCTCTATTTTTTATCATCAGTGAGCACAAAGTTTTGTTCTGGATTGCAGCATCAAGGCAGTGTGCGCACATAACTCTCTCTCTCTCTCTCTCACACACACACACACACACACACACACACACACCTGGAAAATAATTTGTTTACCTCCTCCCACAAACACACACTCCCTCTAGTAAGTTTCCTTCCCACTCTACACACCACACACCTCCCTCTACACACACACACCCCTCTAGGCACATTCACTCTCACACACCCTCCCTCTAGGTCCACTCCTTTTTGAGCCACCAAGGTATGAAACCTGCAACTGCAAGAAACCGCTTTAAGAGTAAGTTAAGCACTGGAGCTCCCGGCACAAGTCCCTCCCCAGCTTTCCCATTGGACAAAGAAGTCTTAGCCTAGAGGGAGTGGGTGGGTAAAGGGGGTGAGGCAAAACGACAGGACAGCTGATCGCAAGCATTCTCCGAGCTATTAAACGACAGGACATGCTTAAACCCTTCCTGGGTTGATTGGGTTTAAGCCCAATTTGGGTTTGAGTCCAACCACAGGGCTCGGTGGTCACCAGGAGTCAACACCAACTCAACAGCACACTTTCCTTTACATGCTAGCAGTTGAAGGTTATGGGGGCTGGAGAGAGTGTGCACATGCCGGCAAGCCTACGCCTCTTCTCCGAGTTGCTTGCAGGACTGGGCTCCAGGAGCCTCTGACTGCAAAAAAGGTAGTCGGGTGCAGCCGCAGACTCATTGGAACATCTCTCCTGCCTGAACCTTTAAAGGGCAGTAGGACTGATTTTGCAAGCCTCTCCATTTCAGCTGGCTCTTGCTGGGGCCGGAGCGGAAAGACAGCCAGCACTTTCAGCAGACACTGGAACGCAGCAAGACTGCACGGCTGATGGAATCCTCTAAGTGGGGGACTGGATTCTAATGCCTGTGCATGCACTCACCTTAGAGGGAACAGTGTGGGCAATACTTGAAAATCTGGGAGGTCGATGGGTGCAAAAAGGGTAAGAACCCCTGTGTTGTATAGTCTCCTCACTAGCCCATGCAATTGTCAGCTACTCTGCCCCACCATGAGTTTTCCCAGACAGCAGGCTTTACCACGGGTTTTCTGCAAGGCTTTACTGCAAGTTCAAAGCTGCCCTCCCCCTGCAAAAAAAGACTCTAAAAGTGGATTTTTTTTAACCCTGGATATGAATTGGGCTACAGTCTAACGCACAGTGAAAATCCCAAATTGTGTGTGAACTGCTCCCTGATAGCTCATAGGGATTTCGGGGTAAATTGAATGCACACCCTCCATTCCAGAGGATATGCAAACTAAAAGCCAGGTGTGAAAAACTTCAATATCCCTGCCCACAGTTCCACAAGCCAGTCTGATTAAAGTAAGCAGCTTGTTCATTAGCAATTTTTTCTGCAACTTGAGGAGCTTAATTACTCCTTTGCTGACAATACCAATGTGCAAAAAGAAACAAACAAAAGAAAGACAGGATACACATTTTAAGACTCAGCAAATCTGAACCACTTCATAGATCTCAACAAGAGAAAGGCACAGACATCAGTCAGTCTGCACGGATGCATTTATTCCTCAGAACTCCCTAAAATTAGCACTGCTCTCCAAATAAAACTCACAGCCCTTGCATGTGGAACACACACACACAGAGAGAGAGAGAGAGAGAGAGAGAGAGAGAGAGAGAGAGAGAGCCTCATTCCTTGGCCTAAGCACATGTCAGTCATGCTCTCCAAGTCCTTCAGTGCCTCAAAACTAAATCTTTCAAGTCAAGGCCTATCTTAGCAACATTATGCCCTTTTAAAAAGGGTACTTTTTTTTGCAGTTGCACACATTAAAATAAAATTCCTCTTTTCAGCATTGCCTTTG
Source organism: Hemicordylus capensis (assembly GCF_027244095.1). Taxonomy (NCBI): domain Eukaryota; kingdom Metazoa; phylum Chordata; class Lepidosauria; order Squamata; family Cordylidae; genus Hemicordylus; species Hemicordylus capensis. The sequence goes on along the minus strand of NC_069657.1, from coordinate 183,663,479 downwards.
TCCAAAGGGCAGGCCTCAAGATGAGTCAAACTGAGGCAGTTGTATTTATTTATTTCAAACATTTTATACTATGTACACAAGTCCCCAGACAGCTCACAATTTAAAAACACAACAATTAAAACATTATCACAATTAATAAAATACAGATAAAAACTCTTAAGCTTTAAAACTATAAACCAAAAGCCTGACTAAACAGGTTTGTCTTCAGGTCCTTCTTAGAAACATCCAGAGAAAGGGGAGGCTCTAATTTTGTTAGGAAGCACATTCCAAAGTCCTGGGGCAACCCTAAGAAAGGCCCAGTTTCGAGTTGCCACCAACTGAGCTGGTGGCAACTTCAACCAGATGATCTTAATGAGCAGAGGGTTCATGAAGAAGGCGGAGTTCTCTTAAATACCTTGAAACCAAGCTGTTCAGGGCTTTATAGGTAATAACTAGCACTTTGTATTTCACTCAGAAACTGATTGGCAGCCAATGTATTTCTTTTTAAATGGGTGTAATATGATATCTTCGGGTAACCCCGGGGACAAACCTGGCTGCTACATTTTGTACCAGCTGCAGTTTCTGGACTACATACAAAAGGCACCCCAACGTAGAGTGCATTACATTTTTCAAGTCTGGATGTTACCAGCATATGGCACCACTGTTTTAAGGTCGTTTATCTCCAGAAATAGAAATAGCTGGCATATCAGTCAAAGCCGATAGTAAGCCCTCCTGGCTATGGCCTCAACCTGAGAAACTAGAGAGCGGTTTGGGTCTAGAAGTACTCCCAAACTACATACCTCTTTCCGGGGGAGTGTAACCCCATGGAGAATAGGCAGATCTAAGCCACTTTCGAAGTTCCCACCCCGCACAATGAGTACCTCTGCTTTGCTTGGATTCAACTTCAGTTTGTTCTACCTTATCCATCCTATTACTACTTCCAGGTAGGCATTTAGGGAAGTTAGGCCATTTCCTGATGAAGTTAATATGGAGAAACAGATTTGGGTGTCATCAGCATATTGATAACACCCTGCACCAACTCCCCTGATGAATTCTCCCAGCAGATTCATGTAGATGTTAAAGAGCACTGGAGATAGAATGGAGGCCTGCAGGACCCCATACAATAGCTCTCATTTTGAAGAGCAACAATCTCCAAACACCACCATCTGGAACTTACCGGAGAGGTAGGAGCGGAACCATTGCCAAGCAGTGCTTCCCACTCCCAACTCTTTCAGGGGCTCCAGGAGGATACCATGGTCAATGGTATTTAAAGCCACTGAGAGATCCAAAAGAATCAATATACTCACACTCCCCCATCGATTCCTAATTGGAGATCATCCAACAGGTCAACCAAGACCGTCTCAACCCCATAGCCCACTCAAAAGCCAGTTTGAAATGGGTGCAGATAATCTGCTTCTTCCAAGATTGCCTGGAGCAGACACGCCACCACCTTGCCCAACCATAGGAAGTTCGAGGGGCCTATAATTGCCTAATCCTGAGGGATCCAATGCAGGTTTCTTCACTTATCTCAGGCAGCAGATTATCAGAGGGCCAGGGGCCAACATAAAAGTATCCCACACCTGCCCAGTGCCATCTCACGTGGGTTTGAAAAAGAGGAGTGGGATGTGGAGAGAAGGAAGAGATGAGAGTGGTGGAGAGACTCTTGAAACCACCTCTCCTTTCCTCCACTTCCTCTTATGCTCAGTGCCTCCTCCTGTTCAAATCTGAGTAAGGTGGTGGTGGTGGAGGAGGAGATCTGAAAGAAAGGAAAGGAGAGGCCAACCATGGAATAAGCAGAGTATAATGACTATGAAGTTAGATGTGAGAAATGGATGGGTCAGATTCAGAAAGAACCTGAAAGCCAGGCCAGGTAACCTTGAAAGAAAGATACTGGGTGCTACGGGAGGATGAATGATGACTGAAGGAAGTAATCTAAGACTCAGAGACATAAGACCCCACCCCCAAAAGTGGGGGAGCTCACAGCATGTTCTTCAGCCACACTGCAAGGCCTTCTTCACAGGTACTTAACAAACAAGGGTACCAGTGCTTGGATTAACCAAATGCTGGATGAAACCTTTCAACATTTCCCAGTGTGTCCTGTTCCTCCAGCCCTAGCAGAGGCTCATTTGCAATTTGCTGTATGGTGTGGGTGGACATACTGCCATAGTGTGCTGACTGCAGCCATCCACAGCCATGAAAATCAGCAATATGCAAAAAATATTACAGTACTTCCATTTCAAGCATGAATTATGATTGACAGGAACCTGACTGAAGGACTTCTCACAACATACATTTAGGGGGCTGGGAGAAGAGTAGTGTCGTGACCAACACTACAACCTAGACTTCCAGAATCACAACACAGCCAAAAGTCACTGGAGTGCCACTATCCCCTCTTGAATACACACACAAAAAACCTTTCTAGCCCAGTAACTGTCTATTATATTCACAGTGTAAATGTTTGGGTTTAGCTTTACTTTACGCAAATACTACTTCTAGTACCCCACTATATGGAGATGCTAAGCAAGCACACACCTACAGGGCATGGAGGAACAGATGCAAATGGATGGCTGAGCCAAGTGTCGCTAGCATACTTACTCCAAGTTTCACCACAGAGGCCTCAAAGTGAGACAGAAGATCCCAGAAGAGGGCATGGAAGCTCATATCATTGGCTCCAGTGTTCTCTCTAATTTCTCTCATCTGTGTGCGGAATGAGTTTTGTTCTGGGCAGCAGTATCAAGGCAGTGTGTGTGAACATATATTCAGTGTGGCCTTCCTGATTCAATCTGAGTGGGATCTAAAATTAACTGAGCAGACATCCAAAAAAACAAAGAACTTGTGTGTGCACACGCACATGCCTTAGAGGGAACACTGATTAGCTCCACAAATATCTCCTAGGTCCTACAGATATTATGTCAATATCTGTGGCCAATGGTATGAAAATCAACCCAAACCTTTACTTATTAAGAGGTTACTAGTTTTAGTAGAACAAGTGATTTTATCATTAAAATCCCTGAATTCCTGGAGAATTTTGTTGCAGGACATGAGCGGAGCAAAAGATGCTTCTCTATGGGAGAAAAAACTGGAGAGAAATTCATAAGAGAGAAAGTAAAAGCAGCCTTGATCACTCAAAAAGAGAGAGATTAAAACTGGTGCAGCCGGGCCCCCACTTAGCCAGTCAATCAGATTTGCTGAACTGACAGCAAGGCAAGGAGAGAGGGGAGAGGGGAGAAGAGAGGCAAGCCCAAATGTTGGAAGTTAAAGGACTTTGCGCTGTCTCTTTGCCTCAGACAGTGGAGGACAGACTAGTAAGTCAGAGGGCTAGAGAGTCAAGACATTGGTCATCCCTTCTCCACTGCTCTGATGCTATCCCTTTGAAATGTAGATTGCTACTCTTAGGGATTCAACTTCCTTCCTCTCTCTCTTCCCTACCTGGCCTTCTACCTCGCAACATGGCAAGCCTCTCTCCCTGCACCATATGTGCAGAGAGGATGCAGAATCCATCTGCATCCAGCTAGATAGATAGATTAGAGATCCTAACTCCTCACTTTCCTATCTAGAATGGAGTTCCTTAATAAATGCCTTTTATATTGATTTGAAACTATGAATTGGCTCCAAGTTACTTTACTCTCAGCACACACGCATGCTTAACTAAATCCGCTGTGTTGTGCCTCTGTGCACTCTGCTATAATGAGAAGAGGATTCTCTCATCACAGAGAATTTCCAACACCAAACACCTGGAAAGCCTCTTCAAACAAGCCTGGAAACTAGCCATGTAACTAGCCAGGTCACTTACAAGCTATCTCATGCCCATCCCTGCTTTAAGGTACCACAGAACACTTCACTGCTTTTCTTACAAGAAACTCAGCATGACTGCTCCTCTGGAATTCATTTATCTTATATTAAAGAAAAGCCTTTTGTTTCACATTAACACAAAACATAAGTGTACTGAATGTTCTTATATTTTACAGTTTGGGAGAAGGGGTCTGTACATAAACAGGATACCAAAATGTGTTGGTTTACTCTCCAAATAAAGCAAGAGAAGCTTCTTCAAAGATAAAATTTCAGAAACATTAGACACCAGCAACAGCCACAAGAGATGCCGTGCTGGGGCTGACTAAGAGTAACACCTATGATATGAACCAACACAATGGGAATAAACTCCGATTCTAAGACATATCAAGAACACTGTTAATATTTAAAACAACCTGCTTGCAAGTCATCTTACCACTTGAACAAATTATCACAAGCATTGTTAACTGAGAGGTATCTGCAAGCACGTGCAGAAGTATATGTTCTAACCTACATAAAGCCAACACATGCAATAAATTGAATTAGAGATTGTTCTCACGACCAGCTCTACCAGGGTTAGTTCAGCCCTACCTGGGTAGAACTACTCATGATAACTCCCAGGATTGGTCCTAATCCAGCTAGCCCAGGTTCTAAAACTGGGCTAAAAATAAGGTAGAAAGGTGCACAGGCACCCTCCTACTTAACTGCCTGGTCATGTGTGCAACCGGGCTGCTGGCAGCTCCTCCCAGGCTGCTGACAGCCATTTTAATCATAGAGGCTGGGGGAAGGAGCAGCCTCTGGGAAGTCTGCAATGCACCATGCAAACAGCACTTGCTTCCTGGAGGCCGGGCTTCGACAGGAATGATCCAGGCTTTCTCTCCAGCCCTAGCTCATGGGTCATGTGAATGGCCCTATAGTTTTCTATCAAGTCACTAACTTTAATTTTACATACCTTTTTAAAACAATAGATAAAAAGCACGAGCACTAGAAGTGGTGTATTAGTATACTAGTACATTTGCAGAATTAAGTCACACCATAGGATGTTACTGTGCTGATGTAAACCAGACTTTCTTGTATGCTTTTCTTCCACTATGCTCATTCCTGTAATCCCCCTAGACATAATTTATTACCAAGCCTTTATTGATAAAACAAGGGCTGCATGCTTCCCCGGCCCTTCTCTTTTCTACGGCATGCAAAATGCAGAGTACATCTTCTCCTCTCCCAACACACACACTCTTGCAATCCTCTGAGCAGGGGAAATCCAGTTGTCTCGTCTGTGATATAGTAGAGAATAACTGTCATACAGGATGAACAGATATAACCTAGCTTGAACATCTGCCCAAAATGTAAAGATCTGAGACTGAGTACAATATTTCAAAGTCATATAATTTCTACAACTGTTTAAAAATTTAAACAAACCCAAATAGCAAAACATCACTAGAAAACTGATATATGGATTTAAACCAAGGCCCAGCACCAATGATGTAAATGAAAAATGAAGATGGTAGAAATGACAAGTGTGAGAGCATGAATTGGGAGACGAATAACCTCAAGATATGCCAACACCACTTTTGTTAACCCTTTCCAGGCCACCTCATAAGCATACCACTGAGTTTTACATAATCCACTCTAGAAGAGAGTTCACCCAAATGGCTAGTATAACAAAGAGCATAATGTATTCAAAAGGGGCTGTGCAGGTAACAGTTAGCAAATGTTTTAATTTTCCATTGTTGCTAGTTGTAAATACCTATTTGTTCTCTTATAATGCATTTGCCTTGAACAAATTCAGATTAGGCCCCAAAACAAGGAGATTGAGCTACTAAGGTTGTTCTTCATAATCTTCTTCTGCCATAGCATACAGATGTTTTGTGCCCATGCAACCTTTGGAAGATACTACTACTTTTTGAATTAACCCAGTTATTGCAGTGGGATATATTAAAGTTGATACTAGTCATTGTAAAATCAATACACCTAGATTCTCACAACAGCACTTAGTTAGCTTGCAGTGCAATACCATAATAACCTCATGCTATATGACCACAGAACTGCATTTCTTCGGGGGGGGGGGGAAGGTTGCAAGTAGTGATGCTACCAAACATCTAACTGCAGTTCAAAAATCAAGTCTGACAGATTAACACGCTCACCTCCAACATAAAGCAAGCATTATGACCAGGAACTTAAGCCTGCCTTTCACTGAGCCATCCATCCTCCAGACTGTCTTTTTCAGCAGCCTCCATGCGAGAGCTGTAAAAGTCTGGAGAATATAAGTGAACTAGTACTATATATAAAAAATATGTACTGCACAGTCCTAAATTGTTTCTCTTTCCTCTGGAAAACATCTTACCTTTGGTTTAAGAGTTTTGTTTTATCCTGAGAGTTCAGAAGAAGTCTAAGTTTAGCACATTACTCTTAACAGAGCCAGACCCAACCTAACCTGTACAGCATTTCCTCTTCTTCCCACCCTCCCCGCTAGACAATGGACTTTCTCCCAGACCCCTGACTTAATTTAGGGGCCTGAGAGAAAGCCCTTTTGGGTGGGGAAGGGTGGGAAGAGTCACCATCAAAGCCAACAAAGGCCTTTGCATCAGAAGCAGTAACTCCTCCTATTCATTCTCACCTTTTGCAGATAGATGCTGTTGTCAAACATCAAAACAGCTTTTCTTTCCCACCCCTTTACTGCCCACATGGTAAGAGGAGGGGTGGGCCTCTGCCATGGGAGGGTGGGTCCAGCATTGCTCCACCATACCATGGCCCTGGTCTTGGTTTGAAAACTGTACATATATAACTGTACATATATTTCAGATACCACCATTGACCTTGAAAGCAGTAACAGGAAAGCTTCAAGGACGTTTCAAAGACCCAACCCAATTCCATTTGAAGGAGCTGCAATGAAAGGAGAGATACAAGAAGCCACCAATAGAGCAGTATTGGGGCATTTGACTGTCACCTTTTACTGTTTAAATAAGAGTGACAGCTATACCTTTGCCCCAGAGAGCCTAATACCTTCACAAGTACACGCACATTTTTACAGCCTGCCTTCCTATCCATATTAGCAAACGCCATAGCAAAGTACACTACACATAAAGGTATATGTTAAAGTATTATATGTAAACATTTGTTTCTTTCAATGAGATCTCTATCAGCCTTGTCATTAGAGAAATCAAGGTACCCTACTCTAAAGCAAGACAGTTTTAAGACCCTTGTTATTGATATTGTTGGCAAACTCTGCTCTTACACATGCAGAAAAAAATTTTTATAGCAACTGCACCAAACGAACTGAGACACAATAGTAGGGATGTGCACAAACCACAGTTCAGGAGCTTGAACTTTAGGAGTTCCAGTTCAGAAGCTTTAAGAAAGGGGAGAGCAAATCCTTACCTGCTCTCTGCCAACCCATGCATCTTCCTGCTGGGGTGGTGCGCATCCTCAAGAAGCCATGTGCAGTGCCAGCATGCACATGGCATCTATGCAGGTGCAATCTGCATGGTCAGCATGGTGTCGCTGACTACACAAATGGCACCCACAGATGCCATGTGTGTGCTGGCACCACGCGGGGCTTCTCAGGATGCACGCCACCCCAGCAGGAAGATGCATGGGTTGGCGGAGAGCAGGTAAGGATCTGCTCTCCCCCTTTCTTAAATCTCCTGAACTGTGCTTGAACCACAGTTCATGCACATCCCTACTCAATAGCATGCTTTCCTATTGCTGCCAAAAGAATGGCAATGTACTGAAAGGACAACATTATTCATACATAAGCTAACTTATTCAATGCAATAATTATTTATATGAATCTTACAACTTGCTTTGTAAAGTGCTTATATTGGATCTCTTTGTGACATAAACATTGCAGTAGGGTATGATTCATTAGATAGATAGATAGATAGATAGATAGATAGATAGATAGATAGATAGATAGATAGATAATCACGCTGAGGTGGTACACGGCACATCTATGAGAGTTTGACACCCCCTCTTGCAAGACTGGAAGGAGGAAGAAAAATGCCCGGGGGTGGGGCTAATGTCAAGGTAGGTGGTCCTGGCTTGCCAGGGCAGGGGGGCAGATCATCTACTGGGGGTGAAATGTTGGGGGAGGTGGTTCTGTGCTTGGTGGGCCAGGCTGACGTGGAACCCATAAGCGGCCAGTCAACTGCCACTGCTGCTCCTAGGTGGGGGAGACGAGAAGGAAGGAGCAGGAGTGGGGCTCAGGTGAGAGTGGGGAGGTCTCTGGGTGTGCAAATTGGGTGTGGGGGAGCAATGGTTGGCTGGGGTGGGGGAGCCCAGACTGTGTGAGGAAAGGGAAAGAGGCAGGGGGGGCTAGCATGCAGATGCTTGTGACGGGCCAGCTTCTCTCCCCCCCGCCCCCCTCTCTCTCTCTCTCTCTCTCACACACACACACACACACACACACACACACACACAATTGCTTCTTCATAAGTTGCTAATATATTTCATCTTAGTGATTTGTTAATATATTTTCCCTCTTAACAGGCATCCAAGGTGGTTGACAGTAAGACTCAAGAAATATACCATCTGGGCTCTCCATTTTCAATGAAGAAGTGACTGATCTGTTCTCATATCAGCTGACCAAACATCAAGTAGCATTTATCTATTCTTTAGGAAGACATGCAGCTAGCTTCTCCTTCACATATTACCCCAAAAGCATGGAAGGACCTATGACTCACTCGTGGCAGCGCACCATTACAGGAATGAGTGTGTCATGTTTCCCATTTCAGCACTTCCACATAACATGTGAAGTTGTTCTAATTTAATGCAGTATGCTGTACAACCAAAGAAGAAAAACAGGAAGCCTCATTTAGACAGTCAAATCCACAAGAAACAATAGGCCCATGTTTGCCATGGTTTGATTACTGGATGATTCAACACTTTGGTAGGGATGGAGTTTATGTTCAAGCAGAGAAAGGAAGCTAAGCATGAGGAGACACAGACGGGAAGAGGGCTTGATAAGATGACATCTGATCACACTCCCAACTCAGATAACCACATTGCCAACAAATAAGCAGGTAGTGGCCAATCCCTTCTGACCAGTGTAATGTAGTGTCAGGATCCCATGAGGCAGATATATCTAAGGTTCACTGTTGAGGGATCAAGAAAGGAACCTTGGCTTTGGCCTTCTCATTCAACTATTTCTAGTTTTATGGTGTGTGCCAAGGTCAAGGGAATCTGGTGCAGACTTCAGTTGACTTGATGGGGTTATGAAAAAATTGTTGGTAAGACTGCTAATCGGTTGGTGAATTTTTGCCTGAATTGCAGCAATCCCATAGGAAGTATATATGCTCACATTGTGCACTGCTTTGCTATCTCTTCACCACTGCAATGTATACCAAATATGTTTTTTGCTTTAGGCAAGAACTTGAGCACTGAGGTAAGTGTGACGGGGCAATGGTGGCCCTCCTGCAATGGGGTGAAAGGGGAAAATCCAAATAGCAACAGCAGCCAACTCATTCTAATGGCACCTTCCTCCCAAAATGGGGATTTAGAACACCAACTAAATTTTAACTTCCTTTGTCCACTTGCCCTAAAAACTGGCAAGCTATCTGTGTCAGATTGATTCATTCTCAGAGCTGGGGCCTGCTCCATGCAGGATGCTGTTGCCAGCCATGAAAACTGGTTTTCCTCATTGCCACTATGGGCAAAATTTGTTCTTTCAAACATTGTCAACAACAAGGAGGAGTATTTTACGATATACGAATACTGAAGCAGTTTGCTTCTGGAGTTAGCAACAGGATTAAAGTACAGGAGAAACAAAAAGATGCACTAAAATAATAATAGAGGACAGCTAGAAACCTGAAGATGGGTTTATTTCTCCTAGAAATTCAGGATACATGGAAAAATACAAGCAAAAGCCTGGAATATTTCCCACATACAGCAAAGCTGCAACCACAATAATATAACAGCAGTAAGGTTTTTAGCAAAACACATCCAACTACAAGGGCTTATTCTAATAAACCCATTATCTTTGCCACAAATCATCATCTTGAGTTCAATATTAAAATAGAAAAGAACATTACAACATCCTTGTACACAAGCTGCGTTTGTTTCAGCATTTATTAGCATGCTAGTAATTAGTGTTCTCTCAGCAGCGCAAAACAAAAACATTTCACACTAAAATGCAGACTACTCATTTTTGCAGGCATCCTTAGAACAATGATACTGGGGGTGGGGGAGGAGCACAGGATCTGGCGCTCTAATCTGGTGTTGAGCTATATTCACAGTAGTTCAAGCAGAGCACTGCTTCTTGCTGCTGGCATTACCAGAAAAGACAGAGAATGAATACAGACCCCATATCGGATTTGGCAGGGAATAACAGGGAAACTAGTCAGCCTTCTGTGCAAACTGCAGAGTTATTTAACCATGTAAGAATGTGGCTGGCTTAATTAGAGGAACATGCCCTCACAGGGAGGTAGCCTTGCTGTGTAAGAGTATTGCTGAGCTGAAGAAGCCGCGGGGGGTGGGGTGTTACTTGAATAGTTAAGCAACAGGGTATGTAGGAAAATGCCTTATGCATGTGATGGGTGCTATGGGAAGAGAAAAATGCTATTCATCATCTACCTGAAGGAATATTAACCCTTATATCAGCTTGCAGCCAATGTATTCTTCAAATACTTGGTTATTGTGCATCACTCCTAAGGCTCACATGAAAATACAGGAATTGCATTGCACAAATATCACCAGTCGTGATCCCTTTAAACACATCAGTAGTAATCAATGTTGGCATTTTGATTTTTAAAAGAAAATAACCTAGCTTCGGAAAAGCTTCAACAAGGAAGCACCAGAAATAAGAAACACAAAACAAGCACCTCTGAATATTATTTTTCAAAATATTTCAGATGTGTTATTTATCTCTCTCTCAATATTTAGATCTGAACCATGTCAGTCTGGTAATATGATGCTCAAAGGCTGGCAAAACACAATATAGAATTGGAGAAACATATTCCAAAACTAATATCTAGAGTTGCAAAGTTTAACTGGTGAGATTGATTAACATTTACATTAAAACTTTAAACTGCAGACTGAACTCTAATTTAACCCCAACTCTCCCTAATTCAGGAGAGTTAACAAATACAATCCAATACAATGAGGCAATTCTCACCATTGCCAAAAAGCGGGCTAAGAGAGCCTAGCCCACTTTCTGGCGACTGTGAGAACCACCGGGATCGCAGGCGAGCCCATTTGCTCTCAAGCAGGTTACCTGCTTATGGAGCCCTCCCTTAAGCTGAGGTTAGCGGAGCGAGCGCTCTACTAACCTGGGCTCTATGATCATGTGTTGCTGTAGCGCGGCTCCACGCTGTGGCAACTCACGAGGAGACCCCCAACCTGGAGGCTAAAAAGCAGCCTCCCGGCTCGGGGGTCTCTCCACACGGCCCCTGATCCCCACAGCCCCTACCAGCTCCGTGATGGAGCCGGCAGTCATGTGGACGGCCAATCTGGCTACCCGGGGAGGGCTCAATGATCATCTGCAAATGATCTTAGCCCACAAACCCTCTAGAGACAGGTCTCACCGATCGTGAGATCCACCTCAATGAATATTTGAAAGTAAGTCCTACTAGCTGACATCTTGACTAATGCTGCATGCAGAAGCACCAGTGCTGCTGAAGGGTTCCATGTCAACAAAGCACCAGCACTCATGGATGGAGGAGTGGAGCTCAATGATCTCCCCGTTCTCTGGAAGCACCCATTGTCACACAAAAATGTGCTCCAGAAGGCTGCATGACCCTTAGGGATATGCTTTTGGGTTGCACACAGTGCTTCTTGGAATAGATTGGCAACATTCACAAACTCCTATGCAATCACCACTGCTGAGTTAGTCTGCATGCACAACATTATACACTGGCTGACACATCAGCTATGTCCATTTCTGGAGGTAAATGACCTTAGAACAGTGGTACCTTTGCTGGTATCCTCCTGGCTTGACAATGCACTCTGGCAATGAACTCTGTGGGGCTGCCTTTGTACACAGTCCAAAAACTACAACTGGTACAGAATGCAGCAGCCAGACTGGTCTCTGGGACAACCTGACACCATATAACACCGATTTTACAAGAACTGCACTGGCTACAGATATGTTTCTGAGTGAAATACAAACTGCTGGTTATTGCCTATAAAGCCCTTAATGGCTTGGGTCCAGAATGCTCAAGAGAGTGCCTCCATTGTCATGAACCCTGCTGCCTGTTAAGATCATTTGGGGAGGTGGTTGCCACCGACTGATCTGGTGGCGACACAGGACTGGGACTTCTCAGTGGTTTCCCCAGGGCTATGGAATACTCTCCTTGACAAAATAAGAGCTTCAATACCAAAAGAGAATCCAATGATATAATTGGTTGATTGAGTGCGTGTGTGCCATCAAGTCAGTGTGACCACACAGATTCTCTCCAAGATGATCTGTCATAGTGACCACACAGATTCTCTCCAGGATGACCTGTCTTCAACTTGGCCTTGAAGGTCTCTCAGTGGTGCATTCATTGTTGTCGTAATCAAGTATATCCATCTTGCTGCTGGTCATCTTCTCTTTCCTTCAACCTTTCCCTGCATTATGGACTTCTCAAGGGAGCTGGGTTTTTACATAATGTGTCCAAATAATGGTTGGAGTGGTGGACTAGGACAGTGAAGAAGCGAGTTCGAATCCCCATTCAGCCATGAAGCTCACTGGGTGACTCTGGGCCAGCCACTTATCTCTCAGCCTAACCTTTCCCACAGGGTTGTTGTAAGGATAAACATAACCATGTACACCACCTAGGCTCCTTGGAGGAAGAGCGGGATATCAATATAAATAAAAAGTATAGTTTGAGCCTGGTCACTTGTGCCTTGAGTGAAAATTCTGGATTGATTTGTTTGATGAACCATTTGTTTGTTTTCCTGGCTGTCCATGGTATCCTCAAAAGTCTTCTCCAGAACAAAAGTTCAAAAGAGTTTCCGTCCTGCTTCTTCAAAGTCCAGCTTTCACATCCATAGTGTGACAGGAAAAACCATTGTCCGAATGATTCTAATCTTTGTAGGTGTAGACACGTCACAGCATCTAAATAGCCTTTCCAAAGCCTTCATTGCTACCCTACCAAGCGCTAGTCTGTAGCATATTTCTTGACTACTGGATCCTTTACTGTTGACGGTCAATCCTAAAAGGCAGAAGCTATCCACCACTTCAATGTCTTCATTGTCAATTCTGAAGCTGGTTGGTGACTGTACCCCTTGTCATTAGTTTAGTCTTCTATACATTTAGTTGTAGTACCATTTTTTCACTGTGTTCCTTGACTTTCACTATTAGAGCTTGCAGATCATCCGCATTCTCAGCTATCAGAGTGCTGTCATCAGTGTAGCACAGGTTATTGATGTTTCTTCCTCCAAAAAAACACGTTCATACTCTTCCAATCCAGCTTCTCTCAGTATATGTTCAGCATATGAGTTGAATAAATATGGAGAAAGTATACAGCCTTGTCTTACTCCTTTGCCAGTCTGGAACCAGTCTGTTTCACCATGTGGACTGTGGCTTCCTGTCCTGTGTATAGGTTTCTCATGAAAACAGTGAGATGTTTTAGGATGCCCATTTTCCTAAGCATATTCCACAACTTGACATGGTTGATGCAAATGAATGCTTTTCTGTAGTTGATGAAGCACATATTGACTTCTTTTTGGTATTCTTTGGCTTTCTCAATTATCCAGCATGCATCAACAATAATGTCTCTTGCTCCTTGGCCTTTTCTGAAACCAGTTTGAACATCCAGCATTTCCCATTCCACGTAGAGCTCTAATCTGTGTTGGATGATCCTGAGCATTATTTTGCTAACATGTGAAATTAAGGATATTGTGAAATGGTTTGTACCATCTGTTAAATCTCCTTTCTTTGGTATGGGTATGCAGACTGACCTCTTCCAGCCCATTGGCCACTGTGTTCTCCAAATTTGCTGGCATAGTTTGGTTAGAGCCCTTAACTGATTCTTCTTCTGTTTCCTGCCATATAATATTAATGTTTAGTATAATAATAAAGCTATATACCATACATCTTAAAAGTATCCTTATTCAACTGGATATGATTCATCAAAACTAATCATATGTCCATATAACAAACCTAAGCTCATAAAAAAGTAAGATGAGGTCTCATAAAAGTATCCACTGTGTATCCATCTGAGAAAGTTTAATCTAAGAATGTCGCCAATAACTCATCTCTAAAATATCATGCTGTCAACTTGTGGAATAACTGTAGATGGATATCACCATGCAATTGCAGTCCCGTATTCAATTTAAAGATGTATCTTGTAGCTTTTTCCAGACGTGTTACAACCGTACTTCTTCAGTGGCCATCCAGTTAAAACAAATGAGCCATGTTGCAGTTGCACAACACTAATCTGGACATACTGCAATTAGTATACCACAGTTTTTCAGCTAGACCCACATCGTCCCCCAAGCACTCTGTTGATCTGTATTGGATCCAATGGGGGGGGGCAACTTGGGGATACTTCATATGATCAAGTACTGGCGCGCTCTCTCACACTCACTCCCAGGTTGGTGTACGATCACATGGGGAAAGGTCTGCATATGTTTCCAGCCTGCAGAAGGAGAACCAATTCTGCAATTATTAAATCGAATGGCAAGACTATATCACAAGTATCAGAAGGAATGCATGAAGGGGAAAGGTGATAGAGGTGTACACGAATTGATTTTTGCTATTCGATCTCAAATTGAATTGTAAAAATTCAAATCGATTTGTTGAACTGGCTGGCCGCAGCCGGCCGGTTTGATGAATCGAACCAAAAATTTGCCTATTCCTACCTACCACCCAACCCACAAAAGAAACTGGCAAACGAGTGATTTAAAAAAACACCTTCCCCCCAAATCCCATACGAATCTATAGGGATTTAGGTTAAAATAAAAATTGTCCGCTTCTTTTGTGGGTTGGGTGGTAGGTAGCATCCACTATTCCCTCTAAGCTGTGTGCACGATCACACATTTTATGATATCCACTCAGTTAATTTTAGAGCCCACTCAGGTTGAATCAAGAAAGCATCATTCTTAATGCACATGCGCACATACCTCCTTGATACTGCCACCCAGAACAAAACTCGTTCCGCATACAGATTAAAAATATATATAGAAAGAACACTGGTAGCATCCATCACACCAGACCACCCAACCAACTTTGGTGTCCCTAGGACCTACCCATGGGGAACAATGGGGGGATTCAAATTCTCCATTGTTCCCTATGGACAAGACAAGCAGTGTGCACTGCATACATTTTGCAACCCTGCCTTGAAAAGCAACACTGAAATCAGAAGCAGCACACATGGTCCCTCCCAACACAGAACACATCTTGCCAAACACACAGTCCAAAGATGGACAAAAAAGTTCACTGGCCCAAAATCTACTGCCAGCCATAGTGCCTGCACTGCAGTAACACCACTGGCACAAATTGCTCTCTCTCACAATTATGACTCAGTTCTTTCTTGCAACAGCTGCACAGCACCACCCTTAGCAGCCAGCAAACATAGCCATAAGCTCAACTACAACAACATTGTCAGCCAAATTTTGACTGAGTACAATGCAGAATGCAGAGCAGAGAGTGAAGCACAAGTTAATCCAGGCCAGACACAGAGTTCATCATAACAATCCCCAAGAAATATTACATACAGACACAGAGCTAAGCTGCCACTGTCCACTTCTTGCCACAACACCATCTCACAAACAGACCAAACCGCAGCTCAAAGAAGGCAGGTAGACACTCAAGTTCTGCTTCTGTCAATCTGAGACCCAGCAAAACCAAACCATTATAGCAGCAAACAATAGCATAGCATTATACTCAGTGCTGAGAACATAAAAACACAAAATCATACTTTGATTCCTTCCTCCTCTCCTGATGTAACAGCTCTCTCTGCCTCCCAGTCCCTTTGAATACATTTTGAAATTCCCTCCATATAGGTTCCCCACTTCCTGCCTCCAGCCAATGGGGGCACAGTTGCCCCCAACACTGGATTTGAATGACAAGAAGCCAGCCAATCAGCAAGGAGATCTCAAGCAAATCAGAAGCCAGTGTCGGAAAACCAATCACAAGGAGGAAAAGCCTGTCAAAACAGCCAAACGAATCAATTTGTGCCAAATCGGGGCCGATTCAATCTGACCTCAATCAGCCCCTTCATTTAAGGGGCAATTCAATTTGTGGCTGGATCTGCAGATTGCCCCCGATTTGGCACAAATCAATTCTTTCACAAATCAAATTGCACATCCCTAATAGCTTTGTTCTTCCTATTTGGATATCAAATTAGTACAGGTGGCTCTCGTTATCTGTGGTTTCAGCACTCGCAGTTTTCCATTGTTGCGCAATATGTACACGACCTCGTTATCTGTGGTATGCAGTTCCACGTATGCACAGTTTACAGCAGCGCAGTTGTGCCCTTATATGGTTGTGCTCTTGCTGCATGTGTTCATGGATTGTGAGAGGAGCTTGGAGGAGGACAGTGGAGTGCTTTGGTCTTCATGTTTACATTGTTTTGTGCTTCTAAAAGTCATTTGGGGTAGCATCTGGCAGCCTTTGGTATGCTTAGGGAGCCCATTCGGGAGCCTTTTTTGAGCCATTCCTGTGGAGCTTCTTGGAGCCATTTTTTGGAGCATTATCCTGCCTTTGTAAGTGGCTTGCAGCATTATCCTGCCTTTGTAAGTGGCTAATTATCACTTTTATAAATGATGATTTATAATTTTTATTTTGATGAAATTTTATTTTGTAATTTAAACTTTTAAATTAAAAATTAATTTTAATTTTTATAATTACAGTACTATACTATTTAATTTAAATTTAATAAACAGTTTTGTGGCATGGTCCTCAGCAAAGATTGCTGAGGACCATACCATCTTTTTGATAAGGAAAAGAATGTTCTTTTGAAGGGAATACTTCACCATGCAAAATTCACACTTAAAAATTGCTTCTTTTTTTTAATCAAGAACAAATCCCATGACTAATCCTCTGGCTGCTTGATTGTTGATTCTTTTCTTTAATGTATTCCCAATCCATTTACAACATTTTTTTAAAAAGTAACATGCAGGTGTTCCCCACCCCCCCACAAGGGCTGTTTTGCCTTGTTGCTCTCATGGTCCTGCCAACAAATGATGATAGATTTTGAGAGCATAGCGTCACAACTTGAAAATGAGAGCTGACATATTTGAAATTCACAGCACACTTGCACAAGCAAACAAGAAAGAACAGGCAAGAAAAGGTTTAAATCTTGTGAAAAAGAAAGATATCACTTTAAAAGAGGGATGTAAGGAGAGAGAGAGAGAGAGAGAGAGAGAGAGAGAGAGAGAGAGAGAGAACAGAAACAAATTTGGTAGGACTGAAGTATAATATCAGAGATCCCCTTCACTGAATGTAAAATTAATAATAATCAGCAATTCTTTTAAAAATAGGATAATAGAGGACAAAAATCAATTGATAATGATAGGCAAATGACAAAACACAATGCTGACATGAGAAAAATTATTGAAATCAAACCTACTGCAATTAAAAGGACATGAGGCAATGCCTAACTTGTCCTTGTAACTTCAATGGGACTACTTTCAGTAATTTTCTGCATATGTAGACCAGTATCTAAACTGGTTAAAACAAACATCAGACAATACATATGTGGTTTTCAAAACTGGAGGAGCAAGTCAGGATACCCACTTTCATATATAAGTTTATCATTAGTTTCAACAGACCATCACCTCACTACTCATAAGTAGGAAATAATTTTTAAAATCACACTGTAGTGCCTTAGCTATTACTACTACTTACTGGATTGTGTTACAACAGCACCACACAATGTGAACAGTGCAATGTCACAAAGAAGAGAGTGTCCCCTGCTGTGGAAGGGATCCGACTCCATGTATGGCCCTGTTATGTCTGTCTGTCAGTCACACACACCAAATTTCCAAGCTGCCCCACAATTTCAGCTTGTATGCCTTCTGCTATTGGCTGTTTAATTAACATTCCCTATATTCAGGAAGCCAAACATACAGAAAGGTTTTAAGGCAGCATACAAACACCCTGTTTTCCCAGCCCTCAGCAGGTACATTATTACTCTTCATAAGGTAGACACTCCCCGCCCCTGAAGCATGGATATCCACGTGTTTCTGGCTTAACATAGAAAAATGAACTGAATTGAACAATTGCTTTGAGAAGTCATTGTTCTTGTCCAGTGTACACAGAAGAATACATTCTGATAACCAGAGCCTCATCCAGTCAGCTATCAAAAATGAAGCCCACTTTCAAAACATATTTGCTGGAATATATGGATGAGCTACCAATAACGGGGAGTTTGGGGAATGGAAGAAGAAAGTAGTTAGCATTTACATTACACCAACCTCAGACAGATAACTAAAGGTGTGAAGTCTTGCATTGCCACTTAGAGGAAAGCTATAACCTGAAGTGTATTCACTACATTTACTGGTAGAATCATTTAATACATTTCCACAAGCCCTAACCACTACCACTGTTCACCCTGACTGGCTTAAAAAATGAACATAGGAATTTGAAATGTGTGAACTGCTGTGGTGGAACAATTATTCTCTCAAAGGCTCCAATATTTTCATGTCAAATTTTGCACAAATTAAACAGAATATATTAGCACCATATTGGCACAGCAAAGTTTGCAGTTTGTACCTTATCATTAAAATAATAATAATATAAAAACACAGAAAACTGCCTTTTACCACATCAAACCATTGGTCCATATAGCTCCATATTGTTTACACTGACTTGCAGCAGCTCCCAAAGGTTTCAGGCAGGAATCTTTTGCAGTCCTAACTAGAGATGCCACAGAGTGAACCTGGGACCTTCTGCATGCAAGTATGTAGATGCTCTAGCATTGAGCTTCAGCCCCATCCCCTAAAGGGGATATTTTACAGTGCTCACATGTAGTCTCCCTTCCAGATGGAAACCAAAGCAGACCCTGCTTAGCAAAGGGCACAATTAATGCTCACTACCACAAGACCAGCTCTCCTCCTCGAGAAGAGGGAGTGGAGGTCTTAATTTTAACAACTCCAAGTGTCATAATTTTCTACATTCAAGAAGCCACATATTCAGCAAAAGAATATACTAACCAAGGTGATGCATATGACCATTAACTCTCCCGCTGGGGAGGGCTGGCAGAGGGGCAGGCTCCTTTCAACTTCCCCACACATGTTTGTCAGAAAGCTCTGCCAGTCACGCAACACAAAAGTGGCGCTGCAGCAAGTGGCAGAGTCGGAAGTCCTCGGGCATCCTACAATGCACTGCACCAGGAGTGTGGTGCTGTGATGAAATGATACAATACAATGATGCATGGATCAGAACTATTTTTATTTAAATTAGCTTGGAACACAGTGAAGCTGGCAGTCACGATTGACAGTTATAGTGTGACGGGTTGGGAGTTAGTAGCGGAGAAAGGAGTGGATTTGGGGGACCAGTGAAAAGCACTCAAAAGGAGATGCTTTAGACTCAAATGATTAAAACAGTCTGTGATAAAGACTGGGAGTAAGACAGTCTGTACAAAGACTGGATGAATGATGACAGTCTGGGTAAAAGGACTGGGTAAAAAGGACAGTTCTAGGAAGGAACTGGGTTAAAGTCTAAAGTACTGAGTAAAACGCAACCAAGCTCTGTAAAAGAAACATCACTACTGTAACCAAACAAGGTAACAGCCCTATCTAATAGTTATGTACAAAAACCTCAAAAAGCATCTTTAATAAAGTTTTATTCTTGTTTTTGTTTGAAACATCTCTGACTGAGTGATTCCTGTCAACAACCTTCCCCACATCTGCAAAGTCATGTTAACAGGATAAGAAACCCTAAGCATTACAGAAACTTCATAACAAACAAATGATGACAGTGAAGTCAGAGGTGAAATGAACTTGCCTAGGTAACCTTAAAAGGTGAAAAACATCTGGAAATAAACTTAGCACAGCAGAATCACCCAAATGCCACAGGTCCATTGGGGGATTTCCCCGCCACTGGGTGCTCTTGCCACCCAGCTCTGTGGATGCTCAGGCTGCAGGCAAGCATCCACCCAATCCTCACTATTAGACCAGATAAAACAAGTAGTTCTAGTAAGAACTAATCAGCCTGCTTTCCTTTCACTATCTCTACAACTGGACTACATGTGGTTCAAATTGGTCCACAAGTTAGATCTCTTGTACCTCAAATGTTCACGCATTCCCCATCTTGGATTGTGGTAGATGACATCATCACAAACTATGCCACTGAGGTGTCCCTGTGTGTCACTCACTGCAATTGTACCCGATTTGGTTCAAATTAGCAGGCTTGCACCTCAGACATTCACACGACCACGATTTTGGATTGGGGTGGGTGACATCATCACAAATTACACCATTAAGGTCCCCCTATGTGTCCCTACAGCTGTATCAAATTTGGTTCAAATTGGTTAAGCGGTTCACAAGTTAGCCCACTTGCGCCTCAAAGGTTTACGCGTCCACCATCTTGAATCTGTGTGGATGACATCAACTACGCCATTGAGGTGTCCCTGTTTGCCACTCAGTGCAACTGTACCTAACTGTACCCTACTAACTTGGCAAAGAGGCACTTTTTAACGTGGTGATTCCCTTTATTTAGCAGGAGGAGAGCAACTGGCCCTATCCACCCCCAGCACAGTACCTCCAGTTACTATTGCTGGTGTCTATCTTATGTTTCTTCTAGATTGTGAGCCCTTTGGGGACAGGGATCCATCTTATTTATTTATTATTTTTCTGTGTAATCCACCCCAAACCATTTTTGGAAGGGCAGTATAGAAATTGAATTTATTATTATTATTATTATTATTTATTATTATTATTATTATTATTAAACAGTCCATAAATTAGCCTGATTGTGCCTCAGATGTTCACATGGCCGCCATCTTGAACTGGAGTGGATGACATCATCACACACCATGCCATTAGGGCATCCCTATGGGTCTCTACAGCTATAGCAAATTTGGTTCAAATCAGTTTAGCAGTTCACAAGTTAGCCCACTTGTGCCTCAAAAGTTTACACGACTGCCATCTTGGATTGGGGTGGATGACATCATCACAGCCTACACCGTTGAGATGTCCCTATGTGTCCCTACAACTGTACCCGATTTGGTTCATACTGGTCCAGGCGTTGCAAAGTTGTGGGGGGGAGGGGAACACATGGACACACACACAGAATGCCAGGTGATCTCATAAGCCTACCAGAAAGCAGGCTAAAAAAACCCAGACTACCCAGCCGAGGAGCGCCAGGATCTCATAAGCAGCTGTACCTGGGTAGGGCTGCTCTAGCCCAAGCAGAGCTGGTCATGAGAATGACCCCACTGACAACCAAATTAGATGTGTCACAAGAGCTACTGACATCTCTTGCTTTTTCAAAAAGTAGCATGGTGAGGTTACCTCTTTTCTTCCATTCCAATTCCCCAATGTAAAGTATCTCCCAAAGCTAATATTCGTCATGAAGGGAAATATACAGCTACAGTTTGTGAGTCGATATGTTTTCTCAACTGTGGTTAACAGTGGCTTGCAGGGTGGGTGTGTGGAGAGAGAGAGAAAGAGAAAGGTGGGGGAGGGCCCCTGTACCATCGCCCCAATAGATTGGATGGTTACTTTTTTGGAAAGAAAAAGCTTCTATGCTGCAGATGCAAAGAGTGCAGCCTCCTTGTCCTCTTTCAATAGAGCTTGTCATCTAAAAAGGTCCTACTGCCTCTCTACCTGTTTTCCTGAAGCAGGAAACTGCCTTGCTGGTTCAGTCAGTGCATGGGTGGAGCACCTGTTTGGATGCAGAATATCCAAGGTCCAATCCTTTCCTAGCATCTGCAAATAGGGCTAGGAAATACCCATCAAAATTACTGGACAGCTGTGGCCAGCCACTGTAGACAATACAATAAATGGCATGGGACCAGGTAAACAGAGTGCCTTGCCCCATATGTCCCGACTCAGACCTTAGATCTTCTTCGGAGATCCTGCTCCAAATGCCCCTGCCCAACGAGGTGAGGCAAGTAGCTACATAGGAGAGGGCCTTTTCAACCACTGTACTCCATTTATTGAATAGCCTCTCCAGTGAGGTTCACCTGGCTTCATGACTTTGTTCTTTTAGACGCCAGGTAAAGACCTTTTTGTTCACCCAAGTCTTGTAAGTTTTTATTTTTAAATTTGATTTTTTAAACTGACTTTAAAAATGTTTTAAAGTTGTTTTGTATTGCTTTTGCTTGTTTGTATTAGTGTGTTGTGATTTTATGTTATGTGTTTTTACTTGATGGTTTAAATGCTGTGTTGTGATCCACCCAGAGAACAATTTCTTATGGGGGGGGGGCTAACAAACAAATACTATTATTATTAATACTGAGCTAGATGGACCAATTGTTGGAGTTGGACTCAGGTGAAAGGAGTGTCATATTCATATAGTTGAGCATTCTGTACAAAAAAATGGTCAGAAAGAGAGGAGAAGATAAAGGAAGCAGCAGCAAAACAGGATATCTTAAGATATAAATAGGATAGAAAGAGTAGTGCCTGTTACATTAAGTAGGTAGTTAATTCATGTATTTGGTTTACGAACATTCAGGGAAACTTGTATTTTAAATTATTGATATCACAAATTTATTGTTGCATTTATATACTGCCTTTTGTTAAAAGACAACCCCAAGGCGGTTTACAAAAGTTAAAACATACAATAAAAAGGCCAATAAACAATTAAAATGTATACAATACAATAAAAATGTAACCGTTACCAAACACAAAGTATTCAAAGATCTCAAAAACAATGTTATTATTTTCTTCTCAAGAACAGGTTATTCATTAGGTAGTCACACGGGCTGACATCCAGACTAAGCGACTCATGAGGACTCCTATTGAAATAATGGGACTACTCATGAGATAGTTTGAATGTCAGCCACCTTTTTCACTTTTTCAAGAATTTGCTTACATCTTGTGAAAAATCCAGCTAAAGAATAAAATTTAATCCACATGATACAGCCATGATCCAATGTCATTTTTATCCCAAAAAGTTTTTCTCTGTAAAAAAAAAAAAAGATAGAAATGACATTATATAGTAATCAAAATCTCCAGCCATTCAATTCATACCACAGAGCTGACAGACAAATTAGAGTAGACTAGTAAATGTCACATTCTTTGTTAATGTCACTGTTTCTTCTGCATCCTGAACTGCTTTTATAAAAAGAGCATGTTTTAAGAAGTGTTTATAGCAAATAACATCTTTCCACAAAATGCCTCTAAGTTCTGGCACACTGGAAAGGGTACAAAATGCCAGCCATATTTTTCCCCCATATTGATATGACTTTTTAATACAACCCAGATATTAAGACACTTTTCCCCAGAAGAACCAAGGACATCCTAATTTTGTCTCCAGAAAATAGATGCTTACCCAAGCTATACAGCTTATCATGGTCTATGACTGCAAAACTTGACAAGTCTTCCACTGTGGTATATATTGTATGACGAGCCTAAGTATGTATCCTGGAGTCTCAGGCCTTGAAATCAAGTCGGCATACCAACTTGATTAGCATTTAAAACAGCCCCAACTGACAGGTATAGTAGAAGTCTTTTGAGTTAGTACCAAGTTGGGCAACTCAGATAAAGCACCTACCATAGAAAAAAATAGAAATATTTGGGAGTATTATTCAACGAAATGTTTTGGCTGATGGGATGATTCACTGCCAGCCTTTGCAGTAGATAATAGACCAGCTACTAGACCAGCTGGTGGAGCTTCATTCACCTCTCCTTCCCCAGTCAAACACTCTGCAGGGGTTAGAGTTAGTGATGGGCTGATTGTGGTTAGTAAACAGAGATTGAATCCAGACAAGACAAAAGGTACTGCTGGTCAGTAGAAGAACCAACTGGATGAGGAATCCAACCTGCTCTGGAGGGGGTTGCATTCCCCTTGAAAGAGCAGATGCACAGTTTGGGGGTACTACTGGATATGCTGTGAACCACCTTGCATTTTTAATGAAAGGCAGTATATAAATTTAATGATAGATAGATAGATAGATAGATAGATAGATAGATAGATAGATAGATAGATAGATAGATAGAAGCTTTCTGAGTATTTATCTTGAAATAATAATTACAACTATTATTGTACCATATTGCAGCTGAGTGCCAAGGCTGAGAGCGAGGGGCCAGCCTAAGGCCATCACCTAGAGGGTTCATGGCAGAGGTGAGATGTGAACCAGGAAAGGGCTCTATTGTTCTTAATCGGCAAACTCAGTAACAAGTTCCTAAATGACTGCATTTTGAGGTGCCTGAATAGTATGAAGCACATTGTAGCCTCATGTGTCCTTTTGTAAATTGGCATTCCTTTCGTCTGTCAGCAGCTCGTGCTTCCTTTGAGAGATGCACCTGACTCCGCAGAGGAGGACCCTCCCATCAGCAGTCCTGACCCGCAGCTCAGTCTTAACCACTACCCTACACCATTTTAGATCCTATATCCTGTACAATAAACATATCTGGAACATTGCCGGGGAGGAGAGGCAGTGCTCAGGAAGTATTTCTGTGATGGTTTGGTCACGCTTTCCTTTAAAGAGGATAACATTTTCTTCTGTTAAGGGGATCATAGAGAAATTCTAATACTTGACATTTGAGAATGTTCAGCTCCAAGGTAATTCCACTGAAGTCAGTGCTTTTCATTCTAGAGTTTCAACTATGGAAGTGCAGTTCAATTCCACCCCCACAAAAGGTTAAAGACACTGCAGCAGCACATGTATATTTAGGCTTCAGCATTTCTGACATACAAAGATACTCAACTCATTAGTGCCTTGAGCAGCCAAACAGATCAATATTCTGCCACATCTTCCAGTGCTTGCTTACTAGGATGAGCAGAGTTATGTTTTCATTTTCATCCTTGTAAATGGATCATAAAGTTTTATCAATGGTGTAATAACCACTCTGTAAGCCTATCACTTTGATTCTTAACGTTACACTTGTCTAAACTGATAAAATACTATGAATGTGTTTTCTCCTGAAATGCCAGGGAACTGTGATAAGACACCATTAATTTCTTTATTTCTTAGAGCTGGAATCTCTTTGAAAGAGCATCAAGGAGATAAAGGAGCATTTCAAGCCTCTCAGTCAGAGGAGAACAGTAGTCTGTCTTTCACAACATGGAGTGGTGCTAGTAAGGACATTTGTATAGTTACACTGATGCTTTAAAATTTATTTAATAGAATTTGTTTAAATCAACAATGGCTTTTTTAAAAAGTGCCTGTCAAATAGGCAACTAAAAATGTAAGGCAGCATTTACCAAAAGCTTAGCAAGGGCTCTGTGATAGTTTCCAAATCCATGAATAGCTAAAGAATATCAAAGAGTGTATCTTAGCAGGCAAGTATTTATTTCACTGTAAACAATGGAGTCAAAGAAACTTGATTTTCCACTTGATCACAAAGACAGATCAACCACTGAGCAAGTTAGACTACAATGCTAACCCAATCAGGCAGACTGAATTCCCTTGGTTTCAACAATATTGCAGCCATAATCAATAGGAGGGGTGTGCACGGAACCAAAAAAAAAAAAAACCCAGTTCAGTTCAAATTCGAATAAATTCAAACCAATCCGCGTTGCACCAAACCTGTTTGGTCAAACTGACCTGCCAGTCCAGTCCGTTCAACTGATCTGATTCAGCAGTTTGGGCAGCAATTCTTGTAAAGGGGAGGGGGCGGTGAGAAAGGTTGTTGAAGTTTTTTATCTGGCTCGCTGCTCCCCACTGCTCCCTGCCCCCATCCCCAGCCAAATCGCTGACTGATTGCTCTTAAAACACAGGCCACTGACGCAGGAGCAGCCACCTGTGTTTTAAGACCAATCCGGCTGGTGATTCATCTGGGGATGGGGATGGCGAGTGGCGAGCCAGGTAAGTGACTTTAACAACCTTGCTCGCCACTCCCCCTCGACATAGAACCGGTTCACATCAAACCGGGCTTGGTCCAGTTCAGTGCAAACTGATTCTACATTGAATAATTTGTACACACCCCTAACCAGTAGTCCCGGAACAAACTCCTCTTAATCCTCAATATAATCTCATCCTTCTTCCAAAGGAGCTCACAACAGAGTGCAGGGGTTATTTTATTTTGTTCTCATAATATTGTGATATATATTAAACTGAAATACAGTAACTTGGCCAAAGCTATGTAGAAATTCCAACTAGGTCTCTCTAATCAAATGCCAAAACTCTATCCATCACACCTCATGGGCTTTACAGAGGTATAAGCAGTACATTTATAATCAAGACAAACGGTGTCCTGTAGCTAACTGAGTTGGCAAGACACTGACTGAAGCAATCTTAGAACTCTTTGAAGTTATTCTGATGATCACTGAAAACCAAGGGAAGCCCAGACCAGTTTTCAGTGATCGTCGGAACCACCAGGCTCGCAGGCAAGCCTGGTGGTTCCATGGCAGCTGGCCCACCTGAAACCCCTCCTCTTAAACAAGGTTAATGAAGCAAGCGCTCTGTTAACCTTGTTCTTCTGCTCATGTGTCAGCCGCGGTGGCGCACACCTTCCCCGGATCCCCAGAGCTCCCAACAGAGCCATGGCCGGGCACGGGAGTGTTCAACTGGAACAGCTGCTCCTCTGGCCGGGCGGTCAAGCTGCCCAACAACAAGCAACTGCTCATGTATGGGGAGAGCAGGCTAAGCCCACTCTCCCCACATGAACCCTCCTGGCGCTTCACACTAATCAATCATATGAAGGGCCTCCTTATCTACAAAATAAAGCAACAACTCCTCAAACCACCACTGAAATAAGTCTGGTGAAGTGGACTCCAGTCTAAAGCCTATGCCACAATCAGTAGTCCACAAATCTGCTTACCCTACTCACCATGTCAAGGATCCCTTCCTCTCTGGCAAATGTGATACGTCCAGAAGTGCGCTTATTCCTGGACTTCCAGGCTGAAGTCCAGGGCCTCCACACACCCTAGGGGCCTCCAAATCCTCCTTAGCCTGTCCTGGGAGGTGCTGGCCCACTACTGTGCTGGGCAGCCAAGTGTGACCTCTGCTTTAAAGTCAGAGGGGGAGGGGGAAATAAAAATATGATATGGGAATATGGTAAGTTGAGTGTTGAAATGTTTGTGCTAATGCATATTGGCATAAATATACAGTACCTGTTTTATATCCTTACATTCTTGTGAGTTCAGTTGCTGTTTGTACCCTCAAGAACCTACATGTTAAAAATACTGCATGTGTCACAGGGTGTGTAGTGGGGGCCCCTCCAATGCAAGGGGGGCCTCCAAAGGTGTCTCTAAGGCATGTGCACGCTCACAAGTTTTTGGATGTCCACTCCATTCCATTCAGATCCTACTCAGGTTGAATCAGGAAGGCTGCATTCTAAATGCAGGTATGTGTACACTGCCTTGATACTGCCGCCCAGAACAAAACTCATTCCACACAGAGATGGGAAAAAAAATTAGAGGGACCACTGACACCCATCCACTAAGTTCCATGCCCCCATATCATCCATGTACCACTCAGAGTTCGTGAGCCTTCCCATACCCCACCCTGCTCTTCCAGCACCTCTTAGTACTAAGTAGTGATCAGCATGTGAGAATGGAGAGATTCCACACAATGGGGTTGTGCACGAATGTTATTCGGCGCTGGCGGGGGTAGTACTTTAAGGGCGGAGGAGGGCGTTCTCACCTTTCCCGCTGCATTTCCCCTGCCAGCACTCTGTTATTTTTAAGCCCCTTGGGGCAGCAGCATTCCTCCCTGCCGCCCCGTTTCCTTCATCGGCGGGAAGTGGCCGGAAGTAGCGACTGCGCGTGCACCCATTGAGTGTGTGTGCCCATCTGCCATGCATACGCGCAACGGGCGCATGCACGGTCACTACTTCCGGCCACTTCTGGCCGATGAGGGAAATGGGGCGGCAGGGAGGAATGCTGCCGCCCCGAGGGGCTTAAAGATAACGGAGCGCTGGCGGGGGATATGCGGCGGGAGGGGTGAGTACATGCTATACTCACTTAAATTACCACCCTTACTTACCTCACTTAAAGTACCAAGCCCTTACAATACCACCCCGTGGCGCCAAAATGCCAAAAAACAAACAAACCCCAAGAGCTGAAACATTTCAGAGGCCTTTATAATGGCCTCCGAAACGTTTCGGGCTCAAGCCCACTACACAATAGAGTGAGTAGTGGCACATGCTGAAAACTTGCTGAAGAGAAGCAAGGCCTGCTTCTCACTCTAAAGGAAGGGGAGCAATGTGGCTAAAGAGGACAGTGAGATTATCTGTGTGGAGCTGTGCTCCAGAGGGGCTCTCCAAAGCACAGCACCACAAATTGGTTCCAAATGTGAGTTTTCAGTCACTTTGCACATATGGTCCACCAAATTTACTATCAATAAAGCAGGATGTAACATAACATGCTGAGCAGTCTCATTTTGGCAAACCTCACAGGGGAAAGATATATTAGGTCCAGTTCACATATATCTCCGACTTCATAAGAGCCATTTTTCCACAGTGAAATCCTACTGCATTGCAATTTGTGTATAAACAGAAAAGGGCCAAACAGACCTAAATAACCATTTTCACAAAAGCCATTATTTTGGTTTACCGAGAAGTTTGGAGCAGAATTTCTGAGATGCATAAATATTTTCCAATCCTTCTATAATACTTTAATTATATATTATACAAGAAATTTGCTACTGTTGTTACTGAAAAGAGCCCTGCACACATAGTGGTTAGCAAGATAAATATGTTTCTACGGAAACCATGAACGTGAACGCTTCCTTCTCCAAACTTGACCATAGCCCCAAACCTAATACAGCATCTAAATGTTTCATTCACACATCACAACCAGTTTCACTTCACAAACAGAACTGCACCAGCAATCTGAGTTTTATGTACAATTCAGTAATTTGTCAAGTAATACTTCTGCACAACATCAATATGACACCACACTTATGGTACTCTGAAAGCAGTAACATTCCTTGATAGATTCAAAGCATGCCTATGTATAAAAACATTTCCATGCCTCCCTTATAAAATGCTGGCAGCAATAGCAGCTATTAGAAGGCTATACCAAACAAATTCTGATTTGTCATCTTCCAGCCAAATTAAAGTACTGTACTAAGAAGGCTGTCTGACAAACAACGACATCAACTTGCACTGCTTACTTCACATAAGTTGTATGGGTCTGTCTTTCTCTCTCTCACCTGTTATGGTAGTCTATTCTAAGCCAGCATGGTATAGTGGTTAGAGTGCTAGACTAGGACCGGGGAGACCCGAGTTCAAATCCCCATTCAGCCATGATACTAGCTGGGTGACTCTGGGACAGTCACTTCTCTCTTAGCCTAACCTACTTCACAGGGTTGTTGTGAGGAGAAACTTAAGTATGTGGTACACCGCTCTGGGCTCCTTGGAGGAAGAGCGGGATATAAAATGTAATATAATATAGTAATAATATAATAAAGACATGCCGCACTAACAGCTATGAGATTTCAGCACAGCATTTTGACCAGCTAACAACTTTGAAAAGGTGTATATGAATGAATGCATGCATGCATGCGCGCACACACACACCACAAATGTAACTTTTTAACACACTCAGGTATATTACAGTCTTGCAGACTCACAGTAGAATTACAGCAGAAAAACTTCCAAAGAATGAACCTATTTTGAAGGAGAAGATAATAATTGTCCCAAGTCACTCTGAAGATACCTTGGAATAGTTTGAGGTTTATCTGTCAATACCAACAGGAGAGCTGTCTGCTGATGCGTTTCAGTCTCAGACATTACATACAAATAGTTGGCAATCCAAAAAAAGTCTCATAATAGAAATATCACTGTGTGTTTATTGAAGGCAGCACTCCTCTGTAGGCATGGTAACTTCTCCCTCTCTCATTATTGCTAACCTAAAAACCACAAGCTGGTGCTGATACTTAAAAATGGCAACTGGATAAATAAGCTCTCAGATCATTTAATACAACTGAAAGCTCACATTTAAATTCTAGGGAATCTGATGGAAATGCCCCATATCTAAAAAAAAAAACCCCAACCATATAAACATTTTTAGGAGCAGTTATGTCAAACTGCAGACTTATAAAGAGCATACAAAGAGATTTAAAAATAAAAGTTCTGCACTACCTCAAAAGTCCCCTGGTTCTGGAACAGCTCACAGCTAAACCTCTTGCATAATGAGAATATTAAGGAAACCTGAAAGGTTATCACCCTTATATATCAGAAACTGCACCATCACAATTAACCTTCAGGAAAACACTTAAGAAGGAGGGTGTGACTTAATTGGTAATAATTAAGTATTTTAATCACAATCTACAGGACAATTCCATGAAAACAGGCACAGAGGTAAAACATTAAAAATAATGTACGGGCGGCAGCGATATAGAAAGATGCTGAAAGGCATCATCTCATACTGTGTGGGAGATGGCAATGGTAAACTCCTCCTGTATTCTACCAAAGACAACCACGGGGCTCTGTGGCCGCCAGAAGTAGACACCGACTCAACGGCACACTTTACCTTTTTTAAAACTAACCCAATTTGGGGTCAATTTGTAGAAAAATGTCTGAAGAGCATGTTTAACTCAAGCC
Organism: Hemicordylus capensis; assembly: GCF_027244095.1. Classification (NCBI taxonomy): domain Eukaryota; kingdom Metazoa; phylum Chordata; class Lepidosauria; order Squamata; family Cordylidae; genus Hemicordylus; species Hemicordylus capensis. Next base: position 183,633,185 of record NC_069657.1, on the reverse strand, counting down.
TTGGCCATATTATTGGCCAATACATCTGAAATGTTTAACAAAATGCAGCATTCATTAAACAACAAAAAGTATTAAATAAATTAGGGAGATGCGGAAGAGCAGTGCAGGTGTTTTAGGTAGAGTTGGCCCTGCCTCGTGACCCTGGTGTTGGCATCAGGGGGCTGGGACAGAGGCTTCCTGGGGTTGCCTCAAACAGCACACGTCCTAAAGCCAGCTCCTATCTTTCCTTTGTTTTTATCCAATCATGTCTTCTCCTTTCACTGGTGCTACTTAGGGCTGCACGCAGATTAACCATGGAACTCATTTGTATACAATGTATTATACACGTTAGGGATGTGTGGATCAATTCATGTCTGAATCTATTCAACTCTAATCTGATTCAAGTGATTCAACCTCAAATCAAATCACCCTTGGGCACACTGACTAGATTTGAGGTCGAATTAAACCACCCTAGATTCAAGCTTGAATAGATTCAGCAATTCAAATCGTCATTTCATCCCTGTAATGCCAGCCCTCCGAGCTTGCCTGCTACTCTGGTTGGTTCCTTTGCACTATCTCATGATTGGCTGGTGATCTCAATTGCTTTTTGGTGTGGATTTTTGGTTGTGAAATAACTTCTTCATAGGGAATACCTAGGAAGAAGTTATTTCACAACCAAGAATCCACAACAGAACATTCCTATAAATTCACCCCTTTGCCCGACTTCTTTGGGGGGTTGGGTGGTAGGGCCCCAAAGGGGTGAATTTTGGTGCTCCCTAACCCTTAAAAATTAGGCCAGATCAATTCAAACTTGAATCAAATCAAAACAAATATGAATCAATCCCAGATTCGATACAGCAGATTCGAGCTCAAATTGAATTAGGCTGATTCTATTCAAACTTGAATCAAATCACAAAAATTGATTCATGCACAACCCTAATATAGGTAGCACTAAAGAAATGTATTTTTTAAAGAGACCCGTTTCACAGATCACACTCTAAAGCTGCAGTAAATCACATGGAAGAATAAATTAAACTTGCCACAAACCAGGCAGTGTCTTATAATGTACAAATGTAATGAGAAAAGTGGGGTGTGCAAGCTATAGATTAATCCAGACAACTACCCTTTTTTGCACTGCCTGTTATTTGTTATAGAGTGGGGAAATAGCCATTTTAAAAGTGAACATTTCAGAGCTTGGGAAGGTACTGAAGAAAGCTACAAAAAGAAATGATCAAGGATATTGAGCATCTTCCCTATAAAAACAGCTTAAGAGGTTAGGACTTCTTTAATGGCATGCTAGTGTGGAGTCACTAATTATCAAATTATGAGAGGGTTGGAGAGAAACTCACTCTAAATACTCTGCCCCAATTTGAAATCATAGTCCCAGCTCACTTTCCTGTTAAGGCAGAACTCTGTTTGGTCCATGGGTGAGGTGGGGTGGGAGGCTACCTCCAGCATGACTCCTTGTAAACTTCCCATTGGCATCTGAGTTGGAACCAAGATCCAGCAGACAATTCCCTTTAAAGTTAAAGATTGCTCCCTTTATCATCTCACAACATCCAATTTACTGGAGGTTGAAATCTGCAGATTAAATTATTTGTGGGGGGGGGGGTTAAAAGTCTCCCCCCATGTAATTCCAGGTGGAGGTACCACATGTGCATAAGAATCATGCAAATACAAAGTTCCAATACAGCAAGGAACAAAAATCAAGTGCAACAAAAGGGTCACACAGAAAACCTCTTCTTTATCAAAAGGGATCCTTCCACCTCCTGTTATTCCCTTCCCCTAGGTAAGGCTTCTTTTTTGGGAGCAAGGGTAGAATGGTGAAGAGGGATGTTAAAGCAATTGGGCATTTTGAGCTCAAAAAACCCTTGGTATTTCAATCATCCAACAGGACTGCTTGAAAAACCCAGCTGATCTTCAGGGTAAGCAGCATAGTGTTCACACGTCCTTAGACAAACATCCCCCCCCCCAAAAAAAAAATCCTCACTGGTTATTCACCATAAGGGGGAAAATACTGCAAATGAGTTGGGAATGACCATCCAAACAAAAGGAAGAGTACAAAAGGAAGCGATCCCTCAAAAAGAACCTCTACTGTAACTGTTTCACAATTAATATTTTCTCCTGCTAATGGAGCAAAGAGGCACCTTTTAATGTGATGATTCTTTTATATTTAGCAGGGGGAGAGCAACTGCTCCTAACGAACCTCAGCACAACATCTCAGTAGTGCCTGGCATTTCATTTTAGACTGTTTCTCTTTGGAACAAGAAGCCCTCTGATTTCTTCTATGTTACCTGCTTTGAAAACTTGATGAAAAATGTGGAATATGCCATGCCTTCTTTGTCATGAATCCTGTTGCCTATAAAGATCATCCGGAGAGGCCCTGTTACGGTTGCCACCAGCTTGTTTGGTGGCGACACAGGACCAGTTTCTCTGTGGCTGCCCCGGGGCTTTGGAATATGCTCCCTGTCAAAGGAAGAGCATCTCCATCTCTGATTGCTTATAGGAAGACCCTCAAGACAATCCTGTTTTATTGTTTTTATCCCATGAAATTGTTAACTTTTTATTCTGCTTAATTGTTTTTACTCTGTTTTATATTTGTTGTGTTTTGAATTGTGTACACCACCTAGAGACACACATATCAGGTGGAATCTAAATATAACAAAAACAACAACAGACAATTAATAGGCAGCTTCTGAAGCCACGTGAACTGTTCCACTGTGTTTACTCCAGCATCACCCCTGGATATGAAAAATAACCAAAAGCAGTTAAAATATGTAGAGATGTTTCCAGTTTCCACTCTTTTTCTCTTTGACTAAACCAGATGTCCCTTTACCACATTTGATTTCAATTATCTGAGTTAAGAAGTTACTTGCCAACTTTTTTATATATGGAAACACTTCCATGAAAAATGGCTTTCCCACTTGAAAGTGAGGCAGTAATGAGCTCCATGAGGGGCTTCCAAAAGCATGTACATTGGCCACAAGGCATCCTGTAGTCCATACAAATTACTTAAGGACAAAATACTACCCAGCCTTGAATGCATCTAAAAATATATATATTTCTGCAATTATATGCAACTACTTATATTCCAAAACTGTTTTTCTATTACACTGAATTGGTGTCAACAAAATTACATATTATACAACCATTCTACAAAGAGGTAAGAGCTGTAGTGACATTTGAAACAGTAGTTAATATACCAAACACTATACATAGAAAAAGTATATAAATATGAGATTCAGGCAAATGTATTTTTAAAAAATCAGCAAAAAAGCAACTGATTGTACACCAAAAGGAAAATAACCCCTAACTTTCATTCTTCAAAATATATAGTGATGGCCAAGTCACCATATTGACTTTGTTCTCTCAATCAAAAGAATACACTATCAGCCAGGACCAGAAAGGACAACTCACTTGCTAAATTTCAAGACTGTGCCAAAAATTAAAGAGCTTCTATCAACTTCAATGGGGAAAGATTTCTGCAACTGAAGATTAATTTGGACATTAAAATATTCTCCAGCAATGGTGTAAACATATGTTCTCACAGCTATTATTCCACAAGAAGAGTGTTACAACACTTTAAAAGCAATTTTTAAGTTCAAGTTCCTTTGCACACTAAGATGTTCAAGTGACAGAGATACGTACAGAATACAAATTGTGATCTCACTGGATTTCTTACAACCGAGTTCAGTATGTTCAGAACTGCACACTTTGGCAGAGCAGATTAGAAAACTGAAAACACCAAAATATGGTAGCTGACATGCTGACTAATGAATGGAAACACTTCAAAGGACTGCAGGGATGCACCAGGAGCCCTCATACAACTTCCCCAGTCCCGCTGCATGCCCATGCCAGAGCCCTTAGAATTCAGAGCACTTTTCACGCTGAGGGAGCACTGACCCTCAGCAACTTGTTTTCGATCTTGCAGAGGCCTTTTGGAGTGCAGAGAGCACTCCAAACTCTAAGAGTTCTGGCACAACAGCATGCATACAGAGGCACTGGGGGAGTTCCTCACGCAATGGTCCTCATGGCGTCTCTGAAGTCCCTCGAAGCATGCCCACTTTGTTAGGCAGGATGTCAGCCAGTATTTTTAACGAGGCATTGCGTTGCTATAAAATATTTTTAGTCATGAACTACTTAGCAAAGATCTTTGTTGAACTTGAATAAAAACTGGCATGCGGTGAATTCTAAAGGAAAGTTTATTCCAGTATGCCAGAGATTATTAAACACTCCTATCCATCTATGCAATTCAGCACAATAGTAAAATTAAATATTCAACAATGAGACACACAAAACTCTATTTCTCTGTCCTTCCCCGGAAGCCAAACGTTTTTGCTGAATCAGGCTTCCCTTGCCTTTGGCAACTGAGCTGGCTGAATCCGTTAAAGTGATGACAAACTGATCATTCCATACTAAAACAATCCATCAGGCATTTCAAGTTTTAGCAAAGACAGCAACTTGATGCAGCTACATCCTATATAATAAAAGGCTAAGTGAGTGGCCGTGGCTTTGGAATGTTGGGGATCTGCGTCCCTGCCTCCCTGGGCTGTTCTGGGCCTGCGCGAAGCGCAGGCCCAGAAGAGCCCAAGGGACACAGGACCTCAGACACCAGTGTCCCACAGCCACAGGTGGCCATTGAGCCCAAGGGACACAGGACTGCAGACACCAGTGTCCCACAGCCATGGGCGGCCATTAGCCGGTGTGTGGCGGCGGGGGAAAGTGGCCGAGTCGGCGGCAGAGCCGCCGCCTCGGCCATGAGCTGCGGCATGGCGAGAGGAGGCCAAGGCAACCAGAAGCGGCCGCCCTGAAAAAGGCGAGGGCAATGGCGGCGGGGGAAGACCGAGATGGGGGACAGGGAAGCTGGGCGAGGTGGCAGCGAAGCCACCAACGAGGCCCCCGCCCGCTCACAGCCGCCGCCGCCTGCTCACCCGCCCTCCCAGCTGCCCAAAATCACCTTCCCCGCTCCCCCCCAAAAAAGATTAAGGGCCAAAATGGCCCATGAGAAGGTCGCCGCCCCCGCCTATCGCCCTCCCAGCTGCCGAAGACCACCTTACCCGCTCCAGCCCGAGGGAAAAGAGAGGAGCTCACGAGCAGAGCTCCTCTCTGTGCTAAGTCACTGCTCAAACTGCCGCTATGGATGCAAAGGACGCCTATTGCGTCCATTGCGACAGTATGGGCAGCAGCTTAACACAGAGAGTAGCTCTGTTCCCGAGTTCCTCTCTTCTCCTTCGGGCTGGAGCGGGTAAGGTGGGCTCCGGCAGCTGGGTGCGCGGGAGGGCGATAGGCGGGGGCGGCCACCTTCTCATGGGCCATTTTGGCCGTTATTCATCCACCACCACCCCAAAAAAAGTAAAAGCAAAATAAGGAAGAACAAAAACAGAGACAACAACAACAAAAAACAAAACAAAAAGAGAGAGGGGACAAGGGGGAAAAAAAGAGACAGAAAGAGAGAGAGACAGAAAAGACGGGATAGAAAGCTAGCGCCCGTTATCATAACGGGCTTAAAAATACTAGTACAATATAAAATGGTAGGGAGAACTGATTTATTCTCAGGTTTGGTCAACAAATCAGTGGATCAACTGAAGCAAGCATTTGTCATACAACTGATGGGCTTTTGCATTATTCTCTGTATACACTCCAAGAATGTATTATAAATGCAGTTGTTAAATGGGGCCAGTTAAATGTGACTTATCCTAATCCTATTAGAGGCTCAAACTGCTTTACCTCCTTTTTATACACACTGTATTAAGAGTGGGGAAGAACAACTGAACATGACTAATTTATTCAGCAAGTCAAATCTTACTTGCTCTTCAGTTTGTGACTTGTCCAGTTAATGTTATTTATTCACTGATTACAATTATGCCCTAATTACCATGGCTTACATTTGCTCTGTGTGTCTGTGTGTGTGTGTGTAATAATTCATTACTAAAGTACCAGTAATCCCAAAAATTCAGCTGTACTTACTTTGTTACTTGAATCAAATGCTAGTTTTAATTTTAGTTTGAATCTGCTTTTAAATGGCTTTTTATTTTAATCATGTTTTTGTATTTTATTTTAATGTAATCCATCCCGAGCCACTTTAGGAAGATGGTATTAGGAAGATGATTAATTAAAACCAAAAAAAAAAAACAACCCAAGCAATTTTGCAAATTGATGAATATTCTAAATTATTTGCTAACAAAGTATGCTATTCCATTAACTATCTGGGCCGACATTCTCTGCAGCTCTCTGGGCACAGAAGGAGGGATATAGGTCTGCAAGGCTGCTTGTGCAGAGAGGAGAATGAAGAAAAGATTTTTGCATCTCTCCTCTTTCTCTGAAAGCCCTTTCCATGTGTGTTAATATGTTCCTGAGGGCCATGCAACCCTTGTTTCTGGGTATGTGTTTTTTAAGAAAAAGTAATATTTTTTTTGTTATGCTTTCTTCACAATGACAATAAAGCAAGAAGCAAGCAAGTTTAGGGAAGAAAAATCTTTCGAGCAAATATTGCTTCTGTTTTGTAAAGAAAAAAAAATCTTTAAATGAATTAACTAGGATTAAAAGCAGAGTTAACTGAACATGACCCAAAAGAAACTCTGTGTTAAGTACACTAATCCATCTGCCACCATCAATATTTTTAACTTACAAAATAACGGCTTCTCTCCCAATGCAAAGGTTCTCATACAACAATAATGAGATATTGACACAACATTGTCTTTTTGTCGTGTTGACCATTAGCAACTGACCAAATAGACTTGAAAATCAACTTGAAGAGTTGCTCTTTTGGGATCTCCTAGACCCAAACTTCCATCTGGTAGAAACCAAGTCAGAAAGCACTTAGAACTTGAATGAAGTTGGTCTTTTTGAGCCTGTCCATGTCTGACGAAAGTTTGTTGGGAAGCAAGGAGCTCTGAACAGGGACAATGACTTTGTCACTTCTAGCTAGATGGTTCAATTTCAGCAGTCATCTATTCATTAATATTGGAAGATCCTAAACCATATTTAGTAATTACAAATCAATCTCCATAAGAAAATGTATCCCATTTAAATTGTGATTACAGACACACACCAAACTATGAGCTTACCCCTTAGAGCAGGCAGCAGGGACCTCTCTTTCTTGTCATCACATTTGTTACATTCACTGAAGTACAAGAGCAGAAAGACATCCACAAGTACCCACATCAGAGAAGTGGCAAGAACCACCTTGCAGTAAACAAATCTCCTCATTCTTTATTTAGTTATTAGTTAGCACACTGTAGTAGAGACCGGAACTGTTTCGATGATACATCCAAGCCAAAGACGCTGGCATGAACACCAAGTTGAGAACATCCCACTGAAAATTAAGAAAGGAGGAGAATGGAATTAATTAGCAAGTAAACCATGTCATCCATAGCAAATATTATTGCAACCCATTTGCCTTTTCAAAATGGAAGGCACTTCTATTGCTTTCTATAGCATGCAAGAAAATAAGATCATGTAACAGACCCACAAATATTTTCAGGTAGAAAAGTCCAAACAGCACATAGGACAAATGGATCAATGGTTACTTAGAAATCTTTCATTTTCACACTGTACATATCATCAAACAGTAAGATGGCCAACAAACCTTTATAAATACATGAGCTAGCTTGGAAGGCAACAAGTAATGAAGAAACTTAATCTGAGGGTCCAATGAGATCTCACGCTATAGAGCATCTTGACACAGTAGCACCTGACCACAAAGCTGACAAATTTTAGAGCATCTTCACTAGGTATGATAAAAAGTGCAGTCTGGGTGCATCTTTCCGCATGCTTACAATTATGTGCAAATGGGCAGGTGTGGCATACCAGCAACTACATTTTCAGGCTTCTATTAAGAGAGTTTTGCAGCACTTGATCAGATCCCCCCCCACTCCCCATTATCACCCATACCTGAAGCTATATCTTATCAGATACCAAGAAGAGCATTATTTGATATTGTTACAACTACCGTATTTCATTTTCTAGACAGGAGCAGTTTTCAAGAAGGAGGAAATGCTCTAAAAAACCTATTCAAATATCAATGTATGGGTAGGAAAATGTCTGCCATAAAGATATTGATTTTAAAAAACAGGATCAAAATATGGTCTTCCAGCTTGTTTAGACTTGTATCTTATTATATTACTTCACTTTGGTGCACTGCCACACCCTCACATCAGCTTTTCTAGAAAGCAGTTTCAGGAAGATTCCACCTGCGGAGCGACTATGTCCTTGTGACACATGGCAGGTTGAAACCATAGCACATGTTCTCCTCTTCTGCCCCTTTTACAGAGATAGTCGTGCCAACCTCATCCTGCCAGTACTCCTCAAGTACCATGGTCAAACAAGTAAATTCTATACCTTGCCCCTCCTCTCGGATGAAGACCCCACCATCACACACAATACTGCAAAGTTCTGTGCTGCATCGTGTAGAATCCGCAGGGCCATGACAGCTCTCGCCTAGAAGGACCATGGGCTGAGCCTACAAAATATAATCTTAGCCTCAGCTCTCACACAAGCTATTGCAACCTCCTTTTATTTGCATATTTTAATTTTTCTAATTTATTTTTAAACACTCTTAATTATTTTTAAGTACTCTTTTACACGTAGAGCCGTTCTGGCCAACTGTTGACTAGGATGCAGACTTCTCTCTTGTAGACAGTCTCAGTTCTATTTTAAATGTTATATTTTAAAATTTTTCCACCTTATTACTACCCTACACTTTTATAGCTTCATAACTCTAGTTTTATATTTTATATTGTACCCATCTGTACCTCACATATTCTACTACTAGTCTCATATTACTGTATTTTAATTTACTATCTACTGTGAGGGGACACTCCCCACCAAGTCGTGCTATGCTGCCTCATCATGGTGGAAGGGTGAGCGAAATATGCCGGGAGGTATACTCCCAGTAGGGTCGCCCAAAGCGCCCAGCTGCCCATCTAAAGCAAGCAGGCAACTATATTGGGCAGCAGCAATATAGGAAGGTGCTGGAGGCGGACAATCACTTCAGTGACAATGACAATGGTGCTTGAGAAGACTTTTGAGGATACCATGGACAGCCAGGAAAACAAACAAATGGATCATACAACAAATCAATCCAGAATTTTTACTCGAGACACAAATGACTAGGCTCAAACTATCATACTTCAGACACATTATATGAAGATCCAGCTCCCTTGAGAAGTCCATAATGCTGGGAAAAGTGGAAGGAAAGAGAAGAAGAGGACGACCAGCAGCAAGGTAGATGGACTTGATTACGACAGCAATGAATGCACCACTGAGAGACCTTCAAGGCCAAGTTGAAGACAGATCATTCTGGAGAGAATCTATCTATGTGGTCGCTAAGAGTCAACACCAACTTGTCAGCACTTAATCAATCAATGAAGTCACTTGATCAATTAACTTTGCCAAAGGTAACTCTACAAATTTAAGTCAACTTTTACTATACCCTCCTCAGGTGACGTCTACCTGAGAGCAGGCCCACAGCCATCCTAAATGTCTTCGGGGGACAAAATTGGGGGTAGGCCAGGTTATATTACCTTTTAAGAACAATTTGCAGCCTGGGCACTTATACTGAAGTAGTGCAAAAGTCAACAGAAATTGCAATTTTCTAAAGCAATGTCTTTAATAAATTCAATAAAAATTCACATCATTAAAACAGTAAGTGCGTTTCCTTAAGCAATTACAGCAGGAGTATGCTTATCAAGGGAGGAGAGCTGCTCTAAGGGAGGAGACCCGACCTTGTGGTAGCAAGCATGAATTCTCCCTTTTGCTAAGCAGGGTCTGCCCTGGTTGCATTTGAATGGGAGATTACAAGTGTAAGCATTATGAGATATTCTCCTTAGGGGATGTGGCCACACTGAGAAGAGCACCTGCCTGCTTACATGCATAAGACTCCAAGTTCCCTCTCTGGCATCTCCAAGATAGGGCTGAGAGAGTCTTCTGCCTGCAACCTTGGAGAAGCTGCTGCCAGTCTGTGCAGAGACTACTAAGCTATCTGGACCAGTGTCTGACTAGGTGTATGGCAGCTTCCTATGTTCCTATCTATACTCCATTTATAACAAATAAAAATCCACCTAGTTTAGAACTGTGAACTGTTTTCGTTAAACTACAAAAGAGTATTGTTATTACCTAAATAAAGCACGGAGATAGAAGCATGGCTTTCCTCACAAACTCTGCCTCCAGAAGTCTCACCCACCCAACCTACAGCTGATTGTTGGTGGGGGGGGAGCAACATCCTAGCTTTCTCCATGCTCTGTCTGGAGAGCCTCCAAATGGCTGTGGACGCAGGGGGAGAGATTTGCACCGGCTGGCACAAGCAGGCAATTTAAAAGTTAACACCCACCCCTGCACCAGCCCAAATACGGGGGTAATAGTGCCCCGGATGGGGGGGGACTTGGTAGGGGGGATGGACACCCCTTGGCTACAGCCTGCCTGAGAGTAGAGCAGAAGAGTATATTGGAGCTGGTTGTGGCAGATTATCTCTCTGGGCTGGGCTTCAGAGTTCTAATTCAAGGAGGAACATGCAAGACTGTTTACAGAAGGTGCTCCAAACTTCAAAAAGTGACAAGATTATGAAGGACAACACATGCCCTTTCTCAGCTGTGTACAAATGTTGCCAGCACATGAAATGCAAATCCTTCTAACATTAGTGCAGAACTTGCACTGCAATGTGCATGTTCTTCAGTAAACTTAGATTTTAGAAGTCAGTCCAACTGTAGGAACACTTATTTCCTGAAGAAACTTTAAAAAAAATTGTCTTATATCAGAAAATGATTTCAGATATTTCCTGTTTGTTACACAGTCTTATTTTAATCAACACAACCTTGCCAAGAGACCACATATGACCCCCATCGGAAATCTGTAGCTTACTACCATTTATGAACCAAGATTCTCATTTGTCTTGCACTTGAGAATTTCCTTCATAGATACAACAAAATGTGCATAGGAATCTCAGAGACTGCAATTTAGTACTCTGTAATAATCCGTGAGTTGCACACCTTAATACATTCTCACACACACGTGGGCAACATTTACTGCATAGCTGGAAAATGATAACCAAGGATGTGCAATTCGATTTGATTCGGGTCAAATCAGGGGCAATTCACTGATTCAACCTCAAATCAAATCAGCCTCGAAATAGAGGGCCTGATTTGGGGTTGAAGGGAATCACCTCGGATTTGACTTGAATGATTTGGGCAATTTGAGCACCATTTTGCCGCCAATTTTGCTGGGAAAACACGACTCAAAATGGTAGGGAGAGCTGGTCTACCAATTGGGGTCAGTGCATTAACCAGCCCTCCGATCTGGATTTAGCACCTCAGCCCACCTAGACCAGTCCTCCAACATGGGTTGACATGCTAAATCCAGAGCGAAGTAACCTCCAACCCCAGTTGGTAGACCAGCTCTCTCTGGGGAAAAGGGCCATTTTAAGGCCCATTTTCCCAACAAAACTGGCCTCAAATTGGCATTTGAATCACCGAAATCATTTTGGGTGATTCATTGAGACAGTTTGACAAATCAATTCAATGATTCTGCTATTGAATCTTAAATTGAATTGCAGAATCTGATTTGTGCACACCGCTAACAATCACATAATCCCTACCAAGATGCTATAGATGTTGATGACACAAGGAGCATTTGTATGCAGGAGCATTCAGTTAAATGAGTCCTCACCTGAACTCTGAAGTAGCATATCTCCAAGATGTTTACTACCTCTGTGAGAACCTCTTCCTTACCAGGCAAGGCTACAACACCCGGGGCTTTTTAGTTTAGAAAAAAAGATGAGTATGGGGAGACATGACAGAGGTCCATAACATCAATCAGGGCGTGGAGAAAGTGGATTGAGAGAACCTGACCCCTGCTAACTGGGCAAAGAGGCACCTTTTACTGTGGTGATTCTCTTTATTTAGCAGGGGGAGTGTAACCGGCCCTATCCACCCCCAGCACAGTACTTCCAGTGACTGTTGCTGGTGTCTATCATGTTTCTTTTTAGAATGTGAGGCCTTTGGGGACAGGGTTCCATCTTATTTGTTTGTTATTTTTCTGTGTAAACCTCCCTGAGCCATTTTTGGAAGGGCGGTATAGAAATCAAATTATTATCATTATCATTATTATTATATCATAATGGTTAACTTTCATTTGCTGAGGAAACTTCTGAAGACACCTCACATTTTAAACATGGGATTCATTATATAATAAGGCATATTCTTCAAATTAAACAGCAAGCATCCTCACTGGTTAGTCAGGACTACACATCACTGAAATTAATGAGACTACTCATGACTAACTTAAGTCTCATTAATTTCAATGGGACTTGGTATAGATGTTGCCCAGTAAGATTTATTCAGCTTGCAAGAACCATTTGTGTGATCAGCAACACCATGCTGGGCACACAAATGGCACCCGTGCATGCATGAACACCATGTGCATCCTGGTACCATGTGCTAGGCCTGCGGGGGAGGAGGGGAGTACCATCACAGCAGGAAGCTGTATGCTGCAGCAAAAAGCAGGTAGGACCAGGTCTCTTCCTTTTTAAAGATCCCACTTGCTGCTTCCCCCCCCCCCCAATGGTGGTGCCAAACCTGTGCACAAACTTTGGTTCGTGCAAATCCCTACTCATATATTCCCTCTCCTGCCCCGTTCCTACTCACTTCACTGTAGAGAGACAGTAGCTACTAAACAGGGATCCTATGCTTATTTGAATGCAGGATCTCCCTCTGAGATGAGATCTCTCTCAAAGATATGGCAATATCCTGAGCCCAAACAAATACAGCTTCTATCTCCCAGTTCCTCATTCTCTCCTACTCAGAGAGAAGGGGGGGGGGGGCGTGTTGTATCCAAACCTTGAATGAGTGGAAGAAAGCTCATGCAAGGGAAATTTCCTACTTCCCAAAATGTGTGTCTGCCCTTTTTTCAGCAATCCCCATACTCAGCCTGCAGGCTTCCCATCCCACCCAACACCATTCCCTGGTCTTGTTGTAGCAAGCATGACTTGTCCCCTTAGCTAAGCTGAGTCTGCCCTGGTTCCATATGAATGGGAGACTAGAAGTGTGAGCACTCTAAGATATTCCCCTCAGGGGATGGAGCTGCTCTGGGAAAAGCAGGAGGTTCCAAATTCCCTCCCTGGCATCTCCAAGATAGGGCTGAGAGAGACTCTTGCCTGCAACCTTGGAGAAGCCGCTGCCGGCCTGTGAAGACAATATTGAGCTAGACAGACCAATGGTCTGATTCAGTATATGGCTGTGTCCTATGTTCCTAAGTATCCCCTAATCCTCAGGAGCAACATTTTGGAGACAAAGGAGGCTGCTGTGAGGAGGGGATGGGAAATTCCCTTGCAAAAACATCTTTCCACTCAAACAAGTTCAGGATACAACCCAACCCAATGACTAGAGGGAGCATGCAAGCCCGAGGCAACTCTTCATCTCACCCTAGAGTTCCAAGGAACAACTGAATAAACCCAAAGAGTGCCTGTTCACTGTCTGTTTTGTAATGAAGTTACAAAAGCTCAGGACATCGTGTTTTGGCTATCACAGAAGAGATTGTAGTATTGAAAATACATTCTGCTCTCTTACAGCATTTTGAACACAGGGAACTTGCAACCTCCATGAAATTATTTCAATACAATACTCTTGCCATAGGGGAATTGTACTAGACAGACACTCCTAAACCTATTTTTCACAGAGTGAAAAATACACAGATTGATTCACAGAAAGAAGGATGCAGTAGACTACTAGGTGCCGAAGCAATTTCAACACAGTATGCAGCCTGTTAGGTTCATGACTCTTAATTTCCTCTTCACTATATTATTAGATGCCTTGGGCCAACATCCCAAGATACACTGGCTGCTAGCCCAAAGGTTCAATTTATCCAGTCTTTGGCTTTGAACAATGCCATTTTCAAATGTCTTTAAATACTTTGTAACTGAATTTGATGCAAAGGAATTTTAGGTTTTCTAATATAAAATATCTGGGCAGGGAGAAGGTTGCAAATCTACCAGGACACAGTTAGACATAAGAGACAGTGGCTGACATCCTGAACAACAAAGCACTGGTTCAATGGGAGACACACCAGTGCTTCTGAAGCATTCTAGATTAGCACTGTGTGTGTGTGTTTATGTTTTGGGGGAGGTTCCAACAGCCTCCCCTTACCTGGAAGCTCCTAGTGTCATCAAAAACTATGTCCCTGAGACCTGCATGACCATCAAGGACATGTTTTCAGGTTGCACAGAAAGTTTCCTGGGGAAGCAGAGGTGAGATGAGCCAGTGGTGTAGCTGAACATTTCAGAAACACCGCTGCTTTGTTAATCAAAATGTCAGCCACTGAAAATAGGTCAGTTTATTCTAACCATCAGGGACCAGATTTAAAGCAGGGGGGTGGCAGTGGGGGGAATCTGAACTGGCAATTTAAACTCAAAATGAAGGGTGCATCTTGGAAATTTTGTGCTTCATAATTGAAGGAACTGAAGAAAAAGTACGTGAAATGGGGTTTTATAGATCTCATTATTGAAGAGCTATAAGCATGTTACTGGTTAAAATCAGTTAACAAGACAAAAAGTTTGAAAGCTGCATTGTAAAGAGGAGATAAATAACATCCTATATATGCTCTCTGTAGAAGGGCTCTTGCTTATAAGAGAAATCAATTTGCAGGCAGCATGGTCAGCTATGAAGATCATGTAAATCATGAGTCCTGAATGAAGGACAGGAGAATTACAGAAATAAATAACTATTCACTATTAGGGATGTGCAGCATGAAACATTTTCAACTCAAAATTGACCATTTCAAATGTTTCAAGATAGAAACAGAATGCCCTCCTAAAGAAGGGCCTGTTTCAAGCTCAGACCAGAACTGTCCCATTTCAATTGAAACATTTTGAGTGCCATTTTGGAGGCTTGTTTTTCCCTTGCTGGCTGGTTTTCTGGCACTTGCTTCTGACCGGCTTGCAATCTCCTTCCTTCTTAGTATTCAGTACCCCTAATATTCATTGAACCACAGGAGGTGGCTTGAAATGTTATATGAGAAATCCTAATCTACCAGGTGTATACTATATGAATGACAGTAGATACTGTGTAAGAAGGAGAATGCAGTTCTTCAGCAGAAGTCTGGGGGAAAATGTTCTTTAGGTCTAAGAAAGAAACATTGCATAACAAGCATGACTTGTATCCTTAGCTAAGCAGAGTCTGCCCTGGTTGCATATGAATGGGAGACTTGATGAGTGAGCACTGTAAGATATTCCCCTTAGAGAATGGGGCCACTCTGGGAAGCGCAGAAGGTTCCAAGTTCTCTCTCTGGCTTATCCAAGATAGGGCTGAGAGAGATTCCTACCTGCAACCTTGGAGAAGCCGCTGCCAGTCTGTGTAGACAATACTGAGCTAGATGGACCAATGGTCTGACTCAGTATATGGCAGCTTCCAATGTTCCTAGTTGGCTTGTTATCATACAAATCAAGTGTTGACAACTGTTCCCCCACTGGGTGGGGGGAGGGGAAACATAAAAGAAGGGAATTTCAAATTCAAAATGTATTTAAAAAGGGACTGGGAGGCAGAGAGAGCCCTTATACTGTGCCTATCTTGAAGAAGAGGATATATCAGGACAAGAAAGGAGGAAGGAAGGTTTGGTTTTTGTGGTTTTCTTTTCTCAGCATTGAGTAAAATATGCTGTGCTATTGCTGCTGTATCTATCTGGTTCTGCTGAATCTGAGACTGACAAAGGCAGAACTTGGGTGCCTGCCTTCTTTGAACTGCAGTTTACAAGATAGTGTTGTGGTAAGAAATGGACAGTCACAGCTGTATGTGTGTGTTGTAATATTTTCTTGGTGATTGCTGTGAGTTGAGCTCCATGTACAGCCTAGGAATGCTAGGAAGTAGGGGGACATAATTAGAGAGAGCAGCTTGTGCCAATGATGTTACTACAGCACAGGCACTATGGCTAGCAGTGAGTTCTGGGTCAGTGATTCTTTTTTGGTCATTTCTGCACAGTGTTTGAAATGTGGATTCTGTATTGGGAGGGACAAATTCCCTTTTACTGTGTGCTTCTGCAGTGTTTTTCAAGACAGGGATACAAAATATATTGCAAGTTGCAATGCAAAACTTCTGTCTGCACTCTGTGAGTGCAATATGTTCCAGCCATAGAAACAATAGGGAAACTCAAATCACCCCATGGTTCCCCATGTGTAGTTCCTAGGGAGACCAAAGTGGGTTATGTGGTAGGGCATATTGGCCACTACCTACCAACCAACCCACCAAAAAAATGGGAAAATGAGCAATTTTAAACAATTTTTTACCAACCCCCCAAACCCTCATAGGATTCTATGAGGGTTTGGGGGAAAAGGAAAGCAGCCATCATGCCCTCGCCCACTTGCCCATTTCTTTTGTGCATTGGGTGATAGGTAGCACCCATCATGCCCTCACCCACTTGCCCATTTCTTTTGTGCATTGGGTGATAGGTAGCACCCATCATGCTGTACCACACAACCCACTTTGGTGTCCCAAGGAGCTATGCATGGGGAACCATTGAGTGTTTTGAGTTGTTTCATTGAAACAGCTGGCTCAGCCACTGCTTTGATGAAACGTTTCAGCCATTTGTGTTTCATTTCAAGCTCAAAAGAGGAAGCAAAATCCATTTTGCGCACATCCCTACTCACAATATTGCCCTTAAATAGGATCATAATTGTTCTGTATTTATGGTTTAATAATATTTGAATAGAGAAAATGTACCTCCTAGACTGAAGTAGGATATAATCCTCCTATGGTAGTGTTCCAGTCTCATAAACTATTTGGCCTCAGTGAAGACCTTGTAGACATAACTGTACAGTTATGTCTTGTACATGCACATATGTACATACAGGGGTACACACACTTCAGTCCTGGCTACTTATTGCACATGACTACTTTTCATTCATGATGGATGAACTTCCCTCAGCTGGGTTCAGGATTAGCGGGATGTTTATAAACATTCTCGGACAACTCTTTGAAAAACCCCATCTAGTCTGAGTTCTCCTCTGGCTCATCATGTTGCTAACCTTTCTAGTTTTCCTTTCATTTCTATGACTGTCAGAATAGATCTCCATTTATCAGCTGTCCCTCAATGTTTCATCTACTTTTTATCCAAATCCTGGCAGCTCAGATAGACCTGCGCAGAACAGAATCCCTTAAAGGCCAATTGTGAAGATTCCAGGGAACTGTGCAGTTCCTGAGCTACTGGACAAGGGAACAGCTCAGGGAAGTTCCTGAGCCTTGGAAATAAAGTTGCTGTGCAGTCTTTGAGCCTGAATGAGCAGAACCTCAACAAGGCTCCCTTCTTATACATTCCTCTCTAAATACCAGTATTATACACTCCAGGGGTGTAACAAGGCTGGAGTGGGCCCAGAGACAAAATTTTAAAATGGGCCCCTCGCTGATACACACACACTTCACAATATACAGTCATGTGACTTGCCTCTGGGGGGCCCCTCGTGGCGTGGGGGCCCCCAGGCAGCCGCCTCCCCTTGCCTAATAGTAGTTACACCCCTGATATACTCCTAAGAACATAAAAACAGCTGGATCAGGCCAAGGCCCATCTGTTCCCTGTGTTCCTTATTGTTCAGCATCCTGCTTCACACAGTGGCCTACCAGATGTCACAGGAAGCCTACAGGCAGGAGTTGAGGGCATACCTTATCTCCTGCACTTATGATCCTGCAACTGGTATTGAGAGGCATCCTGCCTCTGCGGCTGTAAGTGGCCTATAGCCCTCCAACTAGTAGCTGTTGATAGACCTCTCCTCCATGAAGTTATTGAAACCCCTCTTAAAGCCATCCAGGTTGCTGGCTGTCACCACATCTTGTGGCAGAAAATTCCACAAGTTGATTATGCGTTGTGTGAAAAAGTACTTCCGTTTGTTCGACCTAAATTTCTTGGCAATCAGTTTCACAGGATGACCCCTGGCTCTAGTGTTGTGTGAGAGCGAGAAAATGTCTCTTTCTCTACACCATGCATGATTTTATAGACCTCTATCATGTCTCCCTGCAGTCATCTTTTTTCTAAACTAAAAAACCCCAAGTATTGTAGTCTTGCCTCATAAGAAAGGTGCTCTAGGCCCCTGGTCATCTGGGTTGCGCTCTTCTGCACCTTTTCCAGTTCTACCATGTCCTTCTTTAGATGTGGTGGCCAGAATTCTATGCAGCACTCCAAGTGTGGCCGCACCATAATCTTGTATAAGGACATTATAATATTAATGGTTTCATTTTCAATCCCCTTCCTAACAATCCCTAGAATGGAATTGGCCTTTTTCATTGTCGCACATTCAGTTGACATTTTCAATGAGCTATCCACCACGACCCCAAGATCCCTCTCTTGGTCTGTCACTAACAGCTCAGATCCCATCAGCATATACTAGATGTTGAGGTTTTTCGTCCCAATGTGCATCACATTATACTTGCCAACACTGAACCGCATTTGCCACTTTGTTGCCCACTTGACCAGTTTGGAGAGATCCTTTTGGAGCTCCTCACAATCGGTTTCAGAATTCACTAACTGAAAGAGTTTGGTATCATATGCAAATTTGGCCACCTCGCTGCTTACCCTTACTTCCAGATCATTTATGAATAAATTAAAAAGCACCAGTTTGAGTACAGATCCCTGGGGAACCCCACTTCTTAATTCCCTCCATTGTGAAAACTCTCAGTTTAAACCTACCCTCTGTTTCCTGTCCTTCAACCAAATTTCCAAAAAATCTCACAAAACCACAGGTACTCAGGTCACAATTGGTGAGACCTGCCACAATTTTCCCAGTTGTGGATACTCAAATCCACGACTGGGAAACCCACAGTTGGCAAGGGATGACTGTATTATTACTTTGCACGTTATGACTGTGAGCCAGGCTCCGAGTGCTGAAAAGTCTAAAAATCACACACACCTCCAAGCCCAGTAACGAAAGTTGGAGGAGCTCATAGTCCTTCAGACCACTTTCCTCCAGCTGCTGCAGGGTCCCAACAAGGGGAGCATACAACCTTCTGTACAAAGCTCAGAGACAGCAGGAGGCCTGGCAAGCAAAGTGCCATACCACCTACCTGCATTATTTACCTGCCAACCACTGTCACCGCTGCAAGGAGGCCAATGCTGGCCTGGAGTGTCTCCACAGAGATTCTCTAAGCCAGCACTCTACTCAATACACTTCCACTCCAGATCTCCCTCTCAAAGGAAGAGCAAGAAGCTGGAGTGGAGGAAGAGGATCCTGCCAGACAAGGCAGGCTCCTGCCCAGAAGAGCAGGAAGAAGGAAAGTGGGGCAGCTGGGGAGTGGGGAAACTGCTCAATGTACCATGCACACCGGGACGGAGGGCAGAAGCCGAAAGGGGACTGCAGCAAACAGTTCCAAATAAATGGCAGAGGGGGGAGAATCCACTTACAGTAAACTGGCTCCAGAAAACCCTATTGGTAGCAGCCCAATCTGTAATTTTTTATTATTATTATTTGTTTGCTTTATCAAAGAATTGTCCCTGCTTATCCACCTCATGACTCCTAGGAGCAATTATCTACTAAGGACAGAAAAATAGATAAAACAAAGCAGATGGACAAAGGCAACCAGTAGCTCTACTTCAACCTCAGGCTTTTTCTGCCTGTCTCCTGTTGGGAGAATTATTTCTATTCTGAAATAATTCAATGGTCAGAGGCCAAGTCTCACATGGCCATTTTTCATATTATAAGCATAACGTGTAACTAGGCTTTTAAATACACCTGCATTTTTCTATGCACATCACACCTTGTTTTTCTCATCCAAAATTGAAAAATATAAACACTTACAGTAGGTTTTTAAACATTATGTGTATCGTTATTGCACATTCTCACTTCCAAGCTGGATGTAACATCAAAGTGCTCAAATACCTGCTGCAAAAATCCTGTTATGTTTTGTGGCATGGTTTCCTGAAAAGCTACACCATTTTCCTATTTCTTGTCATAAGTACCCAATATCAGAATTTATTTCCTAGACATGCTGCTACCTATCTAGGAATGGACAATCGTGAGCAATGTTACATATGAGGGTACTTCATAATTGCCCATTTCTTTCCTACAATTATCTCAGGTGCCTGTCCCAAGAATTTAGGCAATATTTATGTAACATGCATGACTGTGAGACATTCCTCAATTGAATTCAACAGTGTTATTCCTTCCCTTTGTATGCATTTAACTTTCCTCAGCTGAATCCATCAACAGCTTGACTATGAGCCACTGCATTTGACAGCAGTTGCTTGGCAACAAAATTAGTAGTCCTCTCCATTGTACCTGTGGTGCCTGCATTCTCAAATTTTTGGTAGAGTTCGGTGATACTTCCAATACATATGGCTATATAATTTCACTTCACTGAGCACATAAGAGAATTTGTATGAAAGACACAAATGGAATTGCTTACATGACAGCATGCAAAGGACTGCAGATGTCAAATGGCTGGTGAGAGCCAGTGTAGACTAGTGACAAAGAAACAAAGGATGAAATCCTGTGCACACTTACTTGGTAGCACTGACCTCAATGGGACTTGCTTCAGCATAAACATGTATAGGATTGGGATGTGCACCAAGAGATGGTCAAATCTCACCTACAGCACACTTTCACTAAGCAGCCTTAGGCAAGCCACTAATCTCTCAGCCTCACTCTCCCCCTACACCCCACTTAAAAGATATACCTGAAAAATGCATGTGACATGTTTTGAACTATATAAATGCTCTGTATTTATTTTTTTATTAATGACGGTTGGATTCAAAGGTACACTTCATGCTGAAGGTGTCTTCCACTCATGAGATATTTTGCCACGTGCTAGAGCACCGAGTGAAAAACGCTTCTACATGTGGAAGCATGAGAACTACTATAGCAATGCACAGAACTTGCACAAGTTTTTGAGTGGCCTGGTGCTGTTATCTACTCAGGATACCTTGGGTCTAGCCCCTTGTGTCTGGGGAGGCTCAAGTCTTACTTCTAACTATTTCCTGGAAAGGTTGCTACTGGTTTCCTTTAAACTACTTTAGATAAAATCTTTAGAAAGATGTCTTATTTTATCCTGACTGTGGTACTCAGGGTTAAAAAGATAATATATTAATATGATGGGAAAACATCAAATCTCTCTTTCCAGGTTTTCCAGCAGTGAATGAAAACTCATTTTCTAATGGATGACACTTCAGTCATTTCTGTCTACAGCCTGCTTAAATAAGTTTAACAGGAACTACCATTATAGTGTAGGATAGTAAAACTGTACTTGATTGACTTGTTATTTATAAAGAGAGCAACAGTTGATAAGGTTACTTCAGTTGTCTCCCCAGACAAAGAGGGAAAGGAGATGTGCATTATAAATATTTATTCTGAAAATTATTTGTATTGTCTTTCTTCTTTTAAGTATTTATTTTATATGCCAACCTTCCAAAGGTGGCTCAGGGTGATTTACATTAAAATCAAAAATACATAACAATTAAGATTTTGGAAAAAAAATTAAAAGCTGATTGAAATTACAATTAAAACTAGATAACATTAAAAGCCAGGCTAAAAAGATGGGTCTTTAGGGCTCTCCTGAAGGTCTCCAAGGAAGATAATACTCTCATATACATGGGAATTATGTTCTACAACCTAGGAGCAACAACCGAGAAAGCCCAAACCCAAGTCTCCATCAGATGAACCAGCTGCATCTAAAGACAGACCCTCTCCTGATGATCTAAATGAGCAGTGGTTTTCTTGAAGAGAAATGTGTTCCCTCAGGTAACCCAGACCTAAGCCAGTCAGGGCTTTAAAGATAATAATCAGCATTTTGTACTTCGCCCAGAAACACATTGACAGCCAGTGCAACTGTTTGAAAACAGGCATAATGTGGTCTCTCTGGGACACCCCAGAAACCAATCTGGATGCTGCATTTCGAACTAAGTGAAATTTCCGAAATACATACAACCATCGTATTTGTTTGTTATTTCTCTTTGTAAACCACCCTGAGCCATTTTTGGAAGGGCGGTATAGAAATCGAATTAATAATAATAATACAAAGGCAGCCCTACATAGAGAGCATTACAGTAATCCAAACTGTAGGTTACCAGTTGGTGCACAACTGTTTTCAGGTCATTCTCCTCAAGAATGGAGTTGTTCAATCAGTCACAGCTTGTAAGAAGTGCTCCTGGCCTGAGGCAAATCTGAGGCACCAGGGAGAGACCCAGGTCCAAGAGCACTCCCAAGCTACAAACCTATTCTTTCTTAGGGAGTGTAACTCATCCAAAACAGGAAGTTCTATCCTGTCTTGCAGATTACAACCCACAACACCTCCATCTTGCTTGGATTCAGCTCCAGTTTATTATCCCTCATCTAGTCCATTACTGCCTGTAGGCAGAAATTTAAGGGGCTAATGCCATTTCCAGATGTTGATGACAAAGAGAAATAGATTGGGGTGTCATCAGCATATTGATAACACTCTGCATCAAATCCCCTGATGACCTCACCCAGTGGTTCATGTAGATCAGTGATTCTCAAACTTGGGTCCTCAGGTGTTATTGGACTTCAACTCCCATAATCCCCAACCAAAGGCCACTGAGGCTGGGGATTATGGGAGTTGAAGTCCAATAACACCTGAGGACCCAAGTTTGAGAATCACTGATGTAGATGTTAAAAAGCAGAGGCGATAGAATGGAGCCCTGGGGGACTCCATATAATATCTCCCATTTTGAATAGCAACTGTCATCAAGGACCACCATCTGAAACCTACCCAATACATATGAGCAGAAACACTGTAAAACTGTGCCGCCTATCCCCAAATCCCTCAGGTGATCCAGAAGGATACCATGGCCAATGAGAGAGCCAAAAGAACCAGCAGAGTCACACTCCATCTGTCACTTCCCTGGCTAAGGTCATCTATCAGGCCAACTAAGGCCGTCTCAGACCTATAGCTTGCTCTAAAGCCACTTTGAAATGGGACTAAATAATCAGTTTCCTCCAAGACCACTTGGAGCTGGTCAGCCACCACCCTTTCAAATCATCTAACCCAACCATGAGAGGTTGGAGACTGGACTATAATTATCCATCACCAGGGGATCCAAAGTGGGCTTCTTAAAAAGAGGTCTGACCACCACCTCCTTCAGACAAGATGGCATCATGCCCTCCCTCAGTGAGGTATTAATATCAACCAGAACAGCTCCAACAATCTCCCTGCAAGATGAAATCAGCCATGTTGGGCAAGGATTCAAAGAACAGGTGGTAAGCCGTACTGCTGCAAGCAGCTTATCCAGACCCTCAGGGGTCACAAACTGAAACTGATCCAATCTAATCTTGCAAGAGGGATTGCCAGACACCCTGGTCCTGCAGAAATATTGGAGTCCAGATCAACCCGAATGCAGGAGATTTTATCTGCAAATAACTCATTGAATGAAGCAGATTTGAAACAGAAGGGGTTTGAGTTAAAACCCTAACAATCCAGAACAGCTCTGCTGGACGAGAACTTGCAGAAGCAATGTGTGTAGAATAAAACCGTTCCCTTGCTGCACGGGTTGAAGTAGCAACATGCGAAGCCAATAGTTAATTCATGCTTAACATAGTTTAATATGGTACGTTTGCACTTTTTAAAATAAAAAAACCGAGCAATTTCAAAAACACTGACTCGCTTCACACGACTTGTGCGAAGCGCATGACAGGGTTTTGTGGGGAGAGCAGGCTTAGCCCTCTCTCCCCACAGATGAGCAGCTGCTCGTAGCTGGGCGGCCGGATCAGCCGCCCACATGACTGCCAGCTCCATCATGGAGTCGGCGGGGGCTGCAGGGATTAGGGGTCGTGTGGCCCCCGGAAGTTCCAGGATACCTCATGCAAGCACGCAGGGCATCCTGAAGAGACCCCCAGGCCCGGGAGGCTGCTTGCAGCCTCTCGGTCGGGGATCTACTCATGTATCGCCACGCACCACAGCAACACACAAGCAACAAAGTGAAGTTAACGGAGTGCTCGCTCTGTTAACCTCATTTAAGGGGAGGGTGCTTTAGGCAGGCTAGCCGCCTTGGGAGCATCAGGCTCGCCCGCGAGTCCAGTGGTTCCCATGCTCCATGGAAAGTAGGCTAAGCTACCTTAGCCCACTTTCCGTTGGTCGTGGGAATAGCCTCACTAACTGATCTCAATTTTTACTTCATAACATAAAGCTGCAGACTTAATGAGATTTTAGAAAATGGCATTTTTTAATACCTACGTCAAATAAACTGAATTACAACAGTCAGGAAGGAGTTTACTCTCTTTAACCTGAATCAAGGAAGGCAGACAAAACCTAAAGCCAAACCTACTATGTATATGATGCTCAGATGGACACGAAGCAAACCAAGACATGATGCAGGATTATGTGTACAAATAGGAGACTAAGCCACCTAGTGACACAGTTGGGAAGCAACCTGCCCAGAGAGCAGGAGGCTGTTGGTTTGAATCCCTTCCCCGCTGGTGTGTTTCCCAGACTATGGGGAACACCTATATCAGGCAGCAGTGATATAGAAGATGCTGAAAGGCATCATCTCAAACTGCGTGGGAGGAGGCAATGGTAAACCCCTCATGTATTCTACCAAAGACAACCACAGGGCTCTGTGGCCACCAGGAGTCGACACCGACTCGACAGCAGAACCAACCAAGTGACTATTATTACTAACCAAACCTTAAATTTATACTTCCTATTACCAGTAGTAGTAAGTACTCCTCCTACCATTAATGACAGTGCAGACCACTACCACCACTCCTTGCTCCACCGCTGTTTCTCTCTAGCATCTGCTAGGTATAGCAGGAATACTTGCAAGTTTTCCCATCTAAGAGCTTAAAAACCACCAATTTGTGTCCCACTTCACTTTGAAATGCAGTTTTAAAGAGCATAAAACTCGGAATGTCTAAACAATTAAACAGTAGCCTTTTGGAAGTGTTCTCTATTTTCTACACATTCATTTTCCAGCCAGTGTTTCACAGGTCAGTCTTATTTATCCATTTTATCTGCAGCAGCGTGAAGTAGAGCTTGTACAGCTGCAGCTAAAGCAGGATCTTACGCTTGTCAAGCAAGACACAGCCATCTGCCTCTGCTGCACAAACCTGGCAGCCGCTGCCAGCCCCACCTGTGTCCTTACTGTAAGAATGCTTTCTTACATGACACTTATTGGGACTGCTCTTGTATGGCATTTGTACACATATGTGATGTTGTCCACACAGGATTTAAGAAAAGGGTTTTTAAGTGAATGAGCATTCTAGCCCATGTAGGTTTCACAATCTATTGTAATTACAAATTTGGAAGAAGAAGGGGGAGAGGGAAAGTAGCCTAAACCATGGCTACCACTGAAGTTCATAGGTTCGAAGGATGCTATGCAAAGGAGCTGTGTAGTCCCAGTTTATGGAGCTGGCTTTAGCTTCCAGTGAAAGTCAGACCCAGACACACACACACCCCTACCTATCCTTAAACAGCTGCAGTTATGCTTTCGTATTTGGAATCTGACAATACAATTCCTGAGGAAATCAAGCACCACTGCAATTTAGCAACCTGAAAATAACCTTAAGGAATCACCCAAAACAGCAGGAAGTATCATTTTATTCCCAGAAGTTTGATTTATGTATAAACATCATATGAATAAATCAGCATGCTAGAACCGACAGCTGTAAAGTTTTATTATGGTATATCAAAATGAAGTTCAGAAAGATGCTTATAGATTAGGAAAAAACCTTTGATTCTTTTTTAACAATCCTCCATCATTGCACTCTGAGTTCTATAATAGGTTTTAAAATGCCAAAAATTCTATTTAAGCTGATGTTCAGTAAATGACAGCTAATTGCCTACAGTTTTTTGTTTTTTATTTTTTTATTTTTAAAGAGCCATTTTAAAATTCAAGGTACATAAACTGTTCTACTTGGAATATTCCACTTGCAGAATTTTCCCCAATAAACTTCTACATTTATCTAGTTTTAAGGGACTACACTTACACTTCATGATCCCTTGAATAGTTGCATTACTTCTTTTAATATTCACCTGTAGTCAAAGTCAGTCTGGTTATGTAGAGTGCTATTATTTCAAAATGTACCTATCATTCCCTTAACTGAATTCAACAGGATGATCTGATGTCATTCTGACACAAGCTCTTTCCCCCTCAAGCGACTGCAGTAAATATTGCTTTTTCATTATCTACATTAGATACTGCAACCTTCTGTAGAGACATGGATGGCACTCCCAGATACAGTAAGACTGCTTAAATCTCATTGAGTTCAATGGGATTTAAGTAGCCTGTAAACAGGCAGCAATCTCCCTGTCTATTCCTAGCAGGTACATACCAGACTTCATTCTTAGCAAGTGTATTGGAGTCATTAGAACTTAATTTCAAACATAGTTTACAGGCTGGCAATGTTTGTTCTAACAAGGCAAATATATTTCTTGCAGAACCAAATCAATTTTTAGGCCCCAGCCTCAGATAGAGCAGCCATTCACTAAAGGTTTAAAGAAATAGATATTATTTATAGAGAAGCAAGTGCAGACTGCTTTCAATGCTCCTGCTTCTAGTAGTTTGTTAGCCCTGCATCTACTCCAACACTGGAATACAAGTAACTAAAGCTCCATTCAAAAGCTGGCTTGGATCAACGAACAGATTAATAAAAAACACCACAGTCTCTTTCACAAGGCCGGCACAACGGTCTGGGGTGCACCAGGGGAAGCCCACCCCCCGTTCCTGCCTGGGTGCCCCCTCCCAAGTACCCCACCTCCACTCAATCACTTCCCCAGGCACCCTCCTGGACATAGCAGGTGGTGGACAGAAGGGTGGGCGCCAAGCCTCTACAGGCAGCCTCTCAGCCTGGTGCATTAAGTTCCTTTGAGTCCTGGCTTGACCCACACAACCTCTCCGAGCAGCAGCAGCTGGGGGAACAGGGCCTAGGGAGGTGCCCCAGCGCCACGTGTACTCTCCCACCCGCCCCAACCAACCCACACAGCCCAGCAACAGAAGTGTGGCTGCCACTCGGAGGAAGTGGGTGGTTTGGATTGGAACTCAGAGGAACTTTCAGCACCCTTCTCCGGGAGGCGAGAGTGCCCAGCATTGTTCCCTCTAAGGTGTGTGCACGTGCACACACTCTCAATTTTTCTGATGTTCACTCAGTTAATTTTACATCCCTCTCAGGCTGAATTAAGAAGGCCCCACTCTGAATGCATGTGCGCACACAGTGCCTTGATACTGCCACCCAGAACAAAACTCATTCCGTACAGGTATCAAAAAACATTAGAGGGACCACTGATACCCAGAGTTCCTCCAAGTCCTGGGTGTGGCCCACATATGCCTTCTCCGAGCAACAGCCACTAAGGACACAGGGTCAAGGGACAAAACACGTGCAGTGCAAGTGGCAGGGGGGGAGTGCGCATGCAGCCTGCACAGGGCCTGCTCGCTATGCGCCTCCTCCAAGCAGCAGATGCACTGCTGCTGCTAGTCTGTGGAGGGTGGTTGGGGTAAGCGTGAGAGTGAGTGTAGGGTCTGCGGAAGTGCGGGGTGGAGCTAGGAGCAACTGCCCCATCTGCCCTGCCCAAAGAACGGGCTGTTTATTATGAACACCCTTAAACAAAAACTGGCTTAAAATTGCTTGTGTGATGAAGCCCAAAACAACAAATGTAATTTTGCATTAAGGTAACATTCTCATAAAGCACTAGAGGGAGGAAAGAGTCCCAGATATTTTACTCTTTAGCCAGATTATCTAAGAGATTTCATCATGTCTGAAGTTGACTTTCATTAGAGGATTTCATCTTCTGATCTATGACTGCCTGAAACAGTGTCCTTAGATTATACTTCACTGAACAGCTTATGGTAGGTGTGGAGGCAATGGCTAGAACTGCGCCAGTTATGTCTGGCTTAAATAATTAGGTGTTCTTCAACTAGAGTGGGAAGTTGATATCTACCAATGAAAGCAAAAAGACCTCTACACTAAAATTACACCAAAGCACAGTGGGAGCAGTAATAACCAAAACCAGAAGGCCCATCATAATTTCTTAAATATTAAAGCCATTTCAGAAGTTGCTTAGTTACTTTTACATTATAGAAAGACTGACTTTTTACATAGTTTTGTTAAATATGTCTTTGACTCACATATCGTTATAAGAAAATAGTGTGGGGATACATTCAAGCAAGCAATCTCCAACATGCACCAGTGCCATGGATGCCAGTTCCAAAGAGGACTTAGTCTAAACATTTAAACTAGCTACTAGAAGAGAGGCTGGAAAGCCACTTATACTAAAGGAAGGCATCACACTGTACATTTTCGTCTGATCTACTACTGAGTTGTAACAAAGATCTCACTGCTTTTTTTTCATTCACTACACATTGTGACACATCTTGCACAATCTATAATACAGAGAACACAACAAGCATCCTCTACATAAGCTTGCCTGAGATTTTGCAATCCCAACAGACTTCATCAAAATTCATAAGCATCAAGGAGCAAACAAGATTCCTGGAAAAGTATGATCTTTGGTCTCAATCAAATCAATATTAGGTGCTACATACAGTTCCTTATATTTTCATCCATTTTGCCTTTTCCATTTTGAGAAAATATCTTATATCCAAGAATGTGTTTATTCTGTAATTATATTGCACAGGCATGGAATTGGAATCTGGTACTGGGTGCAGAAATTAGCATTTTGAGAAGTACAGCTTTCACTTGTTTCGATCCAGGCATCTACAAACCCACTTGCCAGCTCACCAATGGTGTGTGCCCCCAGTCCTCTGGGGAGCAGGACACCCAGCACCACACAGTTCTCCCCAAAGATCTCATTTCCAATGCCATTTTTGAGATGGCAAGAAACAGCAAGAATCCTTTCTGAACCACAAGAGAGGGTGCCCACTGTTTCTTACCATCTTCATATCACGGTGCAAATGACAGAAGAACCACCTCTCTCCTAAGCCCTCTGCCTGTGTGCCAGAAAAGGAACTGAGGGAAGAGAGGGGATTAGGGGCGACCATAAATAATGGCTGGCTAGTGAGCAAACTCTAAATATGTGTTTCCCTGTTTTTATCCTTCAAGGTTGTGAAGCTAAATTTCAAAGTATGTGGGCACTGGTCTGTGAAATCTGAAATGCCAACTGTGGAAGAGGAAGAAAATTAGGATTTCTAGAGGTCAGGGAATTGGCCTTCAGTGCCATGTATAGTGTTGCCCATTCGCATGCTACACCTCATGTTGTTGTGGTTTTTGCCAAGCCTTGCCAAGTTTTCTTTGCATCTAGGAGCCAGCCGAAAGGTTTTGCAGCCAGACACCAACATCTGACAACATATCCTGATTTAGTGATGGACATTGTGGAGGGGCAAGATAAATGGCCTTCTCTTTATCCCCTTTGCAAGTAGCATGAGAACAGAAACAGAGCTGCATGGGACATATAAATATTGTATTAAATAACTCTACTTCTGAATATCCTAGTCTAGACATCATAGTTAAATTTCTAGGAGCCATGGTGCCTAGAAATTTAACTATGATGTCTAGACTGGGATTTTTCAAGCCCTGGTCCATTATATTTTAATATTCGTACACAGGAGTTGTAAACCCACTCTTGGAGATTGCAGCCCCATTTATGAGCTGCTGACAACCCAAACAAAAAACGTAATTCCAGAGCTCCCAGATATTAGGTCAAGAAGTAAAGGAAAACTCTATTATAGTGAGAGCTTTTCAATCCAAATTCTGGATTGAATTTTAAGTTTTAAAATTCAATTTAAAGTTTTAAAAAGGCATAAACATATTTCATCATTTTCTTTAAAAAAAAAAGCTGTCAAAGAAAAGGGACAGCTTAGTATTAAACTTCTGACACTTTAACCATGTCTTGCAAGTGCCTTGACCTGCTACATGAGTTATATTTACTCCCTATAAATACAGTTATTTCACATAAATTTCAGAATACTATCCTTTGAAATGGTTATAATTTGTAAGAGTGGGGCTGATAACAATAAGCATGTTAACCTTTTAGAAAAAGCTATTCCTTCTGTTGCTGTAGCTGAGATAGATCTATCCACAAAACATTAGACTTTTTTATCTATAAGCTAGCCCATGATTTTTACTGAGTGACCAGATACAAAGGAAGGTAGGGCTCCCAAGATGCCTTTAGTGCCTGTTTCAAAGATGGCATTTCAGAGGTACGAATTTTCTCACCCCTGTATGACAAACTACAATGGGCAAAGTAACCTTAATCTGTACTGCTGTTAAGGTACAGGATTCCTATTCCTTCTTGAATCTAGTCAACCTAGATGAAGTAGAAATCAAGGGTTTGAAGTGAGAGCCCCTTAAAGGAGAGCAGAGGGAAAGCTACACATATATGAATGGCAGTTGCCCTTTTTGCAGCTCTTGCACCAAATCCCCATACGGTGTTGTTTAATTTAGGAGACTTTTACAAAGCTGGTTATGCAGCTCCTGTCAGGATCTGCCTTCACTTGGTCCTCAAAATGGAGGGGCCTTCTGAGAAGAGCACCAAGACCTCACTGCTGGCCTCAACTGAGACCGAGCCCAAGAAGAATCAATACTAACCAAGGACCAGCACAAGTCCTTGGTTAGTATTGATTCTTCTTGGGCTCGGTCTCAGAAAGAGCCCCATTTGGGGAAGCTGCAAGATCTGGACTACAAGTCAGTTCCAGACACACCCAGTTATCCCCAGGATATCAGGAGCAGATATGCTACACTGAAGCCTAGAACTGGAGACCCAGTTCTGTCTTGCAGCTCAAGTCCTCCCCTTTGCAACTCTGCTTGGGAGAAGAAGGCAAGCACAAGTGTATTATTATTTTTTATTATTATTATTATATCTATATCCCGCTCTTCCTCCAATGAGCCCAGAGTGGTGTACTACATACTTAAGTTTCTCTTTCACAACAACCCTGTGAAGTAGGCTAGGCTGAGAGAGAAGTGACTGGCCCAGAGTCACCCAGCTAGTATTATGGCTCAATGGGGATTTGAACTTGGGTCTCCCCAGTCCTAGTCCAGCACTCTAACCACTACACCACGCTGGCTCTCTAAGTGTAGGATCAGGACCCAACTGGCAGAAAGAGCTGGGGAAGCAAGGCCTAGTATAAAACAGCTGATTCACTGCCTGATGGTTGCCAGTGCAACAGCTTTGCAAAGACAACTCCTAAGTTGTCTCCTAAGAGTTTTCCAGACTACGTGATTTGCAACGGGTAAAGTGTTACAAAGTGCAGTGGAATAATGCAACGTTTTGACACCGAGACTTTAGGGTTGTCCAATGCTGCATTGTAGGCTGATGGCCATTCATATTCTCCATCCACTGTAATATGTTTTCAAGGCATGAATGTCCAGATTTTCCTTGAAACACATTTATCTGCCCACCTCCTACTCCATTTGAGCCAATGGAGTTGTGGGGAGGTTGAAAAGGAGAAGTGTTCCCCGGAGGGGCTTTGCAATTGCTCCCAATAATGAAGTTCCCTGCATCTATGTTTGGGTGGGGTTTTTTGACAGCTGGGCACAGGTGGCCTCTCTTGGATCTCCTGGGTTTACCCAAGAAAAAGTTTCCCATTTCTACTCCCCACCTCCTCTCCCTCTCCCCCAGACAGCTCTGAGGTACAGTAGCAGTGGGAGGGAAGTGGGGGGAGGAAATGGAAACAGCAGCATGTTGTTTCAGTTTGGGGACAACCTACCCCCCCTCCCACCCAACCTGTGGAAGAAGCAGCTTCAAATTTGTCTCCTCTTGACCCCAGCAAAATTCTCCTTCTGCCCCCCACCCCACCGCTGAAGTTTGGGGTGTGAAGATCTGAGAGAAGGTGCTTTTTGGTTTTGATTTTTGCAAATTACCTAGAGGGTTACTGAGATCTTGGAAAGAGCAAAAGTTGCAGGCGGGAGGTAGGGAGATGGTGAAGGTTGAATGGGGGTGGGGAGAGAAGCAAGAGGAATGATCGGCCTTTGCAGGCAATGCCACTGCAAGGAGTTCCAGAGCCAGGGGGTGCACTTGACAAGAGATGGTGCAGAGGATTCTGCTGTAGTGTGGGTGCATTTGTGTGCACGCGCTTTGGGAAGATTTTTAGGTTGGGTTTGTTTGTTTGTTGCACAAGCCTTCGAAGTCAGCTCAGGCGGCCTCATTCCGCAGGTGCGCCGCATGGTGACTCTTGCTTTACAGCCAACAAGCCTACAACCTTGACGGCTCAGTCCATCCTGTGACACACAACAATCCTTAACAACCAAAAAAAAAAGAAGAATAAAATCCTACACTTGGGTGGTAAAGCCACATAAACTAATGCGACAGGACCGGTGGGGGGTGGCAGAAAAAGCTGGAAACCAGGATCACAAGGAGGGAGGGTGGGGAGGACCCCAGGGAGCAGCCCAGGTTTTCTCTCTTGGAAAACATGCCGTTCCCCAGACTCTCTCCCTTCCCTTCAAGGCAGGAGAATGTGTCTATATTCTCTGAAATGCATTTGGATTGGAGCCAATGGAGTTGTGGGAAAAAACAGAAAGCGGCGGAGGAAAAAGAGGGGGGAAAGAGAGAGCAGGGAGAGCCTGGGGGGAGATGGGGAGCAAATACCAGAGCAAGCTAGGAGGCATCTCAAATGGGGAGTTTGTTTAGTCATTCCCATTTCCTCCAGCAGCTGCCTTGCAGGAACGAGCCTCTCTAGCTCTCAGTTGCCTCCAGTGTGTGGCTGGGGTGAGGAATCAATGGCTACGGCGGCAGTTGCTTCGCCACCCCAGCTGTACTGTGTGAAGCACCTGCTCCCCTCCCCTCCCTTCCTCACTCCGCCCCCCACGCAGTCAAACAAAAATTCTTTGGGGAATAAAAATAACTACCCACACCACAGCCCGCTACAGTACACAAACTATGAGGTAAGCCTCCTTAAAATGGAAAAATACAACTAGTTTCCTGCAACACATTTAGGGCTGAAATGAAAAAATAAAACCCGAAACAGGGCATGGGAAATATGAACGATACCCTGCTGACACCAATGTCGTAACATGAGCAAAATGGAGGGGCATTTCGTGAACACGTTACAGAACTGTTGCAGTGCGTAATCTGGAAAACGCTCTGGCCTGGACAGCTCCACTGCTTACTCAGGCCTTCTGGCCTAGAATCTCTGCCCACAACCTGCTAAACAGTTCCCCTGCCTGCTGGCGATACAGAAGATTGAGCCAAACCACTCGGGGCTGGCAGCAACTACCAAGACAGAATCTCTCTGAAAAAGATGGGGTACATACACAGCTACTGAGCAGGCATTTGTACCTTTTCAGTTGCTGCCTCAAGATTGTGGAATGCGCTCCCTGCTGAGATACAATCCTCTGCATCTCTGGCAACTTTCAAACAAACACCTGAAAACTCATTTTTTTTGCCCAAGATTTCTCAGCTTCCTAAATTGTTTAAGTTTTAATCTCTGGTTTATTTTTAAATTGTTTTAAGTTTTTTGTATATGTTTTTAACTTGTTTTATGTTATTGTTAACTGCCCAGAGACAAAAGTTTGGGGCAGTGTACAAATTTGATAAATAAATAAAAATTTGAAAAATAAATTTGTATAGCTTGTATGTCATTCTGCAGAGTAGAGAAGGGAGAGAACACCAGGCTTCTATCATCCGCCGGTAGGTCCCACTGTCACCTGGCCCTTCCCCTCTGAGCTCCCTCAAGGGCCAGACATTCTGCAGAGTAGAGAACACAATGGCTCTTACCATCCACCAGAAGGTCCAACCTCCATTAGGCTCCTCCCTTCTCCGACTCCATCATGCGCCAGCAGCAACAGATTCAGACTTTTTTGGGTGTACCAAAGTTTCCTGAAGCAAAGCATCTCCATTTTTATTTTATTGTTTTAGATTGTGAGCCCCTTAGGGATAAAACTATATATAAATAGCAGAATATAATGCATATGCATACACGTTCACTCATTTAATTCTGAACATACCATCTGAAGCAGACTGGCAAAAATAGCAAAAATCATTCACAGCCATATGCAAAACCTTCTTTGATCAAACAGGGTAAGATAGAATATTTTGTTTTGTTAATCAGAGTAGCCTCTTTTTCTGGCACTGATTTAATTCCTATAAACAGCAGCCTGACATGCAGAAATGTAACAGAATGTACAAACTCTTGCATGTGCCTGCTCAGATTTCAAAAAGAAAAAAGAAAAAAAGATGCAGCTGGATATACAATATCTTGCACAAACTTGGGATTTGTGTGCAAAGGCTGCCAAGAACAGCAGTTAAACTGACAAGCCCTCCCACCATCTCTGCGGGGTGTAAGGAGAACTCCTTTCATCGTAGTGGTGAAATTGGAAACAAGTTTAAAATCCCTTTGGCAGTTTCACCTCTCTAATGAGGGGACTTCTTCCAAAGTGCAGCAGAAGTTGCGGGGAAAGCTTATCTATTTCACCATTGCTCTTTGCAACTCTTGCACAGAAAATGTTTTTGTCTTTCCAAAACTAGTGGCTGGATGCACAAATCATTCCACAATCAATTGGGGAACAAAAAATTAGCTGTGGGGGGTCATGCACATGTAGGAACGGTTTGGAAATGCTAGACATCTGAGATTTTCTGCAGCATTTCTGTAGATATCTGACACCATACCATGAAGAGAAGGAAAATTCCAAAGAAGTAAAGTTCACACAAACCCCTAAACATTGGTCTTCATTAGCACCCAGTACTGCTCAGGTTGAACTATCATCATAACTACCAAAAGGAAAAACAGAACAACAAAGTTTCACTAGTTCCCAAGCTCAAAATTCAACGGTCAGCTAGCTACGACCATTATTCCTTTCCTTTTCCAGAAGTTTATTCTGATCATGCCCGTCTTACAAATCATTTTCCCCTTCATGTTTGCAGGCAATTAAAAAGCACCCAAATAGTCATCTTCTCTTCATGTTACAACAAAGGATGTTTAATGACAGCTCCAGCTGCTGATCCTGTTATTCATGAACATCTCCAACACAAATATTATATTTGGATTTTTTAATAACTAATTATCTAGAGATGATCATAAATCCTAGGGGAAATATGCTAGTATCTAAACCCATTATCTGAATCTGAAATGTACAGGAAATACATATATGGCAAATGACCCATGACCCAGTCTAAAAGATATCACACATTATGT
This sequence comes from Hemicordylus capensis, assembly GCF_027244095.1. Classification (NCBI taxonomy): domain Eukaryota; kingdom Metazoa; phylum Chordata; class Lepidosauria; order Squamata; family Cordylidae; genus Hemicordylus; species Hemicordylus capensis. The sequence goes on along the minus strand of NC_069657.1, from coordinate 183,598,211 downwards.
GGCAACAAAGTCAGGTTTGGCATCAAATGCCAGCCCAGCAGAGCTATAGCCAATCCCAGTACCACCACCACCACCCCGCCGGTTAAGTGTATCCTTCGCTCCTAATTTACATGATGTTTTAGGTGAGCAGGTAAGATTTCCTAAGTATATACCTAACATTTAATACTAGTCCCAAGAACATCATTGTCTCACATTCTACTTGTGTAGTTCAGTCCTGTGCATGTTTACTCAGCAAGTAAATCATGTAGAGGATTGCAACCCATTCCTAAGTACATTTACTCAGAAGGAAGACCCTCTAAGTTCAGTAGAACTGACTCTCCTATAAGTGGATTTAGGAGCAGAGCCTTAAGATTGTTATTGTATTTCTGATCCAAAAATAAGAGAAGGGAAAGCTTGAAGAACTGTATGTGAGTGGCAAAAACCATTCAAAGATACCTATAATACATATTTCGTTTTAAGAAACAGGTCCATCTAGTCAAATAAAATAAAATCTTTATTTCTGTCCATCTAATCACAGAAGACTTCTGGAAATCTTTGTTTCTGGATCATCTAAATAAAAAGGGAGAAAGGGAAGAGAGTGGTGTTTCCTTTTTCCAAAAGTACAATAATTGTGATTTAGTATCCTGCTCTAGAAAGCTGAGACACTGTTTCTGCAATATTTTCTCTACCAAGGAAGGTACAGTTTCTCATGCTAGGTCTTCCAGAACTACTACACTGTGTGTTTCTGGCATTAGCACAGACCCCAATTAAATCTTTCATCACACTATACAGAGGACAATGTTGGCCATGATGGATCTAGTCCATCTTCCTCCAGTCATCACTTTCCTGAAGGTAGACTGTGACCCAGTTATTTCAAAGACTTCCAACCCTGAATTGAGTATGCTCCACTAGATCACATCTTCAAACATGAAATAAATACTAGTCACCTAGCCTGGAGTAGTGGGAAACTGTTTTTTCAGGTCATCCCCTTGAAGCATTCCCACCACATACAGAGATTTCCAGAGAGAGGTAAAGCAATCTATTTGGCCGCATAAAAACCACAAATCAAGCCTGTGGGAACATCCCACATTCACAATTAATCAACATAGAAAAGGATCTATTGCATGGAGTGCTGAGAGATTTTCCCTGGGAATGTAATATGATTGAAAATGTGCACTGAAGAAAATTACATATGACATGTGGCCACATTCTCATTTTCAGCTTTATTCTGCTAAAATAGTAGTAGATTATCTTCTGGTTCTTTGCATTCCTCTTTCTGTGACCAGATACATAAATATTCCGCTATTATTCGGTTTCCTATCTTTAAGACAAATACCAAACTCAAGCCATGATATTTAGATCCAAACCCAAATTTTGTACCTAAAACTCACAGTATGCATTTGATCTTAGTTTCTGTTTACTGCTCAAAAACCTATGCTTACAACTACAAGAAGAAGAAAGGTCTAAATGAAAGCAATTAGACTGATAGTTAAAAAAAAGTAATTATGTAAAAAATGAATAATAAAGAAAGGCAATGTTCTAAAATAATGTCTTAGCAATGCATAGGTCAGCATGATTCTACTTTACAATCAGTTTTCAAGAAGAAGCAACCCAAAAGATTTGTTTTCTCTTATGAAGTAAGTGGCCAGCATGAAGTCCATACCTCATAATGAAAAGGCTTACCCAGCTGCCTGCAGTTGCATGCCTCAAGCCATTGCTACTCGCTGAATATTATACTTTTAGTAACATGTTTCAGAGCACTGATTTTTGGTTGTTTTTTTTAATGGCTTGCTGTGTATCATATTTCCAAGGGCTCACTTAGTCAATTTCTACCACCCTCCATGTCTTTGAAATACATTTTAAATCCTGTAGAACTGTGAATGCCATGACAATGTAGGTTTGAAATGCAAGTTACAAAAGTTGGGGGGGGGGGTTAAATAGGAAGGAAAATCTGACATCATAAACCAAAATAAAGCCTCATTTAGTTCAGTGAGGCACAGTCCCAAGAAAGTGTGCACAGCATTACAATCTAGCAGCTAATTTTTTGCACATTTACTCAAGAGTGAGTCCTACTGAGTTTAATGAGACTTATTCCTAGAGAAAGATGCATAGTATTGGCACTGCCAAGAACTCTAAGTAAGCATGCAAAGAATCAGGCTGCAATCTCAAGGCACCGTTACTTGGAAGCATGGAGCTGCACTGGGAGCTGGGTGTAACTGTGAAGTATGGATTAGCATGCATGTGTATATATATATGAGATGTATTAGAGCATATGTTTACAGAAGCTATTAGAAGTGATATTTAGAAAGGAAATGTTCTGGGCTAAGATTTTGAATCTTACACTTTTATTACAAGCACTTTCATTGCAAGCTTGTCCTCCTCAAATAGAAGCTGGAGCCAGCACCCCTTTCTCAGTCACAAAGTAAAAAGTCAAAAAGATCTGTGCACATAACATTTTAAGGGTGAGGGAAATGCAAGGGCAACATGTGTTTAATTTCTAAAATGAGAGGTGCAATATCTCATGCTTGCTTGCTGGTACAGAAGAATGTCCCTTGATCTGGAAACTCTGCACCAAATCCCAGGTGAATTGGGACTAATTAATGAGGGGAGGCATTCTATACATGCTCAAAAGCACTCTCAGGTATGGACCAGGACTGAATCCTGCCATTAAAAACAGAATTCAAATTACCTTTACTCAAATTATACCCAAGGCAACCCCCTTGCTTCTGGACAGCCCCTATCTACACCTTCTTGTCCACCATTACATTGAAATGATCCAAATGTGTCCTGAAGATACACCGGGCAAATAGAAAATCCCTTCAGAGTTGCAAAACAAACAAAAAAGAAGAGATGCCAATTAAGCTTTTCCTGATCTCCACATCCACCCACACACTGTCTCCCGCCCATGACCTGTCCTGCAGCCAAGCAAGCAGGCAATCGTTGTGACCATCACCAGGCTTCAGCGTTCCAGTTTAGCAAGCCCAACATCCCCGAGGCTTTGCTTTCCCCCGCCTCCCAGTAGCCTCCTTCCCCGGTCACCTTTCTACTACACTTCCAGCATAAATCCCACTGCCTCCGTCTGATCAAAGAGACACGCCACTCGGTCCCATGTAACATGTACCACATCCTCCCTGTGTCTGGAGAACAGAAGCCCCGATCCCTCGCCGTCAGAAAGCAACGGCCCAAAAATAATTGACAACATCAGTCAGGGAAGCATCTGCTGAAAAAGAGGCGCTTCTCTCCTCCTTTGTACTAGTAAGGATATTTTTAATTATTGTTTTAGATTGAAGATGAGCCCCTTTCCCCTCCCTCGCTTCATCACCGAATACCGCGGGTCCCCTGCGCTAACGATCTCTCTCCAAACACACACACAGCCCCACAGCAATGGATGGACGTATAGAGCCTCCCACACCCGTTGCTCAAGAAACGATACAGAAAGTTGCTGCTGCTTGCAAGCCTGTCCGCCTGTGAGCCTCTGCAAACAAGCCCCGAAGCCTTCGCTCTGCCGCGCGCCACTCGCAGACTGGGCTCGCGCTCTCTCCAAGAACCAGGAGCCGCCGCCGCCGCCGCCGCCGCGAGGCAGGCAGCAGAAGCGGCGCTGCCCAAAGTTCCGAGCGTCCCTCTCCCGCGCAGAACCTCCACTGCGCCTGTCCTAGCCCCAGATCCTCCTCTCCCCTCGGGGAGGACCTGCTGGCAAGTGGTCCTCGCCACCAAGCTAAGCCCTTCGCGCCCCGCTTTCTCCTTGCGCTGCTGCGACTGCCCAGGAGCTCACCTGCCAGGAGACTGCTCGCCTCGCCGCCGACGCTGCTCCAGAGAAAGCGATTTGAAGCTCTCTCTCCCCCCGCCCACCAGCGCCGCCGCCGGTGCCCTCCCCCCCCAAATTTGAAAGGTCAGGCTTGCCAGGGGAAAACCCCCGGCGCTGCTCTCCCCGCGGCCAGAGGAGGCTTCTTCATCTCGCACACTCCGTTTTTCCTCTTTCTCTTCTCTCCCCCCGCCCCTCCGGAATATCAGTGAGTTGGGAGGAAGAGCGCCCTCAGCACATTGACATCTCTCGGCAATGGGGCTGGCAGTAATGATAATAATAATAATAAGCAGCAACGGCAGCGATAAAGGCAGCTCGGCCACGCCTCTCGCTTTGTTTCCTCCAATAGCAGCCGCCGGAGGCCTGGCTCGAACTGCGTTGTAGGCTTTACGCAACCGGCTCCTTCTCTTCCCCCTCCACTTCGCGCAGAGGCTGGGACCACCAAAGAGCGCAGCAGCAGTCTGGCCACTCCTTCGCGCGCCACGCCACCCCCCACCCCACTCCGGTCCTTTCCCCCAGCAAAGCAGTCTGGGGAGCCTTTCTTCCTCAGGCTGCTTAGGACAGCTTATGTAACCAGCTCGCCCTGCTGCCTCTCTCTGGAGTCTTCATTGCACACCCACCCACCCATTCCGTTCCTCAGGAGCAGAAGCTAAAGGCTACCGCCGCCCCCGCTGCTCCAAAAAACAAAACTCCCGCGATTGTTGAAACCCAAGCCGGCTAATGCTGCTCTTCTGATATGCTTGTATCCTCAGGGAAAGCGGGAAGACTTGTTTCCTTATAGACGTGGCAGTCATGATGAGGATTGCTACGAGATATAAGGAAAGTGTGTATCATGTCAGTAAAACAGTTGTACAAGTTTTTACTGGCATCTTATTCACCGGCTGTCCTTTAAAATTAACAAGTCCGTCTGTGTGGAGGATCCAACCCTTTGTTCTTTTACTCATACACTTTTCAGATGATTTTAGTTTGGGCTTTTTTGCATAATTAAGGAATAGGTAGAGATGCAATTGCACACGTTCATGGCGCTCACCCCTATGCATTTTGATCGAAACTAGGTTGTACAGGATTGCAGTCTTAATAGTAAATCCCATTGAACTCAGGTGGAACATACTTTCAGGAAAATAATAGGGTTGTGATGTTTAGCTGATTAATCCATTACTTACTTACTTTATTTATATAACATTTATATCCTGCTCTTCCTCCAAGGATCCCTGAGTGGTATAAATGGTTCCATTTATCCTTACAACAACCCTGTGAGGTAGGGATGTACACAGAAGCAGAGCGGGGCAGCATCAGTTTTTTAAAAGCCCATCGGGGCGGCAGCGTACCTCCCTGCAGCCCCTTTGCCCTCGATTTCTGGTCATATCCGGAAGAAAAGGGCAATGGGGCGGCAGGGAGGTACACTGCCACCCTGATGGGCTTTTAAAAAAACTGACGCTGGAGGGGGGGGGGAAGTGGCGGGAGGGGTAAGTGCACTCTCCCCCCACTCTTAAAGGGAGACCCCCCGCTGCCTTCGAACCTGTGGAAACGCAGGTTCTTCTAACTGGTTCGGAAGCCCATAAAGGTCCTCCAAAGTGGTTTCATGCACATCCCTACTGTGAGGTAGATCCTACTATTTGAACATCTGCCAAGGCTTCTTATCTTTCTCTTGACTTCAATGCCTCTGTACTAAAGTTAATTATTATCCTGACTTTAATTGCTTTAACAGGGGCCACTGGAGTTCGCTATGAGCCGAGAATACCACGTTAGAACTGGAAGTACAAATGGATTACTTTTTGTTTGATTGATTGATTTTTTTGTTTTTTCACTTTCTTCTTTTTATTTCTTGGGTCAATTGGGATTTGTACAATTTTAAGTTTGGGCCAGTCATGTCTCTCTCAGCCTAACTTACTTCACAGGGTTGTTGTGAGGAGAAAACGCAAGTATGTAGTACACCGCTCTGGGCTCCTTGGAGGAAAAGTGGGATATAAATGTAATAATAATAATAATAATAATTAATAATTAATGCCCATGGATCACACCAGTCTCTGAAAATTCATAAGGTGTTGGCCAAGTTAGGAAAAATAGCTACTGAGGCTGCCTTTTTATAAGAAACCTTTATTTTGCCAGTTGGGAAATCCCTTTTGCAATGGTCTATGCAAGTGACAATTCTAGAAGGGCGAGTCATGTAGCCATTTTAATTCATAAATCCTTTAAACTAATTGTTGAACAGGAAATAATAGATGGTGAAGGTTGTTTTCTTATATTTATTGCTAGCATGAGTGGTCAGTGCTTGGTATTAATGAATTTGTATGATCCATTTACAGATCCTCCAGAATTTATACACAGTTGTTTTGAACATTTACACACCTTGAATTTTGATCACCTGATTATGGGTGGAGACCTGAATCAGATACTTGACCCCCTTCTTGACCACAACACCACCACCCCCATCTAGACAACACCCTCGAACCCATACCATACTTAAGGCTTACATGTCAGATTTTAATCTAGTAGACATATGGCATCTTCTCAGTCACTCTCAGCGAGAATATCCTTTCTTTCTCCTGTCTATAAAAATTGTTTTAGGTTGGATTATTGTTTGGTATCTCTTTCCTTAGTGCCCGGAGTTCAGGCATGTAATATTGACATCATAGCAATCTCGGATCATGCCCCTATTAAGATGGTTGTTTGTTTGGGAAGTTGCCCTAATACCTCATTTAGGTGGTATTTTAATATATCCCTGCTGAATGATCCTCAATTGGATCAGGAGATGGACTTTTTTGTTTTAACGGGGCTCTACTACATCATTACCTTTAAAACATTTTTGTAGGGTCGGATCATTGCTTATTCTTCACACACAAAAAGGCAACAAAGGGCTCAGATGGTATCTCCTGAGAAGCAAGTTAAAGATGTATTTTTATAAACACTACATCCTTCTTCCAAGTCATATAGAACTTTACTCATGGCTAAATGTGAACTTAATAAGTTATACTCCTTAGAAACTGATTTTTGTTTAACTGAATGGGAGTGTGGGTGTCTAGTAAACTTTGCACTTCGAGATTGAAGCAGATAAAGCTATGTAACATTAAAACTTCTATCTGTGATACTCAAGGCAATGTGTTTATACATACCCTGAATTAATAAACCAACAGTTTTATTTTAGTTTTATTCTAGCCTGTATAGTAGTAATGAATCTAATATTGATACAGATATAGATAGCTTTTTGCAACAAGTGCATCTTCCACATTTAACAATATTTTAGCTGCAACTTTTTCTCTACAGGAAATAATGATCACAATTAAATCCATGAATTCCTGTAGAGCCCCTTGGCTGGATGGATTTTCCATGGAGCTTTACCAAGAAATATATTAGTTTCCTAGCTCCAATTTTACTGGAGGTCTACAATGATGCTTTTAAAAATAAACACCTCCTACTTCTTTTAATGAAGCAGATACAACAGTTCTTCTTAATTTGATTTCACCCTAAATATTTTGAATTCGGTTACTATACTATACAGGTCTCCCTATTCATAGTCATCACCAATGGTATATTATCCCCTTTAATTAGGTTAAAATGGGGCACATGTCAGGGATGTCCTCTATCTACTCTTTTTTTTCAATATAGTATTAGAACCCCTGGCTTGTGCTTTTAGAAACTTGGATGATATAAAGGGTGTTACGCTTGACAGAATTGAGCACAAGTTGATTTTATATGCAGATGATATTTTATGTTTTATTATTAAACCAGAGGTTATTCCCAACCTTATTTCCATGGTTCAAAAGTTTGGTAATTTATCCAGTTATTCCATAAATAGGGGTAAATCAGATTTGATGCCTTTGGGCTCTATAGATATTCGTGATGCATGTAGGTTATGGAGTTTTAGGTGGTGCCCAGAGTTTTTTGTCTATTTAGGTACAGTAATCTCCAGTAAACATTCTCAGTTATTAAATTTAAATTTTTCCAGATTTTTGGTTCAAGTGAAAAATGACTTAGATCAGTGGGTCATGATCCCATTGATTATCTGGAGCAAAATAAATGTGGTTAAGATGAATCTAATGACAAAGCTTATATATATTTTAAGAGGTCTTCCCATTCTTATACCTTCATCATATTTTAAGCAAGTATATAAATTAGTAAATTACTTCTTATGGCAAGGCCACTCATCCAGGTTTTCACTCTATAAACTTCAACTATCCATTGAAGAAGGCAGATTTAATTTCCCATATTTCCAGGCTTATTATTGGACATTTATTTTATCTTCAGTTTTAGGCTGGAACAATGAGTCCCACTGAGTTCACCTACACCTTGGGCACAGCTCAAGAACTATTATTTAACCCCACTGAAATCTTGGCAGGTGGTTAATTCAGCAGAAACCTTTCTTCTGTGTCTATTGGAAACTTAAGAAAATGTTTAATAAGGGATGGTTGCAGACTGATACATGTTGGGGGTGTAATTTGTATGAGGATGCACTTATACATATGGCTTGGTCCTGTCCGGTTATCACTTTATTTTGGTTTGAAATCCATAAGGTAGTCAATATGACATTGCAGTTATCATTGTCCATTAAGGATGTTCATGTTTTGTTGGGGTACATCCCCAGCATATGGAATTTAGCACTACATCAAGAACTGTGGGTTCTTAATGCTTGGGTTGTTGCCAAAAGGATTATAATACAATACAACACTGGAAGGACAAAATTTACTCCTGAATTACAATTTTGGATTACTGGCATATGTTCTTTGTCGGGGGTGGGTTGGTGGGTGGTAGGCATGGGTTTTTTTCATCATCAAGGTAAAGAAAAATTCTCAGGGATTTGGTCAAACTTTAGTGAAATGTTTATGCTTTGAAACAGAAGTCCAATATACTTGCAAAAGGAGGATCTTTCTTTCTTTCTTTCTTTCTTTCTTTCTTTCTTTCCTTCCCCCAATCCTTTCTTTTCCTCTCCTGCATTGGTTGTATCCTATTATGTTAAGCTGTGTTAAGGTTTTATTTTTATTTTTAAAGTTATAATTATATGCATTATTATCATCCTTGATTATGTCTATATACTGTAACCTTATTGTGATAAGGAAAAGTGGCAGGGGGGAACCACTTGCTTCTTGTGAAAAATATTTATGTGCCCACAGCAATTGTGCTTGTTTCATGAAGTGTGAAGCTGTCCTATCATCCAACAGGAGGTGGGAGCTGGGCTGAAATGTATTGTCAGCACTGGTGGATTTCCATTAAGAACAGGCTTAACCATGGAGAGGTTCCCAAAGAAGTGAAGCATATACCAGTTTGTGACCCAAGAGCCAAACTAGACATGGCATCCAAGCCCCACAATTAGCATGCCTCACATCTTTCTCATTAAAAAAAAGCAGTCCAGGACATTTGGGCGTGGTGTGAGAGGAGGAAAGCCCTTCGTCCCACTGCCAATTCCCCAATGCAAATCACACACACACACACCCCAAAGCTGCGATTAGCATGAAAGGGAAAGTGTATAGTCATATATTCAGGTGCCTGTATATTTCCCCCTTCACACTGAATAGCATTTTCAAGAGAAGATGCAATATGCTTAAGGGAATCAGTACATGAGAAAGAGTTTTTAAAAAGCTCTCCCCACATGCTATGGACTTGAACCAAATCAGGCCTTCTGCGGCTGTTTTTTTAAAAAAGGAATAAGACAGGGGAAGCTCTAATCTTGAACTCCCATATAATGCCTAGTTTGGACCTCCATCGGTTCACACAGTGTCAAATTCAAAAGTAAACAAGCACTAGCTATGGTCCCTGCAGAATATCCAAGTGTCATTGTAGCTAGCTACTGGATAGTTTTTGCAGTAGAGAATGATGGGTCAGATGAAAGCAGAGAGATTTGTCATATGTGTGTTTTATAAGAGAAGTAAATCCCGCTGAGTGCAATAGAGCTTACACCCAAATGTCCATAAGACTGCAGTTCTCTTCAAAAACAGTACAAAGAGTCAAAGATGGAAAACACAAAGTACAAAGAAGAAGAATGTTGTCAGTCAAACTACTTTAACTCCTTGCCAGTTCCATGGGTTTTGAAATAGGATGACAGCTTGAGCTAAATCCCAGAATTGTTGATCACATGTTTCCAATGGTTAATTTGCTCAGTTTAATCTTTTTTACATTGTTAACAATCTTTCACTGCACCCTCTATGGTTTCCACCTCTTATACATCTTTTTTCATGCTTGATTTTAAGTACTTCTCCTGCCCTGTATTCAAAGTTATTCTGCCTGTTTAACTATTAAGTCTGGCTCATGGGTATCTACAGAAATTTTTGGGGGAATGGGGGATGGATGGATGGAAAGATAGATAGATAGATGAAAACATCTACTGTTCCACATTAATCTGAGAGGGGATGATTGCCCTCTTTGTCCTGCCCTACCCTTGTGGACACCCATAGATGAAATATTTTAAGGCCCTACCAGTGAATCATACCATTTTCTCTCGTTCTGTTTGGATATGTGAGTCATCTATTTTGGTTGTAGCTGGTTTTTTCTAACAGAACCTATCCTCTCATATGTATGTATTGTATATCTATTTTTATAAAATTTCAGAAATCATCCCATAATGATGGCAAACCAAAACTCAAACCATGATACCATTTTGCATCCATGGAGTAGTACTTGGAATCAGGATGCATCAGGCTGCAGTGAGATTTCAGGTAGCAAATATAGGAGGGAGCAGATTTGGAGCTTCTGCCACCCCCACTTATTCACCTCTGTTGCAGCTGACAGGATCACAAAGCCACCAGCATCATTCTTGCCAGCCTTACACTATGGGCAACACTACTTTAGCCCAACTCTATGGATGGACATTCTTCCTCCTCTCACTGCATTGTTCTGCTTCCTCTCCCTCTTTAATGATCACTGTTGCATTTAGACACAACAGTGCTGTTGCTCATCACCAACCCACCAGCAAAGAGCAGAGGTAATGTGGCAAGAACAATAAGGTAGAGGAGTAAGATACAAATGTGTCTGGCACAGATGGAGGAAAATGTGGCATTTTGTCACAAGCTTGTCTGTCTGTGGTCTGGTCCCTGGTCTCTATCCGGAGTAGCTGGTAGCTCAGGAGTCGCTCCACATCTGCAAAGAAGCGCAAAAGAACAAATCACTATGGAGTATCCAGTCCAAACAGAGTCCCCCACAACCTAGGTCACTCACCAGATCTGAAACATCCTGAGCCAAGGGTCCACGGTGTCACCAGCAGCCTCTCCCAAATGAGTCATCCGGTGCCCAGCTTAGGAATCGGGTTACAAGCAGGGGAAGCCTGGGACTCAAGAGTTCCACCACAACGCTGGGAATTCCACGTAACAGAAGGCTTGGTATGCAGCAAGCTCAACCAACTCATTGTTTCCAGCGGCTTGTTTGTTGCCTGCCAGCTGATTTATAGTCCTTAGCTTAATTGCTCTCCTCCTCTGACCAGCTGTTAGAGATTCAGTGCTGAGGAAGCGCTGACTTCTTCTGAGTGCCTGCACCTGCTATTGGCATTTTGCACATCTCCACTGTTGTGGGGGTTAATGGTTGATTGTCCTCCGGCTCAAGGTTTGGCCTTCTACCCTCCCCTCTTGTCTGCTCCCAATGGGCCTTCTTGTCTGAACCTTCACCCTGGCCTGTCTCAGCTACCTCCAGCAGCCCAACAACTGAGCTTTCCCTTTCAGGTGCCTCTTTGCCCGCTGGAGGGTTGCCGGCCTCCCAGTCCTCATTACTATCCGTGGGTGAGGGCATGACACATTTGGCACTGCACTTTAACTGCCAACATGTAATAGGCCATCCCTGTTTTGAATGCTTCCTCTGGATGCATAGACATGAACTGCATGTATTATGCATGAAATTTATTGAAAGACAATGCTATGAGTTAGATCCAGAAGAATCTAGGATCTAGTTCACGCTATTTTTCTTGTAGAAAATGTACAGATAACACATCCCAACAGAACATGTTCATACATATTTATATCCATAAGAAACCTTAAAAATCCCATCCCATATATAGATGCAAAACACTGCGTTAGAATGGACCTAAACATATACCTGAACAGGACCACACTTCTTCACTTTAATTAAAATGCAGTGGTCCAATTGAGATGATACTCCAAATCAGCCCAATTCACCACATGAAGAAAGAGCATGGATGCACACGTCTGCCCGCCCCCCCCCCGCCATATGTGGCATGCCATTGCCTAACTACGTAGGAGGGGGATTAATCCAAACCGCCCCACTGTGCAGTTCAATCACTTTATAGTAGTATCTGGACTGTGCATAAGGGACAAGCAGTTCACACTATCCCCTGTCCTGTCCCCGCAAGCAGTTAGATGACAGTGCACTGAGGAGCGGGGAGTCATGTGTGTCCTTGGGGAAGAATACATGGATCCAATCAATTGAACTGGATAAATTTAGGCTTTCATCCAAATATGACTTTAAAAAAAATCATGTAAACAATTTTTTTATTAGAAATAAATTATGAAATAAGTTGTAAGAGTGGACTGAACTTGCAGTATATAACCAACTAGAAATGCATTCTCGGACCATATTGAAACAGTGAGATGCACTCTGATATTCTTTCCAAGAGGTAGTTATTTTGGATTAATTGAAGGTTTTCATGAGGTCACATGCACTTGAATAAAAATTAAAAGCATAAATCACATCTCTTCAATGTCTGAAAAGGAAGATTAAGAGTGTGGCTGTGTGTGTGTGTGTAATTTTCAGCCACAGCAGAGTAAAAGCAAAATTAAAGAGTTATTATTTCAATTACTGCTCTTCAGAATCTGCTGAAAATATCACATCTGTTTATTCTTTTTATTATCTCTTTTCAACCGCAGAGCTACAGGTGATCCAGGTTTAGGCATCAATGAGAAAGCTCAAAAGTTGTCATTTATACATTTGAAAGCCACAGCTGCTTGTTAATGTTGTGTGGGACAATGATTCTCTCAACAGATAACATCCTGCTGTTACTGTGATCAGGAATATGTTTACAATCTCTGATAACTCTGAGATAATACACACACACACACACACACACACACATACACAGAAGTAACCTTGCATTTATATATTTTAATGAAACGTATTCCTCTTGCATTCCTCACACAAATCTTAGTACCTTTTTAAAAGGCTATACAAGACACTCAGCCCACTGTTCTAATATTGTGGCTGTGTGCAATGATAAACTATCTATTTTTGGAAGTACTCCAGCTCTTTCAGGACTTCAGATTTTTCAGGACACTCAGAGAATACAGTCTAGTTCATGTGATTTATCACAGTGTAATATCTCAGCTATTTCTTGGACATTTCTGCACTGGATGACTTACCTTTATTACCTTGGAGAGTAAATCCAGAAGGTGGCAGTGGTGGTGGGTGGGGTGGGGTGGGGAGATACATAGTAAAGATGTATGATGAAGTTAAAAGGTGTTGCATTTCCATACTCATCCAGTTTTTAACTCTCCATGTATATCAACAGCATCTCACCTTCCTGTTATGGGGTGCCCCTATGCTTTGTTATCCCCCCACACACACACTCCCAAGGGGGAATAATATAGAAAGTTAGTATATAACTACAGTTTAATACTATACTAATACCAGGTAAAAATGAATCCCAGGGCCATGTCAGCTGCTGTCCCATCATATTTCCACTTCACTGAGCTTATCCTAGAAGAAGCAGCTTGGCTCTGTGATAGTTGGCAGGATTTTTCCAGTAGTTGTGGAGTGAGTTCTGAAGGAATCACAGAAGCATGGGACTGTCAATCTTTTTTATTCTTTCAGAGTCCCTTTATACTTGGAAGTTTCATTATATTATTATTAATTATTATTATTATTTAACATAGTTTTATACCGCCCAAAACTTACATCTCTGGACAGTTTACAACAAAATAAAAACAGCAAAAGTAAAATATTAGTTAAAACAAAAACAAAAGGTTTAAAACATTACAACAGTTTAAAATAATATTTTAACACAGCATTAAAACTATTAAAACAATATTAATTAAAAGCCTGGGTGATCAGATGCATCCTTAAAAAATTTTTAAAAGCTGTCAGAGATGGAGAGGCTCTTATTTCACTAGGGAGCACATTCCAAAGCCTCGGGGCAGCAACGGAGAAGGCCCGTCCCTGAGTGGCCAACAGACGAGCCAGTGGCAATTGCAGACAGACCTCTCCAGATGATCTCAATGGGAAGTGGGGTTCATAATAAAGAAGACATTCTCTTAAATACTCAGGGCCCAAGCCATTTAGGGCCTTATAGGTTATAACCAACACCTTGTATTTTGCCCTGAAACATATCGGCAGCCAGTGTAGCTCCTTCAATATGGAAGTAATATGGTCTCTCCGAGATGACCCAGAGACCAACCTGGCTGCCGCATTCTGGACCAACTGTAGTTTCCGGACTACTTACAAGGGCAGCCCCACATAGAGCGCATTCCAGTAATCCAGTCTGGAGGTAGCCAGTAGATCTACCACTGTTTTGAGGTCGTTCATCTCAAGAAACGGACACAGCTGGCATATCAGCCGAAGCTGATAGAAGGTATTTCTGGCCACTGCCTCAAGCTTGGACACCAAGCACTAAATCTCCTGACGAACTCTCTCAGCGGTTTCATGTAGATGTTAAACAACACTGGAGACAATATGGAGCCCTGAGGCACTCCATATAAGAGTTCAGATTTTGAAGAACAACAGTCTCCAAGGGACACCATCTGGAACCTGCCTGAGAGATAGGAGTGGAACCACTGCAGAGCAGTACCTCCCACTCCCAACCCCCTCAGAAACTCCAGAAGGATACTATGGTAAATAGTATTGAAAGCCGCCGAGAGGTCCAAAAGGACCAATAGAGTCACACTTCCTCTGTCAATTCCCAACTGGAGATCATCCATCAGGCCGACCAAGGCAGTCTCCACACCATAGCCTGTCCAAAAGCCAGTTTGAAATGGGTCTAATCAGTCTCCTCCAAGACTGTCTGGAACTGAGAAACCAATTTCCTTGCCCAGCCAAAGAAGGTTGGAGACAGGCCTCTAGTTGCACAACTCTGAGAGATCCAAGGAAAGCTTCTTCAGAAGTGGTCTAATAATTGCCTCCTTAAGACAAGGAAGCATCCTGCCTTCCCTCAGAGATGCATTTATAATCTCTACCAGGCCTTCTACAACAACCCACCTGCCAGATAGTATTAGCCATGTCGGGAAAGGGACAAGAGAACAGGTGGTAGGCTGCACTGTTCCAGTCAGCTTGTCCATATCCTCAGGAGTCACAATCTGGAACTGATCCAACCTAATCTCACAAGAGGAGTTGCTGGACATCTCCACATCAGACACTGATGTAATGGTGGAGATGGAATCTAAGTTGTCCCAAATACTAGAGATTTTTTCCACAAATAATTCATTAAACACTTCACGATGAGCCCCTGGTGGCGCAGTGGTAAAACTGCCGCCCTGTAACCAGAAGGTTGCAAGTTCGATCCTGACCAGGGGCTCAAGGTTGACTCAGCCTTCCATCCTTCCGAGGTCGGTAAAATGAGTACCCAGAATGTTGGGGGCAATATGCTAAATCATTGTAAACCACTTAGAGAGCTCCGGCTATAGAGCGGTATATAAATGTAAGTGCTATTGCTATTGCTATTGCTATCACAGCGGGTAATCAATGGTTCCAAATTCTGATTCAAGGGAGGAGGGGCACTCACTAGCCCTCTCACAACCCTGAACTCCTCCGCCAGATGTGAACTTGCAGATGCAATACAGGCAGAAAAGAATTGCTTCTTTGCCACATGAATTGCCTGAGCATAGGTCTTCAAATGAGCTCTATGTTGCAATCTGTCAGATTCGAGCCGAGTCTTTCTCCACTTGCGCTCCAGTCGTCTACCTCGCCGCTTCAGCCCCCGTAGTTCTTCCATATACCAAGGGACCAGTTTTGAAGTGGGTCAGAGAGGACTCTTAGGAGCAATCATGTCTACTGCCCCGGTGAGTTTGCTGTTCCAATTCTCCACCAGGGCATCAACAGGATCACCGGCCAAGCCAACACTAAATCCCTCCAAGGCTTCTTGAAATCCTATTGGATCCAATAACCTTCTTGGGTGGACCATCCTAATAGGTCCCTTGCCGCTGCGAAGGTGGGAAGCGATTGTGAGTCCAATCTTAACCAGATGGTGGTCTGTCTATGACAATGGGGAAATCACAGGAGTCCCCACCCACGGAACACCACCCTGATCAGAGGAAAAGACCAAATCAAGCATGTGATCTGCAATGTGCGTCAGTCCGGAGACCACTTGGGATAGGCCCATTGTTGTCATGGCTGCTATGAACTCCTGAGCTGCCCCAGACAAATTGGTCCCAAAATGAAGTCCCCCAGCAGCACAAGCCTGGTGGAATCCAACACCAAGCCTGAGACCACGTCCGTCACTTAGGGACTCCATCAGGCAGTGGTACACCAACAGATCGGTACACCAACAGAAGTCCCAGTCTATCCCTGGTCCCCAAACTTAAGTACACACATTCAATATGGTCCAACACTTTAACAGGATCCTGGTCAGGGAGAGGTTATTCTTATAGACCACAGCCACTCCACATCCCCATCCACAGTTCCTCACTCACTCCTCAACAGAGTACCTTGGAGGGAGAAGCTGGGACCACACTGAGCCCCCAGCCTCCCCCAGCCAGGTCTCTGTAATACATATCAGGTCGGCGCCTTCATCCAGAATCAAATCACGGATGGTTTCTGATTTGTTCTGGACCGACCTGGCATTACAAAGGAGCAAGGTGAGGTTCTAAGGTTGGTTGGCACTGCTCCCCAAGGTCAAAGAGCTGGCAAGATAGCTGGAAGGGGAAACAGCTATTAGGTTTCCAAGTCCCCTTCCCCTGTAATGGCCTACTGGCCTGCCAACAGTTACTTCTTCTGTTCCCTACCACCCCCAGAATTGCCGCCCCATGATCAGTGGATACGCTCCCTGTCTCCCCATCTCCAGATAAGCCCAGACACATTTATAAACAGAATTAAAACAAAATCACCCAGGACTAATTAAAACAGAATCCACATTAAATACCCACCCATATGTGAATTCTCGGGTCAGGAAACCTGGCCCTCGCCCTCACTGTCCTCCGGAGTGGCTCTCCCAGAGGGGCGACCCCCTCTGGTGTTGGGCTCACCGCCATAAGCAGCATCCCTTTATAGGCCCAGAGATGACCACCCTGTTCAGATGGAAAGCAGGGACTGCTGAGTCACTCCTGGGCCCCGATCCTGCAGAGCAGCCACTTCCAGAGGCCACAGCCCCACAGCTCAGGCAGATGGTCTCACCCTCTCCCTCTTCTGCAGGCAGGCATTCAACAGCAACAGAAACATACAGCCAACACCAGTCTCTCACCCTGGGGGCTGTCTGGGAAGTAGGTGGTCTCTCCCTCTGCTGCAAGGTTTCTTGCAGCATAGATGGAACGGTAACAGGTGCTCCCTCCATTGCTGTATCTGCAAGCTGGGTAGTGCTGCTTCTGATAAATTTCTATCTGATGTGCACACTGAAATGTCCAGGGAACCCTGCAACAACCCCACAATGGGCTTACCATTGGTCCCTAGTGCAGGCTTTGCATCTAGTCTGCATGGCATTGGGGACAGGGAACATCCTATGCTTGCATTTGTTGGATGACTGCCTTGTTGCCTATGGAGACAAAAAAGAGACATGAGGATAGTGATAAATGAAGGGTAGCAGCTGCAACTGACAATTAATGTAAATAGGTGTTCATTAGGGACTTGTAAAAGTTGTTGAGAAACTGTCTCACCGTTTAGGTGCTCTTTCATTCCACATACTATGCATATTGATATCTGTGCTCTGTGTACCAGCTCTGAGTCACAGGCTCAAATTAAACATGGTGCCAGATCTCTTATGAACTGGATCTCTCACATTTTGTTTAATACATTAAGAGCAGCTGCAGAAAGACCTGATTCACATCTGTATAACCCTGGAGCATGACGGCTGGTTCAAGATTCCCTTCAGTCTGTGACATAAATGGGCTAAATGAAGAATCATGTTACATATTCCTGCTCTCCTATTTCTTCTCCTTTGGTATTTGTGTCCCTAAGTACTAATAACTCCATTTTGGAATGCCTGACCCATGCTACCAGATGGCCTTCTGTGGGAGGGTGGGGAGGCCATTTGGTAGTATGGGTCAGGCATTCCAAAATGGAGTTATGAAAGTCAGAACACTGTACTGTTTGGGCTGGGGGCGGGGGCAACAGTACAGTGTTCTGACTTTCAGCCAGCTGGATTCTAGCAGTTTTTGTCCCTGACCCTTATAATGGCAAAAGCATCCCACTTTCATTCTATATGCACAGAGGTGTATCTAGGGAAAATAGCGCCTAGGGCAAGCATTGAAATTGCGCCCCCTGTTCAAACACCCGATACCCTTCTTTCTGATAACTTTACCTTAATAACAGCTGAAAAATACAAGTCAAGCTTGTTAATCTTTTAATATTTCAAAAACTATTTAGCAGTGGACGTAGCCAGACCAAAAAATGCTGGGAAACTACAAATTTCAGTATGCTGGGGCTCATGAAATACCCAAAGACTATGTGGAGGTGTACTTGGAAAACTGAACAGAATGTCTGTATAATTCTCTACTATGCATTGTAGCATCACTATTACATAAGTTTTAAAAATAGATGGAGAATTTGACTTTTCCCAGATACTCTGAAAATAATTAAAGGATATGCAGAGTCAACTGTGTCACTGCTTGGAATATATTCTAGTATTTCAGAAAGACAGTTAACATGAGAGAAAGAGAGCAAGAAACTCCCAGTGGGCCTTAATACTAAGGATTTCACACTGATTCAAAGACAAACTCACCATTAATAGCCATATTATTAAGACATCACATTTAACTCATTTATCACAAGAAGCAAAGTAAGAGCAAATGAATACAATCCTAGCTCATAAGCTTCAGCTCATTATTCACAAGCCCTGATTCTCTGAACATAGTGCCTAACTGAATATGTGTACAGTTACTTATATTATATTAAATTTTTAAAAAAAATACCTGTAGCCCCTTAGGGGGCTTTCTAAAGTCTGTGGGGTGGGTCTGCAGAGGTTCCCTCTCCCCTTGCTGGCCTCTAGGGCTTTGCAGGGACCATTTGAGCATGTGTGGTGGCCATTTATATATATATATATGTATATATGGCTGCTGAGAACAAAATGGCTGCCATGCATGCTCAAATGGCCTCTGCGAGGCCTGCCATGGCCTCACAGAGGCCATTTGAGCATGCACAGTGGCCATTTTGTTTTCAGTGGCCATTTAATTATTATTTTTTAATTTTTAAAAATGGCACCCCCCTTCAAGTGGCGCCCGGGGCACATGCCCTGCCTGCCCTACCCTAGATACGCCCCTATATATGCATGTAAACAAAGAGGAAGATAGATTCAGTTTATCTGGAGCACCTGCATTATTTTTAAAACAATACATCTTGTATGCATATATATTAGGCACTCATTTTTTTCAAAGATAGACTGCCTGATTTTCAAAAGAAGCCACCCTTGGTATTAACAGGAAGCTAATTTACTTATCACCATATTTCTTCATGTTCAATCTACATTTCAACTCCAGAGTAAAAGATTTATGGCCCATTTCTCCCAATATGCATTTTCATTTGTATAACTGACAGGTTCAGTTGCTGAAAAAAGCATGTGAGTTTTCATCCAATCAAGGCACCCATCTTGGTGACATTTATTACAAGTTTATTACTTCAATACTCATCTCAGGAAAGCTCTTTCAGTCTTTGTGGGAGTGTCTAAAATGCAGTTTTTCCTCTACCTGGGACTTCTCATTAATTTTATTCTGGCTTTCCATTTAGAACAGTACTTTTAAAAAATCAGGACACACACAAAATACAGAGGTCAATTAAGAGAAGAAACATCCTCATTTAGCAGTGGGAGAAGAGGGTAACTTTTTCCAAGTCAGACTACAGACCAAGAGATCTTGGCAGTCCAGGAAGAGAAAACAAACCTGGGTTTCATGGCATCCATCATTATCATAGAGTCCCAAGACTAGAGGGGCCAGGAAGAGGAGATCTGCTGCTGCAAGTATGACTGGCCAAAGAGTGCTTCTTGAGCCATCTGTGGTGGTGATGTTGGAGAACAGACACTAATTCTCCACCACCATTGCATCTCCACAGTATTGTGAAGAGAGGCTGCTCCTTTTTGATGCATCTAGGATATCATCTGATCAGGTATTGTTGGGTGAATTTTGATTTTTAAGGCCTGAACACATTGATAAAATACTTCGAACTGTACAGTCTACCACTTCATGGTATCTTTTTGTGGTGGCTGCCATCTTTCCCCTCTACAGTGTCTTGGAAGAACAATGCTGAATCTGTGGTAATGTAAGATAAGAAAAGGGCTGAATAGCTAGAGCTGTTGCCACCCGGAGAAGGTAAGCTCCCCAGGGGCGTAGCAAGGTTGGAGTGGGCCCAGAGACAAGATTTAAAAATGGCGCTCTCCCTCACTGAAGCTCAGCTCATGAAGAAATCTTAAAAGAGGCTGAACAGTGAAAACAAAAAGCATAGTAAAATTTTGTATATATCTCCTATGTGCCACAATAGAACATCATCCTAAAATTATTATTTTTTTTAGGATTTGTACATTGTGGACGATGCAAGTCATTTAATGGTACTAGAGAAAGACATGCTGTTCTGGTAGCTCCAGAGCTTAACACTCACATCAATTTTGGAGGATGAATACAACTGAAGGAAGCCCAGGCAGGTGCACAGCTGGGGGAGTCAGTCATGTGACTTGCCACTGGGGTTCCCCCAGACAACTGTCTCCCCTTGTCCTATTATAGTTACACCCCTGAAGCTCCCTGCTGCCCAAATGTGCTCCAAGTGGGTATAAATGGAGTTCTGAAAATGAACCCCATCCATTAGCAGGTGAATTCATTTTCATTCAAAGAAAATTTGAATCAAATGGGCACAATTCAGTTCAGTCTCTCCTCCCCTATCAAGGGGATGAATGCTGATGGAATGAATGAATGATGGAATGAATGGTGACCCTTCCTGAACTATGGGCCTTTCTGACACAAAGCATTAATGAATCAGAATGAAGGTTAGCTTCTGACAAACGAAATCAATCAGTAATTTGAAAAGATTTGATTTTTATTTGAAAGTCATGACTATGCAGTCTTCAAACGAGGCCATTGTTCTTTGGTGCCCTACACTCTGTTTAGACATTAGTTGCTAGGGCACTAATGTCTTTATGGTGAAAACTGGGATGTCATCTACAAACCCTGAAAAATTATTGGCTGCAAACCAGATCCTACAGTTACCAGAATCTCAAGATACTTGAATCAAGCATTTAATGAATGTCGTCCACCAGAGACTACTTTTGCCACTGTTTTGCTAGACACTGCTGTATTTGTAAGATACATCCTTCCAATACACAATACCGCCCCCCCCCACCATTTTTTAAATTGAGTGCATAGACTGCTTCTCTGCATTTGTATCCAAAGTGCTGTACAACAAGTTTAAAGATGGTGGCCCATCTGCTCTGCAGAAGTGGTTTTCGTTTCTTACCCCTTGCAACAAAAGCCCTTCCCACTTGCATAAATCTGTTTGCCTGGGTTGTGCAGCCCTCAGGAATAGGTTTATGCAAGTGGAAAAGGCTTTTGCAATGAGGGGAAAGATATGAAAACCACGTCTTCCCGCTCTGCACCTGGTCTGCTGTGTGCAAGAAGCCTTCAGTGCTTCTTGGGACACACATGGTAGCTAGAACTTTTTTATTTGTATTTGTATTTTAAAGCCTTCCAGGCATTGTGCAGATAATCAGCAGCTTCTTTTATCCTACACCAAGCCTGCATGACTTTTAAAAAATTAATAAATGTTTACAACTTGTGATTTATCAACCCACCAATTTAAAGGCAGCCACCATTCACATACTGTCGCTTACCAAGTGCTTGAGACCCCCCAACCCCCCGCCTACCATTTTAACAGCCCCAAGTTCCCCTGTACAAGAGAGATACTGAGCCTCTAGGCTGCTCTGCAAGGCGGTTGGGCTGCAACTCAGCTTGGCAGGTTACACATTGTAACAGCTCTGTGAAATTCTGAAGGCTTTTGTAGTCACTACCCCTTTGAACCTGGGTCCAAAGCTTTTGCTTATTCATATAGTTAATGTGATGCCAGCTTAGTCCAGCACAGAGACAATATGAATGTTGCCAGTGGGTTCTGAAAAGTATAGACGTCTAAGAACAAACAAGATAGCATATTGAAAACAAAATCATTTGGAAATTGTGCTATAAAAATGACAGATGGGACTTTTAGAAGAGATTAGACTAAGATTTATTTTCATTCTAGCCTTCCAGACATAACACTCCAGAGCATATGAGAAGAAGGGCGGAAATGGCAAGCTGGGACAATTATAAAAATAAAATTCATAAAAACAGAAAATGAAAAAGATAAAGACAGAAATATTTCAAAATACTGTTTCCTTGAGACATAAATTTGAGCAAATCACGATGAGTGGAATAAAAGGTAATCTTTAAAAGCTATTCATGATTATAACATCATGAATCAAATTTTCAGACAGAGTGATTTCCTTTAAGATCAATATAATTTCCAAATTATAATTATTTACATGATGTGAAGTAAGGGAATCAGAATGACATTCCTAAAAATGAACCATCTAAGCGCTGGCATAGATAGATAGATAGATAGATAGATAGATAGATAGATAGATAGATAGATAGATAGATAGATAGATAGATAGATGCTATGTGTATGCAGTACAATAATTAATCCCAAATTAAGTCAAAGATGCAATGTGTGGAGACAAGCCATAGATGTAGGATATCCTAAGACAGCTTGCTCTCCAGGAGTCCTCCAAATAAAGTGCTTTGAGGATTAGAGGGGAAAAACAGTACACACTATAATAAACAATACACATGTATGCCAAAATGAAATTAAAAAATTAAATAGCATTTTATTTATAACTAAGAAGCATGTAACATTGTTTGAGAGACAGCAGTGACTTCATTATCCCATGTCATTAAAGAAAAGAAAAGAAATCATTTTAAGCTCACTTCTTTCTTATAACAGAGCTTATAGCAAATTATGCACAGCTGGACAGACAAGCTGTGGCAGTCGAGGATGTGACACAAATAAATACTGGTGCCGTAGGTACACCGCATCAGTTAGAAGTGCTTTGCATGTGGATGCACATCCTCCCATTGGATGTGCAGCTGGGAAAGTGAAGATAAAGGGCACAAATGCCGTATTTGGACAGCTGTAGACAAAACTAATTGTTTTTCATAACCTTTTAAAAAAACAACAGCATTCTCCAGCTGAATTAAGGGGGAAAGCTCACTGTCTTTATATATCTTAAATATCCTTATTCAGCTATGATGGCTGAATGGAACCTCGGTGCAAAGAGGCAAGTAGAGCTCTGAATGACTACTAGATGCTGAGGATAAGGAACAAGAGATGACCATCAACTTCATGCCCAGATTGTAGATTTACAGAAATATCTGGCTGGCCACTGTTGGAAACAAATGTCAGCTGTAATTGGATTATAACTTGTAGTCCAACTCCATTTGTAGAGCTCAAGATGGGCACCCCTACACTATATGGACCTGGAATCTGTGTCTGATCCAGTATGGCAGTTCTTATCACTGCATGATACAGCAGAAATTCAGCTGGTGCAGCTTCACCTACTGTATTTCTGCTAGTCACATAGCTGTTAAAGGTGTGACTTTACAGAGCAGTGTGATGGAAAAGACAGGGCCTTGCCCCAAGGAGCTTACAGTCTAAATTCAAGCAGTGGGAGACAGGTGGGCAAAGGGAGAAACAAAAGTTAATGAACAACAGAGAGAAAGGAAAGACAGATGGTTAATAAAGGATACATGTGAGTAACTGTGGTTGTACTTTAAGCCCTCCATCTTTTTGAACGTATTTCTCTTGTACTGATGTGTGTTTAGAAACAGCTTATACATTGGCACTCTGAAGGCTACAGCACAGGCGGCAAAGTAATGAGATGAACTGAGGCAGTGCCTCAGGCAGTGGATTATCAGGAAGTGAGGGAAAGGATACCACCCGCTGCCACACTTGCCTTCTGCTTGTTGTCATCCGGCTTGGTAGTAGCATTAAGAGCTACTCTTCCTTCTCCTCAGATGTTGGATTTAAAAAGGAAGGAGGGGAGAAAGAGAAGAGGAAGTGTGAAGGGGAGGGGAGTGGTGGCAAGATGCTCCAGCCCAGGGGTCAGTAACATTAGTTCTCCGGCTGTTGTTAAACGACAACTCCCATCATCCCCAGCCATAATAACTCATGATGGGGGTTGTAGTTCAATAACAGCTAGCGAGCCAAGGTTGCCTACCCTGCTCTAGCCCAACACTCTCCTCTCACCAACATTTCCTCTTTTGCTGCATCCCCTTCCTTCTTTTCAACTCCAACATGCTAGGGAGCAGAAGGAGAAGTCACTCATTATGGTGCTGCTGGACCTGGGTTCACAGGCAAGTGAGCAGAGATGTTTGGTTCACCACCGAGACCTGAGGTTTGGCTGCTGAGGCATTACATCCTACTCTGGAGAGTGCCATAACCGTGGTTTCATGCCAATTTCCGAACTGTAATCATTGAGGCGGCAGTGCAGACCCACCTGAGGACGTGGCCTTAGGCGCCTCTGGCTGGCTGCCTCTCTGAGAACCAGCCCTGCCCTCCGTCACCTATCCAGCCATGGAGTTGCCAGGCAGCAGAGATGCTGTGATGCCCCATTGAAGCCTTGCCATCCTCTCAGTGGGCATTCCCTGTCAAGTTGGCAAGCAGGAGGGAAAGAGGATGGGATGACAGGATGGGCACTAAGTTCTTTGCTCCCTGATAAGGATGCAATAACGGTGTATGTCCATAAGCATAAGCACTCCAGGTGGCAACTTAATCTTAAATTCTAATGTGTGTTTTATCTACTGTGATTTTGATCTGTTTTTATGGATTTTAAATGTTTTATCTCATATTATGTTTTAATCTGTATACTGCCTAGAGATTTCTATACTAGGCGGTATAGAAATGCAGTCAATCAATCAATCAATCAATCAATAAGCAGGCCACCCCATCACAGTGCCGGGAGGGGAGCATAGAGCAGAGGGCGGGGCCTGGGGTTGGCTCCAAAGCGCAGCACCAAGCAGGGATTCTCAAGCAGCCATGTTCTGTTTTTGTCACATAAAGTTTGGGGAAGGGGGGCTCAGGCCCTTCCCCTTAGGTTATCGGTCCCTAGGCTTGCCCAGATGGCCCTTCTCATAAGGGCCATCTGGGAGGAAAAAGAAGATGGTACTCTGAAATGCCCTTGTGGCATGATCCTATGCCTATTGACCTTTCTCTCATGAGAGTGGCAGACCTTGGGGACTCGGTACAGAGCCTGGAATCTCTATGCAGGGATGCTTCGAGGACGGGTTCTCAGGCAACTGCTGGTCTTGGCAACTGCTGCCAAGTGGCTGTCAAACTATGCACCCTGCTAGCCCATGTGCTCATGCCCCCATGCCCCCATGTCAAGATGTTCATCCTTGCCCACATCCCAAAACAGTGACCCCTCTGGAAGCACAGACTCCCCTCTCCAACTAATCCCTGCACCAGGAGATCTGTATATATCGCAGTGCCATACCAGACGTGGGAATTTTGAAAAGGGTGTAAAAGAATGTCAAGGAATTCAGTGCCTCCACCATCCACGCACACAGGCATGCACTGGCACATGGTCCCTTCATGACAGGGATTGCTATCATGAGCAGGGCATCCACTCTCTGAGTGGGGAACAAATGATTTGGGCCCCCCCCCCGCTCATATCCAGGTTTAGGAGGCTGACACAAGCAGGGATTGTGGAGCTGCCAAGTTCTGCCCCCCCCCCCCACAGAACGGTTGGGTAGGGAGTCCCCAGCTCCTTGATGTTTGCTCCCTAGGCTTGCTCATGAGCAAGACTGGTCACCAGGGTCAGTAGTGCTTCAGTCTTTGGAGAGAGCACTACTAATGTGAAGACAAATTCATCCGACTTGGGAAGAACTGCTCACTCACAAGAGTGCCAGGCCATGAGGACACCCACACTTAACTCATGAGAAGAACCACCAGAGGGGAAGAGAAAGAATTGCCACGCACATGTAGTCATTATGCCTGATGGCAAAACATCCCCTTCTCCCATGGACAGCTCCTTTATGAGAGGCCTTTGGGGCTCTAAACAGAACCATGTTGCTGTGTGGAGGGAAGCTGTGGGGAGCGGCACCCTGGAGATTGTTTTCCTGGTCTTGGCAACTGCAAAGTAGCTGTCAGAGTGTGCCCTCTGCAAGTCCATCCACCTATGTGGACATGTGCACCCTTGCCCGCTCCTCTTAAGGGCAACCTCACTGTCCTTGAGCAGTAGGAAACTGGGGCTCCCCTTTACTGCGAATCCACATGCCCACAGATCTGTATATTGCACCATGTCAGACAGAAGCCAGGAAATTTGAATGGGTTTAAAGGTCTGTCTATGAAGCCAGTGTCTCCCCCATCAGTGCAACTACTTTGGGGGGGTGAAGGGGCCGCTCATGGCCAGCTTAAAAGAACAGCTCCAAGGATACCTGATCATCAAAGTATCTATTTTTCACATGGAAAGGTTGGGGAACATAGGAAGCTGCCATATACTGAGTCAGAACATTGGTCCATCTAGCTCAGTATTGTCTACATAGACTGGCAGTGGCTTCTCCAAGGTTGCAGGCAGGAATCTCTCTCAGCCCTATCTTGGAGATGCCAGGGAGCGAACTTGGAGCCTAGATACTCTTCCCAGAGCGGCTCCATCCCCTAAGCAGAATATCTTCCAGTGCTCAAACATCAAGTCTCCCATTCATATGCAACCAGGGCAGACCCTGCTTAGCTAAGGGGACAAGTCATGCTTGCTACCACAGGACCAGCTCTCCTCCCTTCCAGCCTCTGGAAGGCCAGCCCCGTCCCCTTTGGGAGTTTGCACTCCCTAGGCTTACTCATGAGCAAGGCCAGTTGCTGAGGTTAGTAGTGCCCCAGTATGTGGGAAGTGCACTTCTGCTGCGAAGATAGGGCCACCTGACCAAGGGCACACTGCTTAATAATAAGAGTGAAGGGGGGGCACCCTCTTTCACTCATGAGAAGAACTATCAGAGGGGAGGAGAAAGAATTGATGAGCAAATTCAATCACGATGGCTGATGGCAAAACATCCCCTTCTCCCACAGACAGATCCCTCATGAGAGTGCCAGGCCATTGGGGCTCTAAATAGAACCAGGTTGCTGTGTGGAGGGAAGTCATGTTGAGGGGTACCCTGGAAACTGCTTTCCTTGTCTTGGGGACTGCGGCCAAGTTTGGGGACTGTGGCCCCCTGCCACCCTGTCCGCCCATGTGGACATGTGCACCCTTGCCCATGCCCTGGAACAGCAACCTCGCTGTCATGGGATCACTTTAAAATGCCCCCCATGCAATACCCCACACCAACAGATCTTCATACATCCACTGTGATGCCTGACCAGGACCGTGGCTTCTGAATGGGTTTAAAGGACCATCCCAGTGTCTTCCAACTCTTCTCCATGCATGTGGCCAAGCCATGGCACATGGAGTGCCTAGATGTCCTTTTGGGCATGTGCAAGTCTCCATGGGGAATGAGTGTGGGGAAGTTGAGGGGGATCTGTTCTATCTTTTACCATTGAGAGTTGGGGATCCCATGCAAGTGGGGCCCCCTTGGGCGTGTGGATGGGTGGGCTGGCTCAACTTGTGAGCTGCCCAGCTCATGGGTGGGGCAGTGCCCTTACAAGGGCATAGACTTCCTCAGAAGACTGGTCCTCTCATGAGAGCGCAAAGCCCACTCAGCAGTAAGCTGCCATAATAATAGCAGAAAGTAAAAACTAAACCCCTAAAGGCTCTGATGAAACAAGCTCTTTTTCACTCACTTTCTAACGACTAGAAGGCAAACCCATTATGATTGCATTGAAGTATTTGATGGTACACATTGGTATAAAAATTAGTCTGACAGGCTATTTTATAAATATTTGCCAACGTTTACTTTACCAGACATTTTAAAATGCACATCAGCTGTAGAACTTCAATTAGAAAGACAAGGTATGACTGAACAAAATGTTATTTCAATAATCTTCAATTTCTACATTTTTGTTCTCTGGCCCAGTGATGTTGGATGAAAGTTTAATTTTTTTTGTAAAGTGATAATCTATAAACAGATGTAGGGGCAGCAGTGCAGGCTCCTTTGGGGCCTTAATCTATTCATGTAATTGTTCCCTGTGGAAATAATGTTCTTGAAATTTCATTTCTTTCTCGTGTGTGACATAAATCATCCTAATTTCATGCCCTGCTGCCTTAATCTTTTGTGCTTTTTAAAAAATGCTCTCATTTGTTACCTGGCACAGAGGTGTGAAAAAAGAGAGATTATCCCTGTGTTCTTTTTGTAAATATTCCAAACAAGTAGTCACCATATTTTTTACGTTCACACACCAAGGTAAGATAAATATCCAATTGTCATCCTGTGTGCCTGGCCCATCCTTAACATGAGACCAAAGAAAGATATACCGATACAAGACAGTGGAATACACCTGCCAACACCCACCCTCTGACACACACATACACACACACACACCATTGCTGCTCATGATATAAATTTGTAGCTGCTACACACAGAAGGAGGGTTTGTTTTCAGATAAGAGGCTGGTACCCAGATACAGAGGCTGAAATTTCAGATATATGTATTCAACAAATATTCATATACCGCTTTTCAACAAAAGTTCCCAAAAGTGGTTTACATAAATATAAAGAAAAAATGGCTCCCTGTCCCCAAAGGGCTCACAATCTAAAAAAGAAACATGAGATGGACACCAGCAACAGCCACTGGAGGGATGCTGTAGGGGTGTGCATAAAACCAGCTAGCTCAGTTCGGTTCAAGTCTGAACTGGACCCGAACCAGACCGGTCCAGTTTGGGCGGGCATCCTCTTGAAACTGCTCCCCCAGTTCAGTTTGTTTCGGGGTGGTGGTGGTGTTGTGAGGTTTTTTGGTAAAAGAAAAAAAATTGTACTTATCCCTCTGAGTCATGACCCAGTCACGCAGAGGCCCGTTGGGCATGTGCAACGGCCTTAAAAATGGCCACCGTTATGGGGGTGAGGCCCGGAATAGGATGAAGACCGCCTGAACAGGACAATTTGAGCCATAATAGAGGCATGTGGGGAGGCCCCCGGAGGGCCCCTGAGGATTCTCCGAGGCTCCCCGTGGCCTCAGAGAAACCCCCTGAAGGGGGTAAGTACAAGTATAATACTATTTAACATTTTAAAAAGCTTGCAAGGCCCTTGAACAGCTGGAGGGGGTGCTGGTCCAATGTTGAGCTGAACTGGGGGGTGGTGGGTTCGGCTCGACATCGAGTCATCGAACCAAGCTGGAGAGGGTTCAGCTCGACATTGATATGCACAGCCCTAGAATGCTGTGCTAGGGATGGACAGGGCCAGTATCTCTCCCCCTGCTAAATGAAGAGAATCACAATTTTTAAAATGTGCCTCATCTTATTGTGGTGGACATATCCTACTGAAAAATAATTCTTCCATAGTGGAGTAACCACAGGCACAGTGATTTTTTAATTGATTTATTTTATTTTTATTTATTATAACATTTTTATACTGTCCAAAACTTACGTCTCTGGGAGGTTTACCACAGAAATTTGATGGCCCAAGACCTCTGTGCACCTGGGGTAAGGTGCCAAATATCACCCCTTTGCATACCCTTCACTCCCTCCACTTATTTTTAAAGTGTCGGCAATAGTTGCCACTTGATTTTGTGCATCCACTTACATACAAACACCTGCTTTGCAGCAGCAATAACTACCAATTTAAGACATGCACAGAGGCATATTTAGGAGCAAATGAATTTAGGAGCAAAGTAGGAGCAAATGAATACAATCCTAGCTCATAAGCTTCAGCTCAGTATTCACAAGCCCTGATTCTCTGTACATAGTGCCAAACTAAATATGTGTACAGAGACTTATATTATATTAATTTTTTTTAAATTACCTGTAGCCCCTTCCAGGGGCTTCCTAAAGGCTGTGGGGGGGTCTGTAAAGGTTCCCTTCCCCCCCACTGGCCTCTAGGGCCTCGCAGGGACCATTTGAGCATGTGTGGTGGCCATTTTAAAATATAATTTCTTTTTTAAAAATGGCTGCTGAAAACAAAATGGCCACCACACATGCTCAGATGGCCTCGCAGAGGCCATTTGAGCATGCACAATGGCCATTTTGTTTTTGGTGGCCATTAAAAAAAAATAATTTTTAAAAATGGCGCCCCCCTTCAAGTGGCACCCGGGGCACGTGCCCTATCTGCCCTACCCTAGATACATCCCTGCATGTGCACCACTGTTCCCTCTAAGGTGTGCGCATGTGCATGCGCTCACACATTTTTTGATGTCTGTCAGTTAATTTTAGATCCCGCTTAGGTTGAATCAGGAAGGCTCCACTCTGAATGCATGTACGTACACAGTGCCTTGACATTGCTGCCCAGAACAAAACTCATTCTGCAAAGAGATGAAAAAAAAAAATAGAGGAACTTCCTTTGTATTCTAGCAGTGCTTTTGTAAAAATGATCCCAGAGAGGCCAGATTTCATTGCTTTTATTGACAGCAGTCTTACATGCTTGCTGATAATAATTTTACATTGAATTGGTCATGACAACTGTTATATTTAGTCATGGCCTCATAGGGCTACAAAGGAGAGGTACCTACCCAGCTGAACTTCCTTTCCACCACACTGGCTGCAGTTTTTATTTTTTATTTTTTCATTCTGGTATTGCACAACTGTGCAAACATTGGCAAGAATTGCTAAAATGGAGACACTGTGTGTGGAGGCTTGTTATTTTATTTTATTTTAATTTATTTATTTATTTATTTATTTATTTATTTATTGTAACATTTTTATACTGCCCCAAACTTATGTCTCTGGGTGGGTTACAACGGAATAAAAACAAAGTAAAACATTCATTATGACAAAAAAAAAGGGGGGGGGGACACATTACAACAATTTAAAGTTTTTAAAATAATATTTTAAAACAGCATTAAAACCATTAAAACAAACATTAATTAAAAGCCTGGGTGAAGAGATGTGTTTTCAAAGACTTTTTAAAAGCTGTCAGAGAGATTAGAGACTGAGAAAAGGGGGAAGTGTGTATCTTGATGACACAGAAGCATATTCTATCCACAAATTCCTGACATAATCAAAGGCTATGAAACAGAGAAGGTGGGTTTGTTGCCTTGTCTGTCCTTCTCATCTTATGTGCTTGATAGTTTACCACATGGGGTAACAGCACACAGAATTGAGAAACACATGGTTTTCCAGTTTTAGCCTCAGAAATTTCTGCAACAGTGTAATCCCACTTTCCTGAAGGGAATGGTCTAAAACCCATTTCTCAAAGGAAAGTAATTATGGAGCTCATGTATCAGCCTCAGCTCTTGTCTGCTGAGCTTCCATTCTTGTAGCAGAAGACATGCAAGATCATCAATTCTCCCATCCTTCCTGGACTCATGAGTGCATATAGACATGCTTTCTTCAAATCCCACTTCAAAACTCACATTTTCTATAAAGCCTTTGGTACTACCCCCTAGTCCCCATAACCTACTTTAACCAAGCCTGAGCATGGCTGCGTTCGCACATCATGTGGAATTGTGGGTCCAATGGACTCATTTTTCTTCCCACCCCCACTCTCCTGTCCATGCTCGGACAACAGGGAGAATGTCCTCTCTAGAACATAAGAACAGCCCTGCTGGATCAGGTCAAAAGCCCATCTAGTCCAGCATCCTGTTTGACCAGATGCCACTGGGAACCTACAGGCAGGAGTTGAGGGCATAAGCAGAGAAACTACAGAGAGTTGGGGAACTGGCTGTGTGGGCTTCCTTCTTGCTTGAAAGACAGCTCACATAGCCAATCATGGAGAGAGAAAGGGTGGAGCTTCCTTCCTCAACTCCAGTCTGGCTGAACGCAGCCTCCAGTGCTGTATTCGGATGCAATGGAGGCTCCATGGACCCTCAGTTATGATCAGCAAAAGTCACTACTTGTGAGCACTGCAAGATATTACCCTCAGGGGATGGAGCTGCTCTGGGAAAAGCAGAAGGTTCCAAGTTCCCTCCCTGGCTTCTCCAAGATAGGGCTGAGAGAGATTCCTGCCTGCAACCTTGGAGTTTCCTATGTTCCTATGTACAAACCAAGTACATTCAAATTGGAGTCTCCAGAGCAAAACCTTGGGCCACAGAAGGGACTGGACCATAGTTGCATGCATTCAGACATAACAGTAAGGAAACCTCAGGCCCTTGCAACTCCAGTTCCTCGTTATGTGTGAATGTGGCCTATGTATAACTGAAATAAATGCATATTCTTCCCCTGTCTACCACTGTCCCCATTTCCCTCTCTTTCCTTGGTTGTTTGCATGTATCACATTTTAGATTGTAACCCCTCTGGGGCAGAAACCTTTCCTCTTGTACTCTATAAATAACTGTGTGAATTGATGGTGCTATATAAATTAATAATGGGTAGCATCTACAGTTGTCCTTGCCTGAAACAAGAGTGATTGCTCCACAGTAAGGATTTCTGCTCTGTAGTAAGAACTCCTGTTCCAGACTAAGGACAATTATGTTTGCTACATAATTTATTGCATAATATGTATGTAGAAACACAGGAAGAAGCAAGAGAGGCAAATACTCTCTGGGTGACTGCATGTGTATCCACTGAATCCACCAAAGTATGGTTCCTGAGCCAGGCTGCTGACATTAAAAGATCATTTTTAATCTATGTTTGAAGTTGGGCAGAGAATGTCAGGCAAATGTTGGCAGCCCAGATCAAGAACTGGACTTCAGTGTGTTTGAACAATACATCCACCAGGAGTGCACACTGCCCTGGAATTTGGAGGTTCCCAGAACTGGACTTGCAGGAAATCATTTGAAGTCGCCTCAGATTAATGTGAATGAAATAATTAGGGAAATTCTGTCATACAGAAGTTCCCAGTGAAGGAGATACACTATTTTCCTAACCACCAGGAAAAAATGGTTTAGGATATCTTCCCTTCCTCAGCATTTTTAGCCTGTATTTTATTCCCATATTCGGTAGAATACAAAAGATCATAAATTCAATTTGAATGGAAATAAATGTTCAGATATGCTTGCTCTGCCAATATTCAGCCAGATAAATTTCACCATAATTTCTTGCCCTAAAATGGATAAGGGAGATTTTATGCACTGAAGAAGAAAAAGGTTGTGGAGAAAAGCCAAGAATGGAACAGAATTTAGTAAAGGTGCAATTAGAAGATTGATGTACTAGTTCTAACAATAAAGTTTTTTTAAAAATCTGAAGATAAAATAGCTGTAATCCCTCCCCCCACACCAAGGATGTCAATATGTATACATTTTCCATCTGGTCATTGGCCATCCACCAGATCCACTAGATCACAAAAGATAACTATAACTCTGAAAATGAACTGTTATGAAATATAACAATATACAGTATAGGATGCCACTGAAATGTACCAGTTTAGCAATTCAAGATGGATATAAAATTTATGGGACTAGCATAACCAAATGCAGCATCCAACAAAACAAAATGAAATATGTGTATATTTAACAGAACCTTATCAAACTTTGTATGCACTCACTCTGTTCAACAGTGTCCAAAATGACCTTTTTAAAAAAAAAATGGGTTTCATTTTGTATTGACATTTAAATATAGGACTATCTTAGGACATTAGGTTAAGTTATGAGATAAATGTCAGAGATGTAATATTTGCTGCCTTAAATTCTCATAAAGAGCAAGTAGTCACAGATAAAATATATGATGAAAATTTGAACTACAAAACAGCAAAGAATGCATTAGATTGCACCGATTTATAAAAGGAGATGGTGGTGAATCCCAACCAGGCATGCCAACAGGATTTTCTGACCTCAGTCCACTGTATTATGGTTGGGGAAAACTCCCCCACAATTTGTTGGGGAAAACTGTTCAGTGAGCAGATCCTCCTCCCCTCAGCATGCCTCAGCATGCAAGGAACACTGAGCAACTTCTTTGACATCTGTCTCCCATCTCCTTGCTCCAGACTTCTTTTTCCAAGTTCTAGACATCTTTTCTAGATTTCTCCCCACACCCCAGTTCAGATAACTGCTTTTTCTGGCAACATCCTTTTTCTTCTGCTCCATTTCCTGCACTTCCTTGGAAAGAAGTGGATGTGTATTGAGGCCAGTAAAATGCTGGTCTCAAGAAAATGGATCCAACTGCAGTGGATCTGCAGTTGCTGATCCCAACAAAATGGTATAGTATAGCTCCATTTTATATACAATTTCTAGCACTAAGCCGAAATTACTTGCCTTCCTTCCTTTTTGTATTCTTTTCCATGAATGTGGAACAATGCATCCCATTTGGGTTATTCTTTTCAGCACTTGTTTCTTGGTGGCAATTTCCCTCCTTTTCTCTTTTTTTTGACCTCACAGCTCTTAGCCTCATTTGTCCTCATAACCATGTAATCCTATCAACTGTAGGAGTTGACTGCTCAACTTTGGCCCTCCTGCAGATGTTGGCCTACAACTTGCATCATCCCTGACCACCATGGCTGGGAATTATGGGAAATGTAATCCAAATACAAATTTGAGCATCCCCCACAACCCATTGGATTTTCTCAGTGATATCATAATGTCAACATCTGACATCAGGGATGCTCATAACCAAAATTCTGTGGATCACCATAGCCTGAGGGATGTAAAGAATACTCTGAGGGGAAGGAAGAACAAAATGGCACTGAGAGGAAGCAGCAGCCAGCATCAGAAAAATGTGAATGATCTATGATCATGCTTCTCACAGTACTGGATAAAATAAAATTGGATAGATATATTAGCATACAAAAGATCAATTGGGAAATCATTCTGTTTTATATTTGACCAGGAGGTCATAAAAATCCTGCTTCTTGAAGACTGTTCCCATTTGAAGCAACTATGTTTCTTTAATTGCCTCAATCTTAAAATCAGAAGAGAATTTTAAACCAGAGGAAGTCAGATCGCTGAACAGAAATGCAGACTGCAGAGAGAAATGATCTCTGAAGCCTTTCCTCCACCAGCTATATTATTCTCCCTCTAAATTATTATTTAATTAATTATCATATTTATATACTGCCTGATACGTGTATCTCTAGGTGGTGTACATAATTTAAAACAACAAATATAAAACAGAGTAAAAACAATTAAAACAATTTCCAGAATAAAAAAGTTAAAACAATTTCATTGGATAAAAACAATTACAGTTGCTGTTAAGGGTTTTATAGGTAATAACCAGCAATTTGTATTTGCCTGGAAACTTATTGGCAGCCAGTGTAGTTCTTTTAAAATGGGAGTAATATGATCTCTTTGGTTAACCCTGGAGACCAACCTGGCTGCTGCATTCTGTACCAACTGCAGTTTCCGTATTACGTACAAAGGCAGCCCCATGTAGACTGCATTACAATAGCCAAGCCTAGAGGTTACCAGCATATGCACTGCTGCAATTTAAATTACCTTGTAATTTAAGGTAATTTAGTTCCAGAAATGTCACCTTAAGTGGCTCAGTGGGGAAATGCTTGACTAACAAGCAGAAGGTTGCCGGTTCGAATCCCTGCTGGTATTATATTGGACATCAGCAATGCTGAAAGGCATCATCTCATACTATGTGGGAGGAGGCAATCATAAACTCCTCTTGTATTCTACCAAAGAAAACCACAGGGCTCTGTGGGTGCCAGGAGTCGAAATCGACTTGACAGCACACTTTACCTTTACTTCCAGAAATGGGCATAGCTGGCATCAGCTGAAGTTCATAAAAAGCACTCCTGGCCACTGCTTCATCCTGAGAAACCACAGCGAGTTTGGGATCCAGGAGCACTCCCAAGCTACGTACCTGATCTTTCAGGGGGGAGTGTAACCCATCAAGAACAGGCAGATCTAAATCATCTCTCAGGTCTTGGACCGCCATCTTACTTGTATTCAACTTCATGATCTAGAAGCAAGGGTAAGCAGCGAGGTGGCCAAATTTGCAATGATACCAAACTATTTTGGGTTGTGAAATTGTGAGGAGCTCCAAAAGGATCTCTCAAAACTGGGGGAGTGGTCGACAAAGTGGCAAATACGGTTCAGTATTGGCAAGTGTAAAGTGATGCACATTGGGATGAAAAACCCCAACTTCAAGTATACGTTGATGGGACCTGAGCTGTCAGTGACTGACCAGGAGAGGGATCTTGGGGTTGTGGTGGACAGCTCATTGAAAATGTCAACTCAACGTGCAGCAGCTGTGAAAAAGGCCAATTCCATGCTAACCATCATTAGGAAGGGGATTGGAAAAAAACCAGCTAATATTATAATGCACTTATACAAAACTATATTGCGGCCACACCTGGAGTACTGCGTACAATTCTGGTCACCACATCTAAAAAAGGACACTGTAGAACTGGAAAAGGTGCAGAAGAGGGCAACCAAGATGATCAGGGGCCTAGAGCACCTTTCTTATGAGGCAAGGTTACAGCACCTGGGGCCTTTTAGTTTAGAAAAAAGATGACTGCAGGTAGACATGATAGAGGTCTATAAAATCATGCATGGGGTGGAGAAAGTGGATAGAGAGAAATTCTTCTCCCTCTCACATAACACTAGAATCAGAGGTCATACCATGACATTGATTGCCAGGAAATCTAGGACAAACAAACAGAAGTACTTTTTCACACAATGTATAATAAACTTGTGGAATTCTGTGCCACAAGATGTGGTGACAGCCAACAACCTAGATGGCTTTAAGAGGG
The DNA here is from genome assembly GCF_027244095.1 of Hemicordylus capensis. Taxonomy (NCBI): domain Eukaryota; kingdom Metazoa; phylum Chordata; class Lepidosauria; order Squamata; family Cordylidae; genus Hemicordylus; species Hemicordylus capensis. Next base: position 183,561,705 of record NC_069657.1, on the reverse strand, counting down.
GTATGGATAACTTCATGGAGGAGAGGTCTATCATCGGCTGCTAGTTGGAGGGCTAAAGGCCACCTCCAGCCTCAAAGGCAGGATGCCTCTGAGTACCTGTTGCAGGGGAGTAACAGCAGGAGAAAGGGCATGCTTTCAACTCCTGCCTGTAGGCTTCCAGTGGTATTTGGTGGGCCAGTTGCGAAACAGGATGCTGGACTAGGTGGACCTTGGGCCTGATCCAGCAGGGCTGTTCGTATGTTCTTATGTCCCGATGTTATCAGCCTGGAGAACGCGCAAGTATTTGTAATGTTCTACCTCTTCAAGGTTCTTGATGTTGCTTCCATTGGGCAGTTCTATTCCTTCTGTTTTTCTTATTTTCCCTCTGTTCATTATTAATGCAGCACACTTGTCTAGTCCAAACTCCATTGCTATATCGCTACTGAATATACGGACAGTGTTTAGCAGTGATTCGATTTCTGACTGGGACTTTCCATACAACTTCAGATCGTCCATGTACAGTAGAGATGTGCGGTTCGGTCCGGATCCGGACCGGTTCGTCCCGAACCGGTCCGGATCCGGCGGTTCGGTCCCGGACCAAATCGGGCCCTTCTGGGACCGATCCGGACCGAATCTGAGTCGGTTCGGCTCCGAACCGGCTCAGGTTTCCCGAACCGGTTCGGGAGTTCAATTGAGTCTCTGGAGTGTCCCTTTAAAGTTTGAAGTGTGTCCTCCATTTTGTGGCTCATTCCTGAAACTTTTGCTCCTAGCATCCATTTTGTGATGCTATTTTCAGGCATTGTATTGGCTGCGCTATTGATCCTTTGATTGGCCAGAATGAGTCCTTTGGTCTGGTAGGCTGCTTGGCTGTTGCACTGTTGAGAGCTGGCACCCTGTTGGCCGTGGGGGAGTGCAAAGGTGGGGGCTCCCAAAGGAGGGAATTTCAAACCTATATAAACCCAAGCCTCTTCTCTGGAAACTTCTCTTGGCTGCAGTTGTGTGATCATCTCTGAGACCTTGCTTGCTCTTTTGCTGCTGGTGTCTGCTGTGAGTCCCTGCTGACTGTGTGTCACATTAGTGTGTGTCTGTCTCTCTGCTCTCTCTGTGTGTTGTTGTGTGCCACCTTGTCCATCTGCCCTCTGTCTGTCTCTGTCCAAACCTCTTTAATACTTTCCCCTCAACTTTTTCCAACTTTTCCTGTTGTGTTTTCTGTTCTCTTCACCCTTTCTCTCAACCCTTCTTCCAAAGTTTTGGCTTTCCCTCCTCCCCCCCCACCCCCCTCTTCTGCATTGCTTTCCTGTTTTTGTGCCTTGCCTGACTTTTGTTCCACTTTTTGAGTTTCATTCAATTATTGCTTCTGTGTAAATTTATATATTTGCTGATTTTGGTTTTTAATTAATAACTTCTGCTATTGTTATTGCTGGCTGCCTGTCTGAGTTGTGTTTCTGAGGATTTAGTTTATATTATTGCTGCAATTTGATTCCTTGTGTTCTGATTTTGATTGTTAATTTGTTCCCCTCTGGCCCTGCTCCTAGCTTCCCCCCTCCCTCCCTCCCTCCCTCCCACCCAGATAAGATTGTTTCCCTCCTGTGCTGCTGCCTGTTGAGCCTTGCATTCTTTGGATTTCTTTGTGGAATTAGGTTCTGGTTTTGGTTTTGCTCCCTGTGTGTGTCCCACCCACTCCCCCAGTCCCTCCCCCTGGTAGTTGTTACCCCCCCCCCCGCCCTGAGACTTTCTGGCTGGCCTTTGGTTTCCTTTTTTTTTTACTTTGTGTATAGATTCTTTGGATTCAAATTTGATTGTTCCCCTGTGTGGTCCTGCTCCTAGCTTCCCCCCTCCCTCCCCTCCAGAAACCCACTCCCCCCACTGCCACCTCCTCCTCCTCCACTCCTGCCCTGCCTGCCCCCTCCCACCCAGACTGAGTGTTGTTCCCCATCCTCCCTGGTGCTGCTGCTGCTGCCTGTTGAGTCCTGTCTTAGTTACTTTGGTTTTTTGTGTGAAATCAATTAGCTTCTTTTGGTTCTGGTTTTGCTGTGTGTGTGTCCCATTCCTCCCTGCTGGTTGTTGTTGGTTGCTCTCCCCCCCCCCCCCCAGACTTTCTGCCCATTGTTCCCAGGTGTTTTTTTTTTTGGACTTTTTTTTCATATTGTTTGGTTTGCTTTGATTGATTCATTGATTGTTCCCCCCTCCCTCCCCTCCAGAAACCCACTCTCCCCACTGCCACCTCCTCCTCCTCCACTCCTGCCCTGCCTGCCCCCTCCCACCCAGATTCATCCCCCTTGACGCATACTAATCCCCCCAAAACACACCCTGCCCTCTGGTCTCTCCCCCTCTTGCCCCCCGACTCCCTGCTACATACCCCAGACCCCCTGAAACACACTCCACCCCCCAAACACCCTCTGTTGGTCTCTCCCCCTCTTGCCCCCCTGACTCCCCGCTACATACCCAAGACCCCCTGAAACACACTCCACCTCCCAAACACCCTCTGGTCTCTCCCCCTCTTGCCCCCCTGACTGCCTGCTACATACCCCAGACCCCCTGAAACACACTCCACCCCCAAACACCCTCTGTTGGTCTCTCCCCCTCTTGCCCCCCTGACTCCCCGCTACATACCCCAGACCCCCTGAAACACACTCCACCTCCCAAACACCCTCTGGTCTCTCCCCCTCTTGCCCCCCGGCTCCCCGCTACATACCCCAGACCCCCTGAAACACACTCCACCTCCCAAACACCCTCTGGTCTCTCCCCCTCTTGCCCCCCGACTCCCCGCTACATACCCCAGACCCCCTGAAACACACTCCACCCCCCAAACACCCTCTGTTGGTCTCTCCCCCTCTTGGGACCGTCACCGCTGCTGCTGCCTCCCACACCCGAATCCCCCTCCCTGCTGCTACATTACAACTCCTCCTCTCTTCTTCCTCTCTCTCTCTCTTTCTCTCTCCTCATCCCTTCACTTCTTCTTCCTCCCACAGCTGCAGCCACACAGTATCCTACCTCCGACCTCACCTGGAGGTCCCCGCCATCGGTTATTTTTTTTTTGAAAGTTGTTTTATTTCATTTGTCTCTGCTTGGGGGTGAGTTGAGCAACAACACATAAATAGTGTGGTCTCCTCACTTCTGCCCCTCCATCGTTGAACTACCCCGGTTGCCTGTGCCTCGTGCGGCCGCCCTGTTGTGTCCCAGCCCAGGGGGTTGGCTGTTGGCGGCGCATCCGTGACCAGCAGTGAGCGGCAGGAGAAGGACCGGAAGAAGAGGGGTTAGTGCGTGTGCAATTGTGCACCTTTTGTTGCCCCCTTTCTCTCCCTAGCTGGCGGTTTTAAATAGGGACACCCCTATCTTGAAATGCATTTGGGTGTGGGGAGGAGGGAGAGGAGATGTACCGTTGTAACTTGTGTCTTCATGCCCAATAAAGAAATTGCTGCTGCTGTGTGTTGCGTTGCATTGCATGCGTCTTGCAGGTGGTTTTTGAACAGGTGCCTTCTTCCAGAGTGTTTCCTTGCCTCTGGGGCAGTCTGAGTGGGGTCAGGGGATCGGATGCTGCCACTACATGCTGGGCCAATGCCATGCCAGAGTGCTTCCTTGCCTCTGGGGCAGTCTGAGTGGGGTCAGGGGATCGGATGCTGCCACTACATGCTGGGCCAATGCCATGCCAGAGTGCTTCCTTGCCTCTGGGGCAGTCTGAGTGGGGTCAGGGGATCGGATGCTGCCACTACATGCTGGGCCAATGCCATGCCAGAGTGCTTCCTTGCCTCTGGGGCAGTCTGAGTGGGGTCCTGGGTTCTGATGCTGCCACTACATGCTGGGCCAATACACACATATGATGATGAGGTTCAATCCATGATGCTGCCATCAAGTGTTTGCTGCTGCTTGCTTGCCATGGCATTGGGCGGGCAGAGTCACAGAGTGGGTGGGTTCAACCTCTGTTTAGGTGTGACTGGGTTCTGGTTTTGGCTGTGTGCAATTTAGAGTCACTAAATAGGCTGCATTGAGTTTGATGCTCCCCCCACAGGAGCATTACTTGAGAACCACCCCCCAGAACCCACACTTTGTGTTCCAGTTCACTAAATAAGGCTTTCCTCCTTTGATCTGCAGGTTCCCAAGCGTTGACTGCGTCCCTCCCCCACCCCCGGTAGGTGCTGTGCCCTCCCCCCATCCACTCTCCCCCCAAAAAAACTTAAAAACTTGCCACCCACACCACAACTACTCCACCCAACTGCCCGTGCCACCCACACCAGGGGTCCACCCTTTAACCCCCTATTTTTTTAAAAAACCCTCCCAGACCCATCTCCCCAATTGGCTTGGTTGACTCCCGAGTCCCAAATTCTAAAAGGACACCCTCCCCCTCACTTCAATTGGCTTCCCCCCCCATCAAAAAGTCTTCCTTTCCCCCCAATTGGCTTCCTTTTTAAAAAACAAACTCCCCCCCCCCACCGTCTCCAAATCAGCTGCCTTTTTTTTGGCCCCTAAGCCCCTCCAGATTATTTTTTTGACCCTGTCTCTGGCCTTCCTCCTAAAGTCTCCCTCCTTCTGACCTAGCAGCATGTCTGAGCGCCGTGTGGCGGGCAGGGCTCGCTCAAGGCTGGCGGGCAGAGGTGGGAGAGGCCAGGTGCGGGGTGCGCCTGCGGCACGGGGAGGGAGAGGACGCGGGGAGCCTGAGGACACCCCAGTTCTCCCCATTGGAGAATTCTTTGCTCCGGCCCCATCTTTGGTGCGCAGGATTCAGTTCCCCACGCCTGCTGCCGCCAATCGCGGCAGAGGCAGAGGCAGAGGCACCGTTAGGGCTGTGGCGGGTCCCTCCTCGCCGGCGGCACCAGGTGCTGCTGAGCTACCGCCAGTTGTTGAGGTGGAGGAGACTGTGGAGTTGGAAGAGCAGGTAGAGGGCGGTGAGGACCGTGCGGCTGGCAGCGATGCAGCCAGGTTCTCCCTCCCTCTGGGGCCCCTTCCCCCTATCCTTTCGCCGCTCAGTGGGGCCCCCCCTCGTGAAGCCCGACACTCTGGTGGGGAGCGGTCTGGCGAGGTGGTGGAGGAGAGGCCTGCCTCTCCGATGCCAGTTGAGCCGGGCCCTTCCTCCGCTGTGGAGGGCGGAAGGGGCGGGTTGGGTGGCAGCAGTGGGCAGGCAGCGGCGGCCGCCCCCCCCCCATGACTGCAGCCACCCTGCGAGAAACGGCCTAGGACGGCGCCCAGGGCGCAGGAGGCCAAGGGCAGTGGTGCATGGGTGCATTTTGAGGTCCCTCAAGATGACCCATTCCACGCCCGCTGTGTCCACTGCAGGATGCTTGTCAGCCGTGGAAGGGACCCTGCGCACCTGGGTACGACGCCTATGTGGAGACACCTAGAGCGTCACCACCCAGGTCTCAGGGGACAGGCTGGCAGCGCTAGTGCGCCTTGTGCATCTGCCACTAGGGCGGGCAGCGGCAGTGTGCCAGCCAGCAGGCAGGCTACACTGCCCGTCCAGCGGTGGACGCAGTCCTCGGGCAGCCAGCGTATTGTTCGCGTGGACCATCATCACCTCACCCGCCGCATAGGGGAGATGATTTCCACCGATGACCAGCCGTTTCAGGTGGTCGAGAACAACGGCTTCCGCCGGATTCTCCAATACCTGGCTCCCGAATACGTCATCCCCTCAAGGACGACGTTCAGCCGGAACGTGGTCCCCTCCCTGTACCGCCGGTGCAGGGAGCTCGTGTCGGCCGAGCTGCGTGCAGCTCCGGCCGGGACAAGCGTGCATTTCACGACTGACCTCTGGACCAGTGTCAGTGGGATGCACGCTTCTTTCCTGGCCCTCACTGCCCACTGGTGGGGACCGGAGAGTGAGGGGACCTCCGCGGGCGATGCTTCCGGGTCCGGCGCGGCTCCCGCTGCACTACGGCACAGGTGGGCCGTCCTGCACGTGGAGACGATGGACACGAGGCACACCGCGGAGGAGGTGGCGGCCGTACTCGACCGCCAGATAGAGGAGTGGATTGGCGGGTGTCCACACCTCTCCCGCGGCTTCATTGTCACCGACAATGGAGCCAACGTTACCGCCGCTGTCGAGACAGTCATGGACTGTGTGAACATACGGTGTATGGCACACACGCTCCATCTGACCGTCAGGGACGCCCTTGGCCTTAAGGAGCTGAAGGCGTCCCAGGAGAAGGGGGCCCGCCCCATCCCCAGCTGCTGTTGCTGCCACGGCCACGCTTGTGGATAAGTCCCGCAAGCTGGCCGCCCACTTCCACCGCAGCGAGAAGTCCAGGAGACTGCTTTGCCAGAAGCAGGATGACCTTGGCCTTCCTCGCCATCTCATCCCTACGGATGTGGAGACGCGGTGGAACTCCACCTTCCTCCTGTTCCAGCGCCTGTTGGAGCAGGAGAGAGCCCTTGTCGCCCTGGCGAGGGACGAGTCCTTGGATGTCTGCGACTTCTCGAACGCAGAGTGGAAGCAGATGTCCGAGGCGGTGTCAGCACTCGAGCCCTTCCAGCTTGCCACGAAGGGCTTGTGTGGCGACACCACTCCCTTGAGCCAGGCGCTGCCCACAGCTGTTGGTCTCGAGAAGCTGATGGGTGGACTCCATATCTCTCTGACCACGCCAGAGGGTCGTGCTCTGGCTGGGAGGCTGAGGTCTGGGGTTGACAAGCGGCTCGTTGATGTGCTGGGAGACAGGGAGGAGTATGTCCTCGCTTGTCTCTGTCACCCAGCCCTCAAGGGCAATGCCGTGAGTGCCGACGACTTGCCCAGGTGGAAGGGCATCCTGGTCGAGAAGGTTAGGGAGGAGGAGGCCGCTAGGGCCCGCAGAGACCAGGGTGTTGGTAGTGGTGCGGGGGCAGCCCTCGCGGCCCAACCCGCACCCAGCAGCAGCATGGGCGGCCAGCTGGCGTCAGCTTCCCCTTCCCCTCCCTCTTCCCAGTCCAGCAGCGCGGCATCCCAGGCGGCGCCATCGCAGCAGCCATTTGCTACCGACTCGAGATCCGCCCAGTGGTTTCAGCGGTTCTGCTATGGCGCCATGCCTGGTATGCGGGAGGCTCGACCTGCCAGGCCCCCCTCCAGTGCTGAGCAATGCGTTGCGCAGTACTTGGAGGAGCCTGTGGAGGGAGACGGCGTGGACTGCGCACAGTTCTGGGCGAGCCGCCGCCAAGTCTGGCCGGACCTGGCGGTGGTGGCTGTGTGCCTCCTCTCCTGCCCCCCAACCAGTGTCCAGAGCGAGCGGGTGTTTTCACGTGCCGGGGACGTGGTGACACCCTCTCGCTCCCGCTTGGACCCTGGTCTGGTGGAGCAGCTGGTCTTCCTTAAGGTGAACCTCCCCCTGTTGGGCTACCCCAAGCTGCAGTTTGAGACGGGCGAGTGATTACCGTGGGTTGCCCCATGGTTGGTCACCTGCCTGGCTCGACCTCTGTGCTTATCCCTACCCTCCCCCCTTCCACCTCTAGCTGAGCTGACGTGACAGATGCTGAGCCGTGCCAGCCAGTCGCAGCGTGTAGTGTGCCCACACAGAGATGCAGTTGTAGTAGTAGTTGTAGTGCTGCGACTGGCCAGATGTTTACAATGCCCACGCCCACCTAAAAAGAAACCCAATGCTGACCAGCACAGGCCCTTTATCTATCCACCTGTCAGCATTTGGGGACCTGGCGTGGGCACGGCACACCCCCCCAAAGTAGCACAGCCCACGGAGTACTAGACTTAGCGGCAGCGGCGGGTATACGTTCTAAAATGCAGTGTAGATATGTAAATACTGTATGTAAATAAACATGTAAATAATTTTTTCTTTAAAAACCCCATGTCAAAATCAAGCCTCAAAATTATGCAAAAGAAAGAAAAAAAGGTGACAGAGGGAGAACAAAATGATGAATGCCAAATGAATTGATTTTATTGAAAATGTTGCCAGAAATCATGTGTGGGGGGCTTGGTTTACATGGAGAAAATGACTGGGTGATTTTTTCAAATGAAACGAATGAATTATTATCATCTTATGTTCATCTTGATTGTGGTCACTGTTGATGTTGGCTGATGGCAAAAAACCCAAAACCATCAGAATAGCAATGAACTGGCCGCCAACACAACATATTGATTGATAACTGTGCAGGGGGGGAATTGGGTCTGTGTGTGTGTGTGTGTGTGTGTGTGTGTGTGTGTGTGTGTGTGGTGCAGGCTCAGTCTGTCTCTTCCTGTTGTGTGTCTGTCTGTCTGTCTGTCTGTGTGAATGGATGCCTAGCACTGTCTCTGTGTGTGGATGCTTTCTGTGTGTAGTGTGGTGTGTGTCTGTCTACATGTTTTTTTTCCTCCCCCCCATGCCTCCCTCCATCCTTCCCCTCTCATCCTCTCCCCTTCCTCTTCACCACCTTCCATCCTCCCTCCCTTCCAGCCCACCACCGCCTCACCTGCCCCCAACCCCGGTCTGGCAGATGATGAGAGTCTGGTCTCTCCCACCGAAGCACACACGTGAGCACGTGTGTGCACAAATATGTGGCTGACCAACTCTGAGCCAGACCCTCCCCCCTTCAATCCCCTCTACATCCCTCTCCCCCTCCCCTTTCCTCCCCCCTGCCTCCCTGCCTCCCTCCCCCCTCCTAGCTAGCAGCGCACACATACACACACAAAACACCTGTGGTGGCAAACACCACCAGCACACATGCACTCACACTGATGCCACCACCACCTCTGCCTTGGGCCTCTGTGTCCTTGAGCAGATATGTGGTGGTGGACCAGAGAAGCATTTCTTTCCAGCAAGGCAAAAGGCATGCACTCACTGCACACACACACACACACGAAGAGGTGAAAGGACGAGAAGAGGCAACTTCTAGAACCAGCAGCAGCAGGTGAGTGTCGTCGTGTAATTGTGTTGCTTCCCAAGGCCACTGCCCATGCTCAATGCTCAGTCTGCTGAAACTAAAGAACTAGCTACAATCATCCTTCCTCACACGCAGCTCAGCTGCACAGCACACTGACTAACTAGACACTACAGCTGGTGGTAGAAAAAACAGAAGTCTAGATTCTAGAAGATGTCCTGGTGGATTTTAAACTTTCAAATCTGTGCTAGGATTGCCTTGCCTCCTCCTCCTCCTCCTGCCTGTAATTGTGCCCTCTCCCCTTGCAGTTGCGCCGTCGTGATGGGTTGGTGATGTGCGTGCGCCGTCTACTTAGCTCTCTCCTCCTCATGTTGGCTGGGCTTGCCAGGCACTGGCTGGCAGCAGCTGTTGGCTGTGTGCTAGGCTCAGGCTGTGGCGCGCGTGACTGGACTGGGAATGTTATTGTAGCGGCAACACTGGTTGTGGTGGTAGCAGTAGTAGCTGTTGTTGTTTCTGGGCTGGTGGCTGCTGGCCTGTGCTGACTCTGCGCACTTGGTCTGGTCTGGTCTGGTCATTGGGATGCAGATGTAGGGTGTGTGTGCATCATCCATGGGGAGCATCAGAGCAGAGCAGAGCAGGTTGGCTGGCTTCTGTCTGTCGGGCCTAGTCAGTGGCAGGCACTGAGTGAGGCGGTGGTTTCTTTGGGCATCACGTCACCCATCATGCAGAGCGGCAGGTCTGCTGCTCTGCTGCTCCGCCTCCTGCTTCTTCTCTGTGTGTGCTGCTCTTGTGCTTAGTGTGCTGCTCCGCTGCTGCTGCTGTGCTGGCAGGCAGCACAGCAGTGGCCTTTTTGTTAGATCAGAGAGTGGGTGTTGTCTCTCTGAGTGTCCTCCTCTTACTTGCTTGGATAGGAGTGGTGGTAGTAGGTAGGCATTAAGATGGACTGACTAGGTGTTGTTACGTGTTAGGGCGCCCAGAGAGAGGGGCCAAAAAGATGGGGTGGCAATTGTTGGGTTGCTCCTAGTATTATTGGTGAATTTTTGAAGAAAATTTTTTTTCCATTGGCTAGAATGGGGGTTTGGGGCTGCCCCAGACCCGCCTCTGTGGGGTGGCAGCACCGCCAAAGTGGGTCCGGGGCCATGGCAAAAATGCCCTCAGTCCCTCCCAGCAATCCCCGTAGAGATAGGAGTGATGGTTCTGTTGTTTTTCTGAGGTGTTCTGAGTGAGTGTGGATTCTGTGGTAGCAAATGAGAGTGGATTCATGGTGTCTCATTGGAAATCTCATAAGCTATCATAGAATCTACACTCAGAATACCTCAGAAAAACAACAGAACCATCACTCCTATCTCTACGGGGATTGCTGGGAGGGACTGAGGGCATTTTTGCCATGGCCCCGGACCCACTTTGGGGGTGCTGCCACCCCACAGAGGCGGGTCTGGGGCAGCCCCAAACCCCCATTCTAGCCAATGGAAAAAAAAATTTTCTTCAGAAATTCACCAATAATACTAGGAGCCACCAATTGCCTTGGGATTTTTGGGGTGGAGGACACCCATGGGTGGCTACCACCCACCCCAGCTTTTTTGCCCCTAAGGGCTCCACATTGTGAGTTATGGGCAAAAATTTATTTTTTGAAAAAAAATTGTAAAAAATCAGAGGAAGGTCCAATCGACTTGAAATTTGGGTGGCAGGTAGAACACAATGTCCCCTTCAAAACCAGCCACTTTTTGTGATCCGAACCAGTTCGGTTCGGATCCGAACCGGTTCGAAACCGAACCAGACCGGGGGGTGGTCTGGCAAAACCAAAACCGAACCACCCCGGTCCGGTCCGGACCCGGTCCGGACCCGAACCGAACCGGGAGAACCGGTTTTATGCACATCCCTAATGTACAGCAGATGGTTGATTTGACTTGATGTTTTAGATGTTTGGTATCCGAGGCCTGTTTTGTTTAGTATTTGTGAAAGTGGGGTCATGGCAATTACAAACAACAGAGGGGATAGTGAGTCCCATTGAAAAATGCCTCTTCTAATGCTAACCTGTCCAAGTGTCTTGCCATTGATTGTTAACTGTGTACTCCACATGCTCATTTTTTTTTAATAAACATCTGAATGTTTTTGCTGACACCAGTTGTTTCCAAACATTTTAGTATCCATGTGTGAGGCAATGAGTTGAAGGCTTTCTTGTAGTCAATCCATGCAACACTTAGATTGGTTTTTCTTCTCTTGCAATTTTCTAAAATCATTTTGTCAATCAGCAGCTGGTCTTTTGTGCCTCTGGTGTTTGGGCAATTTCCTTTCTGTTCAACTGGAAGCTGTTTGTTAGTTAATAAGTGTTGCATCACTTCATCTGCTATTATTCCAGTTAATAATTTGAAGATGGTTGGCAGGCAGGTGATCGGTCTATAATTACTTGGTACTGCACCTTTTGCTGGGTCTTTCATTATGAGATGAGTTTCCCCATTATTATTATTTCTTGTTTACACAGTCAGACAGGTGTTATTGACTGGTTTGTTTTATCCAGACATCAAGTCCTTCCCAAGGACCTGGGATGGCTGACTTTTATTGTCAATTGTTATAGATATCGTCGCAGAATATAGGCTGTTCCCAGTAAAGCTGTTTTTTGTAATTGGCTGATGGTGATTTCTGTGGCCCCTATGGTGTTGAGGTGCTCTTCAAGGTCTTTTGGAACTGCACCCAGGGCGCCAATTACCACTGGGATAATTTTGGTCTTTTTCTGCCACAGCCTTTCAATTTCCATTTGTAGATCTTTATATTTGGTTATTTTTTTCTATTTCTTTTTGTTCTATTCTGCTATCCCCTGGTATTGCTATGTCGGTGATTGTTGTTGTTGTTGTTGTTGTTGTTGTTGTTGTTGTTGTTGTTATTATTATTATTATTATTATTATTATTATTATTATTATATTCTTACATTTTCTATTCCGCTCTTCCTCCAAGGAGCCCAGAGTGGTGTACTACATACTTAAGTTTCTCCTTACCACAACCCTGTGAAGTAGGTTAGGCTGAGAGAGAAGTGACTGGTATCAAGTATCATTACTGAATGGGGATTTTAACTCGGGTCTCCCTGGTCCTAGTCCGGCACTCTAACCACTACACCACGCTGGTAAAAAAGAGGACAGGGCTCCTGTGATTTCAATAGTTGGATTGAAGAGAGAATCTCAGCAGTTGCAACGACATAATACATCATCTGCCAATAATATCCCCTCTTATATACATAAACTCTGTTTGCTTTTGCATCTTATAACCCTGGTTCACATCCACATAGTGATATTGCAGTGATAATCTAATTTTTGCAAGAGAGCAGTTTCTGTGTTCATCTTGGGGTTGGAGGAAAAATATGTTTGCTGTCTTAATAAAATTCTATTGATGCTCTTTGCACTTTCAAACGTATTGTATTTAGCTGTACCTATCTGAACTTCAAGCAAGTAATAATCATGGTTATAAGCTGCTAGGCTAAGCAAATTTTGGGGGGATTTTGTACCAAGCTTTTGATCTAATGCCAAAGATGAATGCACAGCTCTGGACCTCTGCATGCTGAAATAAGTGCCAATCTCAAACACTCCACACAAATGAGGTTTTTAAAGCGAGAAATCAAGAATGAAGTTAAAATGTGCAATAAGCCTAGGCCTTATCATTTCGCTGCAGACACAATGATGAAAATTGTATTATAAACTTAGCCAGAACAATGAGGCTACAGTCACCATGCAGCCAACTGGAGAACTAGGTTCCTCAAAACATTGCTGTCTCAACAAGCTACATATTTCACATTAATGTATAGTTGTTATGTTAATTGTTGGTGTCCCAGTGAATGTGGACAACAAAACATTGTTGTCCCAGTGAATGTGGAGCTTATTATACATCAGACAAAGTGATTCTTAATCCACAAAGTCTATTCCACAATAATTGGGCTAATCTTCAAGGTGCCACAACATGGTGGGTTGTTCTTATTTTAGTTGCTCCAGTAACATTGCTAGATAACAATTGGCTACCAATTCAATATCCTCACATTGACTGACATCCAGACTAATGAACCACCAGTGCTTCAGGAAAAGCATCTGAATAGCATCAGTGCTTCTGAAGAGTTCCAGACTAAGGCTGCACCAGTGCTTGCATGGAGAAATCTTTTTCTCCATGCATATGTTTGGATGCCACAGAGTACTTATGTTGGGAAGGTTGTGGAAATGTACCTTCTTCCTGGTGCACGAGCAGTGGAGCTGAGCTTCTCTGTTTCTCCTGGTGCTTCGTTAGTCTGGATGTCACCCATTCTCCTTTTTAATGCTGGTCTATTCATGTCTAGAGCAGATGCAACAGGGCTTGTACTTGAGCTTCAGGCAGCTACAATAAAAGAAGCACATACTCAAAAGATACAAATTATTATTATTATTAATTCTTGTTTACACAGTCAGACAGGTGTTATTGACTGGTTTGTTTTATCCAGACATCGAGTCCTTCCCAAGGACCTGGGACGGCTGAATTTTATTGTCAATGTTGTTGCTGTTGTTATAGATATTGTCGCAGAATATAGGCTGTTCCCAGTAAAGCTGCTTTTTGTAATTGGCTGGTGGTGATTTCTGTGGCCCCTATGGTGTTGAGGTGCTCTTCAAGGTCTTTTGGAACTGCACCCAGGGCGCCAATTAACACTGGGATTATTTGGTCTTTTTCTGCCACAACCTTTCAATTTCAATTTGTAGATCTTTGTATTTGGTTATTTTTTCTATTTCTTTTTCTTCTATTCTGCTATCCCCTGGTATTGCTATATTATTTCTTGTTTACACAGTCAGACAGGTGTTATTGACTGGTTTGTTTTAACCAGACATCGAGTCCTTCCCAAGTACCTGGGATGGCTGAATTTTATTGTCAATGTTGTTGCTGTTGTTATAGATATCGTCACAGAATAAAGGCTGTTCCCAGTAAAGTTGCTTTTTGTAATTGGCTGATGGTGATTTCTGTGGCCCCTATGGTGTTGAGGTGCTGTTCAAGGTCTTTTGGAATTGCACCCAGGGCGCCAATTACCACTGGGATTATTTTGGTCTTTTTCTGCCACAGCTTTTCAATTTCAATTTGTAGATCTTTGTATTTTACAAATTATTATTATTATTCTTTCTTGTTTGCACAGTCAGACAGGTGTTATTGACTGGTTTGTTTTATCCAGACATCGAGTCCTTCCCAAGGACCTGGGATGCCAGAATTTTATTGTCAATTGTTATAGATATCGTTGCAGAATATAGGCTGTTCCCAGTAAAGCTGCTTTTTGTAATTGGCTGATGGTGATTTCTGTGGCCCCTATGGTATTGAGGTGCTCTTCAAGGTCTTTTGGAACTGCACCCAGGGCGCCAATTACCACTGGGATTATTTTGGTCTTTTTCTGCCACAGCCTTTCAATTTCAATTTGTAGATCTTTGTATTTGGTTATTTTTTTCTATTTCTTTTTCTTCTATTCTGCTATCCCCTGGTATTGCTATGTTGATTATTTTCACTTGTTTTTCTTTCTTCTCAACTACAGTTATATCTGGTGTATTGTGTGGCAGATGTTTGTCTGTTTGTAGTCGGAAGTCCCATAATATTTTTACATCTTCATTTTCTTCAATTTTTTCAGATTTATGGTCCCACCAATTTTTGGCTACAGCTAGCTTGTATTTTTTGCAGATGTTCCAGTCTATCATCCCTGCTACTTTGTCATACCTTTGTTTGTAGTCAGTCTGTGCGATCTTTTTACAACAGCTGATTAGGTGGTCCACTGTTTCATCTGCTTCTTTACAAAGGCAGCACTTGCTGTTTGTGGTGGATTTTTCGACGTTTGCTCTTATTGCATTTGTTTTTAGTGCCTGTTCTTGTGCAGCCAGTATTAAACCCTCTGTTTCTTTCTTCAAGTTGCCATTCTTAAGCCATTGCCAGGTCTTGGTGATGTCTGATTTTCCACTTATATTGTGCAAATATTGACCATGCAGGGGCTTCTTTTTCCATTTTTCTGCTCGGTTCTTGACTTGTTCTTTCTTGTAGTCCTGCTTTATCTCATTGGTGTTGAATAGTTTCTTGTTATTGACCATTTGAAGTGCATCTTCTTCACTGTCCTTTATATATTCTTCAAGGCCTCTTTTCTCCTCCTCCACTGTTTGATGGACTTGCAGCATTCCTCTTCCACCTGAGCTGTGAGGGAGGTATAGCCTATCTACATCACTGCAGGGGTGCAGAGCATGATTGATGGTCATGAGTTTCCTGGTCTTACGATCCAGCGTCTCTAGCTCTGCCTGGGTCCAGTCTATTATTCCTGCAGTGTATCTGATAACAGGTATAGCCCAGGTGTTTATGGCTTGTATGGTGTTCCCGCCATTGAGTGGACTTGAGGATTTTTCTAACTCTCCTGATGTATTCACTTCCAATTTTTCTTTTAACTTCAGTGTGTGCGATCTTATCAGTCTGGAGAATGCCCAAGTATTTGTAAGGTTCTTTCTCTTCCAGGTTCTTGATCTTGCCTCCATTGGGCAGTTCTATTCCTTCTGTTTTTGTTATTTTCCCTCTGTTCATTATTAATGCAGCACACTTGTCTAGTCCAAACTCCATTGCTATATCGCTACTGAATATACGGACAGTGTTTAGCAGTGATTCGATTTCTGACTGGGACTTTCCATACAACTTCAGATCGTCCATGTACAGCAGATGGTTGATTTGACTTGATGTTTTAGATGTTTGGTATCCGAGGCCTGTTTTGTTTAGTATTTGTGAAAGTGGGGTCATGGCAATTACAAACAATAGAGGGGATAGTGAGTCCCCTTGGAAAATGCCTCTTCTAATGCCAACCTGTCCAAGTGTCTTGCCATTGATTGTTAACTGTGTACTCCACATGCTCATTGCTTTTTAAATAAATATCTGAATGTTTTTGCTGACACCAGTTGTTTCCAAACATTGTAGTATCCATGTGTGAGGCAATGAATCGAAGGCTTTCTTGTAGTCAATCCATGCAACACTTAGATTGGTTTTTCTTCTCTTGCAGTTTTCTAAAATCATTTTGTCAATCAGCAGCTGGTCTTTTGTGCCTCTGGTGTTCGGTCAATTTCCTTTCTGTTCAGCTGGAAGCTGTTTGTTAGTTAATAAGTGTTGCATCACTTCATCTGCTATTATTCCAGTTAATAATTTGAAGATGGTTGGCAGACAGGTTATCGGTCTAGAATTACTTGGAACTGCACCTTTTGCTGGGTCTTTCATGATGAGATGGGTTTTCCCAGTTGTTAGCCATTGTTCAATATCACCTCCTTGCAAAATGTGATTGAACTATTTTGATAGTTGTTTATGACGGCTTGTTAGGTGTTTAAGCCAAAAGCCATGCAGTTCATCGTCTCCTGGAGCAGTCAAATTTTTAATTTTCTTTGCTCTTTCACTTATAAATTCTGGTGTTATTATTAGATCTTGCATTTGTTGGTTAAATTTTTTGACCTCTTTCATCCAGCCTGCTTTTTTATTATAATCTATTAGATTGTCCCATTATTTCCCCCAGAATTGCACTGTTTCTTCTTTATTTGGTGTTTCTATGTTTCTTGCAGTTTCTCCTTCTTTGCTTTGGTAGAAACGTCTCTGATTCGACAGGAATTGGAGATTCTGCCTGTGTTGTGTAGTTCTGGCTTCATATTTGCTAATCTTCTTTGACACTGCTGTTATTTGCTGCTTTATTATTTGCAGGACTTCTCTAATTTTCCTTGAATCTAGGTGGTATTTTTGGATCTGATACTGTTTGGTGTTTTCATTCTTCAGCTTCTTGTCTTTCATATCTTTAAATTTACTTTGTATTTTATAAATTATTATTATTATTATTAATTCTTGTTTACACAGTCAGACAGGTGTTATTGACTGGTTTGTTTTATCCAGACATCGAGTCCTTCCCAAGTACCTGGGATGGCTGAATTTTATTGTCAGTTGTTATAGATATTGTCGCACAATATAGGCTGTTCCCAGTAAAGCTGCTTTTTGTAATTGGCTGATGGTGATTTCTGTGGCCCCTATGGTGTTGAGGTGCTCTTCAAGGTCTTTTGGAATTGCACCCAGGGCGCCAATTACCACTGGGATTATTTTGTTCTTTTTCTGCCACAGCTTTTCAATTTCAATTTGTAGATCTTTGTATTTGGTTATTTTTTCTATTTCTTTTTCTTCTATTCTGCTATCCCCTGGTATTGCTATGTCGATTATTTTAACTTGTTTTTCATTCTTCTCGACTACAGTTATATCTAGTGTATTGTGTGGCAGATGTTTGTCTGTTTGTAGTCGGAAGTCCCATAATATTTTTACATCTTCATTTTCTTCAACTTTTTCAATTTTATGGTCCCGCCAATTTTTGGCTACAGGTAGCTTGTATTTTTTGCAGATGTTCCAGTCTATCATCCCTGCTACCTTGTCATGCCTTTGTTTGTAGTCAGTCTGTGCAATCTTTTTACAACAGCTGATTAGGTGGTCCACTGTTTCATCTGCTTCTTTACAAAGGCGGCACTTGCTGTTTGTTGTTGACTTTTCTACTTTTGCTCTTATTGCATTTGTTCTTAGTGCCTGTTCTTGTGCAGCCAGTATTATTATTATTACGATTATTATTATTATTTCAATTTCTATACCGCCCTTCCAAAAATGGCTCAGCGCGGTTTACACAGAGAAATAACAAATAAATAAGATCGATCCCTGTCCCCAAATGGCTCGCAATCTAAAAGAAACAAAAGGTAGACACCAGCAACAGTCACTGGAGGTACTGTGCTGGGGCTGGATACGGCCAGTTACTCTCCCCCTGCTAAATAAAGAGAATCACCACATTAAAAGGTGCCTCTTTGCCAAGTTAGCAGGGATTAATTCTGTATGCATGTGTTTCAGTTAGTTCAGTGCCAGGAAAAGCTCCAAATGCTCAGTAGGATACACAGAGGTGCAATTTTGGAGCCTGGACCTAAAGGCCTTTGGAGGCCCCTCTCCCTTGCAAATTAAGCATCATCATGCTCCGCCAGATGACCACAAGAGCTGGTCTTGTGGTATCAAGCATAACTTGTCCCCTTAGCTAAGCAGGGTCCACCCTGGTTGCATATGAATGGGAGACTAGAAGTGGGAGCACTATAAGATATTCCCCTTAGGGGATGGAGCCTCTCTGGGAAGAGCATCTAGGTTCCAAGTTCCCTCCCTGGCATCTCCAAGTTAGGGATGAGAAAGATTCCTGCCTGCAACCTCAGAGAAGCCACTGCCAATCTGTGTAGACAACACTGAGCTAGATGGACCTATGGTCTGACTCAGTATATGGCAGCTTCCTATGTTCCTATGTTCCACCCACGACAGACTAAAGAGGATTTGGGGGGGGGGGCAGGGGCTGTGGAGGCCTTGAACCTCAGCCCCAAATTCCAGGGGTAAGAACACCCCTGAGGATACATGCATGGAACTTCTCTGGACATCCAAGGAAATAAGAAAGCTACTGCACACCTGAGACAATATACCTTGGCACTCCCTGTACATGGAGCGACTAGACATGTGAGGAAGAATATACTGTGGCAATCCATATCAGTTAGATTCCAATTCAGTTGCTGAGGATGGTTTCAGATTGTTTTCTAGCCTCTGTGAATGTTATGCACAGAATCTGATGCTTAGCATTGATGCTGCCATCTTCATTATTTCCTTTCACTTGAAATGATCCTTCTAACTTCCTAGCTGCAGACAGAAGAGGGAAGGAAAAACTTGCAAAAGTGTCCCCTGAATTCTGCCTGTTCCTAGTATTTCAAATTCTTAAAATTTTGGTTTGGGATTACACAAATGAAAATCTATGCATATGGTTAACTGGGAGTTTATTCTGATTTCCCAGCTGCAGATTTAGTTACTTTGGGAAGAGGGTATGTACAGCCATAGTTACATGTTCAACACAGATTTGCTTGCATTTTATTTATTCTATTGGAATTATTGCCTGAGACTCAGTATGCATAAATTGGTATGTGTCTGCTAGATTTTTTTTTTTAATTCTACCCTACTTTACAGAGACTCTGTACCTAAAGAGTTGTAAGATTTCAGCTTGTAACATCACTTTTATGTATGTTTTATGTCTTGTTTTCCAATTCACTGGCTTGACTATTGATACTTCCATCATATGCAGTCATTTGCTGAAGCTGCAATCTTCAGAGTGTGCTAGTGGGCATACAAAAAAGATCAGATGTGGTGCAAAATCTATTGAAGACATTGGAATGCATTCTAACTGATGTCGTCTTTGGGCCAGTTTTTTAGACAGTGTGCAAGTTCATAGTGTGCCATGTGTACAATGAAAACACGTATCAAAGGGTGTTGTAACTTGTAACTGCATTATAATTTGCATTGCACAACTATTGATTATAATGCAGTTACAAAAATTCTTTGATAATATGTACAGTGAGGAATTATTAACAACCAGTGCACTTTTGATGGGCTTAACACAAGATCTCATTCTAAAGACAAGCTTCTAGAATCACCAAAAGCCAGGCATCTGTGAGGCAAAAAAATGAAATCGTGAAAAATGATCTGGGTAGCCCTAGAAATTCGTCTATAGAGACACATCTGAACATTCACTAACTTGCCATTTTTGCTTGTAAGAGAAACAGGCTGCATGTCATACCACAGAAGGGCACCCCACTGATATAGTACTCAACCGTAATGCCAATTATGGCAGCCAATTTTAGCAATGTGTAGAGAGAGGGAGAGAGTGGCACGCATAGCTATTAGCAGCTCCAGTGTAGTGTTTGTGCTGAATCAAACATGATGTCAACAGAAGAGAGGGTTTTCTTGAAAGATGGATACATTTACATTCTCCTCACATGTTAAACGAGATGGAAATGAAGCTGAACAGAAATGTAAACAGTTCTTGATTTATTCTGTGGCTACGGGGCCTGACAAAGAGACATCAAAGCTGAAAAATCTGCTTGTTGTGTGACATGCTGCAGAAATGGCTTGAGATACTACAAGTGTGGTTGCTTCCAGTTCCAGGACAAGCCCCACTGAAATCAAGAGTGCTTTGAGGATCCAGCTGTCAGGATCGGAGCTCTTGCAGCTGTGGCATTCCTAGAAAACAATCCCTGGGCATTTTTCATGCAGCAGGCTTTACCATGGGTTTACTGCGAGTTCGAAGTTGCCCAAAAAAGCCGATGCAAAAAGTGGATTTATTTACCCTGGATATGAATCAGGCTAGACTCTAATGCTCAATGAAAAACCTGAATGGTGTGTGAAGTGCTCCCCGATAGCTTGCAGGGAATTTGGAGTAACTCTGGCCAATATGTGAACACCCACCCTCCATTCCTGAGGAGATGCAAGCTAAAAGCATTGTGTGAAAAATGCCCTGGTGATGGCAACCACAGATGCACAAAATATTCATAGGCAAACATTTCTGGCACCAAAAGGGGGCTTTTGGAAACCCAAAATGTTCCCTGAAAGATCTCCAAAAGCTCACATTTGCATGCCTATTCAATTCACCTGTGGTTCACTGCTCCTTTGGGCAGCCACTTGAGTAAGTTTTTCATCAGCACTGTTTCTTCACAACATGATCCCAGCCAATCAGGGAGCATGTTGTCAACATGAAGATGTCGCAAAGCCAAATAACCAGACAGCTCTCAAATTGTGACAGCATCTCTGAAAACCAATGCAGCCTGTTCAGGGTTAGGCCAATTTTTCATGAGATAATTTTGCCTTCATTCTATATATGTGAATGGAGAAAAAGAGCATATATCAGTCAAGAAAGGCAGGAGTGTGTGAATGCTATTACAGCTGCTATCATCATAGTTATCTCCAAGTAAGCCGGGCAAAATGTCACAGCCTGGTTAGCCTGCCCCATTACCGAAAGTGCAGGGTCTTTTTGTTGCCTATGAGCAGAGCTGGAATGTCTGGCAATCTGTTTTTCTCGGCTCTCTTGACAACATCCCTGCTTTGTCCTTTTAATTTTTGTTATGTGTGCAGTGACTTTGACACTACAGATTGTCAGAGGAAAGAAACAGGTACTCCTGGGAAATATAATGGCATTTAAAGGAGAAATTTAATCAGCAAGGGCTACTACATTCGTACAGCACATGCTATTGCTAAAAAAAGAGAGAAGTGATTGTTGAAATTAAGTGCAAGGATGGAAATGACATTGTCTAATTACTTAATGTTTTCCAGAAGATGAAAACTCTTGACAGCTCAAATATTCTCACTGGAGCAGGAGTAAAACCGAAAGTGCCAAATGTACAAGCAGAAGTAATACCATGGTTTAGGAAAGCTATGATAAAGTCAGGAATTGGAATGCGCTAATATGTACATGTCATGCATAAAGTCATTTTCTCCTTGCTTCTTTTTATTTAACAGAGTACATGATAAAGATGGATTTTGCTGTAGTAATAACTATTCCAAACTTTGCCACCTCTAACCTGGGTCTGACAAGCTCACTCCATCAAAGGTAACTTTTGCTATAGTCCTCCTGAAATGAATAGAAGGCACATAAAAGTACAACTAGAACCAAGAGCTCTATGGGGATATTTTTTATTCATTTGATTGAGGTTCAGGCATCAGAAGTTTCAGCAAATTGTATCTGGTGTGTCTTGGGAGATCTAGGAACAGACATGCACACATGGAAATTTAGATACACTGTACACCAAATGCAAAATATAGCTACATATTTTGAACAAAAAATATCCAAGCCACCCCACATAGGGACTCCAAGTATTGTTTTCCAAGTCTTCAGGACATCCTTTCAAGTCACACAGGGGTATACTGCTCCACTATCCAGAAGATGGTTACCCACCAACCAATGCAACATTGCTCTATGTTTGTTGGCTCCTCTCAGATCTGCTTCCTCCTACCTTAACATTGCCATTGTCTCTTGCATCCATCATCCATCTTGCCATCTTGTCTCTTGCATCCATCATGCAGAGGAAGGTATGACCAAGAGAAAGTCTGTTTACATAGCGTCATCATTTGTGATCCATCCACCAGTATACTTGTGCTCCCATTGGGACTCAAGCACCTCAATTTTGGAAAATGCATGTTAACACAGGGAAAGGAAAGCATAAAGCCACTGTAGACCAAAAGAGATTGTTCCTCAATTCCACTGAGTTACAGAACACTACTCCCACAGAGATTATTCTTCCTATCATGGCAGAAACAATGACTTGTATAGCC
This sequence comes from Hemicordylus capensis, assembly GCF_027244095.1. Taxonomy (NCBI): domain Eukaryota; kingdom Metazoa; phylum Chordata; class Lepidosauria; order Squamata; family Cordylidae; genus Hemicordylus; species Hemicordylus capensis. The sequence goes on along the minus strand of NC_069657.1, from coordinate 183,539,829 downwards.
ACAACAAAACCTATGCTTGGCTGGCCCCATACCCTGCTAGTATTTGCTAGAAGAAAAGATTGGAAAAGAGTTGGACTAGGTTTCTTTGTAAGTAACAAAAGACTACTGTACTAGGATATCATGTACCAGGACTGTCTGAAGGGGAGGCTAAAGGGCCCCTACACCTACAGGGGCCCTGCATTGCAGCACACTAATAGAGACTCTTACAAGATTGATTCATTATGGGCCAACCCCACACAAACTAGAAACAGTCTTGGTGGGTTAAATATTGTCAAGATTGGCTGGTAATGGTGGTAATAACAATAATATCATCATCATCATCATCATCATCATCATTCATCATAGGCAGCTTGTAGTGGATTACAACCCTTTGTCTCAGAGCAAGCCTGCACGAGGGGAAGAAAATGCTGAATCATCCCTTCTGTGCTTTCTGATCAAGGCTTTTCCTTCAATGTTCCTGTACTTCTGGTAGTTTCAAAAATGGCTGCCGCCACCACCCCTCCTTATCTCAGAGTTTGACCCTCCCTGGGCTTAGGGTGGAAATCCCAGGGAAACTCTCCTTCTTTTGCTATGGGGAAAAATACTCAAAAATCCTCCATGTGCAAGCCTACATGTGGTGAGAAAATTGGTAGATTGCTGACCATCTGAGATGTGTGTGCACCAGAATGAGACCCCCTTCCAGCCCCTCCCCCTTTTGTGAATCAAAAATCCACTCAGAAAGGCTTGTAAAATATGAAGAGCAAAAAGAAAAGAAAAAAACCTTTATTCAAATGCTACAGACTACTTCGGTTTTAGGCTCCCTCAGCTTCTAGTTACAGGTAAAAATACTCAGCAGTTACAAGAATACTTCAAAAAGCACCCCAGCTGCAAGGAACAGAGATGTAGGAAAATACAAAAGCGCCTTTAAAAGCTTACAGTCTTTTGCAACTTCCTGGATTGATGGACGCAGGCTAGCGTATCTTAGCTTAGTTACATTACAGGTAAACAATCCTAGAACAGTTTCAAGGATATGCAAAACACACAAAAGAAAGTGACACTCTAATGCAAAATCTGACTAAACAGACTGTTCCCTAGACTAACCTCCTGAAGCCAAAAGACCTGGCTTCCTTCTTGAACTCACCAAACCATGGCCGAGGATTCAAGCTTCCTGCCCTCCTGGCCTTCCCTGGACCTGCAGAGAGATTTTCCAGCAGCTCATGGCTACATATCCCCTGCTCCCCCAGCCAGCTCCTTCTAAAAAAGAAAACGTTCTTCCTCTCCAACGGCCCTCTAGGTCCCACCCACCTGGTGTGCTGGTTGGCTGATCCCTGGAGTTCACCAACCTGTCAGTCAAGATAGGGTTCATTTCCAGTCAACTCCATATGGGAGGGGTGACTGATCAGTGGCTGATCACTACATAGCCCCACAAACTACTTTTGCCCTGGGACTTGTAAAAGCTAGAAATGGCCCTGCCATGTGCTAAGGCCAATGGCGTCTTTGCAGGTGCAGAAGCTCCAGAGTCTGATATTTCAGAATCTTGGGGTGGGGATCTTGCGATCTGAACACTTTCACAGCTTCATGGACAGCATTATGCTAACAAGAGGGACAATAGGACTAGTCCTATGTGTTGTTATGTCAAATGCACCTGCTATGGGAGCAAACCTTAGGTTAAAATGCATCCAAGATTGAATCATTTCATTTCACGTGACACAGTTTGAAAAGAGAATATGCCAATCCCAATCTGATTTTGCCTTTAGTAATTTCTTCATAAGATGTCATGGTAATATTAAAAAATGGGGAAAAGGCTAAAGTTTAGAGTAAATAAATGGAGAAAATAAATGAAGCCATAGAAAAACAAGGAAATGCATGCCATGAAATTTTAAAAGAAAGGGGGAAAGAGTAGGAATTTTTACAAAATGAGAGCAGAGAAAAGAGGTCTAGAATCAGTGTAAACTAGACATAGAATCTATTCAGTACTTAAAATAAAAATTAGGAAAGTTGTTAATACAAGGGGGGAAAGTCTGACCTTGTGTAAACAATATCTTTAATCAGCCAAAGGCAGGACAAGGTGTCTCCAGAACAGATAACAAGGGATCAGGAAATAGAAAGAGAAAACAGAGACATCCCAAACCACGTGACCTAGATAGAAAAAGTGGAAATAAAAATGAATCTGTGCAAAAACAAAACAAAAACAAAAAAAAACCCCACACAAAAATCCCAACACTGAAACAGAGATTAAAAGAGAGCTGTTCATTTATTTGATGTTATCGCTTTGGAGCTCCAGCAATTGCACTGTGACAAAACATTGGTTTATCAGGATATTCGTTGACCTTCAAATCCACCATTCAAATAAAGAGACTGCAGAAGGAGATGATAAGCTAGCATTACAAGCAGATGTAAAAAGAAGTAGTAGAAGATGAATTCTCACCTATGAATCTAATTAATATATTGTATACCAACTTAATCAGGTGAGATGATTTCTGATATCTCTAGTGATTTTTAAGGAATTCCTCCTCCTTCTCTCTGCAGCTGCCAGCACTCCATCCTCAGAAGAGGCTTAGTGGGGGAGTGTTGGAAGCTGCTGTGGAAGGAGGGAGTGGGAAAGTGAGCTTCCTTGCACACATGCAAAGTTTGGATGGAAGTGAATAACCTTTGTTTGTTCGTATGACATACTTATATCCCATCCAATACCTATGTCTCTGGGCAGCATAAGAAATGCCACCATTGTCATTAACAACAGCAGCAGTAACTAAGATGGCTATACAGTGGTCCCTCGACTTACGAACTACTCGACATAAGTATTTTTCGAGTTACAAACGGCAGTTTTAGATGCGGTTTTAGATGCGGTTTTTCCGACTTACAAATTTTTAGATGGGGTTTCCTCGACTTACGAATTTTACATGCGGTTTCCTTGACTTGCCTGCCTGTTTACTGCTTGTTTATTCTTGAAAAGAAATGTTCCTGTGCAGTTTGCAAGCCTTACTGGGGGTCTGGGTCTTTTTTCTAGGCTCCGGAATGCATTAATCCGTTCCCAATGCATTCCTATGGGAAACCGCTTTTCGACTTACGAACTTTTCGACTTACAAATGTGCATTCGGAACGGATTAATTTCGTAAGTAGAGGGACCACTGTAGCTCCTTACTGGAAACACTTTCTCTGTTGCCACACGACTTCAGGTGCTTTTACAGAGTCTGGAGCACAGCAATTATAACAAAGATCAGAGGTCATAAGCAGGTCTGTAGAATTCAAAATAAACATATCCAGAATGTTCACAATGAACTGGCATGATGAATATAACAATGACATTGTGCACTGTTCTCGTTAATTCAATAATATGTACGATTTATGGATGTTGGCAAATTTTCATAAATTGGATTGCTTTCATTTGTTTTGTGTGGTTTTTGATGAAGTTCTGTTGACATCATTTGATTAAGTTTCTGTTTGCTTGTACGGTTGTCCTTCGCCAGCCGTGAGGGTTCTGTTCCTGGAAAATCTTGCGGTTCGTGAACTCATGGTTGATAATGCATTAAAACCAACGGAAAATGGGGTTAGGAGAATTGTGGTCACAAAAAGAAAAAAAACCCACTTAAAAATAGAACAAACTGCCCCCTGACCCCAGGAAATGACCCCCTGACCCCAGAAATCACCCTCAACCCCACCAAATTACCCCCAAATCACCCCTGAACCCCAGAAATGACCTCCTCACCCTCCAAAATCCCCCCAAAGCCAATTTTTTTAAAAAAAAAAAAAAAACACCTGACCAAGCCATGAATACTCAGGTCTCAGTTGGTGAGACCTGCCACACTTTCCCAGTTGCAGACACTCAAATCCATGATTGGGAAACCTGTGGTTGGCGAGGGACAACTGTAATTATCTTTTCAAATATGTTCCTAATAATGTTTTTACACTGGGTTGTATCTAGAAAAAGGGCTTCAAGATGCAACCCAATGTTTTAAGGATGTTTATTTCTGTGATGTTTTAGAATGTCTGTGAGATGTTCTGATATTTTTATGATGTCTTTTTATATTTCTATGATTTTTTAAAAAAATCTCACCTCTAAAGTGACTTGCCAGAAAACAACAACAAAAATGGCCCCAAAGAAGCATGGCCCATACTAACGCTGGGCAGATAGGATGCACCATAGACTTCTGTAGAGAACCAGCATAGCCCAGTGTCTCCTCTCCTCCCCAACTGCTCCCTCCTTCTCTGGCTTTTGAAAATTTTGGAGGTGGGAGTGGAGGAGGAGAGCAGCAGTAGTGCTGACATCGGTCAGGGCAAGGTCAAGGGAGGAGCATGATTGGGATGGGTTGAGTGGGGAGGAAAGGAGCACAGCTGGAGCTGGCTGTCTTTATTAGTGACAACTACAAAAGTGACTGCAATGGAGATGTCCAATATGCACATTATGACGGAAACAGAAATGCTTAAAACCAGCTAAATAATATGTTATTCTTCTTATTCCTTTTGCTTTGCAAACTTAGTGAGCTTTTTTGTGGAAAAGCAATATATAAATATTAATAATGGGCAGCATCCAGACTGAGTTAGTGAAGACTACATTCAACTGAAATTAATTAGTCATGACTCACTTGTTCCATTTATTTCAATGGTGTTTAGTCAGGACTAACTGGTCTGGCTACTGCTCAGTAATCATGCACACAAATGATGGACTCTGTTCATTTGTCCATTTGTAGACTGTACTTGTACATTTCACATTTAGCGTCCCTCTGGTGGATTTCTGGGGAAAGCCAGCTGTCAGATTCAGTCTTTATTTTTAGCCTACTTTCCTTAAGGCTTATGAGATCACTTATGAGATCACGCTTATGAGATCACTGGCATTCTGTCTCTGTGTCTGTGTATCCGTATGTGTCTGTCTCCCCCATGTCTTGCCCCCACCCCTATCAACTCCACAGTGCCTTGGCCAATATGAACCAAATTGGGAACATATAGGGGCAACTCAATGGCGTAGTTTGTGATGATGTCATCCACCCCAATTCAAGATGCTGGATGCATGAATGTTTGAGGTGCAACTGGGAACCAACTTGGACCACTACAAGGCTACACTTGTTATAAGCTCTTACCTGCCCTATATTTATTCACATAAGGGCCTCTGGACCTCAATGGATGGCCCTGATCCTAAGGTGGCAATCCCATGCCAGCATCCTAAGCCCATAACCACGGCATAGGGCATAGGGACCAGCCTTTCTCTCCCCATTCTTCTTGTCTCCTCCCCATCATTGCCCCCTTGTACCTGCTGTGCAAGGGAAAAGATGCAAGCCATCCCGCTCTCTCTGGACTCAGAAGGAAGCTAAAGCAGCAGCAGCAGCAGCAGCAGCAGCAACAACAACAACAACTCATCATGCTTATGTTCCTCCCAGCCCACCAGGTGCCATTCAGCCCCAACAGTAACCCACAGGCACAGAGTGACACATGTGCCGAGACAGTTTGCAGTAGCGCATGTCAGGCAGGTTTACAGGAGTCAGGCAGTGGGTATGGCTCATGCCAGTCTAGTCAGAAGAGTCCAGTGGGGGACTGGGCATGTCTGCACTGCAGCATGGGGTCCTCATAAGCTCATTTAGATGGGTTTGTTGGTGTGGTGCTGAGTGTTGTGTTTCTAGTGAATACATTCTTTGATCCAGGCCTGGTTCTACATTAGTTACAATTTTAGTCCAGTCGTAGGCTGGAGGCGGGGCAGACAAACAACAAGAAGCAGAAGAATAGAAAGCAGTCTTCATTTGCTTTTCTATAATCAAGACCTCTTTCATTAAACCTCTTTTCATTAAACCTCTTCCATTATACTTCTTTCATTAAACTTTCATAAAACTGAAAACTATTAGTTTTTTCATATAAACTAATGAAAAACTATTTCATTAAACTATTCTCAATTCTACTCCACTGCGGGGTCCTCATGTGACACATCTCTTTCCTCTGGATTCTACAGTGAGCAAGTGAGGCATCTGACCCATTGGGGAGGCGGCACCCCATATGACTAATGGGACTAGGACACATGCCACCTCCCTCTTAATCTAGTTTTGTTTCCTGCCCTTTCATGCAGAGTGTCCATAAATGATAAGTATACCTCTCTCTAAGGTATCTTTCATTCTATCTCTCTATCTAGCCTTTGCGTCATGTCATGTTGTTTTTATAGTATGTTACTGAATAAAATGGTTCCTGTTTTCATTGACAACAAAGGATCAGAAAGTCGGGCCAGATGTTGCTACCTCCAGGTTTGTATCATCAGTACTATCCCTAGGGAATAATGGAAGTTCCTCCACAAACTGCAAACTATAACATGCCAATCTAGATCTTGAAGAGTAAAGTAAAGGCTTTACTCCTCAAGATCTAGATGGGCATGCTGTCAGTTGTTTGTACATAAATGACATCCCCATAGGTTTAACATTTGCATTGAACATATTGACAAACCAAAACAAAAAAACCAAATAAAAAACCCTGAATAGAACATGTGGGAGGGACTGTGAGTTACAAAGGAAAACTGTGATAGTAAAATGTATGAAATAGGAAAGGTTTTATCTGGGGAAGGTAAAAAAAATGGACTTGCACTAAGGCAAAGTATTTATTGAAATGGAAGGACCAAACAGCAAAACAGGAACTACAGAGATTTCCAAAGCTGTGTTTATTCTACAAATATAACCCAAAATGCTCATTTCACATAAGTTCTGGTTAAGTATATAATTTGCTTTTTTGTTTGCTTGTTTAACATATTTGTATACCTCCCAAAACTCAAGTCTCTGGGCGGTTTACAACAAAACAACAAATAGAAAGGTCAAAACATTACAACAATATAAATTTAAAAGGTTAAAAATATTAAAAACCAAACAATTAAAACACTATCTAATTAAAAGCCTGGGTGAACAAATGTGTCTTGACTGCCTTTTTTAAAAGTTGTAAGAGATGAGGAGGCTCTTATTTAAGCAGGGAGCATGTTCCAAAGCCTTGGGGCAGCAATAGAGAAGGCCTGTCCCTAAATAGCCACCAGATGGGAAGCTGGCAACTGCAGATGAACCTCTCCTGATGATCTCAATGGGCAATGTGGTTCATAGCAAAGAAGACGTTCTCTTAAATACCTGGGGCCCAAGCTGTTTAGGGCTTTATAGGTTATAACCAAGACCTTTTATTTTGCCTGGAAACTTTTCAGCAACCAGTGTAGATCTTCTAAGATAGGAGTGATATGGTCTCTCTGAGATGACTCAGAGACCAGCCTGGCTGCCTCATTCTGGACCAACCAGTTTCTGGACTACGTACAAAGGCAGCCCCACATAGAGCACATTGCAGTAGTCAAGTCTACTGTTCATTCACAGAGGAACATTAGTTTACCAGGCTCTCTGTTGGAGAAGCCCAGACTGAGTTTCTGAGATGGAAAAATATGTTTCATTGCATAGATTTCAAAGATTATGTTCATTGATATTTGGGTCTTTGAGATGCAGTCATGCAGCTAGGCAGTGTTTACATAATTATAGGAAACCTGTGTGAGGAATGGCCGGGGGTGGGGTACAATGGGTCACCCACAGTCAACTTGATTGTTGATTGGTATGTTTTTACAAAGCAGTATCACATCTGTGTCATCCGTATTGTCCTGCAAGGCCTTGTTCATAAAAATAATTGGCCATGCAAGACCAGCCCTTTATCATGCTTCTGCCTCTGAGATGCAGAAGCACATTTAAAGCAGAACTTATGCTCTCTGTAGCAGAAAAAATGTAAAAAAGAGTAAAAATGTTGGTTCATTTGGGTCTCTAGATTTGCATTTGTTTTCGTTCAAATCACTTAATGAAAGTCAGATTATTGTCCACACAGCCCTGTTCAGGCATTCACAGAACAGCCACTGAACATGCTTAAAGGGCTTGAAATGGGTCGGAAGTTGCTCCCCCTGCCCGCTGCTCCCTCTCCCAGCCCCACTTTTTATGCTTGCTGCAACATTCGTCTGAAGAGACACACACTGTACACATGATGGCATGCCTTTCCATGATCAGAAAGAGATTGCTGAGAGCAATTCTTCAGTTCAGAATGCAATGCTAGCACTCTGATTTCAGAGGAATCCAGCACAGCAAATATGTGTGTGTGTGGCGGGGGGGTTAAAATATCTTGAGATTATTTTTCTACATAAAAAATGTTGGGTGGGCATCATATTTGCCAATGGAAGAAGTCCCACAGCTATACGCTACGACCACATTCAGATGTAATGGCTAACCGCAGTTAAACCTGACGGAGGTTGTAACTCTGTTACATCTGAATGCACAAAATTGTGGGTACAGCCTGAAAGCTAACTCCAGTTTGCCTTGCCAAACTCCAGTTGGAACTTCTGATTATCTCTAAGGTTCGCCACAAAACAACTGAGGTTTTGCCGCCGAGCTGTTATGTCCAACTCCTTGTTCAGCTGTAATCACGTTTTTGTGCTGATTTCCAAACCCCAATCACAGCCGCAGCAGCACAGACCTGACTGAGGATGTGGCTGCTCCATGCTTCTGGTGCTTCTCGCTAGAAGCCTCTCAGAAAATCAAAAATGCCCCTCCTGTCAGCTATGTGGCTATGGAGTTGCCAGGCTACAGGGATGCCACCACGCCTCATCCTGGATTGGCAAGCCTCTGAAGCCATGGAGTCACTCAGGGGCAGCCCTGATTCCTACTTCGTCCCTGGTTCCCCCCACCTGGAAAGTGGTAGGGCAAAGGCATGGGATGACAGGATGGGCACCAAGTGCTTTGCTCCCTGAGAAAGGAGCAACAGACATGTATGTTCACAAACACAAACACCGCAAGTGGCAACATGAGCAGGACACCTCATCACAGCACCGGGGGGGGGGGGGGGAATCCCAGGGGTCAAGTACAAAAGCTACATTTTGCACATATAGGTTGGGGAAGTGGCGACCAGCCTCTTCTCTGGGTGGGGATACATACATTTTCTCCCTGCCTTGTTCATGAGAAGGGCCGCCTGTGATGTCCCGTCTCAGACATCATCACAATGGAAACCTAGCCCATTACCCATGGAATGCTCTCTCATGAAAATGACAGACTAAGGGGAGCAAGGGAGGATGCTCTATGTGGGATAGCTGCAGGGGTGAGTGCTTGGGTGAGTGCTGTCCCGGTCCTGGCTCCTGGCAACTACCAAGCCACTGTCAAATGCTGCATCCTGCCAGCCTGAACACCAGTGTGGGGATGCACTCCACTGCCCATGGCCCCGAAGGGCAAGCCCACTGTCCCTGGCCATCTGGAAACCGGTGTGCCAGGAGATCTGGATACTGAGCCACGTTGGACCCAACCTGAGAGCTTTGAATGGGTTTAAAGGTCCACACCTTAGCCCTGTGCCCACACCATCCATGCAAGTGGGTATGCCCTGGCAAATGCCCCCCACATGGCAGGGATAACCAGCATCCCCTCTCTGGCTGGGGAGTAAATATTTTGGGAGAGTGCTCCTGTCCACCTTTGAGGGTTGCCACAAGCAGGGATTCAGGAGCAACAAAGTTCTACTTTTTTCACATATAGGTTGGGGAAGGGAGCCCCGCCCCTTCCCTTTGGGGGGGGGGTTAATGCCCCCCCCAGGCTTACTCATGAGCACAGCTGGGCAGATGGATTGGCAAAGCTCCGCCATCTGAGTTTGCTCCAAAAACCGTGGCTCAAGAGAGTCAGGCCATGGGGACACCCCTGACAACTCATGAGAAGGACCATCAGAGGGGAGGGGACAGAATTGTCAAGCGGAAACTCTAACGATGCATCATGGCAAAACATCCCCTCTTCCCACGGACAGCCCACTCACAAGGGACTGAGGTCACTGGATCTCTAAATATAGCAAGGTTGTTTTTTGGGGTGGTGGCTGTCAGGAGTGGTGCCCCAGAGAAAGCTTTTCACATCTTGGGTACTGCGGCCAAGCTGCTGCAAAAACATGCCCCCTTGCCTGCCAGCCCACCCATGTGGAGATGTGCTCCTCTGCCCACTCCCCCATGGGCAATGCAGCTGTCTCAGGGAAGCTAGAAAACAGGATGCTCTACTCCCAGTAATCCATGTGCCTGGAGATCTACTTATGGCACCACACTCAACCAGCTCCAGGAATTCTGAGTGGTGTTAAGGGTCGGTACTACAGCACCTTGCCCACACTGTCCATGCAAATGCTTTGAGTGGGGGTGCTATTGGCAGGCTTTGAAAGGCATCTTCCCAGCAGGGATTCCCTAGCAGCCAGGTTCTATCTTTGGCACGCCCCTTCTAGATCATGGCCGATCATGGCAGAGCCACCATAGTCAGGCTGTGGAGCTGGCTGGGATCAGCCTCAGAGGCCAAGCAGCAGGGAGAGGCTACCCTCACCTGCAACTGGAGTTTGGCTGGCCATGGTTTGATGAACGTCTGCAGTGCAATCAAGAGTTTCTAATTGAAACCCTGGGCACCTTTAATGGCGGTTAGGCATTCTGTCTGAATGCAGCCTATAATTCAGCTCAGTGTGCTTACATAGGCAGAACCCTGCTATTGCATTCAACTGCACCCCTCACTAAAATAGTCTTACTACAGAAAGATACTTAATGTGTCAGATGTACATAGAATACATCTGAAATTGTAATGGAAGAAACCCCTTAAGTGTATATGCAGCTTTAGTGATCACACATTCATCTTAGGAAAGTCCAATGGAGTCAAGAATGATCTAGACTCCTTTTATTAAACCACAGTGTCTGGTAGGGTAGCACAGCAAGATTGCGCTAGAAGTGTTTTCCAGCCAGAAACCCATTTTATCCAGATGGTCTAATCACAGTTATTTGTCTAGGATCACACAATGATCTGAAAATCTACAGCTCACACTGACGATGATTGTCCTAAAGCCATGCCTTCATGAAAAACATGATTTGTATAAGAGGAGGTGAATCTTCTCACATCCTTGTATTTATTTATTTGTTAATGATAGCAGCAAATTAAAATGCTGCTCTGCAGTTGAAGGGGGGCAATCATCATTTCACCAAGTTTACAAAGTGTTTCTGAACTAGGTCATTCCATAAAAATAACATTGTTGCATCAAACACCACTCTCACTGGGAAATTGTGCAATAAGCTGTTGTCCATCTCCTCCAATTTCTTTCTTTTTTGCTTCGTGACCTCCCTTCTGAACCCACTTCAGCTATATAGCAGAATAATGAATTGCTGCCATTTAGCTCCAGGCTCAGGAATAGCGAATGAATCTTTGAGATGGAGACACAAGACACGCACAAAAGAAAGCCAAGAATAGAAAAATCTTTGACGTTTTGTGCAGATCTCAAATCAAATTACATGAAAGCTCCTTCCACTTTAACTATTTTGCCAAAAGAGATTTATTTCATTTAGTTGCCTCTTGAGTAGTTCTCTGCTATATGTTCGTTTCCTTTTTAAAAGATTAAGGGGAAGCGTACTTGGGAAACGATTTCTTTCCACTGCTGTTTAGTAATGCTGTCTTGCTTTTGCTTGAGAGTATCATATCATATGTTTCAATGAAGCCAGAGGGAAACACAGTTCCCTGTGGGATTCACTCTCTGCCTTCCACCTCTGTGCAGGAGCTAATTCTTTCCCATGGAAAAATAATCAAAGGTTCAATGTGCAAAAGACTGGATGAGGTGAAGGCAGCCTTGTGGCAACCTAAGGGCTAATCTCCGGATCTGCAGGAGATGTAGTGGGCTGGTGGAGGTGATGTTTTCATAGCATTAAAGATGATTCCTGCCTAAAGGCTGTTCATGCTCTATGAGTGCACTGAGTATTTCTTGAAAGCTAGGTCCAGCTGCAATAAGTCCTTGCACACATCTATGGTGCAGCCACATTTGGAGTACTGAGTACAGTTTTGGTCACCATATTTTAAGAAGGATATTGAAGAACTGGAAAAGGTACAGAAGAGGGCAACCGAGATGATTTGGGGCCTGGAGCACCTTCCTTATGAGGCTAGGCTACAGCATCTGGGGTGCTTTACTTCAGAAAAGAAGTGACTAAGAGGAGACATGATTGAAGTGTATAAAATTATGTATGGTGTGGAGAGAGTGGACACAGAGAACCTTTTCTCCTCTCTCATCACTAGGACCAGGGGTCACCCCATGAAACTGAAGGTCGGGAAATTTAGGACCGACAATCAGAAGTACTTTTTACACAGTGCATAATTAATCTATGGAATTCTTTGCCATGGGGTGTGGTGATGGCAACAAGCTTGGATGGCCTTAGTCAAATTCATGGAGGATAGGTCTATTAATGGCTACTACTCTGGTGGCTGTGGGCCACTTCCAGCCTCAGGGGCACAATGCCTCTCAATACCAGTTGCAGGGGAACAACAGCAGGAGAGAAGGCATGCACATACACCTCTTGACTGTGGGCTCCCCAGAAGCATTTGATGGGCCGCTATGTGAAACATGATGCTGGACTAGATGGGCTTGGTGCCTGATCCAGCAGGGCTGCTGTTATGTTCTTAAATACAAAATACTTTCCCCTGAAGATCCTCTTCTTCAAATCGTTTCTATTTGTAGACATGGTAGTAATAAAACCCTTGTAATTGACTTCCACTCCTTGTACATAATAAACTCTGTGCTGGTCTGACTTAATGCCTTTTTTTACAGGCTTGCCACAGTAAACTTTTGGGGACTTTCCACAGCTCTGCCTAGCTCTCCAGCCAAAGAGGACAGTGACGGTCTTGTTATCTTGTTTGCAGTTTGGATGGAAATTATTGAGTAATTCCCTTTCCCCATACACACTTACATTCATATAGGTACATTCGTGTCATTCCGCATGTTATACAGTTGAATATAGCTTTATATAGGGTTGCTGATACCCAATTGTGACACAAGGTACATAGAGCTTAAGGTTCAATGTGAAAAAGAAAACCATACAGTGATCAACCAAAAAAAAAGTGCCAAAATGTGCCTAATGAACATACAGAATAACCTGTTATCTATATGATATGATATGATATCTATAATACACACACACACACACACACACACACACAACAGCAGCTGTTATCTACGTGAGAAAGTAATAAAATGCATCCTCCCTCATTATCAGATAACATACAGCAACCCTGATATGGTACATGATGCAGCAGCTGTGCTGAAGCTTAGGTCTGGTCAGGGACTGGATGGGAAAGCATCTTACATATACTGTCTTGAGTTCCAGGATGGAAGACAGAGAGATATACATATAATACCTACATAGAAGTACTTACAATATATACGTTCTCAAGTGTACTGTACTCTCTAAACGTTACCATTGTGTAACCTCTTTTTTAAAAATGCCAGAGTCAATGCTTCAGAGATCCCCACTGCAGCAAACTCAAAGGCAATTAAAAAAACAAGAAGTTCTGGTAAGAACTAATCTGCCTATTTTCCTTGCACTATAGTCTTGATATAATTACCATCTTCACAAGTTAGGCCACTTCCGCCTCAAATGTTCATGGCATTTGCCATCTTGAATTAGGGTGTATGACATTCTCACAAACTATGCTGTTGAGGTGTCCCTGTGTGTCCCTACAATTGTACCAAATTTGGCTCAAATTGGTTAGGCAATTCACCAGTTAACTCACATGCCTCAAACATTCACACGTCCATGATTTCGAATCAGGGTAGATGACATCATCACAGACTATGCCATTGAAGAGTCCCCATGTGTCACTACAACTGTACCAAATTTCATCCAAATCAGTCCAGGCATTGTGAAGTTGATAGGGACGCATACACACACACACACACACACACACACACACACACACACACACACACACAGAGAGAGCTGGGTGATTTCATAAGGCTAAAAATACATATCTATATAATCAACAATGATAAAGTTATATTAAGCAGATTATCTCACAAATCCACATAACAGAAATTCATACCAGTTACAGGGGAACAAGAGTAGGAGAGAGGGCATGCCCTCACTTCTTGCCTGTGGGCTTCTCAGAGGCATCTCTGGTGGACCACTGTGTGAAACAGGATGCTGGACTGAATAGGCCTTGGGCCTGATCCAGCAGAGCTGTTTTTATGTTATTAAATCAGAAGGGCCCCAAACTCTCAGAAAATGTGTGCTGTCAGAAAACTGGGACATTGTTATGAAACTCTCTGGATGTAAAATATAAAAAGGGGCATCTCGACATGGTCTGAGAAGATGTCATACAGTCACCGTGCTGAAAGTAAGTAGGTCTAGATCTCATCAGTGCCTGCTTGGGTGACTGCCTGGGAACTCATGCATGCCACCCTTGGTGAAAGAAGGTGAGATATCAGTCTAATAAATAAATCCTGGATATTTCTTTTGTAGAAAAAATGGGAATGTTCTTTTTACCCTACAGGAGGCCTGCACAGCTTGTGACCAGCCAAGATGAAGAATGTACATCTTCCATATATGATGGCACCAGCATCAGGGATTCACAAAACCTCCTGTTTTTACTGCCTACTAGGAATGTCAAAAACAGGGGACTTGTGTCAAACATCTGGCAGGATATGGCTGGCTAGCAGGCAGTGTTTGGCTTAATGGGTCATGTTGCACTTGGCCTTTCCTCTCAATACCTGCTATGCAAAGACTATGATATCATATGATATATTTCAGGCAGTAAAACATTGCAAAACACATAATGCACAATATCTGATTCCATTTTTGTCATATCTTTTCATAATGAAGGCAAACCAATACAAGGGCAATTTATAGCTTCAAATATGTGTGACATGGTATTTTAAATCCATATTTTATACTTCTTTTTGCTTTGTTTTAAATTACTCTGGAAGCCATCATGCCTATAATATATAGATAAAATCAATAGGCTTCTAAAAATACAAATATGTTGCTGGGGGTTTTCTAGCCGAAATTGCCTCAAACTCAGCCATGGCTCCATGACAAAGTTGAACCTAGCCTCCTAAACTTAGCTTCTCTCTTAGCTTTCTTTGTTCTAAAACATTAGGGACATCGAAAACAACTTTTTAAAAAAGCACTCCCCCCAAAAAACAAAAAAACAAAAGAAAAACCACAATCCACTGTGTATGCTTATTTTGTCATTAAGTATGAGAAGCCAGCACTTCCATTAAGGAAGAAACATAATCTCATTCCATGAATTCAGTATTGCAAGCTATTAAGATCCACACAATCATCCAGAGTAGTTTGAGGGAAGAAAGAGCCCCTACCCTGCAAGCAGGAAGTTCATCGAAAGGCACCCTAAATAAATCATGCATGTAGGGAACTCATTGCCACAGGATGGGGTGATGATCACTAACTTAGATGGCTCTAACCATTTAAACAAAATCATGGAAAAATGGAAGAGGTCTATCAAGGACCAGAAGTCATGATGGTTACATGGAACCTCCATATTCACAAGTAGTCTACCTCTAAAAATCAGTTGCTGGGGGGGTGGGATGGGAGGAGGCCTATTGCCTTCAGGCCCTGCTTAATGGCCACCCAAATTTCCAGAGCCATTTGGGTGTCCACCATGGGAAGCAATTGCAGGAGAGAGGATATACCGTCCTCTCCCACTTGTGGTGTTCCCAGAGGCATTTGGTAAGCCACTGTGAGAAACAAGATGCTGGACTAGAGAGGTCTGGGGCCTGATCCAGCAGGGCTCTTCTTATGTTCTTAAGATACTGGACTAGATGGCCTCTGGTAAAATCCAGTCCTCTGGAGGGTGCTGAGTTATCCTAGCAGCAGCGCCCATTGTGACATCACTAACTATCCTTTGATTAGAGTGTGAGCCATTGGCAAGGTAGAGAAAGTTACAGAAAGAGCTCGGTCTCTTTCTGAGACGAAGGAAGGCAGGCAGGAAGGAAGGGTCTGTGTGTGTCTTCTTACCTTCACCTCTATCCCCAACATGTTAGTAGGATTCCTTTAAGCAGTCCTCTCACTCTCCTGGGACTTTTACGCACAGCAGGCTTTACCACAATTTTACGGGGAGGCTTTACTGTGTGCTCCAAGTTGTCCCAAAAAACTGACACAAATAATGGATTTTTTTTACCCTGGATATAAATCAATCTACACTCTGAGGTGCAGTGAAAAACCCAAATTGTGTGTGAACTGCTCCCCAATAACTTGCAGAGACTTCAGAATAAATATGGCTGATATACGAACACACTCTCTCCATTCCAGATAAGATGCGAGTTAAAGGGCTTTAAAAGCCCCATGTGAAAAACTTCCTGGAGATTTTAAGACAACCTTATGAAGGCACAAAAACTAGTCATAAAACTAGTTGGACAAATTTAGCCTGGCACATTTCCATTGTCTTTTAATGGCCTTTTAATGGTCCTTTATGTTGATCAATGAACACCATGCTGACCACACAAATGGCCACTGCACATGTGCAGAGGCCAGGTGACTGCTGTAGGTGGGGCAGCCACCAGTTGGAATGCCGGACAATGTGTTGTTGCCCCACATGGCTTGCAGGTGCCAGAGGAATCACCAGTAAGCACTTTTAAATGTACCTCACACCACCCTCACCGGCTGCCACTGCTTGAGGGTCTGGGTAGGCCATAGGTGCAAAACATTAGGAACCCTTGATCTAAATGGGGAAAGGAGGAACGGTTGCCAGGTTGGAACTTGTCCTGATTTTGTGCACTGTATTTAATTGCATTTCACTGCATGCTAATTCAGAAAAAGAAGATGACCTGGTTGCCTCAGAACAAGCTGACACAATTCCTCCCTCTAAAGAGTGTATATGTCCCCCCCATATATCTATATCTATATCTATATCTATATCTATATCTATATCTATATCTATATCTATCTATGCTTTTGTATATCTTTTATTTGTTTGTTTTTATTTATTAACATATTTTTATACCGCCCAAAACTTATGTCTCTAAGCGGTTTACAACAGAATAAAAACAGAAAGTAAAACATTAGTTAAAACAAAAATGAAAAGTTTAAAAGACTACAACAATTTAAAATTTTTAAAAGAATATTTTAAAACAGCATTAAAACCATTAAAACAATATTAATCAAAAGCCTATGTGAACAGATGCATCTTTAAAGACTTTTAAAAAGAGCATATGTAAAGATGCGGGGGTGGGGGGAGAGAAAGAAAGGAAAAGGATGAACATGTTCTCTTTTTATTTGGCTTAACTCTGATTAGATTAGCTGCTGCCCTTGTGGGCCCAGATTTTCTTCTGTCCTTCCATTTGTAGTTGAGATGCCACTTCAGTTTGCTTTGTTGTTGAACATTATCAAAATTTGTCATTATAGCAAGTGTCATTAGGTTACCGTTACACAGATCAGCTGGCAAAATAAATGGCAATGGCAATGCAGCCTTTTCTGTTTGCAGACATGCTGTTAATGTTAGCAACTTTTAGGTTTTAAAAAGATTCCTCTTAAATGCTAAGGGGAATCAAAGACTTGATTTTAAAAAAAAAAAAACCTTAGCCCCTCCGGGGATGTTCTCCAAGGCGGCATAGGTGTGTGTCCGTGGAGGTTCCCCCTCCCCCCACCGGCCTCCCTTCTGTCCCAAACCGGCCCATTTGTGCCTTTCCCCACCAGTGCGGTGGCCATTTTGGAGGCTGCCACACCTGAACAATGGGCCTCTGTGTGGCTGGGCCTCTGTGTGGCCTCCAAAATGGCCACTGCACTGGCGGGGGGGGGGCAGGGGGAGAACAACCGAACGGGCCAGTTTTGGACAGAACGGAAGCTGGCTGGGGGAGCAGAAACCTCCGTGGACCCCCACACACACCTTGAAAAACACCCCCGGGGGGGTTAAGGTGTTTTGTTTTGTTTTTAATTTAAATTTCACAAACAGCCCCACCCCTGATCGGACTGGATCGGGGTGGGGTGGGTTTCCAAACTGGACTGGCCACCAGCTGGTTCCATGCACACCCCTAATACCTACAAGGGTTAAAACCATTCACCATGATGTAAATACGTAACCAAATGTAAGAAACTATGTTGATACGAATGCTGGAGGGAGCACTATTGTAAAGGTAATGTTAGATGTTGGTTGGTACTTAAAAGTGCTTAAAACTGAAGGTTCCAACACCAACTCCAGGGCTTAGTCACATCTTCCAAGTTTGGACAATGATGCTAAGGCTGGATGAGTGGGGGCACATGCGGTGATTGGCTAGTCAACACTGCCAATCAACAGGAATTTAAACTTAGGAACCTCCTCTGGAGAGAGTCCCTAAGGGAGGGGCTTTGGAATGAAGTGAACAGGTGTCTATAAAATTTAGTTGGAGTTAACTGACAATTCAGATAGGGACGGTTAGGACTAGAAAGAGGATCTCTGGTTAGGGTCTCTAGAGCGGGACTGAGGGTGGAACTGGGGGGCTGGTGGGTAGGTCTTACACAGCAGGCATGTCCCCTGAGGAGCAAACTTGACTTTCAGGTGTAAATGTTGGGTGTGTATGGTGGATTAGACAGGATATATAGCCAGGAGCATTGGATCCCAGCAAAGGTGTTGAAAGCTAAAGAAGCTTGTTATTTCTAAACCGTCACCTCAGTAACTTGAAAGTAAAGCCTTTGTTGATGTACTGATACCATCTTCTATAAGTACCTGAGTCTGAATACCAGTTCGAAATATAAAAGGAGGCATACAGTCTAGCCAGTTCTAAGGTTGTGACTTTGTCTCAGAAACCTTTACATGTTTGACCCTACATTGTAGTGAATAAGAAACTATTGAAGCTATTGTACAAGAATAAAGTTATTTTCTTTGGTTTGGACGCTATATTTAAACACTAATCTTTCAGTGCCAGCCTCGGGTCCTGACACTGACCAGGCTGTCAAAAATGCTTGGCTTTAATTGCAGCTTGAGATTTAAAGGGAGGGGGACCCTTTCCCCTTTAAACCTCAAACCATGCTGAAGCTAGCTCTTTTGCGCCAGAAGAATGGGGGGAGGGGACACCCCTATGAAGCACCAACGGTGTCAGTGGGTCCCCCTATGGGTTTGCCTCACTCTCCAGTTCCCAGCATGCACCCCTCAAAACCACCCCTGGAGATAAATTAGAGACAAACTAGCTGACCCCGCACAGAGCATCTGTGTGCTCTTTGGAGCTGGCGGTTACCTCTTCCCTCCGACCTTCTGCCCCAGTCTCCACTTCCAGGCCCAGCCGCCTCTCCTCCCCACTGCCACTTCTGCCCCACACTTCCTCCCCCCCCCCCGGCCTTGCCTCCGCGGCTGGGCTGGGCCCGCCACTGCCTCTGGCCTCTGCGGCCAGGCCTGCCGCTACCGCGGCGACCCATCCTCCTGGGTGTGCCTCAGCCAATCAGGCCCATCCACCACCCAGCCAATCAGCTGGGTGCTGGGATGCACATTCCATGGCACACCCAGGAGAATTAATATAATAGATTCTCTCTGCCTCAGCGGATGTGTGTTGAAAGGTGACATCCTAGAAACCAGAGGATGGAGAGTAAGGCAATTCTCCATAACAGACCCATAGAGTCAGAGGGTTGCTGTAGGGAGTTGTCTTGCTCCCCGATTTCTAGGAATCAGCCCCATAACCATAGACAGAAAAAAATTCTGACTCAGCAACAGGGCTGGTTTCTAGGGACTGTATGCTGGAAACCAGTGAATGGGAGAGCAGGGCAACCTCTCATGGGGGTCCCTCTGACCCTGCCAGCCCCCTTCAGAATTTTGCCCCTTTCCCCATCCCCTGATTTCCAGCATGCAGCCACTCAAAAGCACCCCCAGAGAAGAGAAATTCTCTCTGACTCAGCAAAGGGAGAGGGCATCATCTTGGACATTAGGGAATGGCAGAATGAGGCATCCCCCCTTGGGGAACCTCATGGTGGGTTGCCCTGCTCCCCTCATTCCCATATTTCTAACATGCAGCCCCCCCAAACCATCCACAGAATGTTAACATGTCAGGAATTCTGACCCAATTTGACCAACCAACAATTCTGGGGTCGGGGAGCATGTTCCCATCAGGTCTGGCTGTATCTAATCAGATTCAACACCCCACCCCCCGCCATGCACAGCTGTAGTACTGTGTTTCCCCGAAAATAAGACATACCCATTAAATAAGCCATAGCAGGATTTCTAAGCAGTTGTGCAATATAAGCCATACCCCGAAAATAAGACATGGTGGTGATCTCTCCTGGCTCAGTAGCAGGCTGCTTGCTGAAGCTTTCCCCCTATCCCCCTGGTGTTTGTGTGGGGTGAGAGAGACCCAAAGACAGGGGCGTAACGATGCCGGTAGGGGTGGCAGGCTGCAAGCTGAGGCATGCGGTAGAGGGAAGTACGGTAAAAATCTCCTCAGAAAATCTCCTCCTCAAAAATCTCCTCTCCTCCTGGCGGTGGTGGGCGGCGGCGAGAGTAAGCGTGGTGGTGGCGGGAGGCGGCGAGAGTACGCCGGGAAGCGATGCTGGGCCAGACGGCAGGCCTCGGCGTCGCTCTGCGCACTCCCGCCCGCCACCGCCCGCGGGAGGCGGCGAGAGTACCGGTACGGTAAGCACAGCGGTGGTGGGTGGGAGTGCGCAGAGCGACGCCGAGGCCTGCCGTCTGGCCCGGCGTCGCTTCCCGGCGTACTCTCGCCGCCTCCCGTCACCGCCGCGCTTACTCTCGCCGCCGCCCACCACCGCCAGGAGGAGAGGAGATTTTTGAGGAGGAGATTTTCTGAGGAGATTTTTACCATACTTCCCTCTACTGTATGCCTCAGCTTGCAGCCTGCCACCCCTACCGGTATCGTTACGCCCCTGTCTGTGGGTCTCTCTCACCCCACACAAACACCTCTCTCTCACCCCACACAAACTATAATTGAATAAATGTAGATTGTTGTACCACACTTAATAAAAATGAGACATCCCCTGAAAATAAGCCATAGTGTGTCTCCTTGAGGAAAAACAAATATAAGACAGTGTCTTATTTTCGGGGAAACACGGCATTTAGGCTCTCTACAGCCTACTGATGTACTTTCACAGTAACATTCTGAAGCTATTTTGGAAAGTGCCCCCTACAGGCCACTATGTGTGTGAGAGAGAGCATATCTCCCAGTGGATTTGCAAACCTCTACATGCATTCAACATCTACCTAAGTTATGGCATTGGTAGCCAAAAGTGAAATATTTTTGCACTAAGCACCCGTACTACTGCCACTCCAGGGTCAGGAAGCAGAGGTAAGTGGCTTTGGAGATCATCTGTTCCAGGATTTGCTCTGGGACAGCTTCAGTCAGCAGGAAGGAGTCTCCCAGAGAGTGAAGGGCAGAAAGAGATGAGGATGAGACGTAAGCTAAGTCCATGAGGAATTTCTGGGAGGGAAAGAGAATCTTGAGGATTGTCTCTTGTTGCAATCTGTAAAACAAGCCTGGGGCAGGCGAGTTTTATGCCCCTTTTGCAGCTGGGAAGGTTGAAGTCTTATTGCAAGTTTCCTGGCTCCAAAGGGGGGACTTCCATCTTTATAGCACAGCCTGTTGGCCCCTATGCTATACCAGCTCTCCAAATTATGAAGAGGACTTTGGTGAGAAGAAATTGGGTCCCTTTTGCAGAAAGAAGGTGTTATTATTTTCTCTCTACTCTCTCAAGTCTTCTTCCTTACCCCTCACCTAATGGAAAAGCAGACATCATGGCAGAGGTGGGTGAAATAAAATCAGACCAGCAATGGATGATGCTGGAGAGTGTGGCATGAGGAGATGAGAATGAGGCGCAGGGGCGTAGCAAGGTTGGAGTGGGCCCAGAGACGAGATTTTAAAATGCCCCCCCCCCAAAGTCCAGGGCCTCCGCACACCCCAAGCCCCCAAGGATTTAAGTCTGATATTCCAAAATAAGTATGCTGCCTGGAAATACATTTCACTGAATACACACACGCAAACTTCACAATATATAGTGATATACATTGAGTACTATACATTTGTTTTACTTTTAATGCCTAGAACACACTAGAAAGCTGAATGATTAAAATGGGCCCCTCGCTGCAGATTAGCAAAGGGGACTTTCAACCATGCAGGGTGAACCTATGTTTGTTTTCTCAGAATTCTGAACAAATTCAGTCAAGTTCGATTCCAGGAGGTTTTTCACAGGCGGCTTTTAAAGCCCTTTAACACACATCTCCTCTGGAATAGAGGTGCTGCATTCACATGTTGGCCAGATTTACCCTGAAGTCCCTGCAAGTTATTGGGGAGCAGTTCACACACAAGAAAAATAAAATAAAATAAAAGCACAAGACATGCTTCACAGTTCTCACTCAGACCTTCTGGGTTGCAAAACAACTTGAACATAAGTGCATTTATAAATGAATGAATGAATGAATAAAATAAATATAATATTGTTTCTTCCAGAAGTCTTTGTAATTTTTTGCCATGAAACAAGCCACTTATAGGACTTTTTAGATAGTTTTTTTTAAGCCAGCAAATTTTCCAAGCTGTTTAAAAATAAATATTCAGAGACTTCTCAGTCCCTCCCCCGACCCTATCAAAGCCCTATGGCAAGCAGATGCCTATATATCCGGGGGGGGGGGGGAGGTAACCACAAAAAGGAGTTCACACTCTACCTGGCAGCATGGGGTCTTCTGCTGCAGAGAGCAGTGGTGGCCACTCTGGCTGCCTCCTCCTCCCTGGCTGGCTTGGGCCCTACTGGAGTTCAGGCTTCACAGAGGCCTACAGAGGCCTCCCTGGAAGCCCCGCCCACCCGCCGATCAGCTGAGAGGCGGGAGAAAAGGAGCTCTTTGCAGCTTGTCTGCTGCCTGGATTGCCGGCCAGGAGAACAAGCTGGAGAGACGGTGAAGAGGGCAAGTGGCTGAGGGGCCTTGGGGCTGGGCAGGGGGCAATGGGGAGTCACGTGTGGTGCCTCTGGGGGGCCCCTCCAGGCAGTGGGGCCCCCAGACAACTGTCTCCCCTTGCCCTATCGTTGTTACGCGCCTGATGAGGCGTGTGTGTAAGTATGGCTGAAGCCAAATAATGTGCACTGTTATGTTGGTACCACACGGAGGTGGCACAGCTACCTCCATGCAGTGCTGCATGCTTCCAATGCAGGGGAGGGGCTCCTTTATGGGAAACCAAACACCATACCAGCCCAACAACAGTTGAGATGGTGCATGTGGTATGGTGGGAAGTGTGCATGGGGACTGTTGCACAAAATACCTTCCCAAAGGTAAGGCAATGGACTCAACCCAGATTTTGATGGTTGCCAAGCTACGCATCTACAACTGGGATGATACATCATTTTTTGAGTGAGGGGTTGTGTGGGGGAATGGTTATCCACTGCAATGGGCATTGGCAGGGTTTTTCTGTGCCCCCCCCCTTTGCAAATATTTTAAAATAACGGAATGTAGCTTGCACTTGGGACTGATGAAGGCCACATTATCTCCCTGCGCATACTTTTTTGATGCTCCCCCAGCTTTTATGCTGGCTTCAGGCCTGGGATGGACCAAAGGCAGGAAACATTTGCTTTGCAGGAAAGCCAATGGAACAACTGAAATGAAGTGGAAAGGGAGAAGGGAATGCCTCACTGACCCAGCCGGTGATCAACAGCAGCTTTATTGAAGGCTTTTGCAGATGCCCGGCTATTGCTGGGCACAGTTACCTGCTTCATCCTCCCTCTCTCACATGGCCTCATTTTTTCTCTTGATCTGGCCAGTGAAATGAGGCCTCTTACATGAAACCTGGAGAAAATTCTCCTCAAATGTATCCTGGGCAATTTGGTAGAGGTGGAAAAGGTGAGACAGAATCATCCAGGTTAATCCTCATGCAGCTCTTCAACCTTGTGACCAATCTCCCCTGGTGTTTGGGTGAGTGGAATTATGGCTCCAAACAAGGCAGGAAGAAGCTCAGGAGACCAGTTCTACCCTTCATGCCTTTGTCCTTTCAGCCCCTCAAAGAAAGAACCCAGGAGGCTTTGGGCATCCTCCACAGGGGGCTGGCCACGGAACAACCCCTCCATTGAAAACCCTCTCAGCTTTGTGGAGGTCAGAAGACACAATGTCAAAGAGAAAATGGTAGCAAACATATCTCATGTTTATGGCAGGGGTGCCCAGGAACTCCCCTGGAAAGAGTTTGGCAGTTAGATACTATCTCCTGTTCTGCAGGTGCTTAGCAAAATAAGCTCCCATGCAGCCCTGTGGGCCTTCCTCTTTAGGCAGAGAAATGGAAAATGTTGGTGCATCTTGAGCAGCATCTAACATAATCTCCCAGACTGAAAATGCTTGAAAAGAGGCAGACACTAAACATCAAAAGGAGGCAGGGCTCACTTGTCCCACCCTAGAGGGGCTTGGGCAAGCAGTTATCTTCTCCCCTGGAAACCCAGGGTCAGTTTCTGCATCCACAGAAGCAAGCAGTAAAGCCCTCTGGAAAATCTACCACTGAAGGCTGCAGTGAAGACATTCAATTTAATAGTGCTTTCCCATGAGTAATAATATATAGCAATAGCAATAGCACTTACATTTATATACCGCTCTATAGCGGGAGCTCTCTAAGCGGTTTACAATGATTTAGCATATTGCCCCCAACATTCTGGGTACTCATTTTACCGACCTCGGAAGGATGGAAGGCTGAGTCAACCTTGAGCCTCTGGTCAGGATCAAACTTCTGGTTACAGGGCGGCAGTTTTACCACTGCGCCACCAGGGGCTCTTTGTTCTCGTCTTGGGCATAAAAAAGCTAGTTTTTATGGACATGCTATTTAAAAAAAAAAAAAATGTGCAGGGAGCTTGCACATAAAAATCTACTCTTAGCTCAATGGAGTTTCCTTGGGGTGCTTATTCATCCCGCAGATACTGGGTGGCCGGGTGAACAGACAGGAACCAAAGTGGGCAAGAGAGCTGTGCCTGACAAGCAGCACAGCTCTCTTTCACTATGACAGCAAAATGCCAAATATGTACTTCAGTATGCACCTGCTCCTACAGAAGGAACCAGAGAAATGTCCCTATGCTTGGAGCCAGAGGGCTGGTCTTCTTGGCCCTTGCTGGCCTTATGGCTTGTCTCAGCCTTGAAAGCTCTTTGTTTTAGCATATTTCAATAAGCAGGATGGGAAAGAGCCACTCATTCAGTGGGGATTGGCTTTGCCATTGCTTGCAGGACAGTGCTTGGTCCTGCCTCACTAGGATAGCTCTGAGGCTGCTCATCTTGTCCTCAACCTCCATTTATTTATTTATTAAATGTATTTTTATACCATCCACTACCGATGTCTCTAGGCAATTTACAGCAATAAAACAAGCCAGACACCCCACTGGATGCTTCCTGCCTTCCCAGCCAAGCTAGTGCTCTGGGATTCCTGGGAGATGCAAAAATGGCCTCTGATGGTGTGTGGATTTCTGTGTGGATTTCTTCTACCTTTCCAGATGGAGTGAGGGCATGTTGCCATCTCCCAGCCCTTGTTCAACCATTTCAAGAAAGACGAGTGGAACACCCATGAAGATACCATCCCCATTTGAGGAAACAGGGAGCACAGAGCCATATCTTGGGAAGTGCACTGCCTGAGCCTTCAGGAATCCCTCTCCCCTACAAAGTCCCTCTTGTGAGAGCCTGTGAGGGTCCACTCTACTTCAGGGTACCTTGGCTACCACCACTCAGATACAGTTAGGCAGGGCCTGAGACAAACTCACACTTCTCCCCAACTTATCTGTGTAGTAGTGTGGGAGGTTTCTCTTCAGGTGATGTGGTAGAGGAACTAAAATGTACTTGTTAAAATTAATAACAAGATTTTTATTGTTCAAAAGTTCTTAAAGCTTTAGTTCTAGAGATGAATAAGTATAGTGATTTCAAAATGTTGCTATAGCTTAAAGGTAAAGTGTGCCATTGAGTCGGAGTCGACTCCTGGCGACCACAGAGCCATGTGGTTTTTGTGGTAGAATACAGGAAGGGGTTACCATTGCCATCTCCTGTGCAGTATGAGATTGTGCCTTTCAGCATCTTCCTATATCGCTGATGCCCAATATAGGTGTTTCTCATAGTCTGGGAAACATACCAGTGGGGATTTGAACTGACAACCTTTAGCTGTCAAGTCATTTCCCCACAGTGCCATTAGGTGGCTTACAGATATGTTAATGGTCTTTCTCTACTCTAGGGTTCAGGTGCCTTGCTTGGTTACAGGGTTTCTGCTCAGTCTCCCTCATGAGGACTGTTGGGACTTCCCCTGAACAGGTCCTGGCTTTCTAGTGAGGAACAGATTCACCCACACCTCCACCTAAGCCCCACTTGCCTCTTCACCAGATATTTCTCTTCTGTTCAGAACCCTTCTCTTTCCATGCCTCTGGCTCACGTTCTCTCCTTTTCACCATCTGACTGTCATCCAACCAACTAATTTATTGTCCCTCCTACAGGGGTCTCACTACTGCTGCTGTCAATCAACCTTCTGCACAGACTTATACATTATTACATAAATACAAATTCCAAAATGCATACAGTAAATAAATTTAACACCCAATACTAAAACATGCAAAACCTCAAAGAGCCACCTCTTAGTTCTCACCTATCTGAAATCCCAACCCTGCCTGGGTCAAAGGGGTCATGGCAGAAGCCGTAGCTATAATTGAACAGATGGGTTCAAAGAACCCAGGCTCCCCAGCTTCTGAACCCCCCCCCCCCCGCTCCACTCATCCCTATTTTCTTCATTATCTCTCTTCCTCCAAGGACCCGCCGGGGAGAGGGGCGAACACAGGACCCCCTCCCCTAGCTACACCTCTGGGTCATAGGTGGAAGCAATCACTGGTGCCCTCTTTGGGAACTCCAGTGAGAAAACCAGCCCATAAAACCCACCTCCATTACTTAATCTGTATGATGCCTCCCCTTCCCCACTCCTGTCCTAGGTGAAATAAAACAGGGATAATTCTCTTCTCTTCTCTTCTCTTCTCTTCTCTTCTCTTCTCTTCTCTTCTCTTCTCTTCTCTTCTCTTCTCTTCTCTATGACCTCATGATAAAAAGATTACAATGAGAAAGAGGGAGACATCATTAAAAAGGTTCCTTCTATTGCTATCCAGGTGCTGCCACCCTCCAATTCCCCAAGCTGAAGCAACAAGATCTTAGATCTGCCAAGCAGGAAGCCTTTCTTCAGTGAGAGTCAGGAGGGCCCATGGGCATGGCTGTGGCAGCATTGGGGCTGGCTCACCCTCTGTAAAGGGAAGCAGCTCCTCTCCACCACAAATACTGCCCAGCAAGAATCATCGCTGAATCCTGGATCAGGCCAGGGAGTTCCCTGGTTACCCCATTCCCCATCACTCTCTCTGTCTCTCTCAGCTCCCTCATTCCCCTGCTAGGGAGGGTGGGCAGGTGTTGTGCCATTTCAGACTGAGTCAGGAAGCAGGCTGCCGAGCTTACATGTTGGCCTCTCCCCTCTGGAGATGGAGACTGAATGGCATGCACTTGCTTGCATTGGTGGCTGTTTCCATGAGCAAATCACCCTTGGTCCGATTCATAAACTAGTTGGAGACTTTCCAGTCCAACTATTCCCTTGGGAAGTCTTCCATTGATCTGCTCTGAATTTCTTTCTTTTCAATTCCTCTGGAACAAGAAGCACTGAACTTGGGACATACATCCACGTTTTTCCGAGAGTTGTTGGGGAGCTAATCTGCTCCTGTGGAAAGTGCCCATTGCAAATGCATGCCTCTTTCAGATGTGCCCTGAGTGCTTCTCTCCCCAAATTTCTTGGGGATGAGAGTCAGAAGTATTGCAGTATGTCTTTGGGTGGGGTAGTCTGTGCTACTGACCCACACTCTTTCCCCACATTATCTGTTCTGCAATGGAGCACCCTAGGTGGTGGCCTAGTTCCTAGGCAACAGTCGTGGAGAGGCACTTTGCTGACAGGCAGCTGTGCCACCCCTTTGTAAAGGCCTGCTCTGATGGCATCAGGCAGCATAAAGAGGTAGGTGAGGCAGCAGAGGGCATCTTGCCACCCAGCTGACACTCCAATAGTCTGCTGCTGGAGGTTTCATCTCATGGAAGAAACACCCCTATGCATTTTCACAGTGTTAGCTCCCATGAGCTGTGCATTCTGGGCTGTTGGCTAGCAATCTGCCTGGTCCAGGAGTGGTGATGGCCAACCAGCTGCATAACATGACTCCCTGAAAAGCATCGATGAATGTACATGTGTTCCAGACAAATGAAAGAAACTCAAAGCAGATCAATGAAAGAGAGAATCTCTTTTCAAAGGTAAGGGGGAAAGGGACACTATACTCATGCACAGCATCCCAGAGTGTGCCTAGAAGTCCTGCCGCCCCGGCACTGATGCTCCTCCTTGCACTCTTCCTGCTTATGGTATTTGTCTGAAGAGGCAAATGCCATCAGCAGGATGGCAGGCATTTCTGTGACCACAAGACTGGAATGCCCCCATTCAATGCTTATGGTACTTACCTCTTCGGAGATGCTTTAAGCTTTGGCTTTCTACTTCTTTATAGCAACATATATTATTTAATAAGGATTCCACCTCAAGGAAATTAAGTATGCATGCAGGATTTATCCAGGGGCTGCCTAGAATGTTTGGCTGGATGCTTTTTGGGGGAAAGGTTTAATGTTTTGGTTAACAAAGGGAATCCGGAACACTGACTGGAATGGACAGGGAGAAGCAGTTCTTTCCCAAAGATTTGGGGTGTCCTGGTGACCCACAAGATGCTGATGGAGCAGCTGTTCAGAAAAAAATTCAGAAATAGCCCTTACTAACAGATTAAATTGATAAGTGGGCTTGGACTGGGTGTTTTACCCTGTGCAAGCATACTTGGGAGTCAGCCCTTCTTTCTGTGCTCCTATGGAATCATAACATACATACAGCTCTGATTTGATTGGGCTAACTGTATATCTTGTAGACTTTCAAGACTTAAGACATTCTTTTTCAGAGATGGCTGTCAGTGTTTAGAGCAAAACTCAGCTCAATTACTCCAAAACAAAATAATAAAACACGGAGTGCATTTGTGCATTTCCAAGTTATTGATCGACAGTAGCACAGTGAGAAGAAAGGAATGTCTGAGCTGTTGATTGGATTACAGTTAAATCTCCTAAGGGCTGAGGGTTTGCAACATGTTTAAACAACTACCTCCTGGCCCTAATACATAATATTATTTTGCCTGTTTTCTGTGTCTCTTTGTGTGCAACCATCACAGATAAACATCCTGATCTTCTAGAAAGTACAAAAAAATTCTGAAAGCTCACACAGTTGATAAACCCTCAGGGAACTAAGGCGCACTGTCAGCTATTAGAAGTAATTAGCTTGCAGCCATCTGTAGCTGTAATACATTTGTGAATGGTAGCCTCTGGTGATCATTAGACTGTTAAAGGAAGTGTTCTGTCCCTTAGAGTGTACTAAGAAGACCATATCCATGGTATTCAATTTCCCAGGAGCAAGACACAAGCTTGATTTGATTTGCTTGACTACAAGACTCTGCATCTGCTGTGTTTTAATTCTCAAATTACTTTCTTCATATGTGATAATTATTCACAGGATAATTCCCAAGTGTGTGACTTGCATGCAGACCATACAAGTTCCCTTCACAACTTTCCCCTTCAAATGTGACAGTGCCCCAGGTAAGTGTATGTGTGCACGCTCCCTAATATCCCAATAGGTGATAACACAAGCAATAATTGTGATATCATTTTTTCTGTATTATTGATTTCAAGAGTCTATTTCAAAGAATTTGGAGACCGAGAGACCCATCACTGACTGAGGAAGCATTCAAAACCTTGCATTAGCACTCCAAGGCTCAGTCATTTGTCTCTTCCAGGATTCAGAACTGTGTCATCACCCATTGAGTTTCTTCATATTGTTCAGCTTTTGTCTGTTTCAGCATTTTGTATTTTGTGTTATCACCTATTGGGATATTTGTACACTGTATGCTTACTCCTCACTTATATGTATATAGTCTTACCATTGATATTATAATATATTGACTAGGTACTTCCCTTTGTGTGTGTTCTGCTTCTGCATTTGGTACCTACCCTTCCCATTTTCTGTGACTGTATGTAAGTCCCATATGGCCAGCCAAATGTGCAGATAATTCCATGCTTGTCTGCTGGCTCAGGGCCATTGTGTCTAAAGGGAATTGTTGTAAACAGTGCGGGCATATCCCAAGAAGGGGTATGTATATGAGGGCAGGCAAGGGATCCTGGGGTTTGGTTCAGTGTGATAAAGGATGCTCTTGGAAATAACCTGGTATCTCTGGTTAATAATAAAAGTCATACTCTGTACCTTCCCTTTCCCACTCAGCCCTTTCAGACTTCCAAGGACTCCAGTCCATTTCATGTGTCTGAGTAGTTTCAGGTGGACAGAGAAGAAAGACTGGGGATGGATCCTATGTCCAGAGCTTGGAACGGCATTGTGGCATATGTAAATCGGCTACTGTGGGGCATACTGGGGCAGGGCACCTGAATATTAGAGTGATCACTGGCTAGCCAGGTGACTGTATGGGGCAAAAAAAATTAAAAAGCATGGATATGTATTATGGGGAGACCAGACTGTCAGAGCAAGCACTTACACTCTTGGTTTGCAACAGTCCTGGGTCCGAGAAAGGTCTCACTGAAGCTACGCCATGCGGAGGCTTCCTTTTTGGGAACATGAAATTCCCTGTTCCTAGCATCCCGTGGGTGTCACCATCATATTAATGGCGTCTGCACGTGCGTGGATGCCATCTTGAGTACTGAGCACAGACAATGTTCAGGCATACAAGGCAGATCAATGTCCTGCTGCCTAACCAGGCAACACGCACAAACAACACCTTTAAAAGGATGCCTTGCTGAGCAGCCGCACTAGATCCGGTGTTTTGTGAGTGAAAGGGTTCCTTGCACATGTGCCTCTTCTCCTTCCCAAGATGGAAGCTAACAAAATGTCTTCTATGGTAATTCGATGCAAAGATCTTGCATGCCAGGCAACTCGCCAAAGTGTGCATTGCAGATTGCTCATCCTCAATCCCTCTTCGTGCCAAGCATGCATGAAACCTACCACCCATTCCTTGGAGCAAGTCAGGCTTTGCCCATCAAAATCCTTGCAACCCTTGTATTTCAAATTTCAGCACAGGAGAAGTGCCATAGAAAACCTGACTTGCTAGCCTCCCACCACCTCCCCCACACAAGTCCTACTGTTGATGAGTAGGTGCAATGGACAGAGACAGACACCCAATTTGTGGGGTGATGTGTTGTCTGATTGACTGGACCAAATGAAGGTTGCCATGGCTGGGGGTTTCTGCAGGTGTATTCCTGATGTAGCATTGATAGGATCCCTGCTGTGCATGGGTTTGGCACATTGTTATTTCTGATAAGCAACATGGTATCACTCCCCCAAAGTGATATGCCATCCTGGCATATGTGCCCTTTTTGGTAAAACAATCTAATTCAATTTATCGTGTTACTGAGTCTTCATGTGCTTGTGCACAAATCACTGCAGTCCTGAATTACTGGAGACTTCTCTTGCTATCCCTGTCTTATCATCCCATCCTTTTATTGCGGATTAACAAGGAGGCCCCATAAGACACAGGGGAAAGCAGGATTTCTCCAATGTGGTTCTTTCCCTATAAATGAATGAATTCTAGGGACACAGCATCCCTGTTGCCAAGCTCTGGTGGAGGGTGGGGCACCAGTTCTGAGAGGTGGCCAGTGAGCAACACAGCTGGCATAGAACTGACCCATTTCTGGGCTGCTCTGAGCTTACCTCTCAATGGTAGCAGGAGGAGATTTCACACAAAACCCAGGTTACAGTGGCTGCAGAATTCGGACAATACAATGCCACTTTCTAACCTCAGATTTGAACAGTGAAACTCACTACAAACTGAAGATTCAAATTCAGGTTTGGGAGTGAAAATGGAGTTGCAGTTGTGTAATGAAATTGCAGTTTCACAGATCTGGACAACCACAAACTCAAACCTCTGGCACGTTTACCTATGGTTTGGCATTATGTCCAAATGCAGCCAGGGAGTCAGTCTAAGTTACAATTAATGTGACACCCAACACTCACGCTAGATGGATGTAATGTATTTTCTGGATGAGAATGGCTCTAATGTCTTTTGTATCATATGTCTAGAATGCTGAGGCTATTGACTTCCAAAGTGAGATTTTCCTTGGCTAACCAATTGCGAAATTATAAATGATGAGATGCAATTTTGAGCTCTGACTGTATGAATTTAGAAATGCAAATGGAACACATGATTTGAAGTTATTAAATATTCATCAAACTTCTCTGCAAAAGGCAAATACATATTCCAATATTTCTCACTAGACACTAATCTGGCAATTTGATTAGCCAACTTAAAAAGCCCTATTATCACTTTGTGCTAATGTAAATGTCAAGATACACACAAGCATCTCCATCAATACAATTTCAGTAATTCTAAACCATAAATGTTTCCAAAAGACTGAGGCAGGGTCCCCCCCCCCCATGTTTGCCATCTTCTCTGACTGTAATCACAGCTTCTCTTCACCATCTTTTCTTTTAAAAGATTAGCTGTTCATGATTTATAAAACTATGATGAAAACAATGTCTTTCTGCTGAATGGTAACAACACATCAAAACGAGAGAGAGAGAAAGAGAGAGGGAGGGAGGAAGAAGGAGAAGGAGAGACTGAGAAATGTTACTGGAAGACATCAAAACCTTCTGAGTCTTTCTCACAATCATGAGAAAGGGCTCCAAGTGGCAAGGGAAGGAAGCCTTTAAAAGCTTACCTCCTGTGCAGATGATCCATTCCTTTTGCTGTGTGCATGAATCATGCACCCAGATGATCCTCTGCCATTGCCAGCAGCAAGGAGGTTTGGGGGCCGGGAGGCCCTTGGAACTTCCATAATGCACCATGCAAGTGCATGGGGAGGTCTCACAGAAAGTGCGTGGGATTCCCCGGTGCTGTCAGGAAGCCCTGAAGTCTCCCAGCCCTGGCTGCAAGCAGCTGGGGCTGGCAAACAAGTGAAAAAAATGAGGTAAAGGAAGCACCTTAACCTTATTTTGAAGGTGGGTTTGTTGCTGTGCCGTTGCTGGGCGCCTCGGGGCACCCAGCAGTTCTCATGTGCTGGCAAAACTGGGCTGGGCTTCCTTCGCCCCATTTTGCCTGCACGTGAGAATAGCACCTCCGTCTAAGCAAATCATAAGAAGCCTTACCTGAGGATGTTATTTTTATTTTTTACATTTCAATATTGCTAAATTACTACTGCTATGACTACTACTGTTGCTACTGCTACTATTACCACTACAAATATTTATGTGCCAATTTTCAACAAAAGTTCTCAAAGCAGTTTACATAGAAAAATAAATTAGAAATAAGAAGGTTCTGTGTCCTGAAAGAGCCCACAATCGAAGTGCTGCTCACAGTCCAGAAGAGCTCTGCAAGGTTGGAAACACATGCCTCTGAGGGTCTTTAATAGTCTTTAAGTTGAAAGAGTCCCAGAGAAACATGTGCAGTACCTCAGGCTGTGGAATCTAGTACCATGTCTCCACTTTACTGCTTGCTGCCTATCCTTAAGAACATAAGAACAGCCCTGCTAGATCAGGCCCAAGGCCCATCTAGTCCAGCATCCTGTTTCACACAGTGGCCCACCAGATGCCGCTGGAAGCCTATAGGCAGGAGCTGATGCCCTCTCTCCTGCTATCACTCCACAGCAACTGGTACTCAGAGGCATCCTGCATTTGAGGCTGGAGGTAGGCTATAGCCCTCTGACTAGTAGCCATTGATAGACCTCTCCTCCATGAAGTTAACCAAACCCCTCTTAAAGCCATCCAGGTTGCTGGCTGTCACCACATCTTGTGGCAGAGAATGCCACAAGTTGATTATGTGTTGTGTGAAAAAGTCCTTCTGTTTGTTGGCAAACAGAACTGTTTGTTGCCTAAATTTCCTGGCAATCAATTTCATGGGATGACCCCTGGTTCTAGTGTTATGTGAGAGGGAGAAGAATTTCTTTCTATCCACTTTCTCCACACTATGCATGATTTTATAGACCTCTATCATGTCTCCCCACAGTTGTCTTTTTTCTAAACTAAAAAGCCCCCAGTGTTGTAGCCTTGCCTCATAAGAAAGGTGCTCTAGGCCCCTGATCATCTTGGTTGCCCTCTTCTGCACCTTTTCCAGTTCTACAATGTCCTTTTTAAAGATGTGGTGACCAGAAATGTATACAGTACTCCAAGTGTGGCCACACCAGAGTTTTGTATAAGGGCATGATAATATTAGCAGTTTTATTTTCAATCCCCTTCCTAATTATCCCTAGCATGGAACTGGACTTTTTCACAGCCGCCGCACACTGAGTCGGCACTTTCAACGAGCTGTCCACCATGACCCCAAGATCCCTCTCTTGGTCAGTCACCGACAGCTCAGTCAGCTTTTCTTTGTGGTTGGAACCCTCCAAATTTTCCCCAGTTGAAGTCACCCCTCTGCCATCACACATAAATCAGCAAATACAGGACAGGGATCAAGCTGCTCATTACCCTTTCTGTTTCTCCCCCACATTCCTACTCAGTAGTATAGATCCCTCCTAGGTATTTGAGGAGTCCCCCACCTCATTCTACTCAACTCCTCTCTGACCTAATAACCCATATCTCCCCCAAACATGCCTTTCCTTCTCCACACAAAAAATGGAGAGGAATTGCTCCTCAAGCTTTCACCCTGTCTGCACCCTATTCCAATGCCTGCTAAGCGCCAGGCTATTAGTGCCTTCCTTCCCTCATGTCCCCTCCTTCCCTATCTTGTCTCAGGAGCTGCCTTCAGTACCTACACAAATACAATTATTTCAGTCTTGCCAAATACCACCATTTTACATTATGCTTCCTCATGTTTATAATTAAACCTTATCTCTTGTTTTCAGTAGCCTTTCTGCTGGAGTATCCTAATTTTGGCTTGCCAATGTCCAGAATGCAATCTGCTATTAACGCTTGCTATTAATGCTTGCAAAATTTCCCCAAGTATGTTCAATAGTATGGATGCACATATGTGTAGTGTACATGTGTGCAAGCAAGCTTGGTAACAACATTTAGACCGTGGCATTTGTGAGGTTCCATACTCTGCAGTGGTAGCAGCAGGTCATGACACATTTCTCCCCACCACCACCACCAACCCCAAAGTAGAGAAGAGCTCTTCCATTAGCTCTGAGTTCCATGGCATTGTATAGTGGGAAATATTCAGGTTGTTATTTGGACTTGAGATGGGAGAACAAACTAGGTGATAGAAAGTAGACTTGATCATGTGTTTGGTCTTCTTGAGCCATGTGTTAGAACTGCTGCTACTAAATTTAGGATTGCAAACTATAACGCAAAATATGCCCTGTAAGAAGGAAACAGACTTTCTCACATGCTCTTAGGAAATAACAGCAGCAACAAAGATAAAATGTATTGTGTACAGTATGCACATTGACATAATAGATAGCTGCTCAGGCCTCAGCCCTCACTTCAGCACCATTTACGATAGGTGTGTGGAGGCTTTGGTCCATGATGTGCCTCATTTAATTACTTTGGTCTGAACCAAACCTAAGTGGGGGTGTGGGGGAGTGAGAGGGCCATTTGGTTTGGGCCTCAAGCTCAAAGGGTTTGTGCACACCCCTACTTCTTGTTTGTGTATGTTGTTCAATGGCTCTCTCTTAGTATGTGATGTTTAGTTTCTTAATAAATCTTTATTTGTTTTTTGAATTCAACCTACTGTCTCCAGTTAACCTCTTGTGCTAAACCTCTTTACCACCAGAGCATACTCTGCTGTGTGAGGATTTTCATGTTTTTCCTCGCATCCTTCAACACAAGTGAGGTACATGTTAATTTTTTGCCATTTGATACATTTCACAAATTGTTTTTATTTTGTATCATGGCTAGGGGCCTCAAAAGCTGGAGGTGGCCTGGGCCTCTCTAGAACTCTGAGAGTGCCTGCCTAATAATAAAACATGTTCTCTGTAAACCAGCAAGAGGGGATGAATTGTTCTATTTTACATGTTTATAGATTACTCTGAGTAGAGTCAGCTGAAATTCAGTGTATGAGGGACACATGTTGCACTAGTCTAAGGGCATATGAAACAAAACCTGGGACAAGTTGTTGGATGTTCCCTATCCAATTCCAGGCAGGATGTGAGGAAGCATCCATCCATCACCACTTTCTATGGTGATGGATGCTTTCTCCACTGCAGTCCCAGAGGTGAGAGGTTTCCTCTTTTGGAGGTAGTTGGATAATTTCCTGAGATTAGGGAAATGTACTAAGGAACAGCAAAAGAGAATTCAGAAAAAGTGTGTTCTCCCCACCCCTCCAACAGCATAACAAAGCAGAACTCTGTCCTGCAGACAGAGAAATAATTTCCTTTTATGAATCAGTAAAATATGTAAGTATTCAAAAAGTGACATCTCAAAGCTACACTTTCTTAAGGAGTTAGAAAAGTAATTCCCAGATTTAGTGACCTACTTAATAGCATAGATTAGCAATGAAATAGACACCAGAATAATCCAGTAAGAACTAACACTCAGAAATGTAATTCTACTCTGAGGAGTAAAATTTCAATATGGATGAGGAAAGTGATTCCT
Organism: Hemicordylus capensis; assembly: GCF_027244095.1. Classification (NCBI taxonomy): domain Eukaryota; kingdom Metazoa; phylum Chordata; class Lepidosauria; order Squamata; family Cordylidae; genus Hemicordylus; species Hemicordylus capensis. Next base: position 183,503,598 of record NC_069657.1, on the reverse strand, counting down.
AAATTTTAAAATGTGCAAATGTGAAGAAATGTCTCATTATCTGCACATTTCTTCCATTGGGATAGATCATGTTACTGAGGAGCCTCAAGAAATGCATTGATTGTTTTACATACAGTTGAAAGTGTTCTGGTCTTCATTACTATCACAAAGTACCCAATTTAAAAATGCTATCAGGTAAAGCACATAATGGATAATTGTATATATTCGTTACTGCTGGATACATTTAAACTATATTTTAAAACAAGAATTGCTTTTTTACCGCCAGTTGTGAAAATCACATTTAATCCATATTTAATCACTAATCTACATATACATAATACGTTTGTGGATGTGATGTGGAGAGATACTTACTGAGGTCACACATTTTTTTAAATGCCACACAAATGTAAATTAGGTCTCAAGAGAAACTGCACACTATGAAACTTGCAACCACAATATGCAGAAGATCAAAAGTTATGGGACTTATGGGAAGTAAATCATTACACTTCTGACTGCAATTTATTGAAATAAGTATGTGCATGTTTTCAGTATGCTCATCTGAAGAAAAGCTAGAGAATTCCAAAGTGAGGGGGGAAGGAGAAGACAAAGTAGAATGTTGACAGTTAAACAAAGGCATAATACGTTTGAAGTGGGCCCTGGGACAAAAAGTGAAGATGGGCCCCTGCCGCCCTCCCATCTTCTTATTCAGAGAGGTGCTGGGGGAGAGCAAAGAACAAATTGTCACCCAACTGCCTCCCCCTTCTCCCTGAGGAACTCATGGACATTTGTCCCCTCCCCTTGAATGAATGATGGGAGAATGAGGATGGTGTTGCCACACTTTTAGCAAAATCGTTCAGGAAATACCTGGCCAGTATGAGATCACCAAGCGCTCTCTCTCTCTCTCTCTCTCTCTGCCGGTGTGTGTGTGTGTGTGTCTCCCCTCTATCAACTTCACAATGCCTGGACCAATATGAACCAAATTTGGTACTGTTGTAGGGACACATAGGGACACCTCTATGGCATAGTTTGTGATAATGTCATCTACCCCAATTCAAGTTGGCAGATACGTGAACATTTGAGGAGCAAGGGAGGCATCTTGTGAACCACCTGACCAATTTGAACCAAATTTGGTATAGCTGTAGGGACACATAGGACACCACAACGGTGTCATTTGTAATGATGTCATCCACTCTAATTTAAGATGGCAAACGTGAAAGATTGAGGTGCATGTGGGTTAACTTGTGGACCGCCTAACCCATTTGAACCAAATTTGTTACAGTTGTAGTGACTGACACATAGGGACAACTCGACAGCATGGTTTGTGATGATGTCATCCACCCTGATTCAAGATGGCAGACACATGAATGTTTGAGGGCTAACTTGTGAACCATCTAACTGATTTGAACTAAACTTGGTACATTTGTAGTGTACCAAATCCTCTGCTAACAGATCAAAGAGGCAACTTTTAAAGTGGTGATTCTCTTTATTTAGCAGGGGGAGAGCAACTGGCCATATCCATCCATAGCACAGCATCCCTCCAGTGGCTGTTGTCAGTGTCTATCTTACAGTTCATTTTTAGATTGTGAGCCCTTTAGAGACAGGGAGCCGGACCATTTTTTTAATGTATTTATATCTATGTAAACTGCTTTGGGAACTTTTGTTGCAAAGTGGTATATAAATATTCTTTGTTTCCTTACTGAGTGACACATAGGGACACATCAACGGTGTACTTTGTGATGATGTCATCCACCCCAGTTCAAGATGGTGGATGCATGAACATTTGAGGTGCAAGTGGGCTAACTTATGAACCATCTAACCACTTTAAACCAAATTGGATACAGTTGTAGACACACATAGGGACACCTCAATGGTATAGTTCGTGATCATGTCATCCACCCCAGTTCAAAATGATGGATGCATGAACATTTGTGGTGCAGGTGAAACTGATTTGAACTCATTTTGGTAGCATTGGAGGGACTAGATATGTGCAAATGAATTTGGAATCTTTGCAAGCTAAAATTGGGGTGATTTGAGTGATTCAAATTTGAATCAAATCACCCCTAGAATAAAGGACTTGATTCAAGGTCGAATCGAATCAACCCTGATTCGAGCATGAATCAGTTCAAGTGATTCAAGCACCATTTTGAGTTCTGTTTGGTTTTTTCCCTTCCTGGTTGATTTTCTATCACTGGCTTCTCATTGATTTGAGATCTCCTTGCTTCTTGGTTGGCTTGTTATTCAAATCAAGTGTTGTCATGGGCAACTATGCCCCCATTGGCTACTGTGAATTCCCCCCCTTCTTGCTTGTAGCCCCCAGTGTCTTTAATAACTGGGGTGAGTGCTTTTCCCCCTCTTTTGAGGCCCAAAGCTGCACCTTTGCTGCTGCTGTCTGTGTGCCTGGGGGATTCTTGCTGGTGGATTCTGGTGGATTCTTCTTCTTCTTCTTCTTCTTCTTCTTCTTCTTCTTCTTCTTCTTGTAGGTTGGTGTGTTCTGACTGGTTCCCAGCCTGCCAGGCTCTTTTTGTTTTGTTTTGATAGTTTGGTTGGGTGCCTGACTGGTTCCCAACTGCCTTCCCCTCAGCTGCTGAGTCCCAGTGTCTGCTTGGCCCAAGAGTGCCTCAGAGCAACATCTGGCAGACTCCACCTGGCAGACTCCAGTGAGTTTACCTATCTGGTAACCTGCTCCTCTTGTTTTGGTAAGGTAACAGATTAAACTTCTTTAAACAGGGCCTAGTTTGGGATGTTGGATGACATAGGAACATAGGAAGCTGCCATATACTGAGTCAGACCATTGGTCTATCTAGCTCAGTATTCTCTTCACAGATTGGCAGTGGCTTCTCCAAGGTTGCAGGCAGGAATCTCTCTCAGCCCTATCTTGGAGAAGCCAGGGAAGGAACTTGGAACCTTCTGCTCTTCCTAGAGTGGCTTCATCCCCTGAGGAGAATATCTTGCAGTGCTCAAACTTCTAGTCTCTCATTCATATGCAACCAGGGCAGGCCCTGCTTAGCTAAGGGGACAAGTCATGCTTGCTACCACAAGTCCAGCTCTCCTCTCCTGACGGATGTGAGCTAAATGTTACTACTGTGGCCTTTTGTATGTTATTTTATCTGTCACTGACATTTCATCTTGCAGCCTTTTTGTACTTTAGTAATGCATAGAAATCTGCTTAATTACCTCTTTTCTAGAATGACCAACATTTTCTGTTTTCTTATGGAAGCAGGAAACAGGTGTTGTCAGTTTTAAAGGACAAAAGGAAACAACTGAGTTTATGTAATAAGGAAGAGGAAAAAATAAAAACGGGCTCTTCATTTTACTGTGCAATGACTTTTGGAAAGACTCAGTCCCTGTTTCTGTGTGAAATAGGTTTCGCTGTTTATTTCATGTCTTCTGAGTCTAACTGGGCAAAGAGGCACCTTTTTAACATGGTGACTCTCTTTATTTAGCAGGGGGAGAGTAACTAGCCCTCCCACCCCCAGCACAGTACTTCCAGTGACTGTTGTTGGTGTCATATCATGTTTCTTTTTAGACTGTGAGCCCTTTGGGGACAGAGATCCATCTTTCTTATTTATTTATTTATTTATTTATTCTCTCTCTCTCTCTCTCTCTCTCTCTCTCTCTCTCTCTCTCTCTCTCTTATTTCCGCTTTGGAAACTTTTTTGTTCAAAAGCTGTATATAGATTGTTGTTGTTTTGCTAGTGGTTGCCGCAAGAGAGACTCAAATATGGGACCTGGGATGAACATAGTAATGGGTTATGCTTTTTTAGTTGTTGTGAGGGAACAACTGGAAAAGAAGTAGAACTCTATGATAAAACATCACCCAAAGACTTATAGAGTAATAGTACATTTGTATTCCTACTGTCCTTGTGCATTATCTACAGCCTCACATGCACAAGGCCTTCCCAAACACTTTTATGAGAGAGAAATGCTCCACACCATGCACAGCAAGCAAGCAAACATTGCTCTGTTTCATATAAAAGATTGGGAAGCCTCTGCCTCACTTGCAGTTCAATGCAATGTGAAAAAATGCAAAACGTTTCTTCATTCAACTCTCTTGGTGCTTTTTCTTTCTCTTTGGATAGGAAAAGGAGAGGAGAGCTGGTCTTGTGATAGTGAACATGAATTGTTCCCTTTGCTAAGTAGGATTCACCTTGCTAAGTAGGGCTCATCTGCATTTGAATGGGTGATTACATGTGAGTGCTATAAGGTATTCCCATTTGGGAATGGGGCCATAGCTTTGTGGAAGAGTAGAAGGTCCCAAGTTCATTCCCTGGCATCTCTGGGTCGAGCTGCGAGAGACTCCTGCCTGAGACATTGGATGGCCACTGCCAGTCAGTGTGGACAATACTGAGCTAGTTGGGCCAAGGATCTGACTCAGTATAAGACCATTCCCTATGTTCCTATAACATGACTCTCCAGGTCCTATTTTAGGCCAAGAATATGATGCGCAGCCCTCTGTGCAACTTCATGCTCATTAACCTAAGATTTCTGGAAGTGACAAAATGAAACCACAGCAGAGAGCTCAGATCTGACAGACAAAACTTCATTCCAAAGCACATTTTCACCACCTATTAGCAATCACTTCCGGAGCAGGGCTGAAGTCCTAGTCTGAAGCTCAAGGAAACTAAAGTGGAGGATTCAGTGGTGCCTCAAGCAAACATCACTTCCACTCCAATCTATCACACATAATTTAGTTCAATTAGGCATGATTGGCAATTTCTTTTCAGGAAGGAATGAGAACCAGCCTGGTAAGGAGAATGAATAACTTTTTTCACATAGCAAAGACAGCTTTCCCCAGGGCAAAGCTGAGTTAATTAGCAAAGAAAAATTTGGACAATGAAGTAGATACAGCTGCTGTCAGTTGCAGCCACTTCCTTTATTATCATAAATGGAAGGATCTCCCCACATATGAAATGGCACAGGGATGCATAAAATTGGTCTTTTCAATTTATTTTAATTGGACAGGATTTGTGTCTCTAGATTTGCAAGCTGACACTCAAAATGTCAATCAGTTCCTTGCAGCTAATGAAATCGATCTGTTCAGTTTCAGATAAATGTGCAGTATCAGACCATTACAAAGCTTTCACCTCTCTCTTTCCCCTCACCTGTTCTGACATTGCCAACACTACAGAGTAATTTATTGCCTATGAGGTGGGGGTGTTGTAAGGCCAAGTCTTGTAAAGACCTTGATTTAGGGATAGTTACACACAACTAGCTAGAGACAATGAGTGTGGATGTGCATTCCTACCTGTGATGTGGATTATATGCACAGCCATTACAAGAATGACTCCAGGGGGAGCAGCACCCCACAGAAAAGTAGTCCCCCCCCCTTGCCCTCTGTTTCTGTTTTAGAAATTAACATGTGGAACACAACATACCCACCCAAATATGCACTTTGTCCCTTCTGTGCACCACTGCCATAGTATCCAATTGTTCCTATTTACCAGAGATCATTCCTATGTTCTGCATTTTGTCCCTGGTAAATCACTATTTTTGCCCTCTGGGGATGCCTTGTTCAATATTTTTCATATTGTCATTCTTCATTATTTAGCTCCCTCATCCGAGTCTCTCTCCAAGTGGGTGGGGTGGTGGTGGGTGCAGATGCAGGTGCACCTTGTGATGCAGGTGCACCCAGATGCACCTGGTATACCCAGGTGCAGGTGTGCCTTGTGTCTCTGTTGCACCTGCATCTGGTGCACAACACAAGGCATTATAAAGTGCACAGCATATCGTGGGTGGAATCCACTCTTCAGCAATGTGCAATAATGGATAAAGTGGGGGGCTTGGACAATAATCCTTGGCATTAGAACTGATTGTTACAAGTATATCCCTGTGAATTTTTGGAGTGTATGAGCTTGGCTTATCTGCTTTGGTAATGTGAAATGATGTGCTCCGTGTATACTTTATTTGATTGATTAATTGATTGATTGATTAAATACTGTCAAGTCGGTGTCGACTCTTAGCGACCACATATTACCTGCTTTCCATTTGTGTCATGCTTGTGTCATGCAGTCAGATTGGACACCACACCAACCAGGTTGCTTGGCTGCACACCTTGTACATCCAGAGGAATGTCCCTATTTCCTTGCGAAATGTTGGATGATATGCACATCCCTTGTCACACTGTGTTGAGTGAATGGCAACACCATAGGATGCCTTATATCCAGGCTGGTATCAGGGGTCTGCTAGTTCAGCCATCAGCAGAGGGCCCCGAGCCATCAAGGCTCTGCTGAAAAAAGATGGTGGCTGCCAACACAGCTGCCACACCCTACTACCACCAATGGGGATCTGCAAAGGCATTTGGCTGAGGGCTCCACAAAATAGGGGTGTGCATAGAACCACAAAGGGCAGTTCAGTTTGAGTTCTGAACTGAATTCAAACTGAACTGCCCAGTTCATTAGCCAGTTTGTTTGAACCAGTGGTGGTCCAGTCCAAGCAGGTGACCTGGTGCAGATGCCTGTAAAGAGGAATCTGGTAAGGATCCCCCTTTACAAGCATTGGGGAGGGGGTTGAAAAAGGAAGGGTGGGGTGGGCAAGAGGTTACTTACATGCTGCAGTGGTGGGACAGCAAGCCAATGGTGGCTCCTCTAGGTCCTGCTGCTGCTCCCCTCCCATCAGCCTGTGACAGCTGAGGCTGGTGGGGGGGAGTGCTGGCAGGTCCAAGGGGAGTCGCTGCTGGCCCTTGGCCACTGCAGAGGAGCCGCATACCACAGCAGCACAAAAGGTTACCTCCCACCTGCCCCCCCCCTAAAAAAAACTCCCGGGGGTTGTAAAGGGGAATCCTTACCAGATTACCATTTACAAGCATCTGAACTGGTCGAACCAGGCTGAACCAGTTCAATCCGAACCGGGCCTGGTTCAGCTTGAACTCAGACTGGCCCATGAACATATGGAAAAAATAATGTATGATCTGGATTATCATAGATATGATAAGCAGCACCCCCTCCCCTCCAAAAGGACTTCTTGCATCAGGAAAAAAGTATTTTGTGAAGCAGTCCTTAGACATCTTAAAAGCTTTATAATTTCTGACACAATTGTTATAATTATCTCTTCTGTATTCAGTTGTAATTTGATTATGCAGCTACTGATGTCTCAAAGGATAGTACATAAAGAGGCAAAAACATGGAGTCAAAACATTCAGGCATCCCAATAATAAAGCAGTGATATTAAAAAAAGACTGCATGTCTCACCAAAGGATGTATGAAATGGAGCAGCCACACAGGCAACAACAGAACATAACTGAAAAACTCAAAACGAAGGTTGCCTAAACATGAGAATAAGACCATAGGAAGGAAAATGCATATACCTTGGGTGAGCACATTCAAGTGCAGACACAAGAGACTTTATTATTGCAGTGCTTCTCAAATGGGGAGCACAAGGCCACCAAGAAAGGGGTACAGAAGGGGTATAGAAAAATCTGCTAAACCAGCCCGGGGGGCCAGCTGGCAGGGGCACTGCAAGAGGGAAAGACTGCAATTCTGTTCATATGTACATGGGAGGAATCCCATTGAAATTAATAAACTGTCCCTTATGTAACCCTTGGCCAAGGTTAAGGACTCGAGTGGCCTTCGGTTGTGTGGGTGCTCAGGCTGCATGCACCCTGAGCACGCAGAGTCAGGTGCTTAGAGCGCCCGACTCCTGGGGGAATCTCTCAATGCACTGTGCTCATTGTGTGGCACATTATGGGATTCCTGCAGGCTGGGACTGATCCACACTGCCGGGAGGAGCATGGATTGTGCGGCTGCACTATAATGCGCTAAAGACTCCAGGCCAACGTCATCTGGGGGCATGGTAGGTTCATCCCTGCCTCCCCCCACCCGCCGGCCTGGTCATGTGCATAGCCGTACTGTGTATTTCTTTACTGGGGAGGTGGAGATGGGCAGCAATCCTCTGAATCCATCTGTAGGTCATAACATACCAAACACTTGTCAAAGCACATTATGTCCTGAATAAGGACATGCTATAAGCTAGGGGAGAGTCATGTTCTTTGAGGCATCAGAGCCCATTAGTCTAGATTGGAAGCAGCCTTTGAGACTAGCCTTGGGAATGTTCCTGCACTGGAAATGCAGCGTATGGCCTGAGGCTCAGTGCATACCTTCATATGGAATTATTTTCTCCTAGCTGACCTCAGAAACCAAAGTCTTGTTTGGAAAAGCACTCTGGATTGGTTAAGTCTCCTCCTCTCTTTCCTCTCGATAGACTTTGGTAAGGTTATGACATTTTCTCAGAAACGGATACACAGTGCTCCAAGGACTTTATCTGGTTTTGTTTTCAATAGTTCATCAGTTTAAAACCTTCATCTCCCTCATGTCCTCCTTCTTACATTGACATTCCCTACCCCCCACCGCCCTTAGCTTATCAAAAAATGTAGCAGCGGCTGGGAATCAGGCGAATACAGGGAATATTCTACAGCTTTCTCTTTCTTTGGAAAATGGTTCCTGGAGAGGTGTGGTGTACTTCTCCATATGGATAGCACACTTTCCTTGTGCTTATTTAAAGATGCATTGTATTTTTCTCATTTTAAAGAGTTGTAAACAGGTCTAACCCGAAAAAAATTGTCACATTTTTTATCGTATCAGAAATGAAATGTAAGATAGACACCAGCAATAGCCACTGGAGGGATGCTGTGCAGGGGTTGGATAGGGCCAGTTGCTCTCCCCCTGCAAAATATAAGAGAATCAACACTTTAAAAGATGTCTCTTTGCTCAGTTAAAAGGAATTTAGGAATATATTTCCATCTCAGTCTTACGACTGACTGCCCTACATAAGGACTAGAACCAAAGATATGGGTTTTGCAGGGCGGAGGGAACATACGTAATGGAGAAACCACATGTGGCAGTTGGAGCCTTATGCTCAGTGGTGGGTGGGCACTTTCCAGATTGCATGCTGCAACAGGGTAAAATGCTTCAGCTTGGCAGGGTCATGTTGAAAACGACCCCCAGAAGCTCAAACTCTTACAACGGGAAAATTCAGCTATTTTTCTGCAATGGACTTGCAACGTTGTAGCACTATAATGCAAAGATAAAATTTGAAAGAAGGCATCGGAAATGTGACCAGCACCTTGCTGTCAGCACAGGGACTGCGGTGTCACAACACAGGAAGGAAGGAAGCACACTTCGGAGATCCATAGTGACACTGTTGTAGGGTTTAATCTGGAAAGTGCCCTGGTGAAGTCTTAAGCTGGCAGGGTGAATTTGGGTTTTTTTTATCATGCTACTACAACACACATACTTGGGCGGTGGGTGTGGGGGGAATACACCCTTTTGGATAACCAATGTATGCTAGTGAGAGGCCCTTAAAGATTCAAAGGGTAGTAGACTAGCATCTGCACAAACTTAGTAGGTAGCTAACTGGCCTGCATTACAGTACTTTTATCGTGGTAGGTTCATGAAATTGTATCTATGAAGTACATTTATTTAGTTGTTTGTTTGTTTGTTTTAACACTCAAACATGATATAAATACTATTAAACACCATGTTGAACACCAGTTCCCATATTTCCTAAAGATATAGTTTCTCCTACAGAACACACAAATATAAAAACATTGATACAGTAGAAGGCAGTTTCCTATGGCCTCTAAAACCCTCCTCAAAGATCCATAATTCCCTTACCGGCAGGTCCATCTAAGGACACACACACACTCAACACAGTTTAGCGGATATAAACACAGATTAGACAAATTCATCGAGAAAGAGAGGTCTGTCACCACTAGCTGTTAGTCATGATGGCTATAATGTAAATCATCCAGATTCAGGGGCATTATATCTTTGAATACCACTAAGTGTGGTTAAGAAGTTATTCAAATTCTCAGACAAGTGGACAAATACAACATCTTCCTCGCAAAAAAATATAGCAGGTGTATTCTGAAGACCTGGAAGATATTCCACCTGGAAATAAAAATCCATAAGTCTGGTGATCCATTTGACTATTCTGGGGGTTGCTCGACTTGAGCCCTTAGTAGTAAATAAAGCAGATAGGGGTTTATGGTCTGACCATACAGGGACTTTTCTCCCCTACAAGTAAGTCCTGAAGTGCCCACAGATGGCTGGGGTTGTCATTTGGGAGACAGGCAGGAGGGTGAAATTAGTCCTTCTCACCGATGCCATCCCCGCTGCTGCAGCTGCCACTGCCATCTTGCCATGTAGACAGCGGTGAATTAACAGAGAGGCAGAGAAGGCATTTGCCTATGGTGGCGAAATTCGAGGAGCAGCAAATTTTGCCCCTCCTCAAATTTTGCTGTCCCTCTCTGTGGGCAGTGGCAGCTGCAGCAAGGGTGCAGTGGGCAAGGAGAAAGTCCCCCCCTTTTACCTTAAAAAAAGGGCAAACGTTTTTTGTTTAAGGTCCACAGGACTCTGTGGGTGCCAGGAGTAGAAATCGACTTGACGACATATTTTACCTTTAAAAGGGCAGCAACAGCCTTTTTGTCTATGGGTGGGAAAATGCTTAATCCGCCCCTGCATGCAGCAGCAATTTTTCAAGGAAAAAGAAAGAACTTTTCCCTGTCCCTCTTGCCCCCTGCCCCACTGTAGCCCTTTACTTGTAATTCCCCCCCTCATAGCATATAATGGGACTTGAACCAGCCCATTATTCCATATTGTGGCGCACCCATGGGTGCCAACTACCACCCAAACCCTGAAGCAATCAGACACTCCTACGAAATTTAAGAATTTTTGAAATATTTCAATTATTTTTCTCATAGGGTATAATAGGATTTGAACCAGACCATTATTCTCTATGTGGAGTACCTAGGGGCGCAAAGGTGAGGTGGGTCATAGGCCACCAAGCCCCAAGGAAATCGGACCCTCCTCTGATTATTGGTGAATTTTTAAAGTATTTTTGAATTCCCCTTAGGGAATAATGGGGATAGCATACAATGTGTGCCTTCACATTGGGGGGACTGGGGTGTCCCAGGGTGGGGTGGGGTGGGTGGTAGTGCCCACTGGGGGGCAAGGAAGCTACCAGAATTATTTCAAAGGAATTGGGCAAAGGGCTGGTTTTTAATTGATTTTTAAAGTTTACACGTCTTTAAGCTTTCCCCCCATTGGGAATAATGGAGTTCTCAGCAGCCCTATAACTCCTCTTGGGGGGCACTGGGGGTGGCCAAGAGTGGGTGGTTGGGCAGTGCATATAGATTGCCAACCACCCCCATACACACAAACTCCTGGGGTATTGGGATTTGTTTTTGTTGAGGTGTTGAGAGTGTTGGTTCTCTGGTAGCTATTGAAAATCTAATAGTCTACCAGAGACAGCGCACACACACACACACACACACACACACACACACAGAGGTTTCTAGGGAGGTGGCATTTCCCATAGGGAACAATGGGGAATGGGGGCAGCCCCGAATCCCACCTTTGGAGGGTGGCTTTAGGGGCACGGCAGGGATGGCCTGAAACCATCCCTGCAACCCCCAAGTGGATGGGATAGATTGTTCTGGAGATATAGAATTTTAAAGGTAATAATGTGGACTCAATAGAATAGTTTTGCATGCACTTTGACCTACTGACCTAAATTGGTTGATGACTGACCTGTGGCCAACAATTAAGGGAAAGTAGTACACCTGTTCCAATACATTTCTATTGAGTCCAAAATATTATCTTTAAAATTCTATATCTCCAGAACCATGAATTCTATCCACTTGGGGTTTTCTGGTGGCAGTAGAAGCTATCCCTGCCATGCCCCCAGAGCCACATTGGGATGCTCTGCCACTCCCCAAGGGTGGGGTTTGGGGTTGACCCAAATCCCCATGCTTCCCTATGGGAAATGCCACCTCCCTAGAGACCTGTGTGTGTGTGGTGTGTGTGTGTGTGTGTGTGTGTGTGTGTGTGTGTGTGTGTGTGTGTAGATGAGGGGGGTCTCTGGTAGACTATGAGATTTTCAATAGCTACCAGAGAACCAACACTCTCAACACCTCAACAACAACAAATCCCAATACCCCAGGGGTTTGTGGGTATCGGGGTGGTTGGCACCCTACAGGCACTGCACAACCACTCACTTGGGGCCACCCCCAGTGCCCCCCAAGTGGAGTTATAGGGCTGCTGAGAACTCCATTATTCCCAATGGGGAAAAAGCTTAAAGACGCATACATTTTAAAAATCAATACAAAATCAGCACTTTGCCCAATTCCTTTGAAATAATTCTGGTAGCTTCCTTGCCCCCCAATGGCACTACCACCCACCCCACCCACCCTTGCTCTGGAACACCCCAGTCCTCCCAACATGAAGCTATTCATTGTCTGGAATCCCCATTATTCCCTAAGGGGAATTCAAAAATACTTTTAAAATTCACCAATAATTGGAGGACTGTCCGATTGCCTTGGGGTTTGGTGGGTGGTAGGCACCCACCCCACCTTTGTCCCCTAGGTACTCTACATAGGGAATAATGGGCTGGTTCGAGTCCCATTACACCCTATGAGAACAATAATTTACAATATTTCAAAAATTGATTAAATGTCGTAGGAGTGTCTGATTGCATCAGGGTTTGGGTGGTAGTTGGCACCCATGGGTGCTCCACAATAGGGAATAATGGGCTGGTTTGAATCCCATTATACCCTATGAGAAAAAATTTCAAAAATACATAAAAAAATCGTACGAGTGTCCAGTTGCTTTGGGGGTTGGGTGGTAGGCACTCATGAGTGCCAACTGCCAACTACAACCCCACCCACTTTGGGAGGTTCAAACCAGTTCAAACCAGTTCAAATTCAAACCATACAGGGCAAATTAGTTTTGTGCACATCTCTAGTAGGATATGAGTCATGCTGCAGTGGGCATCCAGGGAATGACAAAATCCAGGATTGATAAGGAAAAAGTACTTTCAGGGGTTGTGCAGGTCAGGAAACTGGAGAAAAAAAATCATCATCAGCAATAGTAGAAAGAAATTTAGGAATGTAGGCCAGGAATGCAATGAAATGAGGTTGCAGAAACATTCACAAGTTTTGCAGTCTCACATACTTAGCTGGTTCAAAATCTTGTCACCAAACGGCTGCTCCCTCATAAACACAAAGCAAACTTATGTAGATTTAATGAAGAGTTTATTCAGAAACAGGTCCATTTCCCCCCTCCCCTTTCCCTCCATTTTGCTTTCTGACTCTACCTCCCACACTCTCTACATGATCCCCACTAGGACAAACTTCTCAATAACAAAACAAACGATTACCAGATAGAATACGCCACCACACCAGGCAGTACATTGTTGTGGCACCAATGCTCTCCTGCCCTTGCTTCAGGGCCGGAGCCACCATTGGGCGAACAGGTTCAAAGAACCTGCGCCGTGCCCAATCTGGGGCCGCGACTGTGGCCCCAGACATGCCCCCCCACATCTGAAGTCAGATGCGGGGGTGTTATTTTGGTCCCAAATGGGGCCATGTGACCCATGCTGCATTGGCCCACGCTGCATTGGCAGCATGGCTGGTGCAACAATCCCTGCCTTAAAGGCAGGGAGAGCCGCTCCTGGTCCCACTGCCAATGCAACTGGGCTGATCAATCTCCAGCCCAAACAGGGCCACGGGCCCCGTTTAGGAGAGAGAATGGCCCACGCTGCATTGGCAGTGTGGCCGGAACGGCTCTCCCTACCTTTAAAGCAGAGAGAGTCATTCCGGCCCACACTGCTCAAAGCAGCCTGGGCCAATCTCCTTTCCAAATGTGGCCGTGCGGCCCTGTTTGGAAGGGAGACCAAGTTCCTGCATCTGACATCAGAAGCAGGGGCATGGCTAGCTGGGTGCGTCCGAAGTCAGACGCGGGGGGGTGGGGTCAGGGGGCCGCAGCAGCAGCCACACATGGGCCACCACCAGCATGGCTCCGCTCCTGCCCTGCTTTTATGAAATGGAGGAAAGGGAAGGAAAAACAAGGGGGCAGCAGCATTTGGTGACCTGCCGCGCGTGTACAGAGTTCTTGAGCTATCACTTCGCAGAAGGATTGATTGCTCTGTCACTTATCTCTGTTTATCCTCTTCCCACCTCCCTAAAATACAGAAACATGTACATTAACACAGCCTGCAGGATTCAAAGAATCCCCCTCCAAACCCTGCTTTCTCATCTTCAAATCCCTAGAGGAAATGGGACATGAAATGACAAAGCAGTGTTTTACACAAGAATAAAGATATAAAGTCCTTCGCTTTTGAATCTTCGTACAAGAGTGATAATAGAAATGTCAAAATAGGCACACTTGTAATAACTTTCCAACAAAAAGCCGCCCAATGCTTTGCTGAATTGCTTCATCTTTTCAATTTTGGAATACTGTCATTCTCAAGAGTGACTTGAAGTGAAGTATTAAATTAATTATTTCCCCTTATCATTGCTCTCCAAAAACATACTGTGTTTGAGTAGCATATAAAAAGATGCTACCAGCTTTTGAAAGCTGTAAAACGCATTCAACTAAACTGCATTTCACTTATCGGATGCGGTTTAATCTTCTTTGTATTTGAAGAAAAGTCACAGGCATCTTTATCTTAAGAAGTGGTTCTATAAGCACTTACACAACTGGAATTCATGATACCAATTTGCTACATGCTAAATTAGAAAGCAGTAGCACCTACTTACAGCAATGGGCAATTTCAAATGTCACCTCCTAGACTGAAATCTGGAGCTTCCTTCTCTGCAGGTTGGGAGTTCAACATGTACCATGCATGTGGGATCCTAAGGCTCAAATTCTGGAATTTTTCAGAATTTAAGTTCTTCAGGTATAGTAGCAGGCTAGGCCTGAAAAAGTCATTGCACATCAAGGCTGACAATTGAGTGGATCATTGAGTGGATCATTGATCTCACTCAGTAAAGACAGATCTTTAAACAGGTGGACCTTGTTATCCGCAGATTCAATATCTGTGCATTCGCGTATCTGTGGTTGGGAAAAAAGAGTCCCAACCTCGGCATATATGGAACGGGAGTGGGGGGCATGCCAACCTCATGTATCTATGGGTTGGAGGTGTTCGGAAATGACCATGGAGGTCATTTCTGGCCCCCATTTTCTTCAACGGAGCCATAAAATGGCTCCCATCTTTGTTAAAACAAAACAAAACAGGAAAGGGCTTTAAAAGCTGATTTTGGGCCCATTTTGGCTGATTTGGGGGAACAGAACGACTCAAGGGGAGCAGCAGAGCACGGTAAGAAGCTCCCTCCCATGAAAATCAGCTGATTTTTGGCCGTCTTTGGCCGTTTTCCTGCCAACCAGGAACCTAACCCCTTTGATCCCATAGCCCCCAATGACTCAATACTTGTGGATTCCATATTCATAGCTGCAGCCTGGAACAGAACCCCCGCGAATATCGAGGTTCTCCTGTATTATAGTCTCACTCATCCTATATAAGCAGCAATAGAATGTGAATCAGTTGGAAATAAAAAATAAACTTTATAGGTAGTGGTTTGGTTGAAGGTAAAGTTCTTGCAAGTAAGGGCCAGTGTAGTTAAGGTGGTGATCAGTCTGTAAATGTGCTTTAGAAACTGATGTAGAAACTGGATCCCATTGTTATGTGTTATATTCACATAAAGCAAAGTGACATCTTATGTTATAAGTATAGCGCGATCGTTAAACTGATATTTCTTATTCAATGCCTTCATTTTAGTGTCTTTGATGTACGATGGAAGGTTTTGAACCAGAATTTGTAAACATGAGTCGATATATAGAGCTGTGCTTTCTGCAACTGTGTTGTTGTCCTGGGTTGTTAGGTTTATGGATTTGGGAATATCTTCCAGAAATTGGATTTTGGTTTGAAAGAAAATCAGCTATTTTGTTGCTGAATAATGTTGTTTCTCATAGTTATCTGTTGTGATGTTTTGCTGAAGAAGTTTGTATGTCTTACCATCATTTAGTTGTTTGGGGTCTTCAGATTTGTAGTCTTAGTTTTTATTATGACAAGATAACTATTATATTATCATTTAATGATAATGGCTGACATCCAGAGCAGCAAACTGAGGAAGCCACAGAGCTGCATCCTCATGCAGAGAGGCTGCTCCTAACTCAACCAGAGCTGCAGAGCATGCACAGAGGGAGGGGAAGCGATTTTAGCTTTTCTCCCTTCCTCTCCTATTTCTTTCAAAAATATGTCCTTGAAAGTTAGGAACAAAGGAACATAGGAAGCTGCCATATACTGAGTCAGACCATTGGTCTATCTAGTTCCAGTATTGTTTTCACAGATTGGCAGCAGCTTCTCCAAGGTTGCAGGCAGGAATCTCTCTCAGCCCTATCTTGGAGATGCCAGGGAGGTAACCTGGAATCTAGATGCTCTTCCCAGAGCGGCTCCATCCCCTGAGGGGAATATCTTACAGTGCTCACACTTCTAGTCTCTCATTCATATGCAAGCAGGGCGGGCCCTGCTTAGCTAAGGGTTGCATGATCATGCTGCTGCAGGCTCCTAACAAATCACTTGCGGCCTGTGCTTTTGTGAAAGAATGCAAACACTTAAAATAGCATGCCCACACTTTGGAAGGACTATTTAGATTGGAAGCATGTTGCTGAAGGTCAAGCAATATGTTTCTGATCTAAGTAGCACTTTGACATGCTACTTCATGTATTTTGGCTCTTGTGGAAAAGCACAAGACTGTTGGCATTTCAGTAGGGATGTGAGTGTGTGCAGCAGTGTGAGTGAATTGGCCCCACCTGTGTTATTCTCTGCCACATGTGGGCCACTGATTTCCCACATAAAACTAGGATGGATCTATGAGCTTGAGGATGAATGGCAATTATTACAATGAAGTAGGACTTGCATCAATGGGTAAACTTAACAGCTTGATTCCATAACCTGATTCAGATGTTGTAAAATCCTACTGTCGCTGTGTACAGCAGGGTGAAGAGGGAGGACCTCCTGTCCCTGCTGTGTCAATCACTTTCATGCCCTACCTCACACACTTCTAGCAGGGTTTGTCTGATGAGGACAGAGCCCTGAGCATGGTGGCAGGTGCTTCCATGATTGCAAGACTGGGTCAATCCAGCCTCACAATCACGGAAGTACCTGTCATCATGCTTAGGGCTTTCTCCTCTTCAGACAAGCCCTGCTGTAAGTGTGAATGGTGGGGCATGAGGGCGATTGATGCTGTAGGGGCGGGACTTCCTGCCCCTTCACCCTGCTGTACACGGCTACAGTGGTGCGATTTTATGATGTCTGAATCAGGCTCATGTTGCAGTGTGGGTGAGTTTGATCCTCATTTCTCAGTTCTCCGAATGAAAGCATCATTGGATGACATTCTGAAACACCATCATCCAGTTTGGATGTTACTTTCTAGGCATGTGCATGAATCAATTTTTTTTTGTTTCAATTTGTACCCAAATTGAAACACCTTTGATTTGTTTTGGTTCTGAATCTGACCCCCCACCCCCACCCGAATCACCCCAGATCCAATTTGTACCTGAATTTTCCAAATCTGAATCCAAATTTATTTGGATCAAAACATGGGTCACAGAGCCAAAAGACTGGGTGGTGGTAGTGCCCAATGGATGGAAGCTACCACCCAAATTTCAAAGAAACTGGGCAAAGGGGTGATATTAAAAAAAATTTTGAAGTTGGCGCATCTTTAAGCTTTCCCCCATAGGGAATAATGGGGATTTCAGCAACCTTATAGCTCCACGTGGTAGGCACCAGGGTGGCTCAGAGCTGGTTGTGGTGAATGGTAGTGCCCAATGGGTGCAAGGAAGCTACCACCCATATTTCAAAGGAATTGGGCAAAGGGGTGATTTTTAAATGATTTTTGAAGTTTATGTGTCTTTAAGCTTTTCCCCATAGGGAATCATGGGGATTTTAGCAGCCTTAGTTACAACTAGGGGTGTGCATGGAACCGCCAACTGTGGTCCGGCACTGGGGTGGGGGGGTACCTGATTTTTGAAGTTGACATGTCTTTGTGGCAGATTCGGGGCAGAAAGGGGGTTTCAAAGGCAGAAGAGTGGGTCAGACTGTAGTGCCCCAATGGGTGGCTGCTACTGTCCAGATTTCAAAGAAATTGGTGAAAGGGGTGATTTTTAAATAATTTCTGAAGCATCTTTAAGCTTTCCCCCCATAGAGAATAATGGGGATTTCAGCAGCCCTATAACTTCACTTGGGGGGCACTGGGGTCCGCTCCTGGTCCCACTGCCAATGCAGCTGGGCCGATCAATCTCCATCCCAAACAGGGCCACGCGTCCCGGTTTAGGAGAGAGATCGGCCCAGGCTGCATTGGCAGTGTGGCCGGAAGAGCTCTCCCTGCTTTTAAGGCAGGGAGAGTCATTCCGGCCCACGCTGCTCAAAACAGCCTGGGCCGATCCCCTTTCCAATTGAGGCCGTGCAGTCCCATTTGGAAGGAAGACCACACCCCCGCATCTGATGTCAGACGCAGGGGCATGGCTAGCCGGGTGTGTCTGATGTCAGACGCGGGGGGTGGGGTCAGGGGGCTGCAGCAGCGGCTGCACAAGGGCCACCGCCAGCATGGCTCCACTCCTGCCCTGCTTTTATGAAAAGGAGGAAAGGGCCCATGGGGTACTGGGTTTTGTTGTTTCTGAGGTGTTCTGAGAGTAGATTTTCTGGGAGCAAATGAGAGTGGATTCATTTTCAGTGACAAACAACAAAACCATTGGGGGGCAAGGCAGGCTGGGCTCAGGCTGACAAGGCAGAAGGGAACAGGCAAGGCAAAGCAAAGCAAAGCAATGCTCTCTCTTCTCCCATGAGGCAGAAAGGCAGAATGGTGGCTGCTGCCTCTTTAAATCTAATTGAAAGTCCCTCCTTTTCTCCCCCCACCCTTGCCTCTTCTTTGACCCTTCCCCTGGCCAATGTGGGGTCAGTCAGGAGTGGCAAGAGCCAAAAGAGTGAATCTGGGACCTAGAGGGAATTGTCAGCAGATCAGCACATCCTTTTGTTCACTGATATGAAGCTTGGAAGAGCAGGAAATTCAAATTGACATCAAACACAAAATGGAGACAACATGGAGATCGCGACAAAATGGAGGCCTGGAACAACAAAACTTTCAGCTCCAAAATTTGGGCGATTTGTTTTGGACCCGAATCTTTCTGGGCTTGCAGAGGAGTGATTTGTTTTGTATACAAATCGCCCAAAACAGGCAGATTCGGGTACAGATTGTTCTGTACCCGAAATGTTTCGTACATCCCTATTACTTTCTCCTTCCACAGCTGGGCCATATTATTATTTACATTTACATTTTATATCCTGCTCTTCCTTCAAGGAGCCCAGAGCAGTGTACCACATACTTAGGTTTCTCCTCACAACAACCCTGTGAAGTAGGTTAGGCTGAGAAAGAAGTGACTGGCCCAGAGTCACCCAACAAGTATCATGGCTGAATGGGGATTTGAACTCGGGTCTCCCTGGTCCTAGTCCAGCACTCTAACCACTACACCACACTGGCTCTGTGAAGGGAGATTCTTCAGCTACCTCTCTATACATGCTACTACTTTAAACTAGTATCTTAATTGCATGTAGAGCAGCAGTTTGGACAAACCTCCCCTCTCTGGGCAACAAAGAAACATGACAGGAGGATGTCAGGGCATCCGGGACAGATGTCAAAATGGGCGTGCACTTGGTGTGTCCTGCTTCTGAACAGCATAGGCCAATTCAAGGGCCATATTGTCCAAATTGGCCTCATGTGACATTGTACACAGAATAACAGAACAAATAGTTTTCTGATGCCATCTTGTGTGAAATGGTTTCTTCTCAGCCACTTCACATTCTTATATCAGTGATACATCTTAATTATAGACTGCAATGCTCTTGGCAGATATAATTTGTCGATTTAAAATATGTCAATAAGATCCCTTCTCCTTGTTGACCCTACTCAATTTGTGAAGTAGGTGAGAAAACAGCCCACTTTACCATTTATCCAATTTAACGTCTCTCTCTTCCATTTTAGAAACGCTGGCATCTCAAACTTATGCAGCTAAACGTAAATTGGGGCAAACTCAGCAGATCTCACTGGGAACTGGGCATGAGAGAATTTCTGTTATTGTAATGGATATTTTGTGCCTGATTTCCCCTGTAGATCTCTGGGAAGGTAATTGTCAGAGGGAAGCACACAGAAGTGATTTTTTTTTTTTTTTTGGTTCAAGAACGCGCCCCCTCCCTCTACAAAACCATAGGGATAAATGCTACACTTCATTACAGTCAGCTTGCTTCTCTGAAATTACACTTTGGTGCTGAGGCCATTTGCTCATCCCCATAGCATTTCAGAAGCAAAGTGCAGCATATTCACCATTTGAAAGGGTACATTAGCAGAAGGTTTATAAGTTCAACCCTAAAATGGATTCTGAATATTTTATGTATCTTAACGTTTTATAATAATTTCATTTCAGCAGCAACTGGAAAAGTGCTTAGGGGAGACTGTGTAAAATAGGAAACCAAATTAAACATACAATACAAACATAATTAAAAATCCATCTTCTTAACATTCTAGCAGATAAAAGCAAATTACAGGCTTCATCCTGATAGAAAGAGAGAAAAGGATGGACCCAAATGGCAACAGATAGAGAGCTTCAGCATTGCATTATAGAAATTAGTTTTCAGAATACCAAATGCCTCACTAACTATATTGTTATTATGTGTTTGTATCCTGTTTTTTGGTTCATGAACACTCAGCTAACATAACGTGCATACAATATGTTTAAAATACAACACAAATGTAAACAAACAACACAATTATTATAGCACCAATATTTAAATGTGTATGTATTTATTTGAAACATAAAGGTACTAGCCAGGATTTGTTTCCCATTTTACTCTAAAGACTGTGTCTTGGAGTTATTTTCTATCAGTTATCTGCTATAATTGAGAATTGAGCAAATGGGTTCAAAGAACCTTGGGCCCCCAGCTCCTGAGGACCCTCCCCACATCCCACCCCTCCCCATTTTCTTCATTATCTCCCTCACTCTGAGGGGTCGCTGAAGAGAGGGGCAAACACTGCCCCACTCTCCCCTAGCTGCAGTCCTGCTATGCCCCTGCTGTGTCCTTTTAATTACAGAATCGTTTGGAAAGAACTCCCGAAGCCAAAGAAATTTAACTAAGCATGTGTAGCTCCAAGTAGCCCTTTGTGCACCAGGGTTATGTTTGCATATCAGTTAGCCAATAAAGTCACAGCTAAATACCATTGATTATTAATGACCAAATACTTTTTGCAACTGCCAAAAACTGCAATTAGCTATTAAGCCGGCTGTCAAATAAGGAAATCAAATATTATTGGCTGCCAGACACCAGTAGCAGGTTTTAAATAAGAGTCGAGCAAAAAGAATTTTGGAAAGCAACTTCACTTCTGCTCTTCTTTGAGCTTCCAAAAGCCTTTGTGCTGGACATCTTTTAAAAGACTGAGGGAATGGAGTAGGGGGAAAGGGTGGTGCCTGCACCTTCTTGATGGAGAGGGTTCCTTTGACTTTTGCAGTTGGTGCTATGAAGTTCACATCTGTTGGAAAAGTTATCTGAGTGGTGGTTTGTGTTTTACGCTAAACAGCCCAGCCTAGGTGAGTAGAATGGCTGGGGATAAAGGTGGTGGTGGTGGTGGTGGTGATGGTGGTGGGGTTATTGTGTCTGTTTATTAGGCACATTTTGGCATATGTTTTTTTGGTTGATCACTGTATGGTTTTCTTTTTCACATTGAACCTTAAGCTCTATGTACCTTGTGTCACACTTGGGTATCAGCAACCCTATATAAAGCTATATGCAAATGTATAACATGCGGAATGACACAAATGTACCTATATGAATGTAAGTGTGTATGGGGAAAGGGAATTACTCAATAATTTCCATCCAAACTGCAAACAAGATGACAAGACCGTCACTGTCCTCTTTGGCTGGAGAGCTAGGCAGAGCTGCGGAAAGTCCCCAAAAGTTTACTGTGGCAAGCCTGTAAAAAAAGGCATTAAGTCAGACCAGCACAGAGTTTATTATGTACAAGGAGTGGACGTCAATTACAAGGGTTTTATTACTACCATGTCTACAAATAGAAACGATTTGAAGAAGAGGATCTTCAGGGGAAAGTATTTTGTATTTAAGAACATAAGAAGAGCCCTGTTGGATCAGGCCCCAGGCCCATCCAGTCCAGCATCCTGTTTCACACAGTGGCCCACCAGATGCCTCTGAGAAGCTCACAGGCAAGAGGTGCAGGCATGCCCTCTCTCTTGCTGTTGCTCCCCTGCAGCTGGTATGAATTTGTGTTTTATGGATTTGTGAGATAATCTGAGATTAATATAGCTTTATCATTGTTGATTATATAGACATGTATTTTTAGCCTTATGAGATTACCCATCTGTACTTGTGTGTCCCTATTAACTTCACAATGCCTGGACTGATTTGGACCAAATTTGGTACAGTTGTAGTGACACATAGGGACTCTTCAATGGCATAGTCTGTGATGATGTCATCTACCCTGATTCAAAATGATGGACATGTGAATGTTTGAGGCATGTGGGTTAACTTGTGAATTGCCTAAACTAATTTGAGCCAAATTTGGTACAGTTGTAGGGACACATAGGGACATAGGAAGCTGCCATATACTAAGTCAGACCATTAGTCTATCTAGCTCAGTATTGTCTACACAGACTGGCCACGGCTTCTCCAAGGTTGCAAGCAGGAATCTCTTTCAGCCCTATCTTGGAGAAGCCAGGGAGGGAACTTAAAACCTTCTGCTCTTCTCCAGAGTGTCTCCATCCCCTCAGGGGAATATCTTGCAGTGCTCACAAATGGACTCCCATTCAAATGCAACCAGGGCTGACCCTGCTTAGCTAAGGGGACAAATCATGCTTGCTACCACAAGATCAGCTGTCCTCCAACCTCAACAGCATAGTTTGTGAAAATGTCATACACCCTAATTCAAGATGGCAAATGTATGAACATTTGAGGTGGACGTGGCCTAACTTGTGAAGATGGTAATTATCAATTAAGATTATAGTACAAGGAGAGCAGGCCAATTAGTTTTACCAGAACTTCTTGGGTTTTTTTAAATTGCCTTTGAGTTTGCTGCAGTGGGGATCTCTGAAGCATGGACACTGGCATTTAAAAAAAAAAAGAGGTTACACAATGGTAACATTTAGAGAGTACGGTACACTTGAGAAAGTATATTGTAAGTACTTCTATGTAGGTATTATATGTATATCTCTCTGTCTTCCATCCTGGAACTCAAGACAGTATATGTAAGATGCTTTCCCATCCAGTCCCTGACCAGACCTAATCTTCAGCACAGCTGCTGCATCATGTGCCATATCAGGGTTGCTGTATGTTATCTGATAATGAGGGAGGGAGCATTTTATTACTTTCTCACATAGATAACAGCTGCTGACATTCTGCACAGTTTAGGAGGATGGGGAAAGAGCTCCATCCTTGCATGAATTTAACTTTGCAGGAGGTTTGCCTAACAGCTGCAGTGCATAGGGGGAAGGGAGTGTTTTTTGCTTTCCCCCACAAAAGCCCTATTTGTGTCCAGGAAGATGTCTGTGAAGGTTGTGCAACATTCATGGACATCTACCTGGAAACAAAAAAGGGCCTTTGCACAGAGTGGTAATTGCTTGCCCTCCCTTCACGCTGCAGCTGCACAGTAAGCCTTGCATGCAATTAGTTACATTCTTGCATGGATTGGACTGTTGCCCCACCCTCCACACCTGTGCAGAATGTCAGCCATTTTTGGGGCCTGGGCACCTACAGCGAGAAGCAGTAAATGGCCCTGCTATTTTTGAACTCATTTCTTGGCCATTCTTGATTAATTTCCACTACAATATTATTCATTTTTATAGCTATGTATAGCATTTAATAAGATGGACCTGCACTGCTATTTATCACATTCCAAAAGCTCCGAGTCTTTATTATCCCGAAATGGACAGTGAAATGACCGTTTCATAATAAAAGGTTTCCTCACTAGGATTGCACTGTTTGCAGCTCCAGCAATTTGTCAATCTGTCAAACAGATTTTGAAAGTTCTGCTACATCCCATCTGACATCTGCCAACTGAATGACTGACTCTCATGATCTTTAATATCAGCAGCATTCAAAGGGCAGCTAATTAGATTTTAAATCTTTAGGGTCCATAGGACTTGAAATAAGACATCAGAAAGTATTAAACCCAAACAGAGTAATAACCCTTTGCTTCTAGTGTATTGATTACGGAAGAGTTCTTAAAAATGAAAATTTAACCCTAGAGCACAGTGTTTCTATAAGAACAAGCCCAAAGGCTTGCTAACTGGCTGTTCTATAGAAACCCTTTTAAGAAAAGGCTGCACCACCCAAGCTTCTCTGTTCTCCTCTTTGTCCTCCAGTTTCTTTTCATCATCACCATATGAACTGAAGATAAAATCTGCTAATAGGAAGCCCCTCTCCACTTGGATTTTACAAAGAACAAGCTCTTGCCTAGAACAGAGATAGGCCCTGTCTGACCGTATACAGCAACAAGAAGAAAGGAAGACCATAAGCATGGGCAGTCTGAATTTCAGTTAGCAAAAGCATATCTGCATTGCAGTTGTTCTAGTGCAGAAGTCTCCATGGTCAAGTCTAGAACAGAAGTGGGCAGAAGCAGGGCTGTCCTTAAGGCATGGCAAGCAGGGCAACTGCCCCAGCTCCCGCTCTTTTAACCCCCATTAGAATTAACTCTCTTCAAGTCCTGCTCCCCCCCCCCACCAAGTCCTGCTATGCTGCCTCATTGTGGTGGGGGGTGTTCCTGGGAGGGATGAGCAAAATACTCCAGGAGGTATATTCCCAGTAGGGTCACCCAAAGCACGAAGGTCATCCCAGCTGCTCAGCTAAAGCAAGCAGGCACCTATATTGAGCATAAGAAACATGAATATGGAAAAGCCTGACACAGTGAAAGATGAAATGAATCTACTACGGATGGACATCTTGGGCATCAGTGAATTAAAATGGACTGGAATGGGACACTTTCAGTCAGAAAATCATACCGTTTACTACTCAGGACCCAAAAACCAAAGGAGGCATGGTGTTGCTTTCATAATCAGGAAGATATAGCAATGACAGTACTTGGGTACAATGCAGTCAGTGACCGACTAATATCAATTAGATTTCGTGGACAACCCTTTAACATGGCAGTTCTTCAATTCTATGCCCCAACGACTGATGCAGAAGAAGAGGAAGTTGATGAGTTTTATGCTCAAGTTCAGTCTGAGATTGACAGAACATGCAAGCAAGATGTGATGCTGGTGGTTGGAGATTGGAATGCCAACGTTGGAAAAGGTAAGGAGGAAAACACAGTCAACCTATATGGCCTAGGAAACAGAAACGAATCAGGAGAACGACTTTTTAGTTTTCACCAAGCCAATGATCTCTTCATTGCTAACACATTCTTCAAACAACCTAAGCGGTGCCTATACACACGAGCATCACTAGATGGACTGCATAAAAATCAAATTGATTTACATTATTGGTACAAGGAGGTGGAAGAGCTCAGTTATAACAGCAAAGATATGGCTGGGGGGCGAATGTGGAACTGATCACGAACTGCTCATGTGCAAGTTCCAAGTCAATCTAAAGCAGGAAAACAAAGCTATCCAGCTTCTATAATGTGATCTTGAGAATGTTCCCACCATTTTCAAGGAGAACATCAGGAACCAGTTTGAAGTTCTGAACCTAATTGATAGGGAACCAGAGGAACTGTGGAATGAAATCAAAGAAAAGGATGAATGTGAAAAGAGACTGCCAAAGACCAAGAAACAGAAGAAAGCAAAATGGATGTCAGAACAGATGGTGAAAGTTCCCCAGAAGAGGAGAGAAGCCAAAGTCAAGAAAGATAAAGACCTTGGGAAGGAACTATAGGCAATTTCAGAAAACTGTTAGAAGAGACAAGGAGCAATACTACAACGGGAAACTCAGAGGGAAATTCCAACCTCAATTTGGTATGTTAAGGGATGCCAAAGGACAGATAGTAACTGATTCAGAGAAGATCAAACAGAGATGGAAGGACTATACTGAAAATCTGTACAGCAGGGACGTCAACATCCAAGATACTCTAGAAGATATTCCCTACTTGCAAGAACCTCTAGTACGAGAAGATGAAGTTAGATCAGCACTCCAGTCATTACCAAGTGGGAAGGCTACAGGAATTGATAGAATAGCCACAGAAATATGGTAGGCAACAGAAGAAGAATCAGTCAAGGCTCTAACCAAACTAGGCCAGCAAATTTGGAGAACAACAAAGTGACCAACAGATTGGAAGATGTCAGTCTACATACCCATACCAAAGAAAGGAGATTGTGCAAACCATTGCACAATATCCATAATTTCACATGCTAGTAAAATAACTCTCAAGATCATCCAATGCAGATTAGAGCCCTATGTGAAAAGGGAAATGCCAGATGTTCAAGCTGGTTTCAGAAAAGGCCGAGGAACAAAAGACATCATTGCTGATGCATGCTGGATAATCGAGAAAGCCCAAGAATACCAGAAAGAAGTCAATATGTGCTTTATTTACTACAGAAAAGCCTTTGATTGTGTTGTCCATATCAAGTTGTGGAATATCCTTAGGAAAATGGGTGTCCCAGAACATCTCATTGTTCTCATGAGAAATGTATACACAGGACAGGAAGCCATAGCCCAGACAGAACATGGTGAAACAGACTGGTTCCAGATCGGCAAAGTAGTAAGACAAGGCTGTATACTTTCTTCTTCTTTATTCAAATTATATGCTGAACATATACTGAGAGAAGCTGGATTGGAAGAAGATGAGCGTGGTTTTAAAGCTGGAGGAAGAAACATCAATAACCTGCACTACACTGATGACACCACTCTGATAGCTGAGAATGTGGATGATCTGCAAACTCTAGTAATGAAAGTCAAGGAGTACAGTGAAAAAATGGGACTACAACTAAATGTAAAGAAGATTAAACTAATGACAATGGGTACAGCAACCAGCCTCAGCACTGATAATTAAGACATTGAAGTGGTAGATAGCATCTGCCTTTTAGGATCAACTGTCAACAGTAAAGGATCCAGCAGTCAAGAAATATGCCACAGACTAGCTCTTGGTAGGGTTGCAAAGAAGGCCTTGGAAAGGATATTTAAATGCTGTGACGTGTCTACATCTACAAAGATTAGAACCATTTGGACAATGTTTTTCCCGTGACACTCTATGGATGTGAAAGCTGGACTTTGAAGAAGCAAGATAGAAAAAGCATTGATGCTTTTGAACTTTGGGGCTGAAGAATACTTTTAAGGATACCATGGACAGCCAAGAAAACAAACAAATGGATCATAGAATAAATCAATCCAGAATTTTCACTCGAGGCACAAATGACCAGGCTCAAACTATCATACTTCAGGCACATTATGTGAAGATCCAGCTCCCTTGAAGAATGTTGGGAAAAGTTGGAGGAAGGAGAAGAGGACGACCAGCAGCAAGGTGTACGGACTTGATTACAACAGCAATGAATGCACCATTGAAAGACCTTAAAGGCCAAGTTGAAGACAGATCATCCTGGAGAGAATCTATCTATGTGGTCACTAAGAGTCGACACCAACTTGATGGCACTTAATCAATCAATCAATCAATCAAGAATTAACTGGAAGGGGGCCCCATACTGGCTGATTTGCCCCAGGCCCCGCACCCCGCCAGGGCTCTCTAAGGACAGCCTTGGGCAGAAGGTAGGTTGCTGGATCATTTGCAGTAGATTGGTACAGGTTTCTGACTGACTCCCAATTGCTTAACAATAGCATTTCCCTCCCCTCCAAGATTAGAATCCTGTTTTGTGGGGTGTGGCAGGTAATTGGATCCCTCTGTCTCTGAACCACTATTTCCCACCTGTCTCCAACTAGTGGATCTAGAGATTCTAGTGAAAAACAAAGTAGATCCCACAATCCTGAGGTCTGTCTAGGCCTGGTCTAGGAGAGTGGCTCTCAAACTGTGTGTTGTGTGGGCACACTAGCCTGCCACAAAAGAACAGCTAGGGTGCCAGAAAAAATAAAATGAAAGCTCCTGCAGTCCCAAAGTACTTACCCACAGACTCCTGCATGGTGTTCTCAGATCAAGACTCCACTTCCTGACATCAGGAAACAGGCGTGCCTCAGCTTTCAGAGGTTTGGGAGACACTGGCCTAGGACAAGGCTCTGCAAGATCAAGCACAGCAGTTGCAGTTGGCCTGCAAAGCAAGGAGTCAGACCATTCAATCTTATACTCTCCAGTTCAATTCATGTTCAGATGTGAACTACAAAAAGTGGATTGATAAATGGTTCAGATACTTTAAACTACTTTTGAACTGGTTCAGATGCATTTCATGCAGAATCAGACTAAACACTTTTGGTTGCTGTATATAAAATGAATACAATTATAACTACGAAGAAATATTGATTACAAATTCATTTTTTATTTTTAAAGCTTTTTTATGAAACAAAATACATACTACATCATATCAATCTAGCCATCCATCCATCCATCCATCCTTTATTGCGGTCTTTGACTGGTATACATCTCAATAAGCCAAACATTACACAATAGAGCAATCTGTATCAATCTGAATTAATACAAAAACTTATTCACCTTATAAACAAAGTTATTTCTGTATAAATTTAAATTTATGTATGTATTTCAGTAAACTGAAGTAAGGGGAGCTTTTATAATTTCATGGAGAGTTTTATGTGCTATAGCACAAAATTTAGCAATATTAAAAGCTGTATATGAATTTTTGTTGGAGATAAGATTATGACACACAAAATTCTTCTGACCTGCCTGGTGACTGAGATAAAATAATTTCCAGTTTGCTACATGGGTTACTATAATATATACAATAAAGTAAAATATGACCTATGGCTTCTATGCCTCCTGATCCACATGGGCATTCATGCATATAAGGCTTTGGAGGGGAAAATATACCTCCAAGTATGCCAATGGGAAGGCAGTGAATCAAGCCAAAGAGAAAATTCTCCAATACCTAGGAGTTGTCAAAGAGGACAAATAATCTCCTGGGTTTAAACTATCAATTCTTACTAAACCATCCATTCTTGCTAAATTTTGAGAGCTTACTTATCTCATTTTGAAACTCCATATCCAAAAGATGCTGTTCAAGAGTCTGATTAGTAGAGATATGCAATTTGATTCGTGCATAAATTGATTTGCACCAAATCAGGGCACTTTGAGTGATTTGACCTCAAATCACCCCTATTCTTTTAAAACCGGGACCATATAACACCGGTTTTGAAAGAACTGAACTGGATGTCAATACATTTCTGGGTGAAATACAAAGTGCGCGTTATTACCTATAAAGCCCTTAAAGGCTTAGGTCCAGGATATTTAAGAGAGTGCCTCCTTTGTCAAAAACCCTGCCGCCTGTTACAATCTTCTGGAGAGGTCCAGTTATGGATGCAACCGGCTTGTTTGGTGGCAACCCTGGACCTGGCTTTCTCTGTGGCTGCCCCAAGGCTTTGGAATATGCTACGTACTGAAATAAGAGCATCTCCTTCTCTGTTTGTTTGCAGGAAGAACCTCAAGACTCTCCTGTTTCCACAGCCTTTTAATTAGAATTAATTAGTGCCTCCTTTGTCAAAAACCCTGCCGCCTGTTACAATCTTCTGGAGAGGTCCAGTTATGGATGCAACCGGCTTGTTTGGTGGCAACCCTGGACCTGGCTTTCTCTGTGGCTGCCCCAAGGCTTTGGAATATGCTACGTACTGAAATAAGAGCATCTCCTTCTCTGTTTGTTTGCAGGAAGAACCTCAAGACTCTCCTGTTTCCACAGCCTTTTAATTAGAATTATTTTTAAATAATTTTAAAAACTTGTTTTAATAACTATTCTATCATTTTTATTATATTTTAATATGTGACTTAAATATTTTAAATTTTGTATACCGCCTAGAGCTGTACATATCAGGCAACATAGAAATATGATAACTAAATAAACAAATAAATAAATAAAACGAAGGGCCTAATTCAAGGTTGAATCAAATCACCCCCCGATTCAACATGAATCAATGCAAGTGATTTACATTGCAGGTGCAATTTTGCCTCTGTGTTTTCCCCTTGCTGGTTGGTTTTTTGGCACTGGTTTCCGATTAGCTTGAGATCTCCTTGCTTCTTGGTTGGCCTGTTGTCAATCATTCAAATCAAGCATTGGCAGGGGCAACTGTTTCCCCATTGGTTGGGGGGAGGGATCAGGGAGGCCAAAGCAGGGAGTTCCAAAATGTATTTAATGTATTGCTTGGAGACAGAAAGACAGAGAGCCATTTGTGCCTCAGGAGAGAGGGATTAGAAAGAGGCTGCGGCAGCACTGAGAGGACAGCAGAGATAGGTGGTGTTGGTGGTGTGGGCCTGGCTTTCTGCCTGCCTGGCCCAGTGAGTGGAGAGAAAGGCAAAGGCTTATCTGACTCTCTCTGTTTAAAAAAAAATCCTCTTAATTTGCACTGCTGACAGCAACTGCTTTTATTTTATTTTATTTTATTTTATTTTATTTTATTTTATTTTATTTTATTTTATTTTATTTTTGAGGCAGAGAGACAGGGAGCCATTTGTGCCTCAGGAGAGAGGGACCAGAGAGAGACTGTAGCAGAACTGAGAAGAGAGCCGAGATCAGTGGTAGTGGTCTGGGCCTGCCCACCTGCCCTTTGCCTTCCCTCCCCTTTGAATAATGTGTCCCATTGTTACTCAGTCCTCTCAACCCCACCCCCCTCCAAATAAAGCCTGCTTCTTTAGTGGAGGGATTTAATTTTTCCAGCTTCTTTGTGTGCACTACAAAGCTATAGATGGTGCTATGCATATGGCATACGGAGCATAAATAAACCACCTCTGACCCCACACTCCCCTAAAGGCACTTCTTTTTCCCCACCCCCCACCATCGGGCTTAAATTTTTTTTAAACCCCAAGATGTCTGGGAGGGCAACTTTTGGGCAATGTGTCACCAAGTCTGGCTGGACCTGGTGACAGTTGCCAGATGATCCTCTTGTGCCCGCCAACCAGTGTCTAGAGTGAATGGGTATTCTCCATGGCTGGGGTGGTGGTGGTGACACCCATTCACTCACACTTGGATGCTGAGATGGTGGAGTGGCTGGTCTTCCTGAAGCCCAACCTCCTCCTGCTGGACTAGCCCTAGCTGGCCATGGAGGGTGAGTGACTTCATGGTCACTCCCACCCACTGAAACACCACTGGCAGCTCACCCCATCCAGGCCAACCCCAAACCCAGATGTGTCACAGTATGCCCATTAGTGCTGCTGACACATGCAGACAAGTACGCACACCACCGCCATGACCAATGATGAGATATATACTGGTACCCTGACCCATATGTCAAGCTGTCAGCCGGGGCCCAGCACCAATCTGAGGACATGGTGTTATCCAGATACAGGCAGGCAGTCAGGGATGTACACCATGGGAGAAGAAAAGAAAGAAGACTTATTCTCATAAGAGTCTAGAGGCTTTTAATTTCTTGTCAGACCATCAGGCCCTAACTGTGGCTCTGTCCTCCTGTCTCTCTGTGGCAGGCAGGATATCAGGAAGGAAGGTTTGATCTTGTGGACAGCACTGAGTAACTAGGTATAACATGCTTGCTGCTATTTCTTGCTGTTAACTATCTGGTTTTACAGGATCTCAGATGGACAAAGGCAACTTTGGGTGCCTGCCTGACATTCTTGAGTTGTGGTTTGGTCTGTTTGTGAGATAGTGTTGTGGCGAGAAATGGACAATGCCAGCTCTCTGTGTAGTATTTCTTGGTAATTGCTGTGATGAGCTCTATGTCTGGCCATGAGACTAACTTGTGCTTCACTCACTGCTCTGGTCTGCTCTACAATCTACATTGCAAGGTGCAGGTAGTCAAAAGGTGGCTGAAGACATTGTTCTAGTTGAGTTATGGCTATGCTTGCTACTAAGGGTGCTGTTGTGGCAGCTGTTGCAATGCTGAAGTAAGGAGTCATAGTTGTATGTGAGAGAGCAACTTGTACCAATGATGTTACTGCAGCACAGGGACTGTGGCAGGCAGTGGATTCTGGGTCAGTGATAATTTTTTAGCCATTTTTGGACTGTGTGTTTGACTGTAAACTGCTCAGAGATGGGAGTTTGGGGTGGTGTACAAATGTGTTAGATACATAAACAAACAAACAAATAAAATGCTAACTTGCTAACTTGGCAAAGAGGCACCTTTTAATGTGGTGATTCTCTTTATTTAGTAGAGAGAGAGTAACTGGCCCTATTCACCCCTGGTACAACACCTCCAGTGACTGTTGCAGGTGTCTATCTTATATTTCTTTTTAGATTGTGAGCCCTTTGGGGACAGGGGTCCATCGTATTTATTTGTTATTTCTCTGTGTAAACTGCCCTGAGCCATTTTTGGAAAAGCAGTATAGAAAACGAATAAATAAATAAATTAAATAATACATAAAATGTGTTCTGTGTTGGGAGGGTGTGCTTCTGTTCTGCAGTGTTCAAGGCAGGGTTGCAACATCTGTGCACTCTGCTTGTTTCAGCCATAGGGGACCATGGGGAATTTGAATCATCCCATTGTTCCCCATGGGTAGGTCCTAGGAACCCTAGATTGGGTTGGGTGGTATGGTGTGATGGGTGCTACTTACCACCCAACCCAACCTCACACACCCCACCCAAACCCCACATGGTGTTTTTTGGAAAATCACCTGCTTGCCTATTTCTTTTGTGGGTTGGGTGGTAGGTAGCATCCATCATGCCCTACCACCCCACCCAGTTTGGTGTCCCTAGGACCTACCCATAGGGAATATTGGGGTAATTAGGAGAGGAGAGCTGGTCTTGTGGTAGCAAGCATGACTTGTCCCCTTAGCTAAGCAGGGTCTGCCCTGGTTGCATATGAATGGGAGCTTGATGTGTGAGCACTGCAAGCTATTCCCTCAGGGGATGAAGCCACTCTGGGAAGAGCAGAAGGTTTCAAGTTCCCTCCCTGGCTTCTCCAAGATAGGGCTGAGAGAGATTCCTGCCTGCAACCTTGGAGAAGCCGCTGCTAGTCTGTGAAGACAATACTGAGCTAGATAGACCAATGGTCTGACTCAGTATATGGAAGTTTCCTATGTTCCTAAAGAACTCCAAAAGGTTTGTGAGGCAAGATTTACCTTTGCAGAAGCCATGCTGGTTCTCTCCCAGCCGGGCCTGTTGTTGTATGTGCGTTACAACTTTATCCTTTAGGATGCTTTCCATCAATTTGCCTGGAATGGACGTTAAGCTAACTGGCCTGTAATTTTCCAGATCACCCCAGATCCCTTTTTGAAAATTGGTGTTACATTTTCTACTTTCCAGCCCTCCGGTACAGAGCCTGATTGCAGGGATAAGTTATATATTTTAGCAAGGAAGTTGGTAGGGATGTGCAAAAAATTTCGGGCACAGAACGATCTGTGCCCGAAATGAACAATTTCGGGTGATTCGGGGCCGAACCGAATCACCCCCGATGTCCCCCGATATTTTTCGGGCACGAGCCGAATCACCCGAATTTCGGGCACAAAAAATTCGGGTGATTCGGTTCACGGTTGATTTTTGGTGAATTTTTAAAGTTTTAGTGACTTTGGGGCAGTTCGGGGGCATAGCATGGGATCTGGGCAAAAGGAGTGGGGTGGGGTGGTAGTGCCTAATGGGTGCAGGCTACCACACCAATTTCAGGGGGATTGAGCCAAGGGCTGATTTTTGGTAAATTTCTGAAAATTTCATGTCTTTGGGGCAGATTGGGGCATATTGGGGCAGAAAGTGGGGCCTGGGGCAGAATAGTGGGGTGGGGTGGTAGTGCCTCATGGGTTCAGGCTACCACCCCCATTCAGGGGGTTTGGACAAAGGGCTGATTTTTTGAGAATTTTTGAAGTTTTAGTGACTTTGGGGCAGTTTGGGGGCAGAAAGTGGATCTGCCCCAAAATAGTGGGGTGGGATGGTAGTGCCTCATGGGTGGAGGCTACCACCCCCATTTCAGGGGGATTGGGCAGAGGGCTGATTTTTTGAGAATTTTTGAAGTTTGGGTGTCTTTGGGGCAGATTGGGGGCAGAAAGTGGATCTGCCCCAAAGGAGTGGGGTGGGCTGGTAGATAGTGCCTAATGGGTGGAGGCTACCACCCATCCCCAATTTAAGAGTGATTGGGCAGAGGGGGGAATTCTGGTGAATTTATTTTTATGAGGTTTGTCTTCATAAGGTGAAGTGTGCTAAATTGATTACTTCCTCATATTCATAGTAAGTGTGAAAAAGTGAAAGTGGGGTCATGAGAGTTGTTTAATTGAAAAAAATCTCATTTGCTATGATAGAATGAGAATTCACACCTCAGAAGTTTTTTCTGAGGTGTGAATTCTCATTCTATCATAGCAAATGAGATTTTTTTCAATTAAACAACTCTCATGACCCCACTTTCACTTTTTCACACTTTCCTTTACTATGAATAATATGAGGAAGTAATCAATTTAGCACACTTCACCTTATGAAGACAAACCTCATACAAATAAATTCACCATAATTCACCCCTCTGCCCAATCACTCTTAAATTGGGGATGGGTGGTAGCCTCCACCCATTAGGCACTATCTACCAGCCCACCCCACTCCTTTGGGGCAGATCCACTTTCTGCCCCCAATCTGCCCCAAAGACACCCAAACTTCAAAAATTCTCAAAAAATCAGCCCTCTGCCCAATCCCCCTGAATGGGGGTGGTAGCCTCCACCCATGAGGCACTACCACCCCACCCCCACTATTTTGGGGCAGATCCACTTTCTGCCCCCAAACTGCCCCAAAGTCACTAAAACTTCAAAAATTCTCAAAAAATCAGCCCTTTGTCCAAACCCCCTGAAATTGGGGTGGTAGCCTGAACCCATGAGGCACTACCACCCCACCCCACTATTCTGCCCCAGGCCCCACTTTCTGCCCCAATATGCCCCAATCTGCCCCAAAGACATGAAATTTTCAGAAATTTACCAAAAATCAGGATTTTGCCCAATCCCCCTGAAATTGGTGTGGTAGCCTGCACCCATTAGGCACTACCACCCCACCCCAAAATTTTGCCCCTGGGCCCCTTTTTACCCCCCGAATCGATTCGGATTCAGATTCGGATTAAATCCGAATCCGAACCGAATCAAGGGTGCTTCGGGTGACCCAGATTCGGGCACAAAACAGAACAGGGGTGATTCGGTTCGGGTCCGAGCCGAATCACCTGAAATCCCGAATTGCACACCCCTAGAAGTTGGCAATTTCACATTTGAGTTCTTTGACCTGAGCTCCAATCAAATCACAAAACCCAGTTCATGGACATCTCTTAGCCTACTCACAACCCCGAGAAAGTAGAAAATTGGTGGGAAACCCACAGGACAGTTATATTCCCTCCAATTATTGATTCCATTTCAATTGAAACTGATCAGCTAATACTAATAGGGCTAAACCACTGGGATAAAATTTTAAGTCCAACATACTACAGGATTTTTAAAAAGCAGGACTACAAAACATTAACCATAGACCCCAAAGCAGAATGTCTTATTGTTGAACCTCTTATTTTGAATTGGTTAATCTTTTTTTGCATTTAAGTGTTCAGTTTTGGTTCAGGCTCAAATTCCGTTCTGATTCATGGAGTCGGAGGGGGGTACCTCTAGGTTTGGTTCTGACTACTCTCTACTGAAAAGACTTTCTCTCCTGCATGCCAAGTCTCATTTGCCTGGCATTCCAAGGAAAATGACTAGAATGTAGACAGCAAGACTGGAAATGCTGAGGAAACCACATTGAAGGAGGTGTCTAAAATATGATGGCTCTTACTGTGTATCATCTTGAGGGGCCCTCAGAGAGACTCTGTTGTTATTAAGCAGAGGAATGAATGTCTCCAACCAACCTGGAAGCCACTTATGGCCTTAACCAGCTGAAGCACAGCAGTGGATTATTTCATGCTGTGCCTCTCATGACAACATGCCAGATCAAGATGTTAATGATAAGTGTAATGGAGAACACAGCTTGCTAATGTCTCTCAGCACAGAAAGATCAGAGCTGATGTTGGACACATAAGGAACAGCATGCTGTTTCAGAAGCATGGCGTTCAGAGGGAAGCTGAGCTGAAGCTCTGAGCTCTGCCTGCACTTTTGATTAGACAAGAAGCAGCAGCAGCAGCATTTCATGGAAGTATGCTTGCAACCATCATAACCCCAGGAAAAATAAACTATCTTTAGAAAAGAAGAAAAATACACCTTTGAAGCACTAACACTCTTAAACCACATGTAGAGAAATGGCACCAGATTTCAAATTATAATACCTGTGTGATCAGACTTGCATGTGAGACACATGAAAAGC
Source organism: Hemicordylus capensis (assembly GCF_027244095.1). NCBI lineage: Eukaryota > Metazoa > Chordata > Lepidosauria > Squamata > Cordylidae > Hemicordylus > Hemicordylus capensis. Next base: position 183,467,503 of record NC_069657.1, on the reverse strand, counting down.
AACTTTTTGTCAGACATGAGGCTTAGGCTTGGGTCTTGCCAATCACATATGCACATCTGGAATTATTTTTCTAAGCACTTCTGTACACCACTGTTATAGGTGTATCAATAAGAGGGAAATGGACTTGCACATTAAAACTAACTATTGAGTAAAGTTGGACTTTGCTAATAACCTGTTTGATTTTAACATACAATTCAGAAGAACATGGCTGGAGGCAAAATCTGTTCAGTGAAGCTCGCAAATCAAACCTAAGGCAGATGTTAACACTTATCAAGGATGTATCAAACTGTGCTGGTGGATTGCTGCCACATATATTCAGAATTCTGACTGAGACACCACTGGTGAAGAAGACGTTCTAAGGGCTTTCCCCTCTTTTAGTGATCCCATGATGCATACAATAGGGCTGTTCACACAACAGTTAGTGGACAAGTAATACTTGTCCTGCCCATCTTCAAGAGCTGTTCACGGCACTCTCCATTTTTGGTGATGTGAAAGTGAACACCTAAGTAGGAGGAGGGAGGAATGGTTGTCTGTGAGATGGGAGCTGGGTAGGATGGATTTTCCTTCAACCTTTTTAAAGTTCTGGGTGCAAGTGTTGGGTTGGACAGCAACATCATTAAGATGCTGCTGTCACAGAGACTAGATGGTCTCTGCAAGATCAGCAGCCCTGGCAACTACAGAAACTGCTTGGGCAAAGTGTCCCAGAATGTCATAAGCCAACCTGAACATGCCAGATGATCACAGGATTCCTGGAGTGGAAAACAGGAGACATGCTTCCTGCATGTGGTATACCTTACAAATGATTCAGAAACATCACATGAAAAGTCCAGAAATCACCAAGTAAATGTAACATATGCATTTCCTCTCAAAAGGCAATTGATCAGTTAAGGCCCACTCCACACAACTAATAAACCATGGTTTATTGGTTGGGAAGTGAGCCTAATCTGTGCACTCCCTTCTCTCCCTTCCTTTTCGTCTTTAATTTGTGCACCTCTGGACAATTCAGCTTCTTAAATCCACAACTTGTGCAAAGCCAGGAACTGTGGTTTAATCTTGGCTTACAAGCAGGATGTGAAGCATAAACTGTGACTTCACATCCTGGTTTGTAAGTTAAAAGCATGGCTCTCAACTTCACATGAACTGCAGAGCCATGGTTAAGCAAGCCAAGATTACTGTCTGTGATGCAGCCAAAGAAGTAAGGGGAAGAGAAAAGAGGCAGCACCCAGACTCAATCCTGAATAAAGAAGCCATGCTTTGTTTGGTTGTGTGAACTGGGCCTTAGAAAGAGACTGCTATACAAATGCTAATGGACATCCACAACTCCATAATATTTTGGAGTCATACCTAGGAAGAAGTTAGCAATTAACATGCTCTTCAGCTACCTATACTGTTGTGTATTCTCCTCCCCAAATGGTGAGATGTTTCAGGAGCACCACTTGGTTTCAGTTGGATGAGAAAGTCTGGGAGACATAAAATGTGTATGCGATACTTGCTTAATTTCACAAACATGCAGGAAGAGCATAAGCAGGGGCAAAGAACAAGCACTTTTACAAGTCTGGAGATCTGCTTCCCTACATCAAATCTCTGGAGAGAGGCCTTGCTCCCTCAAAATGTCTTCAACCACCTCACACAGCTCGTATTCTCTCTGCCTTTATCTCTTCCAAACTACAAAACTACTGTTTCTACACACACACTCACACATTTCTACCTTACATCTGTCCACTCCTGTCAGTTATGTGTGAGAGCAGGCTTGCTTTCACTTTATCCAAGCTCTGATGGGTATATTATTCAAACACAGAGATTCTTCACCTATTAGGGAACCATCTCCTAACCATTAGCTCCTTTCAGCAGATCATTCTGGTCTATTAACCAGCAATATGTCTAACAAAGAAAATGCTCTACTAACAAACTTCAGGTTAGGCTTCCTTGTGGAAAAAAGGTTCCCATGGAGTAAGCTCTTCTAAGGAGAAATGGCAAGATAATATGTTTTGGGGGAAGACTCTAAGATGAAGGGGGGAAAGTAAGCAAATGTTTTGCTCAGCATTTCGCAAAAGAAATTTCATTATTGCGTTCACATTCCATATGCCATAAAGCTGGCAATTCCAAATTCACTTAGAAGTTAAAATTGGAAAGAGAAAAATACCAAGAACAGCAACAATACATTTTAACTCAGTGTTTTAAATACAATTCCCAACTGGAAGAAGCAGGGTTTGTTTGTTTGTTTTTTAAATGCCCCTAAATGTTCTTCTTCATCAACATCTTATTTAAAACAAATTTGCATTAAGAAAGATTTATGTGGCCTTTCTTTCTATCTAATTAAGAAAGTAATGCTGTGACACAGTCTGGGAAAATACTGGGATAAGCAATCCTTTCTTCTGCTTCCTGCTGCCACTTACACAGGCTTTATATTGACAGACTCATTATTGAGTCGGTGGCAAATACTACTTAATCCTTCCTAACTTATTAAAAAGTCAACCTCTTGTAATCACTAGAAAATAAGAACACTCTGGGAGCTGATTCAGTTCAGGCTAACCTCCCTGGATGACAAGCCTGCAATGCTCACATCACTGAGGGCCATTTCCTACATCAAGCAGCTGCAAAAGCAGGCTGGCCACCTGGGACTCCCTGGTTAGAACAAGGTGTTATGCTTCATATTGGACAGCTGCCTAAAATGGCAGCCTTGTGTCGAGTTCTCCCCTCCCTCACCTATCATGATACTTGTCTGTGTCATGCCGCCATTATGTTATGTGTTCCCTACCCTTCCCTACAGCAGTCAATTACGTGGGGTGCAAGTGGGAAAACACCACCACAACACTGTGGTGTCTTGACACATCAGAAACTGCATTATACTGATTCAGACCACTGGTCCATCTAGCTCAGAATTGTCTACATTGATTTGCAGTGACCCTCCAAGATTTCAGGCAGAAGTGTCTCCTAGGGATGTGCACTAGGGATGTGCACGAACCGGTCCGCAGGCCATTGTAGAGGCCTGCGAACCAGTTTGCACGTGGCCAGTACGGCGGTTCGATGCTGGGGGGTCACTTTAAGGGGGGGTTGTACTTACCCCTCCCACCGCTTTTTCCCCTCCAGCGCTCCATTTGTGATTTAAAAATTTTGGGCAGCAGCATTCCTCCCTGCCGCCCCTGCCCCCTTGTTGTCTGCCCAAATTACAGAAGTAACTGCGGCGCATGTGCGTGCCGCTGATGTCCGCGTGCACCACGCACATCACAGTGATGTGCACAATGCACATGCGTGCACCAGTGGCACATGCACACATGTCAGCAGCGTGCGCACGCACCGCAGTTACTTCCATAATTTGGGCAGACAACAAGGGGGCAGGGGCAGCAGGGAGGAATGCTGCCGCCCCAAAATTTTTACTCACATATTGAGTGCCAGAGCAGTGGGAGGGGTAAGTACAACCCCCGGCCTTAAAGTGACACCCTTCCCAGCATCGGACCACACCTCTGTGGTCTGTGCACACCCCTAATGTGCACAGAACCAGTTGGTCCGGTTCGGTTTGAGTCCAGACTGGACTTGAACCTGACTGCACCAGTTTGGTCTGGCACCCCGTTGAACTCCCCCGGTTTGGTTCGGTCTGGGGGGTGGTTGTGAATTTTTTTAAAAAAGTTTTTTTAAAAATATTGTTTACCTTTACCCCTTTGGGGAAGGTCGTCTGCGGAGGTTCCCACTCCCGCTGCCGGCCTCTGTTATCACCCTCTCTGGCAGGTTCAGCAGGTTCTTCGGCCTGTTCGAAGAACAGTGGCCATTTTGGATGCTGCAGCACATGCACAAATGGCCTCAGCGAGGCCTGGCATGACCCAGGGCATCGCCAAAGCCATTTGCACATGTGCGGCAGCATCCAAAATGGCCACTGCGCTGATCTATAGAGGCCTGAACGGGCCAAAGAACCAGTTCAGCCAGAGGGGAGAGGGGGAACCTCCACGGACACCCCCCCCCCTCTGCCGCCGTCTTGAGGACCTTCCCCAAAGGGGTAGAGGTAAAAAAAATTTTTTACAAAAATTTAAAGTTTTAAAAAAACTTACCCCCCAAAAATGCAAATTCGGTCTGGGGCCAGACTGAACAGGGGGTGGTTCAGTTCAATGTCGAGCCGTCGAACTGAACCAGCTCAACACTGAACCTTTTCTACGTCGAACCAGTTTGCACATCCCTAGTCTCTCCCAGCCCCATTTGGAGATGTCTGTGATGACTCTGGGAACTTCTGCATGCAAAGCAGATGCTCTACCACTGATCTCCAGCCCCACCACCATGTCATGATATCAGCTTAGTGGAAGAACATCTGCTTTACATGCAGAATGTCCCGGGTTTAATTCCTGGCATCTCCAGGTCGGGCTGTCAAAAACTCATCTGAAAACTCTGAAGGGCTACTGCCGGTCAGTGTAAGTGATTCTGAATTACATGGGCTAATGGTCTGACTCAGTATTAGGCAGCTTCCGATGCAACCTATGAGTAATTGTACCTAAAGTTTGTTTCATCAAGCATTTGGCCCTAGTCAGATGACAACCTTACTCTTTGTTTTGTTTTGTTTTACTATGTCATTTTTTATGTTTTATTGTTTGGTTTTGATTTTAATTGCAAGTCAAATGGAAGGTTCTTGCTGGCAGAAAGTCAGCTTAGAAATTTCTATAATAATAAAGTGAACTTTTTGGAGAGAAGGAGGAGAACATGACATAGAGCTGTTGCTGTGGCAGCAGGCATGTGATTTTGAATTTAATATCTCATTCCACTCATAGCCCATCTTATTTTTCCAGACCCATATACCTAGATGAGGAATTTGCTTCCAAACACCAATCCTTCACATTCATAGTTGACATTCCTAGATGTAAACTTTTTAAAAAAATCCTTGGTGTACACCTTCAAAATAAATGTGAAAAAGCCCTTACACCGACCATAGTAGAAAAATAGCCCCAATGATACCAGGAGGGCATTTCTGGATAAATGATTCCAGGATAGCACCCAGGAGCAAACTTATAGCTTACTCCAGCAATATGCTTCAGTTACGTATTACTAGTTCACACAGCCCATAAATCTTATTGCAACATAAATGGATCTCTAGCAGAAAATACTAGCATAAAGATCTGTGCTATTTCACTATTTTAGTAAACAGGCAAAGATGGATTCATGACATCATGGACAATTAAATCTACAGGAGTAGCCAGCATGTGGAAGTTCTGATCTAAGAAAATGAGAGGTGTGCTATGCTTCATCACTTCATCGCATTGGGAGATGTGCAGCTTTGTGTTTGTATTGCCTTCCATGGGCATTTCCAGATGGCAGTAAATTACGGGGTATTTAAAGCTTTTGTGCAAATTCCAAATGCATCTTACTCCCCATACACATACTGGTACAGGCTACCATGTTAACTCTTAACACAATCTTACCCTCTGTAAAACTTTGAGTAGGGACTTCACACACTTTTCACAGCTCCACCTGCTGGCCAACTTTTGCTTTCTGAGAAGGGCCCACCCTTTCCCCCAGTTGCCCCAAAAGTCATAATGAAAAAAGGTGGGTTCTTCTCAGAATGGAACAGCTGGTCCCTGCTTGGTGTATTTAAAGAGGATAATGTTATGGTAGGAAGTAGCACAGAAGTCTTCATCAGGAGTGTAGGGGAGTAAGGCGGTACATGGAACCTGCATGAAAGCTTTGAACATCCTGCAGTTTATTTCTGTCTGGCTCTAAATGCTGACCAGACTGAACTTATTATGACCCTAAGCTATATATTGTCATCCTCAAACTGGTAATGCACACATTTCAAGTTGTATAGTGATATGCATGCAGTTCTCTTTGGTAGGAGTGGGGCAGCTTTTCACATATGTGCAGACGGTGTTATAGAGTGCAGTAATTGCTCATGGTACATCTCTTCACTTGGTCTAGATCACTTTAGCTTTACGGGGTTTTCTTAGTGCTTAGTGTTGCAATAAGCTTGTGTACACATTTCCAGTGGTGGCTGCTGCCATCTAGAACTGAGGGGACAAAGATGATCGTTGCAAAAGCCATACAGTGAATGTAACACGTGAGTACGTCCATTGTCTCCAATGGGTCTACCCATGGGTAACAGCCATTGAGTGATTTGAGCCACTCAGATTTGGCAGCAGGAAGCAGGCCTCCCACCCCCACCAAAAGAACAGGTAACTCACAGTGTCCAGCCAGCTCAGAAGAACACTAATAGGAAAGAAAAGAGGCCGCCAATCAGCTGCAATGAAGGGAACTTTCTGCTTCCTCATCTCAGCTGCTGCAGCTTCCTCCCTGAGCTGCTACTGGAGAGAACAGCCTGCTAATCAAGGCTATTCCCATACCTCGTTGCTTTGGGTATCCCGTATCACCACCTCTCCAGATTAGATATGAAACAGCAGAAGAGACAGGTGTGCACTTGTCTTATTTGCCACTTTATGTCTAACCTTTTATGTCCAATCTCCAGAGGTGGTGATGTGGGATGCTCCAAGCAATGAGGTGAGGGAATAGCTTTGATTTGCATGCTGTTCTCTCCAGTAGCAGTGTGGGGAGGAAGCTGCAGCAACCAAGAGGAGGAAGCAGGACGTTCTCTCCTTCACAGCAGATTGGTTGCCTCTTTTCTCCCCTGGCTGGCTGGACACTCTACGTTTTGTTTTGTTTTTAAATTACCTACCCACAGGGTATTTTATTTTATTTTATTTTATTTTATTTTATTTTATTTTATTTTAGGAGTGGGAGGGGCACAGCCCCTCCTGCCCTTACTGAGTGGCTGCCACTGCACATTTCCCAGTCTGTTGATCTTGACAAACAGCATACTCCTAACTGCCCAGCAAAAGCTTGGAATGCTGTCTTTTCAAATACAAGTATGTTTTAGTTTGTAAAAGGCTCTTACATACTTGTAAAAAGTATGTTTTAGTTTGTGAAAGGTTTTAGTTTGTGAAAGGATGTGGACTAGGGATAGTCCACGTCCCTACATCTCTATTTCTATGGAAGTTGGAAGGCCTTCCTCTTTAGAGAGGCTTTTAAATGTTTTCGTCTGTTGTTTGTTTGTTTGTTTGTTTGTTTCATCCTCTGGGTTTTGAACTTGGCTTTAATTGGCTTTTAGTTTTTAGCCAGCTCTTAGCCCAATTCTATACTGCTTTTCTGCCTGTCTACTTTTATTTTAATGTGTCATTGTGATCTATTGTTTCTGTGAGCCAAGCTGACCAGGACTGTGCTGAAGGGGCAGGATATAAATAAAAGTTTCCCCCAAGAATGAAAAAGACTAGCTCAGAAGCTGTTTGCAATCTCATCTAGTCTCATCTAGTCCAAATCACATGTTACATTAAAAGTATTTTAAAGCAGCACACTTAAGACTGGCCAAGTCTCTTTCTTTACAAAAAGCAGCAATATATGGCCTTGTCTTGGATCAGGCCTGTGCCATGCAGAAAGTGGTGGTGGGAGGTTAACCCTTTCCCCCTGTTTCCCCATCAGAAGTTGCACTCCCATAGCAGCGTTGGGAGCATATAACAGATGGGGGGCAATTTTCAGTAGGAAAATGGCACAGGCGAAAGAGTTAACCCCCCTCTCTGTGTGCTACAGTCCAGATCATTGGGGCCCCTTATTCTGCCCCTTCTTTGATTAAAAAAGAAACCTCACCAATAATAATACTTAATATTTGTATAGTACTTTTTGAATATGCAAAGCAGATGTTGCATATTATTATGGGCCACGCAGAGGCCCATTGCGCAGGCATGGCAGCCTCCAAAATGGCCACCACACCAAGGGGGAAAGGCCAATGAGCGGCTGAAGAGTGGCTGAACTATAGCATAAGGGAGGCCTTTGTGGGGAGGGGAAGCCTCCATGGACCCCACCGCCACCACCTCAAACAATTCCCAGGAGGGGGATACGTGTAATTTAAAACATTTAATTTTTATAAATTGCGAGCCCCTGGGGTGTGTTCAATCTGGGGTTAGACCGAACACGGAGTGCTTCGATTCAGCCTCAAACAGTTGAACTGAACTGTTTTGACGTCGAACCTGTTCACACATCCCTAACTTAAGCACAATGATGGAGCAGGTAAAACTCACCACACATAAGCAACATGACTGCATTCATCTATGGCATTTGGCATCTGGGCCATAGGCATTCTGAAAGTATAAAAGAACTGTCAAAATGTCACCTGACAAAAGACCTCATGATATCAGCCTGTCCAGTGACTATGAGCAACACTTCCCAAAGCAAGCCAAACCAGAGCCTCAAAACCACTTGATCCCCCCCACAGTGATGTATGCAGCCCAATGCAAGCACCAACACCTGGAGCAATAGATACACAGTGGCGTTTATTGATGATTTCTCAAGATATACAGTCACCTACCTCCTGAAGTACAAGGATGAAGTGCTGGAAAAACTACAAGACTATCCATGGCAGGTAACAGTTTTCAGCGCAAGCCCCTCATACTTGGAACTGACAATGAAGGCCAGTTCACAGGGAAGAAAATTGAGGACTTCTGAAGAGCTCATGGAATAGAGTATCACATAACAGTGTCATATACGCTCAAATGAAAAGGAGTAGCAGAATGCAAAAATGGGACCCTAGCTGAAATGATTAGATACATGCTGACAGATTGTGGTCTACCTGAAAAATACTGGGGAGAAGCAGCAATTTCAGCTCAGTATTTGCAAAACCAATCCTTCCCCACATGAGCAAAGAAAACCACAAATGAACTATGGTATGGAGAAAAACTAGTGTGGGACATACTAAATTATTTGGATGCAAAGTGTGTGTATGAACCGAGCTGCAAAATGGAGCAATGGAAGGAATTCTTGTTGGCTACAGTGAATGTTCCAAAGGATACATAATTCTGGACCCATATACAGATAAAGTAACTATTAGTAACAGCATGACCTTTGAGGAAAGCTTAGCTAATGATGTCATGATTTTACAAAAATCGAGAGAACTACCACTCAAAGACACAAAAGGAACCATCTGGAAAGAACTTTCTGAACAAATGGTTGAATTCAATATACAACCGGCTAAAGTGCAGATGAAAGCGGAATCAACAAATGCTGAGCTCAGATGATTATGCGGACAAACATAGGGAAACCCCTCTCTGCCTGTCATACAAAGCTAGTACCAATATGTTACCTGAACCATTATCATGGGAAAGCATCCTGCAAATGCCAGAAGGGGAAGCCAACAAATGGGCCAAGGAAGCAGAAGAGGAAATGAAGTCCCTGTGCAGCAATAATACCTGGATGCTTACAGAAAGCCTACAGGCTGTAAGTGGACATTCAGGATCCATTATAATGCAAATATAAACAAATATAATGTCAAATATAAACTGAGTGGTACAAGGCTCAGCTTGTCACAAAAGGATACTCTCAAAAGTTTGGAGAAGATTATGATGAAATGTTTGTTCCAGTTAAGCACACAATAATTAGGACATGACTAGGTGTTGCAGCTGAAAGAAGAATGCATGTCAAACATTTAGATGTAAAAACTAGGGATGTGCAGTCTGGCAGTCCGGTCCAGGAGTTTGGGGGTTTGGGGTCGAACCGAACCACCCTCCCAGTTCTGTCAGACCGGAACCGGACCGCCGGGTCCGGTCCAGCTGGTCTGTGAATTTTTTTTAAAAAAGTTGATTATAAGTACCTTTAGCCCCTTTGGGGGGCTTGCTGAGGCCATGGGGGGGGGGCGCGGGTTCCCTCTCCCCCCGTCGGCCTTCCTCATGATTACCACAGCCCACCGCAGCTGGGTAACTGATCATTTTTTGCCCTTTCGGGCCTCCGTACGAGCACGTGGCTGCCATTTTGGCAGCCGCCACACATGCACCAATGCCGTCTGTGAGGCCATGGCGCATGTGTGGCGGCCGCACGCTCGTATGGAGGCCCAAAAGGGCCAAAAATGTTCAGTTACCCGGCCACAGCGGGCCGCGGTGGTGATGAGGAAGGCTGGCGGGGGGAGAGGGAACCCGCACGGACACTCCCCGTGGCCTCAGCAAGCCCCCCAAAGGGGCTAAAGGTACTTATAATCAAATTAATTTTTTTTTTAATCACAGGCTGGGCCGGGATCGGACTGGACCGGGGGGTGGGGTTCGATTGGGGGCCGGACTGAACCGAACCAGGCCAGATGGTTCCATGCACACCCCTAGTAAGAACAGCCTTTTTGCATGGCGAGCTTAAAGAAGAAATCTATCTGGAACAGCTGCCAGGTTTTGGATACAGAAAGGCTACAGAAAGACATGACTTTGTTTATAGTGTATATACTGACAAACAGGCTGCAAGGGCTTGGAATGCAACTATAAATGAAGTGCTCATCAATGAAAACTTCACCAGGGGTAAAGCAGATCCTTGCCTATATTCAAAGAAAGAGGACCACCGATGGATCTTTCTTCTGGTCTTTGTGAATGACCTATTGATACGTTTTGAAAAAGAAGGGGAAGACGTGGAATAATGAAAGCATTAAATCAACAATTTGAAATGAGAGATCTGGGAAACATAACGCATTACTTGGGGATGCAAAGAGAAGATGCTGGGAGCTACCTCCTCAGTCAAAGCTGCAAAATAGAAGAAATAATAGAGAACATTGGGCTGAAAGCTGCAAAGGCAGTAAGTACTCCCATGGAAACCAGTTACTTAAAGGAGAGCGAGGAACAGAGTATGCTGTTGCCAAACAACCAACAATATAGAGAAGTAATTGGGAAATCATTACATTGCCACTGTCACACCACCTGACATTGCAGCAGCAATTGGGATGGGATCTTATGCAGGAAGGTCTCAGCACCAAGTCAGAAGCACTGGAATGCAGCAAAAAGGGCTATATGTCACCTAAAAGGAACTTTACGCTTTAAGCTAATGCTTCCAGCAACTTCTGAATGCAGTCTACCTGGATGTGTGGATGCAGATTGGCCTGAAGACAGTTCTGACAGATAATCTACCAGCAGTTATCTGATTTTGCTTGTGGGGGACTCATCACTTGGGCCAGCAGAAAAACAAGCATCAGTAGAGCTTTCTTCTACAGAGGCAGAATACATCACAGAATAATCTACTGCTGCCCTGTAGTTTATTTTTCTGTTCTTTGTTAGTCATTGTAGTTTTTAATTTAGAATGTAATTTTTAAAGCTGCCTGTTTGCATCTTGTTATGCACCGCCCGGTGTCTTTGCAGTAGGTATATTAAATGTCTCAAACAAACAAACAAAATAAAATAAACAAATCACAGCTCCACAAGCTAGTCAAGAAGTAATCTGGCTATAACTACTATTGACAGACTTGGGTCAATGTCCAGGTGAACACACACAAATCTTAGAAGATAATCAAGGTTGTATTGTGCTTGTACAAACTGGATACCCTAGAAGCAGGTGTGGAGGGAGGCCAGCAGCTGGCCAGGGAGGCCAGCGGCGACCCAGGTGCTGCTTCCGCCACGCCCCCACCCCAGCTCTGCCCCCTGTATCTGTCATCAGATGCAAGGAGCGTTTAGCCACACACCTGCACCTGATGTTAGGCATGGGGGTGTGGTTTTGCTCCCAGATGGGCTGTACGGCCCCATTTGGGCAAGAAATGGGCCCGCGTTGCATTTGCAGCATGGCCAGGAGCGATTCTCCCTCCCTTTAAAAGGCAGGGAGAGCTGCTTAGGCCATGCTGCAAACAGAGTGCTGGCCGATTTCACTCCCAAATGGGCCTGCACAGCCCATCTGGGAGCAAAATCACGCCCCTGTGCCTAACATCAGACATGGGGGCATGTCTGGGGCCGTGAGGCGCAGCCCCTGAGGGGCAGCAGCCTGCATTTTTGGAACCGATTTGCCCAATGGTGGCTCTGCCCCTGCCCTGCCTAGAACCAAGCATATAAATGTGAACTATCACTTTTGAGAGATTTACAGGAACAAGGACTTATAGACCTGCAATATTGTCCAACTGAGAACATCCCATGATGGTGGATGTTCGTACCAAACCTTTGGTCATAGAGCAGTATTATTAGCTCTTTAGGGTAATGAACTTAGTGGGCTAATGTTTCACTTGTTAAGAAGGGGTTTGAGGATATGCAACAGCTGCAGCTTAGCTGGCTGTCTAGTTTGCATGCAGTCTACTATAAAGCCAAGGGGGCACTATACTGTCTTCTGTATTGGTTGGGCTAGCTAGGAGTGTCTATTCTCCTTCCTGTTTTTTGTGTATGAGTCAGCAAGTTCAGTACTGACCTCTTAGTGCCTTTGTCTCCCAAGTAAAGTTCTCTTAAAAACCTTCCATTGGTGTTTGCTCTGTACTCCACATGGACAGAACACACTCTGCAAAACTCTGAACTGTTTACCACTTGTAAGTACCACTTATTATTTTTAAGTACACTCATTTAAAATGCTTTTAATGTGATGTGTCATTTTTGCCCTCCATTCCACATCCTCTTTGGTCTCATAGGCAATGTTCCAATTGGCCAAAAGGATCCCTGGTTCATATGCAATTCCCCACATGGAGTAGCTGCATCATGGCAGATTTGTTGGGGAAAGTAATGTATTTGGAGCATAGCATTCCAGATTTGCAGAGTCACTGCCAGTCAGTATAGGCAATACTTAGCTGGATAGAGCAATGGACTGGTTCAGTATACAGCAGCTTCCTATGGTCAGCATAGGAATCTTGGTTCAGACATTACTTATCCATGTTACTGAAGAGAATGGAACCTCTTCATGCTGAAGACTTTAAAGGATACAGGAAGATGCTGAAAGGCATCACCTCACACTGTGTGGGAGGTGGCAATGGCAAACCCCTCCAGTATTCTGCCAAAGACAAGCACAGGGCTCTGTGGTTGCCAGGAGTCAACACCGACTCGGCGGAACACTTTACCTCTACCAATACAAAGCAAACTGTTTCACCTTGATTCCCTTGGCATGTCTCGAGAGAGAAGAGTCATGAAGAAAAGGGAGGGGATAGAGTAGGAGAAAAATGGAGTCGTTTTGAGGGGTGTGCAAGCCAGCCCGGCTTGAAGGCTTGTGCTGAACCGCCATTGAAAGTATAGGGCCAATCCAAGTTTGAGCGAGCCCGGTTTGAACCAGCCCAGCCCTGCTACACGCCTGGGGTTTTTTTGTGGGGGGGAGCAGGAGGGGACTGCAGAGGCCTGATAGTCAGAGAAAGGCTCTGTCTCTCTCATATTAGAATTTTCTTTCATTTTTCTATTCCAGCTCTTTGGACTTTTCTTTTTAATTTACATTGATGATTTTCTGTCTTTTGTTTGGGCCTGCTTTGCTGGCCCCACATCTGCCCTCCTCCCCTGGCAAGTGGGTGCTGCTCTGCTGGGCCTGTAGCCCCTGGTTGGCCTGATACTGTCCTTTCCAACTGAAGACTTCTGGACCCCAGAGGGTAAGTAGAAAATTTGTTTTTTTTAAAACCCATTTCAGTCCTTCGATTTGGGATTTAAATAGGGCCTTCCTGGTTTGGAGGGAGGGTGCTGTTGTTGCTGTTTTTGTTTTGCCTTTCTTTTAAACAGGTGTGTCGTGTACTGTTGTGTTGCTCTTGTTTTGTGCTGTAATTGTAGGGTGTTGGGTGAGCAGTCAGTGTAGGTGTGGGTGCTAGTTAATTCTAAAAGCCACGGGGGGGACGTCAGGGATGGCTGACACTCACTGTGTCCTGAGCAAGATCTGGACCCGAGGGGTGCCAGTCAGAAGGAGGGGTGCCCCTGGTGCTGGTAGGGGACTGGGGGGGGCAAGAAGTTGGGAGGGGCTGCCGGGGTCACCCACTCCCCAATTCTTCACCCCCGGCTACCAGGTTGCATGCAGTTATCTTATCTGGAAGAGCCTGCCAGCCCTGTACCGCCACAGTTGCTGGGAGGGGCGCACTCCCCTGCCAGGGAAGCTCATGGTGATAGTAGAGGGAGAGGGCTTATCACCCCCCCCACACACACACACACAGACACACACTCATCTCTCCACATCGCTGTCAAATTGAAGTCTGGGGCTGGGTCCTCTGGGACCAAGTCTGAGGAGAAGTCTGCTGAGTCACCTCAGCCTGGCCCTTCTGGCACCCAGATGGAAGGGGTGGGGCAATGTCCCCTCTAAGGCATGTGCATGTGCATGCACACACACACTTTTTGATGTCTGCTCAGTTAATTTTAGATTCTGCTCAGGTTGAATCGGGATGATCCCATGCTGAATGCATGTGCGCACACACTGCCTTGATACTGCCGCTCAGAACTGCTTGGCGGCGGTTGCAGGACGCCTCCTCTTGTGCCCACCTGCCAGTGTCCATAGTGAGAGGCTGTTCTCCATGACCGGGGACATGGTCACACCCCATCACTCATGCCTGGACCCTGCCTTGGTGGGGCAACCGGTTTTCCTCAACGTTAACCTTCCCCTTCTGGGCTACACCGAGCTGGAAATGGAGGGTGAGTGACTCATGGCCACCTTCTTCACCCACCTGCAACACCATTTCAGAGCAGCTCACCCAACCCTCACCCTGGCAAAAGCACTTGTGTCAGTCTGCTGCTAGTGCTGTTGACACATGCAGATATGCATGCCTGCACCCCACTGGCACTGCCTGTGATGCTGACCAACTGGTGCCACTGCCCAGCAGCACGCGGGGGCCACGGTGGAGCACAAACGAGCACCGGACTGTATATACTGTAAATAATCATAACTGTTTTTGAAATGCTGTATACAGTTGCTTTGTTTTCTTCCTCTTAGTTCTAGCACGCACATTCATACAAGCATGCACCATACATGCACAAACCGCCATTGATGAGTCAGTGGTCTGGTGCCACCATGTGTCTGAGAGCCTTGCAGATTTGCAGGCTCTCAGCAAAGTTGTGGTGGCCCTGCCAGTTTGAGGCAGAAGTTTCTTTATTTTAGCATGCATGAAGAGAAGATAGAAGACTTCTTAGTAGGTGCACTATTTTGAATGTGTTTAGAATTTTTTTTGTGTATGTGTTAAATGCTTGCTTCTAAATGCTTCATTTCCCCCCCCAAATGCTTGCGTTGAAATGCTTTTTTTGTAGTTAGGTTTGCGGTTTGCTTCGCTTGTGGTATCTCTGTGGTAAGGTTTGTTGTGGTTTGCTGGGTCCAGCAGATTTGTAGTTTGTTGTAGTTGTTAGTTTCGTTTGGGGTTTCTTGTTGTCTTGGTAAGGTTTGTGGTTTGCTTGGTTTGTGGTATCTGTTGTTAGGTTTGTTTGCTTAGTCTATTGTAGTTTTCAGTTTGGTTTCTTAAAGCCTTGGTTAGGTTTTGTGTTTTTAATATAGTTTGTGTTTGGTGTTTTGGGTTTCAGCACACAGAGGTGCTCCAAAGCGAGTAGGGTGGCAGGGCCCCATGGCCCTATGCCCACAAAGCATTATAGGGCACTCTTGATTTTTAAGGGTTTTTTTTTTAGTTTTGAGTGGCTTTGTCTTTTTCTACCATAGGGAATAATGGGGATTTGAAGCAGCCTCATTATTCCCTGTGGGCAGTGCCTAGGTGCTCCAAAGCAGGTTGAGGGGTAGGGCACCATGGGTGCCAACTACCACCCAACCCATCAGGCAGTGAGGCACTTTGTTGATTTTAAAGGAATTTTTATGTATTTTAGATTATCTGGTGTTAACTTCTTCATAGGGAATCCCTAGTGCCCTAATGCCTTGTGGGTTGAGTGGTAGTTGGGAATCATGATGCCCTACCACCCAACCCATTTTGGTGCTCCTAGGTGCTACCCACAGGGAATGATGGGGCAGTTCTACTTATTCATTATTCCCTATGGTGAACCCTTTAGAACAACTTGAGCATGGTTCAAGTATGAGCCAAACCACTAGTTGGCTCAACCAAACTGGTACTTGAGCCAGGGCACTCGGTTCAAGCCCAGTTCTAACTTGAACCATTTTTGTGCACATCTCTAGTTGTTTCTGAAATAAAGTCTTAGTTAAATCCACATACGATTGTTTTGTGTGTTGTAAAAAGCTCTTCTTACTGTTTTGGAGTCTAATGGCACCTGAAGTGTCTGCCTCCTTTTATTATTTGTGGAAATCCCAACATCTCATCTGGACCAAACTTACTCCCTAGAAACGTAATTCTGGTAAACTGTTCTAAAATTAAATGTTTTTAAACAGAAGTTTAAAGTAGCACACAAGTTTCTGAGAACTGCTAGCACTGTTAAAAAGATGACTCATCACTGCACTGCATATTGTTCTGGGTCACGAGGGCAATCACATTGTGAGCTATATCAAATAGGGGCCATTAAGAGTATACATTTAATCGGAGAGCTACTCACTTGGCAGATACAAAGGAGAGCTGGGCAGTTTTATAACACCTTCACGGATTTTGAAGATTGTTTTCAATAGCTGCACTTAAAGCAGCAACTGAAGGTAGGTCACCAAGACCAGTTTAATGCTCATGCCAGAGCTAGCAATCCTAGAAACAGGAAACTGCCTTATACTGAGTCAGTCCATTGGTCAGTCTATCTCAGTATTGTATACACTGGCCCTCTTCAAATGTGACTCAGCAGGCGGCGTGGAACCCGTAGTTCCATGCCCCCTGCTCTCCAGTCTGCTTTTGGACATGCAGGAGAGAATCCTCTCTGCAGTCAGTGAGAGTGCAGAGAGGCAGGGGAGCTGGCTGTGCAGGATTCCTTCTTGATAGGACAGCCCGCACAGCCAATCGGGCCAGAGAGAGGGAGGATCTTCCTCCTTCAACTCCAGCTCCATGGGGCCAAAACTGCAGTGCCAGCATTCAGATATAATGCTGGTGTCACAGAACCAGAGTTGGAGGTGCCCAGACGCCACTCTGAATCAAAGGTTCAGAGTGGAATTTGGGGAGAGAAACTACGGGTCCATTCTCACCTTCAACTCTGGTTTCCCAAAGGCAGACATGCATCCAAGGAAACCAAAGGTGAAGAGGCCTCCAGTTTCTTGTTATGTCTGAATTTGGTGACTGATACCAGTTCTCCAAGGTTTCAGGTAGGAGTCTTTCCCAGCTCTGCCTGGAGATATTAAGGATTGAACCTGGGACCTTCTGCATGCAAAGCAGATACTTTACCACTGAGCCCCCCATTCTTATCTTTGCCTGATTTCATGCCATTTCAGTGCTCTCTAAATGGCAGTATCTAAATTTAGCTCTTAAATAAGGAAGTGCCAAGTAGGGGTGTGCACAAAACCAACTGGCTTGGTTCGGTTTGAGGCCGAACCAGCCCTGAACCAGGCCAGTTTGGTTTTGCCTCCCACAAAACCCCCACCCCCCAGTTCCGTTCTGCTCAGGGGGGTTGCGAATTTATTTATTTATTTATTTATTTATTTATTTATTTATTTATTTGATTGATTGATTGATTGATTGATTGTACTTACCCCATCCAGGGGGCTTCTCTGAGGCCACAGGGGGTCTGTGTCCATGGATGTTCCCCCTCCCCCTCCCAGCCTTCCTGGTGAATAAAAGCGCCGGTTTGGGCAATCTTCAGCCCTTTCTGGGCCTTGCCCCCATCGCGGCGGCCATTTTGGAGGCTGCCGCACAGCGTAATGGGCCCCTGTGTGGTTGGAATCAAACCTGTTCACATATCCCTAGTGCCAAGTGCAGCCTACCCTATGGGGTTTCCACCCTTAAGATTTAACTAGGCAAAACTCTTGCCCTGAAAGCTAAAGTCTTAAACTCAGCAAAGGTGTTGCCAGCATCAGAACTGCAAAATTGGGTCCTTAGAGCACCTTTTAAATGCACAAGACAGTAAAGGTAAAATTATGGTGCCCATATCAGCTGTAACTCTGCTACATTACAGATATATAAAGGCATAAACATTATATATAATGTAGCAGAGTGATGGTTCTTGAGGGAACTGTAACTGTGAAACTCCTGATTTTTGTGCATTTAAAATCAGATGCTCTGTGCAGAATTAATGTTTACAGCTCAGTGTATGTAGTGGTGTGTTCCACTCTTTGGGCCAGTTCTCACAATCAAATTCATGACTGGTTTTTTGTGTGTGTTTTTTTAAAGAAACAACTTGAGATCCTCGTGGCACACACACTCCCACATAGCATGTTGTGAGAATGCAAGGGAAATTCGTGATCTTGGGTTGGCACAGTGCCAACCTGCTATCTCCATGGGATCCTTAATCTGAGATTTGAACTATGGTTGTTGATCCCACGTAAATGGCGGGTTGGTGTGGTGCCAGCTGGAGACTGGGGAAAACTTCCAGGTTCACACAACACGCTCTACAGGAGCACATGTGCCCCTCAACTTTGCATTTACCAGATATGGATTTGCTCATGAACACCAGCCTACTGTTTCAGATTTCCTGCCTTGGCAATTCTGCTATTTTTCTTAATTCGCCATTACTAGATCTGCCACAGAAGAGGTATTTCACTGAATCAGATGAGTTTTACTGGTTCTGCTGTTACCATAGCATAAATGAACTACGTTGCTTGTACATTCTTCACAAAGGTATTTCTAGCATTCTATCTTATTTTATTTATACATGTAAATGAATCTAACAAGCCACTCTGAGAACCATTTGGGGGGGGGGTTTAAAAAGAGGTGTATTAATATTTTAAATAATAATAATATAGATGTGAACCAATCCTACAAAATATCTTTGTTTAGAATTTCAAGTCCTAGGAGGCTGTTAGGATTGGAGTTCAAGGACCCTCAACTGTCAGTCTCAGGAGCTCTAACCAGAGCATTATTGTTGAAGATGCCCTTGTTTTGCTGGGAAACCTCTCATCAGAAGTGAAATGCAGTGGGCAGCAGAAATCCAGGGATTTGGAGTTGCCCTGTCATCAAGTAAACCACCACAAGGAAGACTTTGGTTCTCATATGAACTGGAGAAAGGAAGGTGTGTGTGACTTTGAGAGGATATGGTGTTATTTTGGGCTGCACCACATACTCTCATTAAAACATTTTCAGTTGGAAAATAGCACTTCCGAGGCACAAAATGGTTCCTGGGGAAAGCCCCAAAGATAGTTTTGTGGGCATCTGATTATGGCTTTTTACATCCAGTGCAATCTGCTGTTCCATTTTTCAGTTTTTTGTTTCCTTTACAATAAGCATGATGATTCTCAATGCTACAAAGTCAGTTGACTGTTACGCCATGACATCACAAAGCCTGTTCAGATTTAGGCAGGAATCATTGTGCTTACTCTGAATGGGTGAATGCTTTAGCCCAGGGGTTACCAACAGGGAGTACTAGTACCCCTAGGGATACTTGAAGGGCTCCCAGGAAATACTCGGAGCTCTCCTGCCTCCCTACATTGCAGCTGAGCTATTTGTTCCCCATCTCAGAGGATTGCAAACTGAAAGCCAATGTGTCCTCAATGATGTGTCCATTGAAGTAGGGGAGGTAGGAGGGTGAGGACCCTCCTTTGTTCCTGATTGGCAGGTTACATGCTGAAGCACAGCATACCCCTCCCCTCTGCCTCACTGACAGGCTTCAGAAAATTAGCACTGAATACTCTCATTAAAACTGAGACAAGTAAATTTGTCCCATTAATTTTAGTAAGACAGATAAGGAGTAACTTAGAGTGGATTTGAGCCAAATGACTGTAGTAGCCTATCTCTCTATGTGTAACACGAAAATTTGTCTTTTTATGTTCATATGTGTATTCACAGATTTGAAAGTTACAGTTTTTATTGTTTAAAACTTTAAGCCAGTAATCCACAGATGGGGAGCAAGTTTACTTCTCCCATATATTTTGATGGGAGTACTAATGAGTAACTTAGTCTAGATGAAGCAGCCAGTCTGATAACTGTAGCCTTTAAATGTATGTGTTCTTTCCCTCTGGGGTAACTGAATGTTTGTGACAGAAGGGGTACACTTGGCAAAAAAGGTAGGGAACTCCTGCTTTAGCCTATCTCCACTGTCTCACAGCAGGGGTGGAGGGAGGTTGCTGGAAGTGGGACATATTTCATAGGGCATAAAAGCTTTCACAAAAAGTACCATCCTACATTTCTTGTCAGCAGTAGAGTTCAGAAGCATAGGGAGGCTGGCGGTGGCCCATGTGCAGCCACCACCGCGGCCCCCTGACCTCACCCCCTGACCTCCACATCTGATGTCAGATGCAGGGGGCCAGCTAGCCATGCCCTGCATCTGATGTCAGATGCGGGAGCATGATCTCCCTCCCAAATGGGGTTGCGCGGCCCTGTTTAGAAGGGAGATCGGCCTATGCTGCATTGGGTAGCGGGCCGGAGCAACTCTTCCTGCCTTAAGGAGTCCCTAGTTCACATGACCCCAAAAGGACTGCAAAAGACTGATTTTCTCCCACTTAAACTTTCATACATATGTATCCATGTTTTTATATGTTTCTGCTAGCACAGTGAGGTGGAGACTGGCAGGAGAGGAGAGCTGGTCTTGTGGTAGCAAGCATGACTTGTCCCCTTAGCTAAGCAGGGTCCACCCTGGTTGCATATGAATGGGAGACTAGAAGTGTGAGGACTATAAGATATTCCCCTCAGGGGATGGAGCCACTCTGGGAAGAGCAGAAGGTTCCAAGTTCCCTCCCTGGGTGCTCCAAGAAAGGGCTGAGAGAGATTCCTTCCTGCAAGCTTGGAGAAACCGCTGCCAGTCTGTGAAGACAAGACTGAGCTACATAGACTGATGATCTGACTCAGTATATAGCAGCTTCCTATGTTCCTATGATTATCACTCCCTTTGGTCAGGAAAGCCCTATTACCTGAGCAGTTGTTGGTGGCAGTGAATTCAACCTACCATGGATTCTTTTAGTTAATTTAAGACCAGGTCAGCTCACAAGACACAGGAAGACACAGCTAAAGTTCCTCTCACATGAGCTGGCTTGTTCCTTTACAAGAGTGTATCACTAGTAGAAGATCTACTGCACCCATTCCCATTATAAAATGTCTTCCCAAACTTCTTGAAGTACCCACTCTAATATAAGACTTGTTCTCAATGCCAATTTATATGTATTAAGCCTAAGGTTTTAGGACATAATGAGGCTATTCTCATGATCACCCAAAAGTGGGCTAAGTGAGCCTAGCCAGCTTTTGGGTGATGGTGTGCTGCAATGGGAGCCACGCGGCTCCCAGCAGCTAGCCTCCATAAATACCCCTCCCCTTAGACGAGGTTAATGGAGCAAGCGCTCTGTTAACCTCATCTTTTTGCTCGTGTGTTGCCGTGGCACGCAGCTTTTAAAATAAATATCTGAATGTTTTTGCTGACACCAGTTGTTTCTAAACATTTTAGTAAACATTTGGTGTACGGACAATTTCCTTTCTGTTCAACTGGAAGCTGTTTGTTAGTTAATAAGTGTTGCATTACTTCATCTGTTATTATTCCAGTTAATAATTTGAACATGGTTGGCAGGCAGGTGATCGGTCTATAAGGTAGCAGGGATGATACAAGCAGAATAGAAGAAAAAGAAATAGAAAAAATCACAAAATACAAAGATCTACAAATTGAAATTGAAAGGCTGTGGCAGAAGAAGACCAAGATAATCCCAGTGGTAATTGGCGCCCTGGGTGCAGTCCCAAAAGACCTTGAAGAGCACCTCAACACCATAGGGGCCACAGAAATCACCATCAGCCAATTACAAAAAGCAACTTTACTGGGAACAGCCTATATTCTGCGACGATATCTATAACAACAGCAACAACATTGACAATAAAATTCAGCCATCCCAGGTCCTTGGGAAGGACTCGATGTCTGGATAAAACAATGCAGTCAATAACACCTGTCTGACTGTGTAAATTAATAATGATGATGATGATGATGATGATTACTACTGGGATTATTTTGGTCTTCTTCTGCCACAGCCTTTCAATTTTGATTTGTAGATCTTTATATTTTGTTATTGTTTCTGTTTCTTTTTCTTCTATTCTGCTCTCACCTGTTGTTGTTATTTCAATTTCTATACCGCCCTTCCAAAAGTGGCTCGGGGTGGTTTACACAGAGAAATAATAAAGAAATAAGATGGATCCCTGTCTCCAAAGGGCTCACAATCTAAAATAAACATAAGATAGACACCAGCAGCAGTCACTGGCAGTACTGTGTTGGGGGTGGAGAGGGCCAGTTACTCTCCCCCTGCTAAATAAAAAGAATCACCACATTAAAAGGTGCCTCTTTGCCAAGTTAGCAGGGGTCTAACACATTCATCAAGTGTGTTCTATTCTTCCAAATTTTCTTGGATCAGGACAATAGATGTGATAACACTTTGTGAAACAGAAAACAGCAGACATTGTACATGGCTGGGTTGAAACTAATTAGCCTGCCCTCATGGCATATTGTATCTCAGACAGCTCTGTTCATCTTTAATGGCCTATTCAGGTTTGGTCCGAATTGAAGCACCATCCAGTTGGCCCAAACTGGACCTGCCCTGAATTGAAGCAGATCAGGAGCTTTGGCGCCCCTTGCCACTTCCCCAACCCCTCAAGCTACTTACCAGATTGGGGAAGGGAGCAGACACAGGTTAATAGACGCCCAGTGACAAGGGAACAGCATGAAAAATAAAACTCCTGAACAGTTTTACTTTTTAAAAGACTGTCTGCAGGTTTTTAGCCTACTTTCCAGTACGTTAAGAAATCACCTGACATTCTGTGCATGTGGCCATGTGTCTGTTTCTCCCCCGACCCCCATCAATTGCACAACACCTGGACCAATATGAACCAAGTCAGGTACAGTTGTAGGGACACCTCAGTGGCATAGTTTGTGATGTCATTAACCCCAATTCAAGATGGTGGACATGTGAACATTTGAGACACAAGTGGGCTAACTTGTGGACCACCTAATTGATCTGAACCAAATTTAGTCCAGTTGTAGGGTTAGTGAAAGGAAAGGAGGCAAATTAGAAAAACTTGTTTCTTTAATCTGTGGAGTCCTGACACTGGCACAGATGCTCCTGGGCATTGTAGTCTTTTCCTGGGCTGTGGCCAATCTGCAGTAGCTCCAGAGAAAGCTCAAATTTTTAGTGGAATTATAGAAAACTAGTATGTGAGGCCTGTCATTGATCGGGCAAAGTCATTTTGCATGGATTACATGGATACGGAAGTTCAGTAAGTTAAATATATGTAATAGAATTTTTCATTTATATGCTTACAAAAGGGAAGTAAAAGGACAGTTTGAAATGTGTTGGATTTCAACTTCAAACATTATTCATATCATTGAATAATTACGATACGGTAAATTTGAATCACTGTACATTTGAATATGAGAAAGATCTTCTGCATCTTGGGCATGATGTTGTTTTTGAATTATTGAACTGACTGAGTGTTTAAAATCTGTTGAACAATAACTGTTAAAATCTGCTGATTGTATTCAGAATGTCTTCTAAAAAAAACAAAAAAACACAGAGAATTATTTAAACCTTTCCCTGAAAATATTCTGGTATAAAAATTAGTGCATTCAGCTAATTTCAGTGGCAGGATTGTATATGCAAAATTTGGTAATTGGGAAGTATGACTTTATTTCACACAAACAAGCTCACCAGAATATAGACTAGATAATAGTCTTTTCAAGGGGAACTGCATAAAGTTTCCCTTGCTGCTTGTCTTCTGCCCCCTGCCCAATCCGGTAAGTGTCTGGTGGGAAGGGAAACGAGGTAAACCTTTAGTCAGAACTGAAGTGGTGGCCAATCTTATGCCATTTTATATAATGCTTTTATGCAGTCCTCACTCTCATGTCCTTTGATGTCACCTTATGCCTTTATGACTTTTTATGACTTTTATTGACTGTATCCTTTCCCTGAACTTTATGCTGGTCTATGACCGTAATAAAGATGATTGATCGAGAACTGAAGTGACCACTTTGAATAGTCAAAGTGAAGCAGGACCTCCCCAAAACATCTTATTGGGGGCACCTCAAAACCACCAGGTTGTCCTCCAAATCAAAGCAATGCCACTTTGCAGAGCCCTAGAATCCAAGCTGGACATGTTCCTGTGTGATAGCTCATATCAATGCTAATGTAGACTTTTAGGGGCTGGTGGCCCCAAGATAGAGGGAGATTACCTGGGATCCCACGACAGCAGACAATCACAGTCAAGTGGGTGATAGAATCAGGAGGACGTTTGCTACAGTTTTGTGTTGCTTCTGTCTTTCAGAATTAGAAAGTATCTTCTGTCTTTCAGAGGCTACTGTACCAACTGTGTCTGAGGATTAGGATTGCTCTATAGCCTACTGTTTGGAATGCACTTCTTGTTATTTTTCTCTGCAGTTGAGTGTCTTCACATTGTTTAGTGTTTTCAGAAACAGGCCAAGATAGTCTGATTCCCCATTCTGCTATTCGTCCTTTTTATGGTTTGTTTTTATTTGTGTGTGTAGCAGTGGCTTAAAGCTGGAATCATAGATATAGTGACCCCTGTGGCAACTTCAACAGGATATCCCATATCTCAAGAGATGGCCATCAGAAGATTTCAATCACAGTCTTTTTATGTGGCAGTATATTCCCCAGAGGAGACTTAAAAGAAAGTGAAATGGTCAGTTTGAATGATGGGAACCACTGGGGAGTTTTAGATAGTGACAGAGAACTCATTGTGAATGTTTCTTTGGCTGCAAGGAATATTTTACAGACTAGTTTATGGTTTTGGTTTATACAGTATCCTGGTAAAGTACATACACAGAAAAAGATGTGAAGGAAACCAAACTGGAACTGAGGTTTCAGCTAAATAGAAATGAGAGTGCCAGATTTAATCTCATATACAAAGGCAAAAGTGGAGCTGAGCAAAGGATATTAATTAACAGATGGTAGAAAAAGCATATACTGCATGAATGCACCAGAGAGACAAAAAGGTTCAAGTTTAAATTCTCATTAAATGTTTGGATGGAATAGCAACTGAGGGAAAGATGTGATTTCAGAAAATCAAAGCTAGAATTTATTTATGCGGTAAAACCAAAATAAAGACTTTGACTTCATGCAAAGCAATACATCCAGAATAATGCCATGGCATACAGGCTCAAGAGTGATGAAGCAGTCAGGCAGTAGGCAGGCCAAAACCCAATAATCTGGCACTATGGGGGGAAAGCTTAGTGGCGTCCTCAGTAACGTTGGATAGAAAGACAGAAAGCAGCAGATCTGGGCAAAATATCTCTCAGACAAAGGCAGTGGATAGGCTATCTTATGTCATTTGACTCCTTGGGCTAGGAGGCTTCTGGGCTGTTCTGTGAACCTCTGATCTGGAATGGTCTGAATTTTCCAACACTGGCCAACAGTGCTACCAGTTCAGGGTAGGGTTCTTGGTTCAACAATGTACTGTACCTGAAAAGTGTGTGTGTGTGTGTGTGTGTGTGTGTGTGTGTGTGTGTGTGTGTGTGTGTAAAAAGAGAATAAGCCTGCCACATTTGACCTTTACCATTCATTTGCACCATGGTAAGACTGATACAAATTAAAAGCACGTACATATCTCAATCACTGCTAGCAAGCCTGTAAGCTAGATCAGAATCAAGCATATATTACAAGCAATAGGGTTCATGCTTGTAATACTGTATGCTATACAATCTTGTTTGCACTTTCTCTCTCCCTCTGAGATGGGGAAATTGAGATTGTGTGCAAAGCGCAGAATTCTGTTGTGTTGCAAACACAGTGTAGAACTGTATGCTGTCTTGGAAATCCTGTACAGAAAACAACTGCAGAAAGAGTTAGGGATGTGCAAAATGATTTGTTCCAGAATCTGGCCAGTTTGGGTGATTTGTAGACAAAACAAAGCACCCCTATCCTCAATTGCCCAGATTTGGGGATAAAGCAAATCACCCCAGATTCGGACCCGAATACTTTGGAGATGCGGGCCTCCATTTTGTGGTCAAAGTGGGTTGGATTGGATGGTAGTGCCCAGTGGGTGGAAGCTACCACCCAGAATTCAAATATTGAATCCACTCTTATTTCCTACCAGAGAATCTACCCTCAGAACACTTCAGAAACAACAAAACCCAGTGCCCCTTGGGCTTGTGGGTTTGAGAGTGGTTGGCACCCTATGTGCACTACACCACCATTCACTCTGGGACACCTTGGTGCCCCTCAAGTGGAGTTATGAGGCTGCTGAAATCCCCATCATTTCCTATGGGGGGAAAACTTAACGACGTGCAAACTTCAGAAATTCTTTTTAAATCACCCCTTTCACCAATTTCTTTGAAATCTGGATGGTATCAGTCAACCATTTGGGCACTACCACCTGGCCCACTCATCTGCCCCTGAAACCCCTTTTCTGCCCTGAATCTGCCCCAAAGACATGCCATCTTCAAAAATACTTTAAAAATCACCCCTTTGAAATTCCTTTGAATTCTGGGTGGTAGCTTCCCCCAGGGAATTCTAACTAAGGCTGCTGAAATCCCCATTATTCCCTATGGGGGGGAAAGATGCAGAAACTTCAAAAATCATTTAAAAATCAGCCCTTTGCCCTATTTCTTTGAAATCTGGGTGGTAGTTTCCTTGTACCCATTGGGCACTACCACCCACCACAAACCACTTTGGTCCACCCTGGTGCCCCCCACATGGATCTGTAAGTCTGCTGAAATCCCCATTATTCATTATGGGGGAAAGCTTAAAGATGCACCAACTTCAATAATTCTTTTAAAATCACTCCTTTGCCCAATTTCTTTGAAATTTGGGCAGTAGCTTCTACCATTGGGCACTACCACCTACCCCACTTTTTGCCCCTGGGACCCCTTTTTTGCCCCAAATTGAGTCAGATTCAGATTTGGAAAATTCAGGTACAAATTGAATCTTGGGTGAGTTCAGGGGACAGATTTGGACCCAAAACAAAGCGGGGTTGATTCAATTTGGGTACAAATTGAATCAAAAAATATATTTGTGCACATCCCTAGAAAAAGCAGACCATGTCTGCTGTGCATATATGAAGGCACAGTATATAGCCAGAGAAGTGAGATGCCGCTTGGGATTTTATAGAAACACCCAAAGGTGATCAAAGACTAGATAAATATATATTAGGGGGAAAGACAGCATGGAGGCCTTGTTGTTAATGATGACACTTTCAGAAGGTGTGCAGGCTTGCTGCTTATAAGGTATATCCCTAATTAGTATCATATATAATATTATATAAGACAGATATTTCCTAGAAAAAGTATCCAGATCCAACATTCATGCAGAACATCAGGCAGTAGATGAAAGGACAGATATGGCAATGCTACATTTTATAGATGCTATCACAGAATACACTGGATGAAAATAACAGGAATCTAATTGTCCACTACCTAGCCTGTGTATACTTTCCAGAGGTAAGGTGGCTGGTGCATCTGGATGATCCACCCACATGACAATATTGGGGAGGGGAACAATCACTCAAGATATTGGCTAGTCTGCCAGGTCTCCACAAATGAACCAGCTCAAGTCAGTTTCCAGCTTAATTTCAAATTCTGCATATATAATCACCATTGTTGAGCTTTTGAAGAATTCTTGGTTGTTACTATCATTATTATATTTGATCCATACATGGAATCATCTTATTTTCACCTCTTGACAACTCTGAGAAGTTCAGTTTAAAGACAGTGAATTGTCCAAAGCCATCAGTAACCTTCATGGCTGAATGGGCACTTGAAAGCAAGTCAATCACCACACAGTAGTGGACAAAGTGAATGCACACTTGATCTTTGTAGAGATACTGAGTTTGTTCCATAGAACTAGAGACATGTCAATTAAAATAGCCCCTCCCTGTTTCTCATGGCTTATGCTGTTCATGTAATCTGCCGCCCTCACACGTGGGGATGTATTTGTCATAATCCCAACTCCTACTATGACTGTGTCTCTAAGGAGTGCCACCACCATCACAGACACTGGAATAACTGCATAGACAGACACCAGGCATTCAGAGGTGCTGGTTTACATAATGGCATCTATGTATGAGCCCAGCAGAATCATTAGTAGCAGCCCTACACAGATTGAGGAGTCAATACCTAAAGAATTCAGCACACACATGTGCATTTAAAGATCTGCAACCTGTAAACCACAAGGCAAAACCTGATCTGTTTAGTCTCCTACTTATGCCTTTCTTAGATATTTTACTTTTCTGGAAAAGATATAGCAAATCAAAACCTTGAGAGAATTCTTTTGTATAAATTAGCTGCCTTCAAAGCCACAGGAGACATGGTGGCTGTTCACTGCCTGCCCACCCCCCCACCCCCCGTGAAAACTGGAAGAAACCTCTGGAACAATCAACCACAAAAATATCTAACTTTAGCAGCATGGCAGAATCTGTGTCACAGATAAAGTGGGGATGTTTAATGATAACAGGCTCCAGAGAAATTGATTTTTGTCTTCTAACATTTGGACAGGCAAAGATAAATATAATTTTTCTTCACTTTGGACCAAAGTGAACACAGAGCAACTTTCAAAACTGGATTTGTGAAGGCAATGTTATTTTTATCCAGTTGAGAGCAACCTGTTGAGTTACTCCAAAGGGCTTTGGAAATCAAGGGTATAATGCCTTTTTAGGACCAATTATTTTGATGTCTGAATAATTCAACAGCCACTGCTCATGGAACAAAGTATGCACAACTGAGCACATCTATGCTTCCAAATTTAAATTTGTTCAAAACATGATTAATTGGCAAGGTTTTCCCCTGAATCCAGGGAATTGTCATATTTTTGCACGTGCTGAGTAGTCTTTGTAAGGGGTCTGTAACTGCTTCTTAGAACTACAATTCCCAGAATTCTTTGACTAGTTTAAATTGTTATGGTTTAAATTGTTTTAGGTTAATTTACAGGTGATTCATCATACTCCATTTAGTTTCCCATTTTGGCCAGAATTCACAGAATCACTTTCACCACCTGAAGCTTGTGAAAGAATCTCACCTCCAAATTCTTTTGTAGTGGATTATTCCATGAAAATGTCTTGGATGATGCATTAGCAAAGTTTTGAATTAGTTTTATTAAGCATCATGTAATTAATTATACTATAATCATTTGATTATTTTATTTTACTGTCTCACTGTAATAATATGGATTATGTGAGGTTTTGTTATGGGCAATGACTGAAGCAATAAAATAAGTTTGATTATGATGAATCTCTTGGGTAGGTTTTCCCATTGCCATTAAATATTCTTGTATGATTGTTTAAATGAATATGATTTCTGGGAACTTAAATTTGAATATACCTATGGAAAGTGCTCCAGTAAAATAACAATCTTACCTCTTCAACATTTCTTGTTTGGGACCATTATAATAACAAATATCTCTGCTACGGGAAGGCAACATGAGGTCTCGAGAGCATAAGTGGTCCATGGACACTTCCCCCGTGGCCTGTATATGTGTGCAGCTCTGCCTAGCAAATAAGGTTACTCTCATGGGATATTCATTCTAGAGAAAAAATGGGACAATTTTTCCAGTAGAGTCTTGTGGGCTGGTTTACATTGCCTATCCTTGACCTTTATCAAAAATTTATGTTAGTAATTTTAACACCAGTAAGTTGTTCCATTTTGCCTTAGACCGCTATATGAAGTTCCATTAGGTTTTCATAATGTCTTAATTTAAGCTGACTATCTGAACAATGTTTCAATGGGGCAGGAGATTGGGAAGCAAATATTATACCAAGTGTTTTCTCATAAGAGTGAGAGTGCATCTCCAAAAAGGCTTTTCAGAAGAGAGTTTGCTGATGGGTATTGGAGGATTGTCCTAAAAACCTCTTTTAAGTGAAACCTTTGGGATATACAGAGACCTGGCCAGTAATCACTGTATAAAATTACCTAGATGAATATATTTAAATCTTTTCTTTGGCATTTTGATTAATTTTCATATGCAGCTCCTCGGGGTTGTTTATTTTTGGTATAAAAATATCATATGTTGTTATCCTGTCAAATTCAATCCTTCAAAATTCCTACATGTTTTAATGCAAGATACACCAAGTGAAGGAAATATTGTACTTTGATGGCTTCTCAAATGGCTCTGAAATGCATTGCATGCTTGAAAAGTGGTGTGTGTGTGTATTCCTAATAAAGCATAATTCAAAATATCAGACTCCTTCCCATCATTAAAAAGGAACTCATTGTATTACTTAATTACTCATTGTTTGAACTGCTACTGATAACTACCAAGAAATTCCTGCAGATTTAATAGAGTTTCACTGCAAGGCTACAATACAGAATTTAAAGCTTCAGTTTTAGCTGATTAATAACACAGTCATCAATATGAGTGATGCAGGGGTGGCATAGAGAGGGTTCCACCATAGGTGCTCTGCCATTAGACAATGGCATCCTGAATTATGAAGCACTAGTGCTAGGGGAGACGTGCCAGTGCTGCTGCTGCATTCTGGTAATGCAACTCCATTGATAGCATAAGGGGCAATTTTCAACAATCTCTTCTTCCCCTGGAAGTGCCCTGTGCTATGTGAAAATATGTCCCTGAGGGCCACACAGCCCTCAGGAATATATTTTCATATTGCACAGAGTGCTCCTGGTGAAAGGGAAGAACATCAAAAATTAACCTACCCACCCCTCAACAAACACACACAGCCACCTGTGCAGCATTGGCACTTTCTTCCCTAGCACCAGTGCTTCATAACAAATCATCCATTATTTTATCCTGGATGAAGGAGCCAACCTGGCTTGTATACTTGAGACCTGGTTGTGGGAGGCTGTGTGGGCCCAACCTCTTCCCCCAAGCTACTCTGTTGCTGAGCAGGGGAATGGAGTGGCTGTGTTCCATAAGGATAGCATCTCCCTTACTAGGATCCCTATGATAGAACTGACTTGTATTGAGTGTGTGTTCTTTAGGTCGGGGACTCAGGATAGATTGGGGATTCTGTTGGTGTACTGTCTACCCTTCTACCCAGGGGCATATCTAGGGTAGGGCAGGCAGGGCACGTGCCCTGGGCACCACTTGAAGGGGGAGCCATTTTTAAAAATTATTATTTTTAAATGGCCACCGAAAACAAAATGGCCCACCGCGCATGCTTAAATGGCCTCTGTGAGGCCCTAGGCCATGCCAGGCCTTGCAGAGGCCATTTGAGCATACGTGGTGGCCATTTTGTTTTCAGTGGCCATTTAAAAAAAATTATTTTTAAAAATAGCCACCACACATGCTCAAATGGTCCCTGTGAGGCCCTAGAGGCCAGAGGGGGGAAGGGAAACCTTTGCAGATCCCCCCACAGCCTTTAGGAAGCCCCACAAAGAGACTACAGGTAATTTATTTTTTAAAAAATTAATATAATACAAGTCACTGTACACATATTCAGATTGGCACTATGTACAGAGAATCTGGGCTTGTGAATACTGAGCTGAAGCTTGTGAGCTAGGATTGTATTCATTTGCTCTTACTTTGCTTCTTGTGATAAGTGAGTTAAATGTGATGTCTTAATAATATGGCTATTAATGGTGAAATATGGCTATTAATGGTGAATAATATGGCTATTAATGGAGTCTTTGAATCGGTGTGAAATCCTTAGTATGAAGGCCCACTGGGAGTTTCTTGCTCTCTTTCTCTCATTTTTACTGTCTTTCTGAAATACTAGAATATATTCCAAGCAGTGACACAGTTGACTCTGCATATACTCTAATTATTTTCAGAGTATCTGGGAAAAGCCAAATTCTCCATTTATTATTAAAACTTATGTAATAGTGATGCTACAATGCATAGTAGAGAATTAGACAGGCACTTCTGTTTAGTTTTCCAAGTAGACCTCCACATAGTATTTGGGTATTTCATGAGCCCCAGCATACTGAAATTTGTAGTTTTCTAGCAAATTTTTAGTCTGGCTACGTCCACTGCTAAATAGTTTTTGAAATATTAAAAGATTAACAAGCTTGACTTGTATTTTTCAGCTGATATTATGGTAAAATTATCTGAAAGATGGGTGTCAGATGTTTGGACAGGGGACGCAATTTCAGTGCTTGCCCTAGGCGCTATTTTCCCTAGATACGCCTCTGCTTCTACCTAACAGACTTCCTAACTGAGCTGGTTGCTGAGTTAGTTTTGGAGTTGCCCAGTTATTTGGTGCTGGGTGGTTTCAATGTCCTTTTTGGGACTGGCTTGCGTGGTAGTGCTCAGGAGTTCATAGCGGCCATGACAACTATGATCCTATCCCAATTAGTCCTAGGACCTATGCATGTTTCTGGTCACATGCTGGATTTTGTCTTTTCCTCAGATCAGGGGCATGTTCTATGGGTAGGGTCTCCTGTAGTTTCCCCATTGTCATGGATGGACTACTTCCTGGTAAAGGTTGGTCTTACAATCATCTCTGGCCCTTACATGGGTGGTGGGCCTATTAGAATGGTTTGCTGACGAAGGCTGTTGGATCCAGTAGGTTTCCAAAGGGCCTTGGAGGATTTTGAACTTGGTTGTGCCAGTGATTCTGTCAATGCCCTGGTAGATACCTGGAACAGGGAACTTGCTAGGGCAGTAGAACTGATTCCACCTAAGCTGCCTATCTGACCCACTTCAAAGTTAGCTCCATGGTATACAAAAGAGCTACAGGAGCTGAAGCTGCAAGGTAGATGACTCGAGCACAAATGGAGGAGGACTCATGTTGAATTTGATAAGATACAGCATAGATCCCATTTGAAGGCTTGTGCTGTGGCAATATGTGCAGCAAGGAAGCAATTTTATTCTGTATGTATTGCACCTGCAAGTTCTCATCCAGCATAGCTGTTCTGGATTACTGGAGAGATCACCTTTCTCTACAAGATCCCCACTGCTCATTAAGATCATCAGGAGGGGTCCATCTTTGGATGCTACCAGTTCATCCGGTGGTGACCTGGGATCGAGCCTTCTCAGTTGTCACCCCTGGGTTGTGGAATGTGCTTCCTGTGGACATAAGACAATTATCTTCCTTGGAAGCCTTTAGGAGATCCTTAAGGACCCATCTTTTTAGCCTGGCTTTTAATGATATATTAAAAGTTTTCATTTTAATCTGATTTAAATGTTGTTGTTTTAAAATTATGTGTTTTTTATTTTAATGTAAACTTCCCTGAGCCACTTTAGGAAGGTCAGTATATAAACTGAATGAATGAATACAGTAACTCAGGATAACTCAGGATGAATGAATAGCTCAGGAATTAACTGGAACAATAATTACACTCCCCTCCACTCTAGTGGGACCTGATGAAATAAAGAATATTCAAATGTTACTCTGTACATCTGAAGCGCTAGGATAGAGCTTTTTGGCAGTGCTCACAGGGGGATGGTTCTCCTGTTGGGGCTGATCACTTTCAGTACTGGCCTCTGGAAAAAGCAGGTTCTGTTGGTTAATGCCCCATGTCATTCGAAGCCAAGGACTCACTTCCCTCATTTTAAGGAAGCATTTTGACCGGAGGAAGATGAATCAGAACTCAGAGAACAAAGTGTTATAGATGAATGGTGAATTCATCCTTTGCCAACCCAGAGGGGAACAAGAGCTGATTCCCCCTGGCGGGAGGCAAATGCTAAGATCTATTCACACACAACTGTGGTGGTTGCTGTCCCTGAGCACACAAGTGGCAAACTCCCTTCCTTTTGAGACTGACTTAGCGAGAAAATGCTTGACTAACAAGCAGAAGGTTGCCAGTTCAGCTCCCCACTGGTACTATATCAGGCAGCAGGAAGATGCTGAAAGGCATCATCTCAGACTAAATGGGAGGAGGCAATGATAAACCACTCCTGTATTCTACCAAAGACAACCACAGAGCTCTGTGGGCGCCAGGAGTCGAAATCAACTCGATGGCACACTTTACCTTAATCTGGCTCCAGCTCCTTTTGGGGGGGGGGTGCTTTCCAAATCCAAGAAGGTCCTGGTCCAACCCTGTAAAGGCCCCATGTAAGGAAGGAAGGTTGCCAGCAGCCTCTTGCTCGCATGGAGCCCTTGCAAAACCTTTGCAAGGGCCAGATCAGGAGCTCCTTGGTTGCAAGACTTTGTGAGAGCTCTGAACAAGGAGGGAAGGTGCCAGCAACCCCCCTCCTTGTGCCCCCTTGCAAAGGCCTGGAACTCCCAGTCTCACCCTTACAAGCCCTGGGATGCCATCTAACAGGCAGTGGCGGCAGCAGCAAATGCCATCCTGTTTCTCTTCCTTGCCACACCCCATCATCTGCCTGTTCAAAAAGCAGAGGGCATGGAGGTTGGGGGAGCAGGAAGTGTGGCTTATCCTGGCTTTTGAACAGGCAGATGACCCAGTGAGGGAGGGAGGGAGGAGGAGGAGGAGTGAAGGGCAGCTGCTGCTGTGCTGCAAAAAATGTGTTTGGGGGCAGCAGCAGTTGTGGGTGGGATGGCCAGAGGTAGTGGAGGGTCTGTGGAAGTAGCCAATCCACCACTTAAGGCAACTATAACACAAATTTATATACTGCTTTTCAGCCAAAGTTCCCAGTGTGGTTTACATAGACAAATAAATAATACATAAATAAAATGTTCTCCTGTCCGCAGAGGGGGGAAAGAAACACAAGGCAGATACCAGCAACAGCCACTGGAGAGATGCTGTGCTGGGGTTGGATAGGGCCAGTTGTGCTGCCCCTGCCCCTGCTAAATATAAAATAATCACCACTTTAAAAGGTGCCTCTTTGCTCATTTAGCAGGGGTTGCAACTGACCTTGCCTCATTAGCAGGGTGTCCTGGCTCTCCTCACCAGGAAGGCAAGAGCTTGAAAAGCTCTCCAGCCACGTTACTGGCTGCCAAAAGAACAAAGCTTCTCTTCTTCTGGCAGCTAATATGGATGGCAGTAGGCTGAATTCAAAACATTCTCATCAAGACTGAACTGTTAGTGACCAACATCCAGACTAACAAAGAGCTGGACACTTTTCATCCACCTTCCCTTCCTCTTAAGCTGACCATGACTCCTGAAAATATGTCCTAGGGCTGCACACCTCAGGCACATATTTTCAGGAGTCACAGTGGACTTCAAGGGAAAGCGGAGAGTGACAAAATCTCCTCTTCTCTGTCGCATCAGCACAGTATTAGCCACACAAGTGCTCTATTGCCCTGGATACTTGACCACTGTGTTTACGACTGGATTGTTAGTGAGTCTTCCAAAACAAGCTCTTCTGTCTTTAGCCCATCATGTCCTCTCAGACACAAAGTGTATCTCATCAGTCAGGATTTTTTAAAACCTGCAAGAAGAAGAAGAAGAAGAAGAAGAAGAGGAAGAAACAAAGCACTTGAGGTTTGAGGAAGTGTAAATCAGAAGGGCTCATTTTTGCAACTAAGCATGCACAATCATCCTACATGATAAGTTTATAATTACAGACTACAGTTGAGGCTTTTTTTGAAATCAGTGGTATGCCATAACTACAGTTATAAATGTTGCTTAAAACTGATGGCAATGTATTTTAATGTATTTTTTTGTAGCAGAGACAGGAAAATGACATGTTTACATATGAAAGCAAATAATCGGATGTGTGAATTCAAAATGCTTTTGATAGTTTCAGCACTTAGGCACTGTACACCGTTATTTGTGCCTGATTGTGATTGATATTAATGGACATAGCACAAGAAGCTAACTTCCAGAAGGTTAATGCTACCATGAATTAAACTCTACATTATGTTAAATATGCTGATTGGTCTTCCGTTTCTTTTTCCATTTTTTTAACCAGCAACTGAGTTCCATAGAAAGTTGGCCAGTAGCAGCCTGGATGGGTGAGGCAGGAAGCCAAAAAATATGGAAACTTACAGACTGAACTGAATTAGGACAAATCATCATATTCCACCACATATATCTGAATCCTACAGTAGATTCAATCTGAGGGTTTAAAGATTCTTGTCTTCCTGGCTAATTGAAGAGTGCGTAGAGTTTAAGAATGGGAAGATTGGTCTTCAATTCCTTCTTTTCTTGACATTAAAAATGTGGGTTGGCAGGGTGTATGAGCATGAGAGAGAGAGGGAGAGAGAGGAATAAAATATTTCATAGGATGCTCTATTTTTCACATTATGTGACATATTTTCACAGAAAGAAGATAAGAGAAAGCCAAAAATGCCTGTTTCAAAAGGAGTTAATGAGCATCATTTTTGTGAAGAAGTGTACAAGATTTGCAGAATTCTTCTTCACTCAAATTATTTATTTGTATTAATGGTGCAAATGAAAAAGATGTTAAAAAGAAGGAATTTAGATGCTTATATTTGACTAAGTCCTTCAAGTGTGGAATAATTGAATACATATAAAGGAACAGAATCTGCTAAGCCTCGAAAATAAGAACTCCAGGGGAAATAAAAGATTTGAATTAAATAATTGTTCTGACAGCAGATAGGATAATGTTAGAGCTATCCGACAAAAACCAGGTACTTGAAATCGGCTGAGCCAGAGTGATTCTTAGACTATAGAAATGATTCACCCCCACTGTGTGTTAAAGTCTTTCTTCCCCACTACAGGTTTTTGCTGCTGGAGGTTGGTGAAACAGTTTTCTCCACCAGCATTAAGGGCTTCTGTCTTGTGTACTGATGAAAAAGAATGTCAAGTGCGATCTCACTTCGGTTGTTTCATTATATGTGAAGAAGGATGATCATCTCATTCATAAGTGAATCTGGGAAAGACACAGACTTCTAAAAGGACCCCATAAGATGGCATGACTTGCCACAGATACAATATATTTTTATTTCAATTTGTGTTGTCTCTCGAAAACTAAACTGAAAGGCAATGACATTGTGGAAACGAATCCAGTTTATTTCCATGTGCAGCTTGAGATATTGCAATCGGCATCCACTGACGGAGGATATCTGTGGGTGGTGAGAAAGAAGGGCAGTGGGGGGCGGGGACCAGCAGCAGTTGCCAAGGAAAATAAAATTTGTTCTTTTCCCCTTCCATGGGGAGAGCAAGAGACTGGCATATTTCATACTGATTAACTAGTTATGTACGCTGAGAGGAGAATACCTCCCTGGATTGTGGTGTTTATTTTTATCACCTGTCAATCCTTTGTCTGTTTCTTATCAACCCCCAAATATATATCAGATTTTGAAAAGTCAAATGCACTCTGATCTGAATCTGAACATTAACTCTCTGCATGTCTCCCCCATGAAAGATATACTGCATGGCAGCCCAGAATGGAGACTTACAAACAAACAAACAATGAAAGGCCAAAACAGTATCCCATGGAACCATGGGCAACGAGGAAAGCTGAAACTTTGATCCACTCCTGTGCATAGACAGGATGATGTTTTCAAAAGCGATTTCATGAGGATTTCTAAAAATGTTTTTCCCCTTAACATTGGATGCTGTTGTGTTCTTCTCTAGCCCAGGAGCAGAATAATGGCTGCAATTAGAGTAGCTCAATATGAATGGATTCTGTTGTCACACTAGAGAACTCATGATCAGTTGGTGCCATAGGGAACCAATTTGTGACAAGCAGTGGGAGCTCCAATTACAATTCATAGAGTTCACTGATCTCACGCCCACTGATCTGGCTAAAACATGGGAAATAAATACTCTCATTTTGTCTATCTGCAAAAAAGCATCCTCCATTAGGGATGTGCACAAATCTGTTCAGCATTCTATTCTTAGAATGCCGAACAGGTTTGGAACCCCCACACCAAAATGCTGGTGTGGAACATGTCAGAAGAGGAGGGGAGGGAGGAGCATGGGGAGGAGCTGGGGATGGAGCTTGGAGCACTGCTACTTTTGGCAGTGTTTGGAACTGTCTGCAAGAGAATAACTCACAAACATAAAAACATAAAGACTGTCTACAGGGTTGGCTGTTGAACAACTAGTTTGGGGGAGCAAAGGGGTGACAAAGAACATTATTAGGGGAGTGAGAATTTTGTAATACGTTAAATACTTATAGAGGAAAGGTAATTGATGTTATTAGTTTATTTACCTTATTAATCAAGCTTGCTTGACATTTCAATCTTATTCAATAAAGACTTGAATTTCTCTTAGAAAATGCTGTCTTTTTTATTAGGCCTAACCGTGCAGTCTGCTTTCCAGGCTAGTTTTCTCTTCCTGTCCTTGACCATGTGGCAGGGAAGACTGGGTTGGGAAGAGAAATCACTCCCAGACCAGCTGAAGTGTGTAAGGGAGATTACACTCCATCCCCTCCACACATGGAGGAGATCCTCACAATCGTCAAAAAGCAGGCTAAGGGAGCCTAGCTGGCTTCTTGCCATTTGTGTGCTGCAACAGGAGCCACACGGCTTCCGGCAGCAAACCTCCTAAAGTACCCCTCCCCTTAGCAGAGGTTGACGGAATGAGCCTCCGTTAACCTCGTCGTTTTGACCATGTGTTGCCACAGCGTGGCTCCGCGCCACACCAACACACAAGGAGACCCCCGCTGGGAGGCTGAAACAAACCGCCCGGCCCAGGAGGTCTCTCCAGGATGCCCCACATGCTCACGCGGGGCATCCTGCAACTTTCAGGGGCTAGTCCTGATCCTTGCAGCCCCCACCAACTCCATGACAGAGCCAGCAGTCATGTGGGCAGCTGATCCAGCCACCCAGGGCTGCCTGAATGATCCTCTGCGGGGAGGGTGGGCTAAGCCCTCAATCCCCGCAAACCCACTCTCGGCGAGTCTCACTGACTGTGAGACTCACCTCATGGTCTCACCCAGCCCAATTCCTGGCCAAGAAGGGGTTGGCCTGGCTCCTGGGAGACTGAAGGAATCTCCTACCTACCTTGCTGCACTGGCTTCTGATGCTTGTTCTGGGGTAGATGGGTGAACAAATAAAGCAGCTTTAAACAACGGAGGCCTTTTAAAATAAATAAATCAAGCTATATGACCATAATGTACTATGACTGTGTTGTCTGACACCTTGCTGTAAAGTTCCAGTCTGGCAGAGAAAAAGGGAAGAGGGAAATACTTTTGGGGGGAGTGCCTGCTACCCCATGCTGGCCCTTGGAGTCATCCTGGCTGCCTCATTGGATCAGAGCTAGATCAAAGTCCCTCCAAGTCCAGCATTCTTTTTCTAACATCAGTGAGCCGGAGGTGAATATGATTAGAAACTGACTTAATCAATTTTAAAAATAGAGCTTGTTGACTTAAAGATATAATTCTCCGCATCTGAATTTTAATAATTACCATTCCCACACTGCAGCTTACTCTTCATGTTTTTCCCCACTTGCTTTAATTAAAAAGAGGGATTTACTTTTACATACAGTTATCCTTTAATTTAATCCTCTATTTAGCAGCCATTTATACAGTAGCAGGAAGCTTTCTAATTACATATGCTACGAATTGTTTCATTAAACTATCATTTGTAAATTCTCCGTCTTAACATAACTTTAGGCTTACAAACTGGAAAAGCATCTGCAAATTTTTAAGTTATCACCTATGCAGATTATGCATAAGTTGTGTTGGCACGTGTTTTAAAGAATAAACAGTTTCCCCTAAACTACTGAAAAGATCATCCTTGTGCTAGGCAACAGAGCTATGCCCTGAAGCAATTCTTAGGTCAGATGCTAAAGAACAACAGAATACTTAAAAAAACCTAAATACTTGGGGAAATGTCTCTTGTATAATTAACCAAACTGATTTCAATACCCTATAAAATAGTCTTTGCTATAAGAATTTTTTTTGAAAATGAACAAGCCCAGCAAAAATCTAGGGTTAGATCCCAGCCTGCTCTTCATCCTTTCATGAGTACAAAACTCCTTCAGTGAATGAAAACCACCCAAGCAGTAGTGTACTGGAGGGGCAGGGTATAAATGTTTTTAATAATAGCACTTACATTTATATACCGCTCTATAGCTGGAGTTCTCTAAGCGGTTTACAATGATTTAGCATATTGCCCCCAACATTTCTGGGTACTCATTTTACCGACCTCGGAAGGATGGAAGGCTGAGTCAACCTTGAGCCCCTGGTCAGGATCGAACTTGTAACCTTCTGGTTACAGGGCAGCAGTTTTACCACTGCGCCACCAGGGGCTCCTAATGATTAATACATTATAGTAAAATAGCTTTCACTCGTGGAG
Organism: Hemicordylus capensis; assembly: GCF_027244095.1. Classification (NCBI taxonomy): domain Eukaryota; kingdom Metazoa; phylum Chordata; class Lepidosauria; order Squamata; family Cordylidae; genus Hemicordylus; species Hemicordylus capensis. The sequence goes on along the minus strand of NC_069657.1, from coordinate 183,427,893 downwards.
CACAACATTAGAATCTAAGGCTGAATTCAGACGAAATAGGAAACCAGAGGTCCCTTCAGCTCTGATTTCCGAATTCGACAAACCGGAGTTAAGGGCAAAAAGGGGACCTGCAGTTTCTCTCACCAAACTCTACTCTGAAACCTTCGATCAGAGTGGAATTTCACCACCCTTAATTCTAGTTTTGTGGTGCCAGTGTTACATCTGAACACTGGCATGCCAGTATGTGCCTCAGAGTTGACTGCAGAGAGGCAGCGCTCCCTGTCATCTGAACATGAACAGGAGAGCAGGGAGAGAGAGGCATGGAACCATGGGTCTATTAGACCCATGGGTCCACATTATGTCTCAACTGGCCCTAACCAATGCTCTGTACCCACCATGTACAGAGCAGAACTACATTAGGTATACCTTCCAATATCTTTACCACAACTGGAACAGGTTGCTGGAGCACAGGCTGTGGCACTCTTAGACTGTACAATGACACCAATAGCTCTAACCATGGATGCAGAGGTGGTCATGCAGATGGCCTACACACATTCATGGAGGCAAGGTCAGTTTTAGAACTGCATCACCACGATGCGGGTGGGCTGCTGGGGGCAGCACTGGACCAGTAAACACCTTACCTCTACTTTTCAAGGTGCCCTCTCACCACCCCCACCACCCCCAGCCACCCTTTAGAAGCCTCTTAAACCCAGGATTCCCCTTTGCTTATAAAGGCGAATCCTCAGCAGATTCCCCTTTACAAGCATAGCCCCTTGAACTGCTGATCAGTTCAAGCTGATTAGAACCAATTCGATTGGACAGAACAGACTGACTAGCGGTTAGGTTCAAATTTGAAATGAACAACAAAAATAGGTCTGTGCACACCCTTAAACATAACCCAAATGCAGAAAATAATGCTTCCCTCCAGTGGCTGTTGCTGGTGTCTTTCTTATGTTTATTTCTTAGATTGTGAGCCATTTGGGGACAGGAAGCCATTTAATTCATTATTTATTGTATTTATTTCTGTATATCAACTGCTTTGGGAACTTTGGTTGAAAAGCGGTATATAAATATTTGTCATAACTTTTAAAAATTGACATAGCCATTTAGAGATCTTTTGATTTTTACAAGCAAGAAGCAATCTAGAACTTGTCCACCTAAGCTACAGAAAAGCTTTTTCACATAACAAGCTGCCTAAAAGAGTGTATAAAGCAAGAGTTAATCAGTCTTGCAGCCCCTGCAAGTTTCTCTTGCTAGTAACCCTTTATATTGCGGCCAGATTTTTGAGTCCCTAAAATTGCTTTCTCTAAGATCTATTCAGATTAAAGTTAGACTACTGCAATCAGGCTGCCTATAAATACAAGTTGCCCAGAATGTAGCAGTGAGAATTTTAATGAGAGTTGCATAACTTCAGTATCTCTTTTAGTTTCCAGGCCCAATTCATTTTTCTAAACTCTAAATTGGGTCAGGTTATTTTGAGGATGACCTTGTCCCATTTACGTCTGTTGATTCACTCAGATAAACTTCAGAAGTCCTACTTCATATTTCCCCATCATCCGAAGCGAGGTGGGTGGTTGCACAAGAAAGGGCTTCAGGTTGTGTTGCCCAACTTGTAGAAGATTCACATGGCAAATAAAAACTTCACTTTTCATAAATCCTTTGGGGAGAACAGAGAAGTGGGTAGCTATCTGATTTCTCAACTTTTCTCAACATTTTATGCTTTATTGTTATAATTCTGTACTAGAATTGTGTTATGTAGATTTTAATTATTTGTTTTTATTTTGATGTAAGCCGCCTTTTAGTTCATCGGATGAAAATGTGGGCAAGAGATAAGTTTCCAGGGATGGCCCTACCATGCACCAGTGTAAAGTAAGTCATGTCAAACAGAGAATTAGGTGGAGCAGAAAATTGATTTGGAACAATTTCTGACTCCCTTGTGGTTGTGCTTGTGGTTCGCAGCATCTTAGAGTCAACAATGATAGAGCTTTTTGGACAGCACCACTCTAGGCAAACTCAGTGGGTGAAAATCCCTCCTCTTCTTGCCATCTCTCCTGCTTCCTGCCCCTCTTCCGTGGTTGCCGTGGCTCCTTGATGCAGCAGTGTTCTCACTTGCCACCAACCCATCAACAAAGAACGGAAGTAGCATGGTAGGAATGGCTAAGAATAGTGGGATTTGTGTGTTTGTTTATTACTTGTACAGAAGGGCCTCATTAATTGTGAGTCCAGCACTCCCAGTTTCACATATCCATGATCAGGTAATTACCTCAGTATATACTGGGAGGGGGGGCACACAAAAAATAGTTAAACCTTCATATCTGTGGGTCAAGGGTAGCCAGAAATGACCTTGGAGGTAATTTCTGGTCGCCATTTTGTGTTGGGAAGTTCATTTACTTTAAAAATGGGGCAAAAAAGGTGAATTTTGACTGATTTTTTACTCCATGGGTCACTCTGGAGCACAGTAGGGCACTTTGGGGGTCATTTAGGGATGATTGGGGGTGATTTGGGGAAAATGAAGGGAGCAACTATTTTTGGCCAATTTTCACCTATTTGGGGCAGTCCGGGGACCTAACATCCCAATTCCCATAGCCCTAATGTGCCATCATCCACGGATTTGCTATCCACACAAACCCCCATGGAAGAGAACCCCTGTGAATAATGGGGTTCTCCTGTATAACTCACTTTTTCTTCAAAGAGCTCAGAGCAGTATCCTTGGTTATGTTTATCCTCAAAACAACCCTGTGAGGTAGGTTAAGCTGAGAGATAAGTGAGTGGTCCAGAGTTTCACGGCTGAACAGGGATTTGAACGCAGGTCTCGCTGGTCCTAGTCGAACACTCTAACACCTACACCACACTGGCTCTTTGGTGCCCTGGTTCAGGTGCCAGAACATCTTAGGTTGTTCCTGGGCATTTCAAAAAGACTAGTGACGTTTTCCAGGGAACTCGCACACACCCCACCCTAGCCTGGGACCCACTGAAAATTTGAAGGTGGTTGTGGGTGTCATGTGCTGCTCATCAGCACTGGGTGTCCTGTTGGTGGAGAAAATCTCCACACAGTGGGAAATGGTAAGACACAATGTGGCCTAAGGAGAAATCTTGAGGCAAATTGGGGAGTTCCTGCCAGGGAGTAGCAACCAAGGAATTTGGAAAGAAGCAAAAAAAAAAAAAAAGAGTTTTGATAAGGTTAGAACAAATTCTCAGGGGCCCCACATATTCTCAGTTGCTGTGAATGACAGAATTATACACCTATCATCTTCCCAGGATACTTAACAAGCTGCTCCATCCGCTCTTTTACATCCTGTTGCTCTGCACAAATATGCAGGCACTTGTGGAAAAACCTTAGGCTTTCCCACACCTGGTGCTTTCATCTCCATTGTTTTAGCCATTAAATCCCAGTGAGTGCTCTACTATATGCTTTTATGATGAACAAAATTGTATGGTAATTTTTATCCGCTTTGTCTCTGAACAGTCATTTTATCAGAGTACCCATTGACATTTCACAGTGTTCAACCAGTTGCATTTGCAACAGCGATAGATCTTGCCAGAGAGCACTTCTACACAAAACCATAAAAATTGGCAACATCAGATGATGGAGCTCCCAATCTGATTTTTTTTTAAGCATGAAAAAGTGCTGGCAAAAAGTATGTTCACAAATGTATTCATATCTACACACAAAACAACACATTTGTAATGTGAAGGAGCACCTTTTCCTTTCATATTCTTGCTTGGCTACTTTTTACATCTTGCCTCTAGTTAACCTCATAACTGGAATCTATTTCTGAGTTGGCTTTTGGAAGCATGGCTAGTGAGACAATGGGGGGCAGAAGAATTGTGTTGCAATCTTACAGTAGTGGATATCTGGAATTTAGTTTAAATGATGTGTTTTTCTTTTCATGTTTTCTTATTTAAAATCCTGTAGCCCATCCTGAACCTGAAGGAGGGGGCAGAACTGAAACCCATGAGCCTTCTGTGTGTAAAGAATAGGATGCCAGCAGATACAGAGCATCTGATTGTGAGATAGAAAGCTTGCTCCGGTGTCTGAAGACAATACAAAAGAAGAGTTTGAAGAAGCAGTTTTTACTTGGATTCACACAAGCTGGCTTCAAAGGCCTAGTTAATCTCCTCTGGATTCTCTGTAAAACCTGGCCCGGTTTATCCTCATTCACTATTCAGTTACAACTACTACAACAACATGAACTGGATTTCTAAACAGTACCCTGATGACTGAGGATAAAGGGCAGGGAGGAAGGAGATAGGCCAGCCTGCTTTTTTCCTCTCCTCTCTCCTGTAGATCATTGGTGGAAAATGAACACATTCAACAACTCAGCAGCTCCCATATATTCTACTCATACTAGGAGCAGGGGTAGCTTTGCCTTTCGGCCTAGGTCACTGGATGCATTAGGAAAGAGCATACAGGGAGGGTGCTGTGACTGTGACAAGAAAGATAGGAGGCAGTGCAGGAAGGAAGTGGAATATGTTGGGTGAGAGCAGCCCTTTCTCCTGTTCCTTGCCATCTGCAGTGGTGCCAACTTGCATGGGGCAGGGGCAAGAGCAAACCCTGCACTAGGCTCTCCATGAGGCATTGGGTCTGCAGACTGCAGCCTGCCAATTTACAAGAGAATGGGGAAAGGTCAGCAACAGCTCTTCTCCCTCCCACTCTCAGAAGGTAGAAGGAAGAAGAGCCACCACCACATCCATGACAGCAGACAGCCTTCTCCCCTGCCTCACTGCCTTTTTGCTTTTCTCCAGTCTAGGAACCAAAGGCTTGTCACAGAAGCACAGCCACAGCCAGCAGTACAATAGGCAGCCGATGCTGTAGAGCAGGGTTAAGCATCCTTTGGCACTCCAGCTGTTGCTGAACTACAACTCTTCGCATCCCCAGCCACAATTTATTGATGAGAGTTGTAGTTCAACAGCAGCTGGAGTGCCAGCATTTCCCTACCCTTGCCTTAAAGGAAGATACCTGGTCTTGGCTAGGATCAGATGGCCCTGTCAATCAGGAGCTCAACCACTAGGAAACCTGCCTGGAATGGAAATGGGAAGCTCCTCCTTTGCTGAGGAAGCACTAGTCCCAATGGACAAAAGAAATGCTAATGTACTAGAAAGGATCCAAAGCTACAAGGGACCTCAGGCTATTCAGGCACTTTGAAATGCACTCAAACTCAGGAAGCTACTGCTAAGTCCACATATGTGAGTCTAGAAAAGAACTGGAATAACTTCTGGAGATTATCATTACAATTGCTATTATAAGGTATACTGGACAACATTCTCAATACCTGCATGCCAGGAAGAAACATCCCTGATCTCTGCGGCACTTATTGTGTAAGGGGAAGTGATTTTTGCTGATCTCACCTTCCCCCAGAAGTGCCTTGTACCACCCCAAAATATGTCTCTGGCAGCTTCAGAACCCTCAAGGACATATTTTTGTCACAGTTCACTTCCGGGGGAGTAGAGTTCGGCAAAACTCCGCCCCTCTTATGTAATAAGCACCATGGAGATCAGGAAGTACACTGATGCTCCTTCCACGTGTGTGCCATGGACACAATTAGTGAGGATATTGGCCACCATCTCTCAAGATGGAGATTTCATGTAAGCATCGTACGATTTCCTTGCAACTATAGTGTTTGCTACAGTCAAGATGGTCCAAAGATAATGAACAAACACTGCTACCTAATTTTAAGAATTCTTGATGAACCCAGATGTAAAGTGGGTAACAGATCCAGTCCATATTTATTAATCTGGATTAATTTCTACTATATTTTCAATCACTGTTGCAGAATGCAATGACATGTGTAATAAGCTTGGGGAATGGAAACACATCACACATCATCTTTTAACTACTCGAAATAATCAGTGGGGGGGGGCTTGGGCTGCCACTGGGTATAACCCTCTCTGGGTAAGGAACTTGCAAACCTACTTGGGACTATTGAACAGTAAAACATTCCAGAGACATTATTGATATGATTCCTCTCCTCAGATGATATGTTTTATATCCCAGACTCCCACTACTTCTATGCTTCTTACCCCAATCAGTGACAGACACATCTCCAGCATGGACAAATTTAATGTTCTCCATTGTGCTGAGATATGAGAAGGAAACAGGCTTCTTGTGATTCAGTTTTCGGTGGTGGAGTTAATTCTGAGAGGGCAGCCAGGCATCGAGAACTGATGGGCTTATTTTCTAACCTTCCATTATCACACACTGCACTTTTGCTGATGAAAAATGTTCAAGTGAAATATTGAATATTAAGCTCTGGGTGCTGGAGGACACCGAGGTGAGATATTAGCTTTTGAGTTTTCTGTCGGAAGGCAGAACATAATAAAAGCTCTGCCAAAAGGTAGGTAGGCAGGTGTGTGTGTCTGTGTCTGTGTCAAAAGCACACTAAATGCACTTGTTTGTTTGCTTCATTAAATTTCCCTTAAATGAATATCTGAAGAGGATCTAATGAGCTGTGATGTTTTTTGTCCTTTTTTGCTAAGAAGAAATAGAATAAATATATTTAAAATAAGACCATTAATGAGATAGTTGTATTTGTGAGACCATAACCCCAAATTGGAAAAGACAGAGATCTGAGAACAACTTGACTTTTCGCTGCAAGACAGAGCATGATAGAAGCACTTCTATAAGGCCTTTTCAAGAAGCACATTAAAGGCGCCTGCCTTCATTAAACATCCCCAATGAAGGTCTGGAGGGGAGCTAATGAGCTGGAACATTCTTGTTCCTTTCCCACCTAGAAATAGAATAAATATATTTAAAAGAAGATGGTTAACGATAGACTGTTATTGGTAGGACCTGGCGCCTCCATTGGACAAAAGCTCTTTATACAGAAACAGCGATAGGCATTTTGACTTCAAGTTCAACACTCTTAGGTATCATGTCTTGTTTTCATTGCCTTTGGGAACAAACGGCAAATTAAGATAACGACAAATCAAAAGATAAAAAAGGAATAATAATAATAATAATAATAATTAATTAGCCACATAGCCTGTTAAGGTACCTCTGGGAAATTACTGTATGAATGTGTCACAATATGCACAGCAGTATGCTGTTTATGAGTAGTCAGTAGCCAATTAGCTAGATGAAATCATATCTGCCAAAGCAGGATATATGCTTGAGAAATCTGTGGACCTTGAAAGCACCTGAGCTAATATGTTTGCAGCCTCATGACTGGACAAAGTACTCCAAACTACTGGACAAAGTGATGGTCATAGAGCAGCTTATCCAAGGACTAAAAGGCTGACTCAAAACCAGACCTGTTCTAGGGTTGCCCCGGGACTTTGGAATGCGCTTCCTAATGAAATTAGAGCCTCCCCTATTCTGGATGTACCTGAAAGAAGGACCTGAAAACACACCTGTTTAGTCTTAGCTTATAAAGTTTAAAGTTGTGGAGTTGTTATATGTATTTTAATTGTCTTAATGCTTTAATTGTTGTGTTTTTATATTGTGGACCACCCAGGGACTTGTGTATGGGGGCGGTATAAAAATATGTATGTATGTATGTATGTATGTATGTATGTATAAATAAATAGATAAATAAATAAATAAATGCCACTGAAATTGGGACCAGCTGGGCCAATGTAGAATTAGCTCCTCTGTTGAAAAGAGGCCCTTGTATATTATGCCAAAAGATAACACATGTAATTATCCTGTCAGAGAATATGCAGGCAAGTTGTTTTTCAAGACACATTCTCCTAATGAGCCAACAGTTCAAATGCATTTATTTAAAAGCATCTGTGGTGCCGAAGCTGTAGTAAATAAGGTGTGAATCTTTAAAAGAAGTGATTTTAAAAAAAGAAGTCGGCAAGTTTATCTTAGTTATCAATGAACAATAAAAGAAAGTTTTACAAAAGGAGTTGTTAAAGAAATCTTTCTAAAATCTATCATACCTCTAAATGACAGCTATTGCTCAAGAAACATCTCAAATATAATATTTTAAAAGCTAGAATTGAGCAGTAGTAATATTTTCTTTTCTTTGTCATATTAAAACTTCAGGGAATGGGTAGGCCAGAAATCTTGACAAGTACATAATCCCCAAGAATGGAGCAGAACCATGGTCTCCTTCTGGACCACCTCTCAGGTATAGGGATTGGGGGTAGTGCATTGGAGTGGTTCTGGTCCTTTCTTGGGGGTAGGTTCCAGAAGGTGGTGCTGGGGGACTTTTGCTCGACCCCTTGGCCTCTGGCCTCTGGGGTCCGCAAGGCTCAGTATTGCCCCCCATCTTCATGAAACCACAGGGAGAGGTCATCAGGAGGTTTGGACTGTTGTCAATATGCAGGTGACACTAAGCTCTACCTTTCCTTGACATCAGATCCTAAGAAGCAGTGGGGGTAGTGAAGTGGAGACTGGAGGCGGTGATGGGCTGGATGTAGGCTAGAAAACTGAGGCTGAATGTGCAAGATGAAGGTGCTGTCTGTCGGTCAGTAGAAAAGCCAATTGAGATAGAGTGATTCATCCAGCTCAAATGGGATTGTACTCCCCTTGAAAGAGCAAGTGCGCAGCTGGGGGTGTTGCTGGACCCGGCTCTGCTTTTTGATATTCAAGTGGAGGTGGTGGCCAGGGGTGCCTTTGCACAGCTTTGGCTAGAACACCAGCCACTTCCTTTTCTCAAGAAGGTAGATCTGGCCACAATTAAGATCTGACTCCATGCCTTAGTCACATTGCGAGTGGATTACTGCAACACACTCTATGTGGGGCTGCCTTCAAAGACTATTAGGAAATTTCAGTTGGTGCAGAATGCAGCTGCCAGGGTTCTCTCTGGACCTGCTCGTTCGGAGCATATTATACCTATTTTGAAAGAGCTTTTAAATGTTGGTGGTTGTTTTGGTGTCTTATGGTTTTTACTGTTTAACTGATTTTAAGGTTTTAAATTTGATTTTTATGGGGAAAATGTATTTTAACTTTTGTAAACCGCCTAGAGATGCATTATGAAAGGTAGAATATAGATAGATAGATAGATAGATAGATAGATAGATAGATAGATAGATAGATAAGTGCTTTCAGTACTAACACTTGTATTTTCATCAATAATGGAAGCAAAATGGAAAATCTGCCTTAGAATCAGTGGTACTTCACTGAATATTTGGAATTGGATGTTTAAATCTGAAAATCAGTCTTAGTGGCCAGTGATTTCACAGCAGAAACTGGTGACACTGAAACCCATAATCTAATAGTTGTGGCTTCTAAAAATCAGCCCTACAATCCAGTCAGTAGCTTTGTGATGCAATGCATTTCCCCGCTCCAAGCTGGAATTTAACCTCCATCTTGAGCAAGATGGCTGCATAAACCTAAAACTTGTGCCAGGAGGGCTGCTTTTCAATGAAGGACAAGAAAGTGGTTCATGTATAAACAGGCCTGTTCATAGAACAAACCCAGTGTTCTTGCATTTTGGACGGGGCTAAATTCCTATAAAAATAATGAAGGGTCTGGAACAAAGGAATATTCCATTCACCCATTCTAATCATACACATACAGCAACTCCTAGTCACTTATTGAATTTGGCCCACTAAAGCCCATTTACTTAGTACCACTTCTGAAATGGCACTGAATCACTCACTTGGTTCCCCTGACCCCCAGTGAAACACCAACCTAAAAGATTTTCCCACCTCAGGAACTCTATGTTCTAGCACTTAGGGGACTCTGACTCGTTCTTCTCTACCCTCTTTTATTTTGAACCCCTAATCCTACAAGTACCCCCAAAAACCTAGAATCTAGTGTTGATGCAAGAAGTGGGACTTTGGGTAAGCACCTGTCCAGTCCTACCCTGGAAGGTTCCTAGCCGAGTGCCTGCTCCTGTGCTCAACCCCTGACACTCTTTGGAACTCCTGGCTCTCTTGGTAAAGGCACACACAGTGATCCCACCCTGAGCTAAATTACTGAGCACTGAAACAAGGAAACTTCCAGACTGGACTTGTTAGAAGAAGACCTTGCCCAAGACCTTCTTGGGACTCCTGAAAGAATACTACACCTGCACTCCCTCTTTCCTTTTGAGACTGGCTGTTCACTAGGGATGTGCATGAATTGATTTATTCATTTCGATTTGTACCCAAATCAAATCACTCCTGATTTGTTTTGGGTCAGAATCTTCCCCTCCCCTCCTGAATCACTCCAGATTCAATTTGTACCTGTATTTTCTGAATCAGAATCGATTTGGGGCAAAAAATGGGCCCCAGGGGCAAAAGAGTAGGGTGGATCCACTCTCATTTCCTACCATAGAATCTACTCTCAGAACACCTCAGAAACAACAAAACCCAGTGCCCCATGGGCTTGTGGGTCTGGGGTGGTTGGCACCCTATGTGCACTACACCACCATTTGCTATGGGCCACCCTAATGCCCCCCACAACTGGAGTTATGGGAGTTATTATGAAATCTCCATTATTTCCTATGGGGAAAGCTTAAAGATGCGCCAACTTCAGAAATGCTTTTAAAATCACCCCTTTCACCAATTTATTTGAAATCTGGGTGGTAGCAGGCACCCATTAGGGCACTACCACCTGGCCCACTCTTCTGCCCCCGAAACCCTTTTTCTGCCCTTAATTTGCCCCAAAGACATGCCATCTTCAAAAATTATTTTAAAAATCAGCCCTTTGCCTCATTTCTTTGAAATCTGGGTTGTAGTTTCCTTGCACCCATTGGGAACTACCACCCACCATAATCTCCTCTGGGCCATCCTGGTGGAGCTATAAGGTTGCTGAAATCCCCATTATTCCCTATGGGGGGAAAGCTTAAAGATGCACCAACTTCAAAAATTATTTTTAAATCACCCCTTTGCCCAATTTCTTTGAAATTTGGATGGTAGCGTCCACCCATTGGGCACTACCACCAAACCCACTATGCCCCCCAAATGGGGATCCAAATCTCTGAATTTTTCAGGTCCAAGTCTGGGGTGATTTGTTTTTTTACCTGAATCTGGGCAATTGAGGACGGGGTGATTTGTTTTGTCTACAAATCACCTCAATCAGCTAGATTTGAGTACAAATCCTTTTGTACCCAAATTGTTTCACACATCCCTACTACTCACATGCACAGGCAAACTAGGCTAAGGAAGCGCAGCCCGGTTTTGCCTGCACGTGTGCACCACCAGGATTGGCCCTATCCCAGTGTTGCCTCGGTGGCAAACCCGCCTAGGCAGCCACCCTCCAAAATGAGATTAGGAGACCGAGCGCTCTCCTAACCCCATTTCCATGATTGTCTGCCAGTCATGGCTGCTTGAACTGTGGGCATCCTGGCCAGCTTTGGGGAGGGGAGGGGACATCCCTATAATGCATCACACACTTGTGTGATGCATTATTGGAGTTCCAGGGGAAGGGCGATGTGGGGCAATGCATCCCAGCACCCCTGCCCCCTGAACTATCAGCAGCAGCCGGTAATTGTCTGGGCGAATGATCTGCACACCAAAGAGGACACCCTCCATTGCCTGTGGGGAGGTCAGGTCTTTAGGGCTTCCTCCTTGCTAACCCTCTTGTCCTTTCTGACTGCTTGTGAGAAAGGGCTCAGTGCATCAGTCAGTTTGGAAATTGGTTCCCATGAGGTTTCCAAACAAAGTTGGCACATAGCTAGCTGTGCATTCTCAAGCCATGTCCTTGCCCCCACAGTGAGGGACAGCAGTGTGTGGAGCCCTAGATCTCCTTGCCCTAAGATCCAGTCCATTTAAATTGTTCTCAAGGCACCAGATTTAGAAAACTGCTCTTTCTTTCTCTCCCCTCTCCCCTCCTCTTTTCACTACTTTACTCCCTTCCATTTTGCCTGCCAAGAGCCTGCAGCTTCCATTCTCCCTCCCTCCTTGTGGAACAATCTTCAGTCCTGCCAACACAACCAATATTCAAGCCTGGTTAATGTACTGTGTTCTGTAAAATAACTCTTATTTCTTTATTTGGAAAATTCCTAGTATCTGTCCCTCTGAAGTGCTCTAAGGTGATGTGCCACTGTCTAGACCTAATCTAAAACTTACTCATGCTTGCTGGTTTGATACTAGTAATTCTGGGCTCACACTACCAGGTAATGAAGTGAATGAATCAATTTTTTCAATTTGATTTTTACCCAAACTGAATCACCCTCGATTTGTTTTAGGTCCAAATCTGCCCCCCAAATCACCCCAGATTTGATTTGTACCCAAATTTTCTGAATCTGAATTGATTTGAGGCAAAAAAGGATTCCAGGGGCAAAAGAGTTGGGTGGATAGTATTGCCCAATGGGTGGAAGCTACCACCCAAAGTTCAAAGAAAGTGGACAAATGGGTGATTTTAAACAATTTTTTGAAGTTCATGCATTCTTAAGCTTTTTCCCATAGGGAATAATGGGGATTTCAGCCGCCTTATAACTCCACGGGTGGGGGCACCAGGGTGTCCTAGAGTGGGTTGTGGTGGATGGTAGTTCACAATGGGTGCAAGGAAGCTACCACCCAGATTTAAAATAAATTGGTGAAAGGAATGATTTTTTTTTTTAAAAAAAATGTAGTTTGTACATCTTTTAAGCTTCCCCCCATAGGGAATAATGGGGGTTTCAGCAGCCCCATATCTCTACTTGGGGGGCACCAAGGTGTCCCAGAGAGGGTTATGATGCTATATAATCTTACGCAGACCTGTGTAGTGCACATAGGGTGCCAAAGACACCCCCCCCAAAAAAAACCCACAAGCCCATGGGGTACTGGGTTTTGTTGTTTTCAATGTTTGAGGTGTTTTGAGAGTAGATTCTTTGGTGTGAAATGAGAGTGGATTCTAAGTTCATTCATCATTTTGCACCAAAGATGATGAATAATCAACATCTCTGTTCATTATGGTGTAAAATGATGAATGAACTTAGAATCCACTATTACTATCTGAATCTGGGTGATTGGTTTTGTACCGATATCTGGGCAACTGGGCACAGGGCTGATTTGTTCTGTCTACAAATCCCCCAAATCAGCGAGATTTGGGTACAAATCGTTTTGTACCTGAATCGATTCGCACATCCCTACTGCCAGATGAATAGCTGACTGCTCCTCTGGTCAGTTAACTGTGGAGGAGAAAAGGAAAAGAGAAGATCCCTTGCATTCAGTGTAATTTTCCCCAACTTCAGGGGATACCGTTTGGGATACATATCCCAAGCCAGTTAAGGTCCTGATCATGGACATACAACCAAGAGTAAACTGTTGATTAAAGTATCGGTTTGAGCAAGAGTGGGAACATTTCATCCAAAGAACCATTAATAATAGAGCCCTGTTCAGGCATTCAGGCAATTGTGGATGCACTACTCCAATACAGCATTCATGAGACGGCACCTGTAGCCCTCCCCCACCCCCACCCCACACTGCCATGCTTTGAACCCCCTGCCCCTGTGCTACCCACTCAGACAGTGTTTGCATGAAGAGACAAACTCTCGACTTAAGGAGAGATTCTGCCTGTGATTACAAATGCTGGTCCTGCAGCATTCTCAATAAAATCTAAGTCAATATAAGTCAGGGTATTTTTTTTTTCCTTTGGATTGCTAGCTTTGTATGTTTTGTGGAATTTTATCATAAAGGGTGATTAACTGGGGCGGAGTTGTGACAAAACAGGTCATTACAAAGAACACATATGAGAACTGAAATGAAGCCGAGGTGGATTTAAAATGTTGTCCCCTGCAATATAATTTACACCCTGGCCCTGGCAGAGACTGTGAGACACACACAGCAGTGCTCTGCTGATGTGTACCTTGAGCCTGGCCATATTAGCATTGCTTCCATGTCCTCCAGAGCTGTTTTCCAGTTGTTAATTGCCTGTCATTATGTAATACAGGAGGAGTAGAGTCAATAAAGGGAAAGGAACACAACAAGAATGCAAGCTGCCATCCTAGGCACAGGCACAAGGGCCAATGAAGCACTACCAGTTCCCTGAGACTGCAAGCAAAAATACACAGCCCTTGCAGCAAAAATAATTGCCTTCGGGTCTCTTTCACACTCAGTCAACCCCAGTGTCAGGTCACGATCCCCTTCAGACATGTGGTACAAGATCAGTTAAGAGGCGTCTGTTTGGTCACTTCTCTACTAGGTCCTGCTTCTTGCAGAAATCAAGGCTGGGAAGTGTAATCAGCCACTGGCCTGTTTGCATGGTGCAAAGAGTGGTGCAACTGGAGCTGCTTTCAACAGGCTACACCACGAAAAAGGCTGAACCAGGGTCATGGCACCCAGGTTTATCCTGCATAGAAGGAAAATCGACACAAGTGAAACCATATAGCACAAATTGCCGTCTGACAGATAGTTCATCTTTGTTCTGCAAATCCCTTCCATTTGTTCCCTCCACCTCACCAACATTTCAGATAGCTGCCATCCATGTTTGTTCTCTGTTGCCTTCTTAGAGGGGTGTGTGTGTAAGTGTGTAGGTGCATGGAGAGTGTGTGGTATTATTTGCAAAGGAGCAAGAGAAAGGCCATGCTGAGAATGGTTTGTTTTTGACCATGTCCTTCTCTAGCGAAAACACCGTTGGGGGGAGAAGACAATAGGGGGCACAGCAGCCCAACTGCACATCTTGACCCAGGGCCCACTTCAGCCTTGTGTGACTGAATAGATTTCTAATGTGGCAGACATCTTTCCAGTGATAAAACATTGCACAAGATGAAGGGGGAGAGTCATATTGTAAACATGTGGGGATTTGCAGTGGACATGTACTGGGAAGCAGTGATTTATTGATCATGACAATTATCCGTGCCTTAGTCACATCATGGCTGGATTACTGCAGTGTGCTCTAGCTGCCCTTGAAGACTGTTCAGAAACTTCAGTTGGTGCAGAATGCAGCTGCCAGGGTTCTCTCTGGAACTACTTGCTTAGAGCATATTACACCTATTTTGAAAGAGCTGCACTGGCTGCCAATTTGTTTCTGGATCCAATATATGGTACTGATTATTACCTATAAAGCTCTTAACAGTTTAGTCCCTAGATACCTGAAGGGCCGCTTGCTTCCAAGGGTTTCTGCCCACCCAGTAATGTCATTAGGGGGCCTTTGTTCCATGTGCCAACATTGAGAGAGGCTAAACATCAACATTGAGAGAGGCTAAATTGTCATGCATGTGGGACAGGGCCTTCTCGGTTGCTGCCCCCAGGCTCTGAAATGCTCTTGCAGTGAATGTCTGCTCTTTGGCATCTGTGGCTGTTTAAAAAACAACAACAACTAAAGACTGTATTTGTTTAGGCTTTTACCCTTAGAGGCTGAAGGTTTCTCAGCTTTGCTACTTCTGCTTATCATTTTTTTATGCTCGTGGTTTTTTGTGTGTGTCTTATGGTTTTACTGTCCAACTTAATTTAAGGTTTTTAATGTGATTTTGTATTGAAATTGTATTGTATTTTAACTTTTGTAAACCACGTTGGGGTGACTTATTGAAAGCAGTATAAAAATTGAACAAACACACAAATAAATAAATTGTATTTTATTACTTATTTATTTAAAATTCTTCTTAGCCTGCCTGTCTGATAGAAAGATCCAGATCATCAGTCTTGTCAATGAGAGCCTAGAGTTGGGTACATGCTCAAGCACCTCAGGCCAATTGTGGAACATTTCAATCCAACCAATCATTATTCAGGTCCAAGCGATCTAATGAAGGCTTCCTCAGACTGGCAAAAACTCCCTCCCTGGCCTGTGCCAGTGTTTTTACAAATACATTTCCACTTTACGATGTTTAATGCTGTAAAACATTAGTGTACATGTGTAAAGTGTGAATTGGTCCTCGTTGCCCTTTAGGAAGCTAGGATTTATTACAACAATAGTGTATATAAACTGACCTGCAAGAACTCCTACATGGTGAGAACAAATGCATGTTGAATAAAGTGCAGTCATAGCTTTGGGGCCAATCCATCCCTTTCCCTGTGAAATATGGCACTAACATTACTGGGGAAAAGAAAAATGAAGTATTTGACATTGTGAGTAAATTTACTGGGGGAATTCCTATTGAAATGTAGTAGTCCTTTAGACTACTCCCTGAATAATATTGAGAAATTTAATCAAGATGTCAGGCAGAGTCTTGTGGCACCTAGAAGACACACATTTTATTAGCATAATTTTTTGTTGGCTGCAGCCCAGTTCAACAGATGCATGAAGTGTTACTCTCAGTTGGCAACTGTGAAATTGTGAATCATGAGGCCAAAGCAAGTGATACAGTCCATGATCATTCTTATGTACAGCTTAAATATTCGTTCATTCATTCATTCATTCATTCATTCATTCATTGTTAAATTTCTATACCACTTTCATTAAAACAATCTCAAGGTGGTTCACACAAAAGTTAAAATGAGACTATAAAAACTGCACAATTAAAATATTAGCTAGAATACAAAAATACAGATCTGATTAAAAGATTAAGAAACATGCACAATATACCCATAAAAGATACAAAGCAACAGCAATAGAAACAATCATATAAAATCCTGGGTAAAAAGCCAATATTTCACACGCTTTCTAAAAAACTATATAATAGATAAGCACAGTGATTATTCACAACAGCAGTCATCAGTGATAACAAAATTGGTAATAACATACTTCTTGGCTATGCTAGGTTAAAACATGTAACAAGACAAACCATTGTTCCTATTTAAATCTAAATGGATGGACTCAAAACATAAACAGTGGGGCCAAATAGTTTTGGAATGCAAGAGATACAGACTGTAACATCTCTGAGATCAGTATCTAGAACTTACACAGAAAAATTATGTGTCAAAACTCTCTCTCTCTCTCTCTCTCTCTCTCTCTCTCTCTCTCTCTCTCTCCCAAAGAAATGTATTCTCAGCCACAACCTACCAGAAGACAGGTGCAAGCTGTGAATGTTGACAGTGCTGAATACTTCATGGCTGCTACATATACCCCCAGAGACAGCAGATGTTCACAAGCAATCCAAGTCAGATGGCAGTCCTCAGTGCTGACAAATGATTCAGGAGGTGTAGGCAGCATTAATCTAACCTGCAAAAATAGCAGGTGACTTGTCTAACTGTATCAAATGTTGCGGGTTAAGCACATCCATTGTGAGTACTGAGCTGTGTATTAGCAATGTGAAGCAGAAGAAAAGTAGTGAAATGTTGGAGATATATGCATAATGTATCACATAGCTGTTACAGCCTGCATTATAGACTGCGAACATATAAAACAGCACACTGAAACAACACACAAACATTCCCCTCATTATTCTGGATATTATCACTCAGACTTCTTCTATATAAATAATTACTTAATGTCCCTTACTGTTGTCTATCTCCATATTACAAGGAGTGCAGGAAGTATAAATTTATGTACAGAAGGGGGTGCATTTAAATATGCTAAAGCAACATTGTTCCCATCCACTAGGTGAAGATGTGTTGTATCATGTTGTAACGGTTCTGAACGTTATCCAAGCTCAGCTCAGGCTATGAATCCAGGTGTGTGCATAATGCTTGCATCAATACAAGGCAAACATTTTGAACCCCAAAGGCTCCACTACCCCTCCAAACCTTTGCAGGTGCTCCAGCAGCTGAGCAAGGGATGCAGTTAGCAGCACTGGAAATACTTCAGTTCTCCCAGCTTTCCTTTTAACTGGCCCTAGGAGCGTGCCAGGCATCAAAGAGAGGAGGTAAAGAAAAAATTACTTCCCTTCCCTTGCTGTCTCCAGAGCAGCAACAAAGGTGAGTGTAGGCAGAAGGGGACAGGGCTGGGCAGGGGAGAGGCAGGACACCAGGTGAATGAAGAGGAGTTGGACACTCACACTGGGATGCCAAGGGAGTGACTGGATCCTAGCATGATCTCGAGAACATCATCAGGGGCAGGATAGGGTTTGAAATAGACTTGGAATTGGGTCCAGAACTTGGGGGGGGGGATGGACAAGCAAATTTGTGGAGGGTGGGGTTTCGAAGCCTAATTCCAAGACTGACCGGGAACGTTCACTTATCGCTATGTCAAGACATACACACATGGTGATCTAGATGCACACTCATGCGTAGCAATATTTATAGGCCCATATTTGTGAGATATTGGCATACCCAATAAGATACAATGATATCAAAAGGGTTCAATTGCCTTAGGATTTTAAAGATGAGAAGGAGATGACACAGTGCTATGCAGTGGGAAGTATTATGAGAAAAGCAGGCAGCCTAGATACAGTTAGAAGGGAAAATGACAGTGTGATTATTACTTTTTGGGATGGGCAAATATTCATTAGCCTTTAGAAGATCTAGTTAAAACCAGTTCAAAAAGTGTAATGACTTATGCTTTCTCTGAAGATGAATTAGAGCAGATAAAATCATTAAACTTTTGTTGTTTACCTCCCCGCGCCCCGCCAAACAAAAAGTCACTGAAGAACATGAGAGAGAGAGAAATTGCATCCCATTTACTTGGGCCTCCATCAACAGAATCTGACTTTTAGGTTTCTGATGACTTTAGACAGAAGATTCTTACCATGCTGCAGTCCCAATGAAAACTGCACCCCCAATACTGCTATTAACTTCTGTTGTTACCAATGGAAGTTTCTTTCCTGGGGCTAATAAAACCTTTGAGAAGTAATCTGTATTGGGACTGCAGTATGGATGAAAAAGATTACATACTCTCTCCCCAAAGTCGAAATTCTGTTTACACACACACACACACTACCGACCACAACTGCTATAAACACTTAAAAATATACATTCAGTGCTGCTATACCAGGAGCATCCCGGTAGAGATGTGCAAATCAGTTTGATTCAAGCTTGAATCGATTCAAGCTCAAAATGGGCCATTTCGAGTGTTTCAAGCTCAGAACAGGACACCATTAAAATAAAGCCTGTTTTGAGCTTGAAACGGAACAGCCACATTTTGACTTGAAATGTTTTGAGTGTTTCGAGAGCCATTTTGAGGCCTGTTTTTCTGGAGAGAGCTGGTCTACTGATTGGGAACAGTTGGTGGATAGACCAGCTCTCAACCCTGGACTTAGTGCATCAGCCTGCCTTGGAGGACTGGTCTACCTGCCAACCCCAAATGGTAGACCAGCTCTCCATGGAAAAATAAGCCTCAAAATTGAGGCCTGTTTTTCTGGAGAGAGCTGGTCTACCGATTGGGGACAGTTGGAGGATAGACCAGCTCTCGACCCTGGACTTAGTGTATCAGCCTGCCTTGGAGGACTGGTCTACCCACCAACCTCAAATGGTAGACCAGCTCTCTGTGGAAAAATAAGCCTCAAAATGGCACTCAAAACACTTGAAATATTTCATAAGCACATAAACATGTGTTTCAAGGTTGATTCGTTGAAACTATTTATACAAATCCATTCAAGGATTTTGCTATTCATTTCAAGCTTGAAATGAATCACAAAATCCATTTGGTGCACATCCCTGGACTGCTGCTCCTATCAATACACAACAGATAATATATAGCATTTTGTGGATGGCCACAGAATGTGGTGATGGCCATTAGCTTGGATGACTTTAAAAGGGGCTTAGACAAATTCATGGAGGACAAGTCTATCAGTGACTATGAGTCTGATGGCTATAGGCCATATACAGCCTTGGAGGCAAGTTGCCTCTGAATACCAGTTGCAGGGAAGCAACACAAGAGAGAGGGCATGCCCACACCACCTCTTGCCTGTGGGCTTCTCAGAAGCATCTGGTGGGCCACAGTGGGAGACTGGATGCTGGATCAGGCCTTGGGCCTGATCCAGCAGAACTGTTCTTGTGTTCTTATGCACAACTTCCCTCTTTACCTCTCAGGATGGCTCCTCATGCAATGGTATATACTTAGGTAGAGATACCCAAATATACAATATGATAACATCATATCAATTTTGAAAATCATACACATGGCTTATTTACGATATCCTGCTTTTAAAAAATAAGAAGAATTGGCAGCCTGGAAAGGAAACGATTGAGACTTGAGGAGAAGTGGCTCATAATATATGTATTCACCTTCCACAATTGATGCAACATGCTTTTGTTTGCTGCTTTAGCAATCTATGATTGATTGATTGATTGATTGATTGATTGATCGATTAAGTGCTGTCAAGTTGGTGTTGACTCTTATCGACCACATAGATAGATTTTCTCCAGGATGATCTGTCTTCAACTTGGCCTTTAAGGTCTCTCAGTGGTCCATTCATTGCTGTTGTAATTGAGTCCATCCTCCTTGCTGCTGGTCATCCTCTTCTTCTCTTTCCTTCCACTTTTCCCCGCATTGTGGACCTCTCAAGGGAGCTGGATCTTCGCATAATGTGTCCAGATTATGATAGTTTGAGCCTGGTCATTTGTGCCTCGAGTGAAAATTCTGGATTGATTTGTTCTATGATCCATTTGTTAATTTTCCTGGCTGTCCATGGTATCCTCAAAAGTCTTCTCCAGCACTGAGTGCAAATCCCTATGTGAGAAGTTGCTCCCTATGCAAGTTGGCTTCTGGTACCCAGTCACTTGCAGCTGTTCATCTAGCTGTGCCTTATTCCTGGTCTTATACGAAATGTATTTATTATACAACCACTTCTCTGAAATTTATGGGAAAAATTTTTTTGCTTACTTAAGGCATTAGGATTCCTGTCCGTTCTTTACTGAAATGCCATGCATGAATAACAGAAGTTGGAGCATCAGGGCAATTCTCGAGTGGAAGAGTATTGAGCCTTCTCGGCTGTCTCCAATTCCCTAGTAACCCTAAATCTAAGGGCAGATGCAAAACATTGGATTGGCTCCTAAGTATTCTGTGAATGGAATGCACTTCATCCAAGTGGGTGATTTTCATGGATTCTTCATTCCCTCCACAGTCTCCCCAAAATGTGCTCCTGAGAGTTGGGAGATCATTCAGAATGGGATGGCATACAGCATGAGGTAGGGGGCTGCCCCAAGATCAGCAAAAACTGCCTCTTCCCCTTGTGTGACTAGTAGTGCCTTCCATTAATGGAAGAAACACTTTGGATAAAGCCTATTATTCATAAAACCATAGAGAGGTAGAATATAGCAAAATATCACCTACTTCATCTCTGGCTGCAAAACAGAACTATCCATCCCTCATCCCACCCCAGCAAACCTATGCAACTCCTAGTGATTTGTCCTGTTTGGTTTATGATTTCTCTAGTTCTCCCCTGTGCATGACTGTGGCCACCTGAATGTTAATTTTGTTTGAAACAGAACTTAAATCTAAGTGCAGCTGTTCTTGGATGCACACACAGAGCAATGCTTCTGTAACATTCCGCTTGCATGTGGATCCTTTATAAATAATTTTAGCTGAAAATATGAAATTTCTGCAGCTAGCACTGATACATGTGGGAGGTTGGGGAGGGGCTGCAGGTAGGTAGCATAGTGCTAGAGTGTCTGCTTTGCAAGCAAAGTCTCAGGTTCAGACCTTGCTATCTCCAGGTAGAGCTCTTGGAAACCCTGGAGATCCACTGCTGGACAGTGTAGACTATGCTGGCCTAGATGGACTGTTAATAACCAAAGTCTTTCTCAATCGTTCATATTTCCACAGAAACAAAAAGCACTGTGAGTCTGCATACCATGGGCATAGTTCTTCTTCAAAATTCACCATGCATAAATCCAGATGAAACTGACTATTTTGCCTTATATACACTAGATGTCACTGCATGACCTAGAATGTACTCCGAGTTTGATCTATTTCTTCTTTCCAACTAAATACAGCACATGGGAGAGGTATCCCCATTCCCCTTGAATTGAAAAACCACTGCACTGAATTGATTTCAGAATTAAGGAGGATATGTGCACAGCTGTAACAATATAAATAAATACTTTTTCAGCTCAGCCCATATATCTCTTTATTGATTTTTTTTAACCGTTGGCATCTGCAGAAACATAAAACATCTGCAACCTAATCTAAATTTCCAAGAGGATTGTGATTCCTCTTTGAATATTTATCCAGAGTGGGGATAAATATCTGCAGTATATGCTAGCCAACAGCACTGGAAGTGGCTGAAAGGGATGATTTGACAATATACTCATGGTCAGGGCTGTGTGCTTTTCATATTACACCAAGAAGAAATTGGATCTGATATTAGGCTTTGGGCAGAAAACTCAACATTTTCAGAATTTAAACTTGCTTTCATTTTCTTAAAAGGCAATTTTCTAGCGGCTGGACCTATCAAAATAGGCTGCAAAATGTGTGAGAGCAATGCATGATGCTATTTCAAAAGGCAAGGTGAAAAGGATGCACACAAGACAGTAATGCACAGAACATTCCTTCACAGTAATGAAGGAACTGGGCTTCATTTAGTGCCCTTCATCATTCCTTTCCCGCCCCATGACTAGCAGAAGAATAAATACATTCTGAAAAGTAAGAAATTGTTATTTCTAGCCTGCTTTGATCCATAAAGATACCTGAGGCAGCTAACTAAACAAAGAAAAAGGTCGTATAAAATCATATCAAATCAACAAACAGATAATAAAATTTGCAATAAATTATAAGTGTGAAAAGAACAAAAACCAATAGCAGCATGATTTTAAACAATGAGGGAAACCATAATTACAAATGCCTTTTGGATTTTTTCCCCAGAAGTATTTACCCTCTACAGGAGGTTTTCCAAATGAAGATTTATTCCTGTTTCATTACACGTAGTGAAACATAGGGTGTGGGGGAATTCATACAAAAGAGGGATTTACAGCAACTTCAGTTCAATAATGGCAAAATAGGGGTGTGCACGGAACCGGTTCAGGTGGTTTGGCTGGAGCGCCGATCTGCAAGATGGTTCGATTGAACCAGCTGGTGGTCCAGTCTGTTTGTTCGAACCGGGCCAGTTTGAATAGATCCCAGTTCCGTTTGGGCCGGTTCTGACACCCTTATAGTAAAGTATTGTTCATACAGCTAATGGCTTTTTTCGTTAAGATTCATGACAATTGGTTCTTAATACATCGTCTAGACATGTTTTTAAAGTTGCACTTTGGGAGACTATTGGAAACAGCAGTGTGGCTTATACTCTGGCATTTTTGCTACACTGGAGAGACCTCACAGATATAGGGGATGAAGTGAGAGGTGGAGGTGTGGCTACCTGCCCAAGAGTGGCTTTGGGTGATGTTGGCTCCGCCTGCCAGCCCGCTCAATTTCTCACCAGGCAGACATGTTTCCTGTGCCCTGCAGTCAACTTCCCGTCAATATAATGACCAGTGGCACGCTAGAACAATGGACAGGCACACCACATAGGCAAATCCAAAATCCTGAAATATCCTTAAAATTATCAAAATTATGAGAAAATCAGAAGATAAAATGGTGGTGGAAGTACAAAATGGTGTCCACAAACACTTTCTGCAGTCTAGTAATTCCTCCCCCCCAGGTCTCTCTCTGTCTCTCTGTCTCTGTCCCTCTCTCCCTCTCTCTCTCATTCTATAGAGACATTTGCACCTCCCTCATTTTTCCATTGCTATGTAGGTGTTCGAGACAATTCTACAGCTCCTTGCTGTTTTCTGACTCTAAGCCTGCCATCACATTTGGCATTGCCAGTTTCTGTGCAGCTGTGACCAGCATTTGTTGGTGGATGGTAGGCAGTGAGCCCTATCAGTCTCAATCTGACCCTCGAATACTCAGGGTGGGCTCTACACTTGCTCACTCAATAGCAATAGCAATAGCACTTACATTTATATACCGCTCTATAGCCAAAGCTCTCTACGTGGTTTACAATGATTTAGCATATTGCCCCCCAACATTCTGGGTACTCATTTTACCGACCTCGGAAGGATGGAAGGCTGAGTCAACCTTGAGCCCCTGGTCAGGATCGAACTTGTAACCTTCTGGTTACAGGGCGGCAGTTTTACCACTGAGCCACCAGGGGCTCTTTATACTCATACTCATTCATTAGAAAGACTTACGCTCCTCGCTTTTTCTTTCTTTCTTTTTTTACTGCTCCTTATAGCCTTATAGTCTGGCTGTTATCTAGTTTTATTACTTAGTCTTTTATGTATTTTTCTCTTCTCATGTCTTTTAATCTTTTAACATCCATTTGTATGCCCCCATCCCTTTTTATGCCTTTTATGCACTTTTATGACTTGTATTACTTTTCAGGCTTTTTATGCCCACATGATTCTGGTGTACTTTCTACTATTTTTAGTTTTTTTAGTATTAGTTCTTGTTTACACAGTCAGACAGGTGTTATTGACTGGTTTGTTTAATCCAGACATCGAGTCCTTCCCAAGGACCTGGGATGGCTGAATTTTATTGTCAATTGTTATAGATATTGTTGCAGAATATAGGCTGTTCCCAGTAAAGTTGCTTTTTGTAATTGGCTGATGGTGATTTCTGTGGCCCCTATGGTGTTGAGGTGCTCTTCAAGGTCTTTTGGAATTGCACCTAGGGCGCCAATTACCACTGGGATTACTTTGGTCTTTTTCTGCCACAGCCTTTCAATTTCAATTTGTAGATCTTTGTATTTGGTGATTTTTTCTATTTCTTTTTCTTCTATTCTGCTATCCCCTGGTATTGCTATGTCGATTATTTTAACTTGTTTTTCTTTCTTCTCGACTACAGTTATATCTGAGGGGGCCCTGCTCCGGGTGCCGACAATGAGGGAGGCCCGGCTGTCGTGCACTCGGGATAGGGCCTTCTCTGTTGCTGCCCCCAGACTCTGGAATGCTCTCCCAGTGGCCATTCGTTCCTCTGACTCCATCACGGCTTTTAGAAAGCTTTTAAAGACTTGGCTTTTTACCCAGGCTTTTACATGATCGTTTTCTACTGCAGCCTCTCTGTGTTTTTATTTGTTGTATTTGTTGTATTGTATTTATGCCTGTTTTTATATTTTTAACATGATGTTTTTATTGTCTTTTTATTGTTTGTTTTTAACTTTTGTAAACCGCCTTGGGGTTATCTTTTTAACGAAAGGCGGTATATAAATGCAAAAATAAATAAATAAATAAATAAATAAATAAATAAATAAATAAATAAATAAATATCTGGTGTATTGTGTAGCAGATCATTGTTCGTAGTCGGAAGTCCCATAATATTTTTGCATCTTCATTTTCAACAACTTTTTTGAATATTATTATTATTATTATTATTATTATTATTATTATTAACCTTAAGTCACCTACCATATGTAATCACCCTATGTACTATCTATCTATCTATCTATCTATCTATTGAACATATTTGTATACCGCTCCAAACGCAAGTCTCTGCTCTCACTTTTAAGACATAATCACCCTTCTACTTTATACTGATCTATGACCATAATTAAAAAAAAAACACAACAACACCTCTCTCTTTTGTTTGGCAAGGTGGTCTTGCACACACCCTACTGCAAAACTAAGAAAACAAGTCAGAAATCTTTTGGAAGTCAGCTGCACAAGAACAGCTTTTTCTCACACAAAAAATTGGACAATCCAATAGATTTTTAATTATTTTTAAAAGATTAAGCTGAATTCACACTAACATCAGAGGAGCACCACAAAAAATAACTATACATCTGCGAATCACTAAAAAAAATCATTAAAATCAATGGGTGGACATATTTACTTGAAATTAAATACAGAGAGTTCTGCTATCCTCCACTACATGTGTAGCAAATTTCAGAGCTCTCTGGCCAACGATTACTGTGCTCTTATTTTTTTATCTTTCTCCCATAGATGACTGTCTTGTTTTGGTTTGACAAGGTGCTCTTGCACAACTGTGCTACTTGAAAAGGATTTCTGGCTTGTTTTATTCCCTTTGTAATAACAGGGGTATGCAAGACTACTGAAAGAATTATAAAAAGTGGGGAAATGCCTGAGAACATGCATAGAACCTGATGCCTGGGCAAGAGCACCAGGATTAAAATATTTTTTAAAATAAAAATGCAACCCTCCTCCCCCCAGAAACCACCACGGGTGCACACACTCACTTCTTGCCTACCGAAGCACAGATGAATGCACCAATCGGAAGGAGGAGGTGGCACCCCCCCCCACGTACACACACCTTCTCTACAGCCATACTGGCCAGAAATAGGTGGGATGGATGGGGAGAAGCCTGCCACATGAACACGCCAAGGTTGGGAAAACTGCAATAAACCACAATCAACTGCAATAAAAATCAGCAATGTGAACAGCCCAGATTTACACTAATTTATGCTTATTTAAGCTTATACATGCATTTATGTGCTCTATATACTTTTTGTCCTAACTCGTCCTAACTTACACTGCTTCCTCCTGCAGTAAAGCCCCACCCAGCCATCCCACTCCCCTGTCTAGAAAATCTCTAGGAACAATTGTAGGGAGGAAGACAATAAGACCATAATAAAGAGAGGATTCCAAAGACAGATCTGATAAGATAATCCGGGTGGGTATGCACAACCCTCTGCAAGTCGGTAAGCAGGTAAAATGTCAGTAACATGTCAGGATGTGAGAGCTCGCACTCCTGGTGGGTATGATGTCTAAACCAACCCAAGTCTGGTTCCCACACCACATTACTGATATTTGCCTGACGTTCTTCACCCAGCTTCAAATGCACATTTGAAGCTGGGGAAAGAATGTCAGAGGAATGTCAGTAATACAGCATGGGAACTGGACTTGGGCGGGTTCAGATGTCACACCCACCAGGAGTGTGCGCTTTCACGTCCTGACATTTTACACAGCTTGTAGCACAGCATGTGAACCCACCCTTTCTGTAAAATCCTGCTAAGTGGTGCGCATTTTACAACTCCCCTGCTTCTCTGTATCTCTGACGGGATGCAAAACAGACATGCAATCTCCTCAATGTTTGGCAGGGCCTTTATATATATATATATATTTAAAAACCCATCTTTTCACCCAAGCTTTCTCAGCTTCCTAAATTTTGGGGTTTTTTAAATTGTTAAATTGTTTTAAGTTTTTTGTATATGTTTTAAATTGCTTTTATGCTATTGTAAACCGCCCAGAGACAAAAGTTTGGGTCGGTGTACAAATCTGATAAATAAATAAATAATATTGACTGGCTTACCGAGTGCTGACATGCAAACTGGGGAAAGATATACTATAAGCAGTCATTTGTATTCTTCAGCTGGCATATTCTGAGCTCAATGGTTTCTTCAGAGCGATGTACAGACTCTTGCCTTAAGCGCTTGTAAACTTCCACCCATTCCCTCCATTGAAGCTGATATCAAAGGCAAACTCCCCTTGACTACCACAGAACCAGTCTGTACTCTTCTTTTCCCTTTTAAAAACACTGAAAACTGCTGAGCCAATGTTTTTCTTCTTCATCTTTTTCACTTCAAAACAAGCACATATATTTTATTATTAGACTCAAAGTTGCAGCACCAGAAATAAATGGAGGGGGGGCTATTAATAGAATCATAGCTGCGAATGAGCCTGCCAAGCTGGCATGAGAAGCGTCGTATAATGATACAGTGCCACTTTCCGTTTATGCCCGCTTGCACAATAGCATTTATTTCCCAGCCTGTGAAAAGAAAAGATGGTATAAGTGTAGGGCCTTTTCTCAAGTGGCTCAAGGTGGTTTGCAAGTGCCTTTTATTTCCTGTGTGCTTGGCAGAATGGTGCGTACCTCTGGTGAGTTTGTGGTGGTTTTTGCATCTTCTGAGCCATGTTATTAAGAAGGCTGTTATTCTACTCAGGCATTAAGTTGCAAACTGCATACAGGTATGTGTCAGGGGCAGCCCCACCCCACCCACCCCTTATGAGGCAAAATGAGGCAAAAATTTGCCTCAAAATGTTGCCTCAGGCAGCTCCTTTGAGGGCCTTTTTTAGGGTGGCACAATGCTCCCCTGCCACCCCTTTCACTGCCGCCGCCTCCTTAGTGTGTTTCTGGCAGTCATTCAGGTGAATGGCAATGAGATGCCCTGCCTCCGTGGCTGGTTCGTTGCACCCCTGGGCGGGAGCCAGCATTAATATTGTGTCACCCACTTGCTTACACCACCTCAAATGCCGAAGCACTGCCCTCTTCCTCTTAAGCACCATCAGCAGTTGGAGCATACCACCACTGCTGGCTGTTTGCATGGCACAGCCCACACGAAACCTCTCCATCGCTGCTCCACTGCTGAGCCAATAGCAGCAGCTCCCTCCCTCCTCCCTCCCTCTCCCCTTTTCTCCAGCAACAAACTTGTCCAGAGGCACCTAGGGGGTAGGGTGGTGTCAGCGCTGGCTTCTGCCTGGGGGTTTGAATCAGCGACGGGGCAGGATGGCTTGTTGCAGTTCACTTAAAGTGGCAAACGACCATGAGTCAACTCTGGTGTCTGTACACAGGTACATGTTTTTGTGTGTATGGCTGTACATGCATTCACTTTAAAAGTGAACCCGAGTGCAGGCCCCCTCAAATGCAGGGCATAGATAAGAAGTGTACCACTATACATGCATTAAACACAACATGATTAACTGTATGTGTGTGAAGGTCTGTATGTGTATAACAATTCACTAAATGCCTGTCTGGAAGTGGTAATGGGTTGGATGAGGGATAAGAAACTGAAGTTGAATCAAAAAAAGATGGAAGTACTGACTATGGAGGGTCGGAATCCAAGAGATGGTGTAGATGGGGTTACATTCTCCATGAAGGATCAGGTATGTAGCCTGGGAGTGCTCCTGGATCCCAAACTCTCCCTGGTTTCTCAGGTTGAAGCAGTAGCAGGAGCATTTTTTAATCAGCTTCAGCTGCTACATCAGCTACGTCCATTTCTGGAGGTAAATGACCTTAAAAAAACAGTGGTACATATGCTGCTAATCTCCCAAATTGACTACTGTAATGCACTCTACATGGGGCTGCCTTTGTACATAGTCCAGAAACTACAATTGGTATAGAATGCAGCAGCCAGACTGGTCTCTGGGATAACCCAAAGGGACCATATAACACCAATTTAAAAAGAACTGCACTGGCTACCGAAATGTTTCCGAGCGAAATACAAAGTGCTGGTTATTACCTATAGAGCCCTTTAAGAGAGCTTCTTCTTCATGAACCCTGTTGCCTATTAAGATCATCTGGAGAGATTCGGTTACATTTGCCATCAGCTCACTGGGTGGTGACTTGGGACCAGACCTTCTCTGTGGCTGCCCCAGGGCTTTGGAATATGCCCCATCAAAAGAGCATCTCCATCTCTGCTTGCTTTTAGGAAGACCCTCAAGACACATCTGTTTTCTCAGGCTTTTAAATGAAATTAATTTTAAACTGTTTAATTGTTTTTATCTCATGACATTTAAAAAAAATTATTCAGTGAAATTGTTTTGTTTCATATTTGTTAAGTTTTAAATTGTGTACAACACCTAGAAATGCACATATCAGGTGGTATATAAATATGATAAACAAACACCAGAAATGGGTACTTCAAGCATGAATCTATCTGTGCAAGCCAAGCAACATGTGCATGCATGCATGCACGCACACGCACACCAAATCCAATTTGTTAAATGCCCCCATTAAGCATTTCTGCTTTCTCCTGTATCAGTTTTTTCCATTCAAAAAATGTTGTGAATGCAAGCTAGAAAGTTTTTCCACTTCCAGACTTCACCAGATTTCTAATTAGGTATGGACAGATTTGTCATAAAATTCTCTCCTCACTGTTTGGCAAGATAGTGTAGCTGGGAAAGCTAGTGTGGTTCAATGGTTATACTGTTGGGAGTGGATAGAAAAGAAATCCAAGTTCCAATCTCTGCACAGCTGTGAATCCCCATGAGCAAGTCACTCTCTTGGAGCCTAACCTTTTTCGCAGGTTTGATGTGATGATACAACAGGGGTGGCCGATGAGCCCCAGGGCAGGGGGTGGGTTGAGAAAAGGGGTAGAGGAAATTAAAAACTGAGACCTCGCCACAGCTGCCCGTGGGGTCTGCCCAGTGCCTGACCCAGCATCCCATGCACCTATCCAGGCCTCTCCACTGAGCACCCTGCCTCCACTACTCAGCTGGTCAATATGCTGAGCAGTAATTTGTGGGGTCAGCACAACCAGCTGAGTGGCAGGTGCGCTGCTCTGTAGCACGGGCCCAGACAAAGCACAGGCCCGGACAGCACACTGGATGCAGGGTCAGGCATCGGATCCACTCCAGCAGTGGCAAGTTCTTCCTGTTTAATTAAAGTCCTCTGTTCCCTCTCTCACCACCACCACCACCACCCCGCCCAAAGGCTCACTGGCCACCACTGGGAGTGGTGGTCTGAGTTCTCACAAAATGATGTGAACACATTTTGATAATTATTATTATCAAGTTGATAACAAGGAGGAGGAGGAGGAGGAGGAGGAGGAGGAGGAGCATTAGTGAATCAATATTGTGACTTAGGAGTTAATCTATATGAATCTTTCCTACATGGCTGTTATTTAGTCTGAATACTGCCAAATGAATGAATGAATCCTATATAATAAAAGGCTAAGTGAGTGGCCGTGGCTTTGGAATGTTGGGGATCTGCGTCCCTGCCTCCCTGGGTTGTTCTGGGCCTGCGCAAAGCGCAGGCCCAGAAGAGCCCAAGGGACACAGGACCTCAGACACCAGTGTCCCACAGCCACGGGCGGCCATTAGCCGGTGTGTGGCAGCGGGGGAAAGTGGCCAAGGCGGCGGCAGAGCCGCCGCCTCGGCCATGAGCTGAGGCACGGCAAGAGGAGGCCGAGGCAACCAGAAGCGGCCGCCCTGAAAAAGGCGAGGGCAATGGCGACGGGGGAAGACCAAGACGGGGGACAGGGAAGCTGGGCGAGGTGGCGGCGAAGCCGCCAACGAGGCCCCCGCCCGCTCACAGCCGTCGCCCCCGCCTGCTCACCCGGCCTCCCAGCTGCCCAAAATGAAGCTGGGCGAGGTGGCGGCGAAGCCGCCAACGAGGCCCCCGCCCGCTCACAGCTGCCGCCGCCTGCTCACCCACCCTCCCAGCTGCCCAAAATCACCTTCCCCGCTCCCCCCAAAAAAAGATTAAGGGCCAAAATGGCCCATGAGAAGGTTGCCGCCCCCGCCTATCGCCCTCCCAGCTGTCGAAGACCATCTTACCCGCTCCAGCCCGAGGGAAAAGAGAGGAGCTCACGAGCAGAGCTCCTCTCTGTGCTAAGTCACTGCTCAAACTGCCACTATGGACGCAAAGACGCCTATTGCGTCCATTGCGACAGTGTGGGCAGCAGCTTAACACAGAGAATAGCTCTGTTCCCGAGTTCCTCTCTTCTCCTTCGGGCTGGAGCGGGTAAGGTGGGCTCCGGCAGCTGGGTGCGCGGGAGGGCGATAGGCAGGGGCGGCCACCTTCTCATGGGCCATTTTGGCCGTTATTCATCCACACCCCCCCCAAAAAAAGTAAAAGCAAAATAAGGAAGAACAAAAACAGAGACAACAACAAAACAAAAAACAAAAAGAGAGAGGGGACAAGGGGGGAAAAAAGAGACAGAAAGAGAGAGAGAGACAGAAAAGACGGGATAGAAAGCTAGCGCCCGTTATCATAACGGGCTTGAAAATACTAGTGAATGAATAAAGGCTGACATACTGAACAAGAGTATTTCAGCCTAGTAATGTTGCATTTGTGCAATCTGTGTAAGTTGTCGATTTTGCATAGCATATTTCAAAGAATTTGCATAGTATACTTCAGAGGGGGTTTGAACGGTGCTGTCACCATAACCTTTTGGCCTTCCCCATGACTTTTAATATCATGCCTGAAGAAATGTTCTGTGAAAATGAAAACCTAATTCACTCTAATATTTTAATTGATCCTAATAATGGTTTTATAATATTGTTCCTATTTATAATCTTGTTGATATAATGTTTTGCAAATATGGCTTTATTTATTTATTTATTTATTTATTTATTTAACATATTTTATACTGCCCAAAACTTACATCTCTGGGCGGTTTACAACAAGATTAAAACATTAAAACATTAGTTAAAAACAAAAACAAGAAATTTAAAACACAACAATTTAAAATTTTAAAAATAATATTCTAAAACAACATTAAAAACAATCAAAACAGTATCAGTTAAAATGCAAATGCAAAGAGGGAGGGAAAACAATTTATAAATCATTTGTGAAAGTTGTCTGTCTCTTCACTTTGCTTCTCTCCTTCAGGCAGGTAAGAATTGCTTATTCTCCACTGAAGTTTTCACACCAGCCCATACCAATTTTCAGAATGATCTTCCAATGTTCAGAAGGATATGCTGCATTGAACGTCTGTTTTACATATGTCCTGACCTTCTTGAAAACGGGTGTGAGAGATGAGCTAGATTTTAAACTTTAAGTCCTGAACTTTGTCCTGAACATGCACACCAACTTTCATTTGGATAGTTCAGTATCCAAAAGAAACATCGCAGTACATTTAATTTTGAATTTTTCCTTCTCCCCTTGAAAAAAATGTAAACAGCTTGAAACATAGAACTGTGTCCTGAACATACAAACCAAATTCCATTTTGATATTGCAGTGCTCAAGAGAGATATCACACCACAAATCAAAGAAACAAACATACGTGTTTAACTATGGCGAGTTAAACCATAGACCTTACTTTTCTTGGCCTGTAATAAAACTTCTTGATTTTTGTCATACATACAGCTTTATGCAAATGCTTCCAACTGAAGCAGCAACAGCTCCTTTATTTGTATCATTAAACCAAGACATACATTTAGCACTATTTTTGTATCATGACTTAACAATTAGCAAGATCCAGATGCTGCACCCTAATCACTAAGATACATTTGGCAAGGTTTTAAAGAAGGCATGACAGCAGGAGCAACTGGTTGGGGTGGACATAGTTTGAAACACTCTTCAATTCTTAACAAGAACATTTTAAAAACAAATTATGTGGGTATTTGTCTTCACTAGAAAAAGGCACAACTAAACCCTTATATTTGACTGAATATTTTCTTTCATTTTACCAGTCTGCTTGATGAACAATGATTGCAAAGCCAAACGGCTTCAGGAATTGATTATTCCTCCAGTCCCGTCTGTATTTAATCCAATTGCCACCCCTTCATTTATCATGTTTCTTGTTTGGAAACTTGGCAGGTTGCTCTCCAGGGTTGCCTGGATGCAGATAAGTAGCGCAAAGGCAGACAAGTGTTGTTTCAAAGATACAGGACCATCTGGCACCTGCATTTGCAACTAGCAAACAGATTAGTTTAAGTAAAAGTTTAATCGAGTTAAATCCTGCTAGGTTTTCATTCCCTGCCCTCACAATTCCAAAAAGCAAGTCATTTAGTACTGAGTTCCCAAACTAGAAATTCCCAGCCTACAGATGCCCAAATGCACACCTGCCTCATAGATGGTCTTCTCTGACAGTTTTGATAGTCCTGGTCACCTGCTGAGAATCAAAGGGGAAGAGGAAGACTGTGTATTCATGGTTCCTCCAGGTAATCAGCACAGGCTGAACTATATACTAAGATCATGCAAGGACCACCACCACCATTATCAACAACCATTTATATATTGCTTTTCAACAAGTTTCCACAGAGAGAGAGAGCGAGAGAGAGAGAGAGAGAGAGAGATAAAGATGGATCCCTGTCCCCAAAGGACTCACAATATAAAAAGAAATATGACAGACACCAGCAACAGCCATTGGAGGGATGCTGTGTTGGGGGAGGATCGGACCAGTTACTCTCCCCCTGCTAAAGAAAGAGAATCACCACATTCTTTGCCCAGTTAGCAAGGGCATCCTAACTATCATACTAGGTGTGTGCTTACATAAAAAGCTGCCAGATACTGAGTTAGACCATTGGTCCATCTATCCCAGTCTTGTCTGGAACAGAGTTCCAGCAGCCACACTGAACAGAGTTCCAGACAGGTATTTTCCAGCCCTACCTGGAATCTGATGCCAAAGGCTGGACCTGGAACCTTCTGCATGCAAAGCAGATGCTCTTCCACTGAGTGATGGTCCTTCCCCTATATGGATGCAGTAGGGTATACAGTGTGGCTGCTGGTATGCAGTTGTACACCATGGGGGATGTGGGTGACTCTTGCAATCTAACTCTACCTCTTGCTAGAAGCTTTAAACCTCAGCTGGGACTCCCTTTACAAGGGTGTCACAAACATCTGGATCATGTTGAACAGTAGGCATGGTTGTAAAAAAATAACACTAAGACTCCCGAAAAAGCTGTCGGCACTGCTGTTAAAAAGTGTTTGCACAAAGGGTGTATTAAAAACGAACAAACGAACGAACGCAAGATACTACTTTTCTTAGGATTCAAACCATATTATCTTGTCCCAGGGAGTGGGGGGGAGAGGGATGCTGTTCTTCTCTCAGATAAAGTATTCCTTGTTATTGCGATTGCTCTTACAGCTAACAGGTTCACAAGTGTCAAATGTTCTGCCATTTGCAATCCCCATAGCTTAATAGCCTGAGGATCTGCAAATCTTCTGAGAGAATTAACAACCTATTCGAAGACCACACGCTCGTCTAACATTATGAAATTCATTGCGGGGAGCAGAGTATCCCATCTGCCATTACATCAGCTCTCAGGTACTTAAAAAACTTTTTTTCTTTTAAAAGTGATGGTAAAATTATTAGCCAGAGACTGTCAAAGATTTCCTTACAACTGCTGGAATCATAACCGTGAGCTTGGCAATCTCTTGTGGAAGAGCACAAGCTTGGATGGAGGTGGGGGGGGCGGGGGCGGGAGACGGTTCACATGCTATTGAAGGCACAAGCAAAGGGATGGGGGCGGCGGCGGTGTTGTCCTCGCACCCGGTGGAACGCAGGGTCTTGTACTCCGGGGTCTCAGAAGCAAGTCAGTCACCTGAAGGCAAAGTTGCCCATCTTAAGGGCGCCTGCTCAAAAGTATTCATGCCTGGAATGGGAACCATACATTTGCGAAATCGCTTTAGTGACTGTGTGAGTACACAAAGTGTGTCGGAACAGTTGCAGTGCCGCGAAGTACCAGGGTAGACTAGCACGGCGGTCTTGCTGATGTGACCTAAGGCGCGTCTTCACGATCACTCCGATTGGACTGGTCGCGCTTTGGAGCGACTCTGTCCGAGTCGCCACCATCAGGGCGCGCGCGCACCCTGGCACGGAATGCCTTGCCATGATGCTTAGATGGGTGGTGGAGTGGTGAGGACTGGAACCCCCCGTAGTAGTGACTGAAGGGAGTGTGTGACTGACTACCCATTGATACGAGTCTTCTTCGGCAGTGCGAGTCCTGCCTCGCCCTCTGGACTCTCCTCCCAAGAGGCGCCCGTCCGTCCGTCCGTCTCTCTTTTTGGCCACGCTGCTGCCGAACGGGAGGGGGGTGGGGTGTTTGCAAGCGCCTGTGCTGCGTGCGCGCCAAAAGAGGCGATCCGAGGCACGGGCTGGCCATTCGCTCGCTGCTACTGCTGCAGAGCTGCTGCCTGTCGGCTCGTCCCCCGCGCGGCGCTCTGCCACGGCTCCAAGGCAGGCAGCTGCCCTCCGGCTTCCTTGGGTTTCTCCGAGGACGGCCGCGTCTGCCCGCACAGAGCGCTCTCCTGGAGGCGCCTCTCCTCTCGGCGGCGCCTTGCTTTGCTGAGGACTGCAGCCTCCCTTTGAGCCGACCCGCAGCGCCCTTTCCTTGCAGAAGTCTCTCCTCTGCCCGCCAGCACAGCTCCTCGGGGCGAAGCCGCTTGGCCAGGCAGCCGGACGGGCAAGTTCGATCAGGAGCAGCAGGCAGTTGGGAGCCCAGCCTCGGAGAGGAGCAGCAGCAGCAGCAGCAGCAGCAGCAGCCCCACATCACTCCACGCGTCTGGCAGCCAGCCTGCCCGGGACGTCGAGGCGCAGCCGGCTGCCAACAAGTCCTTGCGGCGTCTCCCTGCTTCTGCCGCCGCCGCATGAGGCTCGCTGGGCTAGTTGCACCGCCGGGGCAGCTGTTCGGCTTTCCTCCGCCGCCGCCAGTGCCTGCATCCCGCAGCCCTTTCCTCCTCCTCCTCCTCCTCCTCCTCCTCCAGCCGGGACCATGAACGCCTCGCTGGGGAATCAGACCGAGGTGGCGGGGCTCTTCCTGGCCAACAGCAGCGACTCGTTGGAGCGGGCGATCCGATCCTTCACGCCGAGGTCGGTGGTGACCGACGACGGCTTCGTGGTGACCGCCCCGGACGAGAGGAGCCTCTACATCATGCGGGTGGTGCAGATCGCCGTCATGTGCGTCCTCTCCCTCACCGTCGTCTTCGGCATCTTCTTCCTGGGCTGCAACCTGCTCATCAAGTCCGAGGGCATGATCAACTTTCTGGTGAAGGACAGGAGGCCGTCCAAAGAGGTGGAGGCGGTGGTGGTGGGACCTTACTGACCCCCCTGCCTCCCCCCCCCCCGCGCCCCGCCCGAAAGTCAAAACGGTCCGATGAACCGCGCCGACCGCTGCCAGGACTGGAAGAAGTGGCCGTTGTTGCCTTTATTGGAACGCCTTCCTCCCTCCCCTCCGCAAGAAGGACCCGTGGTGGTGGTGGGGGGGGGGACTGTGCCCGATCGCAAGAAGGAGGCAGCTGTCCTAAGTAGGAAGCCCAGGGCTTTTACTGGGCAGGACACAGTGGCCCCCGTTTCTTCTGCACGGCTGATGGCGAGGTAAAGGCTGACCCCTCAACCGCGCCTTGCCTGCTGCGAAAGGGTGGGTCGTGCTATGGAGGGTGCGTGTGTGTGTGTGTGTGTGTGTGTGGAGGGGAGTGAGAAGGCCGAAGCCGGGAAGCCTTCTCATTCCGTGTGGGTGGCTGTGCCTGAGCGTGAGCGCTCTGTAAATAGCAGTGCGAATGCGCACAGACGAAACATTCCCAACTTTGCTGCTTTGTTTTCAGGAGAGAGAAAGGGGAGCGGGGCAGAGGAAGCGAGGGGGAAGCTGAAGAGGACACCACGTTGATTGTAAAAACCATCCAACTCTCTTAAGACGTTCTCCTTCAGCAGATGGAGAGATGGGCAAAGCATGTTTTCGATACCTCCGGTTGTGGTGCTTGGGGCGGGGGCAGGCAGGATGGTCCTGGGGCCACTTTGCAGCTTGCTGTCTTTAACAAAAATAAAAATAAAAAAATACCAGTGCCAATGTGTGAATCTTGAAATGGTTTTCAAGTCGTCTTTCTACTGTCGCTGCCTCCTTTTAACAATTGTATTGCCGTCGGGGTCCAGTTTGTATTTTGTACCTATCACTTCTTGACGCTTCTCTGCTGCTGAAAATGCCAGCAGGCTTGAATGCTACACCTGTGGCTTTATAAATTGCTTCCGTTTACACAGCCAGGGGGGAGAAAAGTGCTCTGATGGTGACAGTTTTTTCTTATTTAATTTGCTTTAATAAAATATATCTGAAACTCGTGGGCTTCCTGGCAGTTCTTTTGCGTCCAGCTCTTTTCACATCCAGGCAAGCTGTGATGAGCATCTGGAAAGATCAAGTGGAGCATGTAATTAGTAACTCTTCGACAGATTAACTTGCAAAGGAGCAAGAACGGGGGGGATATGTTAAAGAGTTCTAGAACACTCCAACAGATAAGAAGAATAGCTAATAGACTGTCCTGGGAATGTTTAGAGGCATGTGCTTTGCTGTTCAGAATCAGTTCTGATCAGATTGAGGACCTAGTACCATATATATCTGTTGTTCAGGCCAAGCATTTTTCTCATCAGGCATAGATTCAAGGGGAAAGATATATCTTCTGTCACGGAGATGATCCAGCTGGGAGAACATGTGCTGCTACTAATGAAAGGTGAAGGGTAGTGATTTTTCTACTAGTGCAATTATTTCTAGGCAGGAAACTCTGATGAGAAAGATGCATCGACTGAATCTGTCTGGCCAGTTGATTGAGCCTGCAATCGGCAACATGCCCAGGGCTGCCTTGTTCAAGCTGTGATCTTCCCTGTATTTGCACCCTAAAGCTGCTCTGAGGGAAACAAGGGCAGTGGAGGAAGGTCTTTTCTTTCACAAACTCTTCAATACAGACTCCAGCTTCTACCTACTTACTCCTGCAGCGCCATTAAAGGCAGCAGTAATAAGAGTCGGAAAAATTTACAAAAGCCTACAGACCATTGAAGATCGATTGTACCATGTGGGACTGTCCTTAGGGTCACATTAAAAACAACAACACCTTTTGATTCTCTGTGTTCCCTTTTCATTAACCTCCATATTAAAGTTAATTGAAAATAAGACGTTTTTGCAATACAAAGACCAAAAAAACCCACCCAAACACAAAACAATAACCCTGCCCTTAAATTATACATCTTCCTCCCCCCTTCATTTTGTGTCGTCTTATTCCCCCAGTGAACTCCTGGGCTATTCCACAAATAGGGTGTCTGAAGGGATAAAGAGAGTGACTTCTTTTGTAAAAGAGGGGGTCTTTGTTTGAAACATGGGTACTGAAATAGGCTGTCTTTGTCTCTAAACAAAGGAAGCGGGGGTGGGAGCAGGTTTATTTATTTATTTTACATATTTTTATACCACCCAAAACTTACATCTCTGGGTGGTTTGCTTCCGTTTAGTGAGGTTGTGAGGAAAGGCAAAAATGCTACACCTGGCATGGCATAATTGAAAAAGTTGTGGTTAGGGCCCATCCCCACCACTGCTAAGATAAGCACCTGAAAGGTTTTCAGGGAAGCTTACCTTGGCAATCATGACAGTAACTTGGAGAACTCCTTGGCTGTTGTGATGGCAACCACCAACATTTTCCACCAGGGCCTTAGGGATCAGTCATGGACCCACTGATGGCCCTAGGCCCTCAGTCAGCACCTAAGTTAGCTGACTGCTGATGCCAGGCCTTGGTGTGCTTGGTCATTGGAAGGAACATAAGGGGGTATGGACTTGAGAGTCCAGAATGATACAGAGGACACGCACATACACACGCACTCACTTTTCTGGACTGGCCATGCTGTTTCCCAACTCGTTTGAGGAATCCCCCTTAAGAGTAAGAATAAAGAGAGCATATTTCTTGCTCACGAACAGCAAGGGATACCCTCGTTCTCAAATCTGAAACCTCCGCCTCAGACGTTGATCCATTCTGCACTCCCATCGCAGGTTGATTTAAAACAGTCAGCATATGATTTGTTCCAGCCACTAGCTGACAAAGAGAAAAATTACTCAAAGTATTCCCACTACAATTAAAGGACAAGTTAGGCATTGCTTCGCCTCACTGGTCCTTTTAATTTTAATGGGACTATTTTGAGCAATTTTGCTCGTCATGTTAAAATGCCCATGTTAAAACAAATGCGAAAGTCAATGAGAGAGAGGGAGGGGAGGAGGGGAGGTACCAGGGTTCAAGTATACCTAGCGAAGCTCTGCTCAGTGACCTAATCCCAGATGTGTAAGAATTGCCTTAAATTACTCAGAGATTATAGCAAAACACGCTACACGTATTCACATGTTCTTCTTTAGTACTACTTCTATCACAGGGCTGAGCGATGGCTAGAATTAAGCCCTGAGCAAAGTGCAGAATTCTGGTGCCCTTAAATTGAGAATGAAGTAAACACAGTTCAAGGTTTAGAATAACATGAATTCTTTCATTTTAATATCTTAGCAAACACCCTCCAGTGAACAGGGACCAATTGCCTGTTTGATAGTAATTCTTCACATTCATTTGAGAAGTTCAAAGCATTTCACATACAGTATTTCAAAAGTCCTTACAATCACCCTGTATTATTATCTGAATTTGACAGATAGAGGTACTGAGGGTGAGAAAATAGTAACTCATCTAAGGCCACCTCATGGCTGAGGTGAAATTTGACTTTCCCACTCATACTCTTAGTGTTACATGACAATATAGTCCTATTCAGACATTGCGTTCTACATGCATACAAGTGCCTGTATCCATGTGCAAGTTTTTTGTGTGAATAACTCTTCATGCATTCATTTAAAAACAAACCTGGGTACAGGCCCCCTTAAATACAGGGTGAAGATAGGAAGTGTATGTGTGCAGAGCATGACATTTGAATAATTGTACATGCACACTGAACTGTAAATGCACACACCACACATAGATTGTACTTGTGTTGAATATGCAAACAGAGCTTGTACATGCTTTAGAACAGTGTTTCTCAACCACTGGTCCGTGGACTGTTGCTAGTCTGCAAGGTGTTGAGTACCAGTCAGTGAGCCATCACTAATAAAAACCACCCCCTCCCCCCAAAAAAATTTGGCCCGGTTGGAGTTCTCCGGAGCGCATTTCCAGGCAGCCCTTGAGGAAGCTAAATGAACATTATCCAGCAGTGAGAGCTGCCTGAAAATGAGCTCCAGAGAGCTGCCCGAAATTGTTGGGGGGGGGCTGGGGGGGTTGTGGGTGATGGGGGCAACCCCCTTACTAACTGGTGGTCTGGGAAACTGTCCACAAATAATGTACTGGTCCATGACTCCAAAAAAGTTGAGAAACACTGCTCTAGAACCTGATCTCTAAAAGCTTGAATTTGTCCTTATTAAAGATGAAGCAATGATTCTGCATTTGAGTTTTGGGTGGTATAAAAATATGTTAAATAGTTAGATAGATAGATAGATTTGCACCTAGAAAGGTGACATGGCTATAACTCTTAGAAACGGCAAAGATAACACTAAACTCAGATACTCAGACATTCAGTGCTTTTTCTAAGAACACATCTGAAAATATGTGTACTGAATCCTGGCACAAGATACTGCTAGAGTTGCAATTGTCAAGACTAGTAGAATACTGGCAAGAATAACATTTGCTTTTTCTTTTAAAACAACATGCTTCACCACCTGAAAGCTGCTAATCAGAGACAAACATTAAATTGCTTGTGGAAGTTCAACTCGTTTATAGGGCTGCATAAGCCAATTGGAAACAATCTTTAAAAGATCTAGTAATGTACAATATCAGTTTAAATCAGCTGATCAATACATGACAATAACTGTATCCTAAATAGAGTTGGAAGTCTGAGAATATTTAACAAAGGCAAGCTTTTTAGGGATTAGACAACACACAAGAAAAATAGTTTGAAAAATGACTCCTATTGCATCCTTTTGAATGTAAGAGCCAATTTAGATGATGTGCACAGAGTGCATGCAAGAATGTAACCCTACTGTACCAAAACTAATTGGAGTTGCTTCCACACCAGCAGTTTGCTGTGGACATCATTACTTAATTAATTTATTACAGAAAATTCAGATGATTTCACTACCAGATCATTACTTTCTAATATTTTCCATTTTGTCCTCTTTTATGACAGTTTTTCTGGTTTGAACACAATTGCAGCACCAGCCTATTCAGTGTGGAATAGCAAAGCCCTATTGAGGCTCCTGGTCAGAAGAGTCATGTGCGAGGCAGATGGTGATGAATTTCCTTGTTGCATCTCCTGCCATGTGATCCCTTTCCCTCGTAGCCAATTTTCTTTCTTGTTTTTAAATATTAATACATAAAATCACAAATGTACTAATAAAAATATTGTATTTGGCTCTTTTTAAAAACTAAAGTGCAATTGCACAAATAGAACTAAAATGAAACATAAATGAGCAAATGGTGGGATTACCAGAGCTGTCATATGGAAAGAGGACAGTACTCACCTGTATTTTCCCCTGCATGACAAGTTGCACCTGCTGAATCTCCCTTCTCTGCTGCTCTTAAAGGTACAAGAGACCTGTCCTCTTTTCCATATGGCAGCCCAAGGGATTGCTTTGAGAGCAGGGTGGGAACAAAATAACTAAAGGGCCAAAGTGCAAAGAGGGACAGGAGAAGCTAATTTTGAATAATGCAGCAGGAGAAAGCCACAAAATCACACCAAAGGGGGAGACCTTTTCTGTCTGTGCTCTTAGACACATTTTCTTAAGCCAAACAGGACTTCCTTCTCCAGCTTATTTGGAAAGCAATGCAAGAGCAGCACTGAAGGACCATAGTATGGACAGGACGTGCCTGATATTTTAAAATCCAGTTTTAAACTCTGATCAATGGTTCTGTTACACAGAGGCTGCATTCTCATGTAATGTGGAACTGTGGATCCAATGGACCCACGGTTCTGCGCCCCCTCCCCCTGCTCTCTGTCTGAATTTGGATGTTCAGGAGAGATCCCGCTCTGCAGTCTCACTGGCTGCGGAGAGGAGGGGAAACTGGCTGCCTGGGCTATACTGAAGGACAGCCCCAGCAGCCAATAGCAGTCAGAGCAAAAGAGTAGCATCCTCCCTCAACTCCAGTTGCGGCCAGACAATTAACTGCGAGGATCTGCCCTCACATACAAAACTCAAGTTTGCTAAAGGTTTTCAGTGACTTTGTTTTTCAGGTTCGCTAAGTTATAAACATAAGCTAATGAACTTAAAAAGCCACATGAATTTGTTTTCTCTGTGGTTAGTATCTGTTCTGGCATTTTTGGCTTAACGAGTGGTCAACTTTAGCTGGGATATTCAAACATCTTATCAAGATGTCAGCTGGAGTGGCATTCAGGTTTTGAGACCTTCCCTGTTTGAAATACTTCCCTGGCAGTTGCTTTCTTTAGTGGGAGAGCTTCTGTTTTGGAAAGATGCTCTTTACTAGCTGCATTCTTAAGGACAAACCAGACAAGGGCATTTCCAGATTACCCGCTCAAAATGCCTTGGTTCAGGCAAATTGCATTCAAAACATAAATAGCAAAGTGCCCAGCAGGGGGAGCAGTCTCACGAAAACTAACTGGAAAATACAGCAACCTTTTTACGCCGGACATACAGGGTTTTACAAACTGTTAATTGTTTTAATAATGGGTTTTTGCTGTTTTTAAAGTTTTTGATTTTAATAGTTAACTGATTTTAGTTTGTTTTAATGTAAACCGCCCTGAGCCATTTTTGGAAAGGTGGTATAGAAATCAAACAAACAAACAACACAGCGTTATAACAATAAATCACTGCGATTAAATCTGAAACAAGGCATCGGAAATGTGAACAGCACCCTGCTGTCAGCGTGGGGATTGTGGTGTCACAACACAGGAAGCGTAGAAGCACACTTCAGAGATACATCGTGACCCCGTTGCAAGGTCTAATCTGGAAAGCGCCATGATGTGGGAAATCTATGAATAGGATTTCCTACTTTTTAGAAGTTAGAAGCAGCTGCAATTGATAAAATTGGAATTGAGTCACTGGGAAAAGGAAGGTTTAACCCTTTCCCCTGTGCCATTTCCCTGACTTAAATCCTCCTCCAAGGTGCTATTTGCTTAGAGAAGAAACGCATCTGATATGAATGTTGCGGGATAGGAAATGGTGATTAAGGTGGGGTAATGGGAATTACCCTAATGATGTGAATCTGTCCCACAACTACTTTTAGATTATTTTTTAAAAAATCCATGAGATATTTATTCCCAGTTCGCCTACATCATGTGTCATTTGGCGGGACTCCTACTGCAACTTCCTTCCTTGTCTCACTTGTAAGGCTTACTGTTGTCTTTCATGACTGCTAAGGAGCCATGACTAGATCCAGGCATTTTTCTTCCTCCCTCCATATTTCAGTTTCCCTCCTTTTTTTTTTTAAATCCACCTACTCTTCCTTCCACTCAGCCTTAACTCAGACTATTGCTTACATCTAAGGATCTGGCTGCAATGGGCCGGCCATCTGGATGCTACTCAGTGAAAAACAGAATGTAAGGGTTTTTGATCAGGTTGCAGATTTCTGAAACAATGTCTGGGATAAGTAGTTTGTAGGTGTCCCTTGA
This sequence comes from Hemicordylus capensis, assembly GCF_027244095.1. Lineage (NCBI taxonomy): Eukaryota > Metazoa > Chordata > Lepidosauria > Squamata > Cordylidae > Hemicordylus > Hemicordylus capensis. Next base: position 183,384,645 of record NC_069657.1, on the reverse strand, counting down.
CTTGGCAGGTCCTCCTTTTCCCATTCCAGTGCTTTAATTATCCCCTCACAGAACTTGGTATGAGTGGCACTTTCATCAAACCTGTTCTCACTGAAACTGATGTCTGGACCAGTGTTCCCTCTAAGGCGTGCACACGCTCACAAGTTTTTGGATGTCCACTCAGTTAATTTTGGATCACACTCTGAATGAATGTGTGCACACACTGCCTTGATACTGCCACCCAGAACAAAACTTATTCCGCACAGGGGTGGAGCCACCATTGGGCCAATGGATTCAAAGAACCCAGGCCGGTGACCAATCAAGGGCCGCAAGAGCAGCCCCGACATGCCCCCCGCATCTGACGTCAGACACGGGGGCGGTACTTTAGCTCCCGAGCGGGGGCCGCGCAGCCCCTTTGGTAGCTAAACTAAGGCTGGTGCTGCATTTGCCGTGCGGCCCTTTCAGTAGCTAAGGCTAGCGCTGCGTTCGCAATGCAGCCCAGGAGCAGCTCTTCCCTGCAGGCAAGAGCCGCTCCTGGGCTGCGCTGCGAACGCAGCACCAGCCTTAGTTTAGCTCCCGAAGGGGCTGTATGGCCCCTTCAGCAGTTAAGATTCAACTCCTGAATGGAGCCTCAAGGCTCCGTTCGGGAGCCAGACCACGCCCCCCCACGTCTGATGTCAGACGTGGGGGGAGGGGCTATCGGGGCATCCGCCGTGGCCGCACACAGGCCGCTGGCAGGCTGGCTACACCCCTGATTCCACACACAGATGAAAAAAATGAGAGAGAACACTGGTCTGGACTGTAGCACTTAAGGCTACATGTGAAGACTCACATGACTGAATGCTTCTCCATAGGAAAAAAATCACTCCACATCAAGGAGAAAAGTTCTACCCTAGCCTTCCCCTCAACATGCTAATTTTATGTGTGCAGAGAACTTAGGCTTGTTTCACAGTCCAGTGTCACAAAGTGACCAGTTCTTTATACAGTGACCATGTACAGTCTGGGCACCAAAGTAGAAAGAAAACCAAAACACTCTCAAATAATCCAATTGGCTTTATCCTCTATAATAAAAGCCTAAGTGTGCGCCCATGTCAAATGCCTGGCGTGTGTCCGTGTCTCCCTTGGCTTTTCTGGGCATGCGCGGAGCGCATGCCCAGAACATGCCGAGGGAGACACGACCGCCAGCACCAGGCGGCCATGTTGGGCGGTTGATTGCCCGGCCGTGGAAAGGCCAGAAGCGGCCGCCGTGAAGAAGCCGGGGAAGCCCCGCGAAGCCAGGGAAGAGGCGGTGGGGGAAACTGGCCGAGGCGGCGGCGGAGCCATGGCCGAGGCCTGGCCACGCCGCCGAAGCCGGGCGAGGTGAAGAGGTGGCGGGGGAAGCCAGCCGAGGTGGCGAGCCACCGCCGAGGCTTGGCGGCGGCGCCGAAGCCTGGCGGGGGGAGACTTTGAGGCCCTTGCCCAGCCGGGGAGACTGGCCGTGGCATGGAGGCTGGCGGCGGCGGGAGGGGGAATGGCGGTGGGGGCCCCGGAGTGCACAACTCCACTAGCGCCTGTTATTTAACGGGCCAAAAATCACTAGTTGAGTATAAAAGGGCAACAGCATCAACCTAACTGAGCAGAAAACAGAACAATCTATCAGAACTACCAATAATATTTCAATTCTAGCTGGTAATAACATCAACCCAGTCTTCCTCACTATCACATGTGTGTGGATGCAGGTACGGTCAATATTAAATCTTCCTAAAACCTAACACAATTCAGATCTAGATGGAAAGAGGAAGGGGGGAGGTAAGGAAGGCACAGGAATGGGATGTTTGGGAATCAGGAGTTAATAGAGGGAAGCGGAAAGGGGAAAGGGGGAAGGGAAGTGGAAACCAAGGCTGTAGAAGCAGCATATTTACCAGGGTCTGACATGGGGCAGCAAGTGTAGACAGCTTGGATACGAGGCTTGGGAACGATGAGGCTTCAGATGGAAAAAGCTGGGACTGGATTTCACAGACAGAGTCAGCCCTTGATTCTTCGCCCCACGGCAAGAATCACTGAGCAGACTCTTGTCTGCAGGTTTCAGGCCTCTGTTAGTTCCGCAGCTAGACAGCAGGCACTTGGGATGTGCACATGAGCGAAGATCTGCTGGTTAGGCAAAGCTTGCTGACTCTGTCTGGTGGGCTCCCTTCTTATAGTTGTTCCATCATTTGATCTCCATAGAGTCATCATCCAAAATATCATCATCCTTCCTGGATCACAAAAGGTGTCAATTGCTGTTACCCTCTAGATCCTGTCTTCTAATTATTGATATTAGTTCAGGATATTAGGTCAGTCCAGGGTAAACAGGATCTGGGTTCCATCTCCTAATAATTGTTGTTGGGAAGAATATTGTTCTATTGACATTCCCAAAGCAAATCTGCATCTTTGAGCTTGCAAATGGGCATGTTCTCTTGTCCCCAGACTTTCTGCTGCTTGGTCTTCAAGAATGTTAAAAGTCAAAGGTGTTAGGATAGAAGAATCAAGGCTATATATGTGAGACAGCAATTAAATCATTTTCTTTTGTGTACATCTATGTAGGGTGTAATTCTAAAGACAGCAAGGGGATATAAACAATCCGTTCTAAATTCTACATTGCAAATATCTCCTCAGAGAAAAACAGGATTGTCCCCTGTCTTCTCAAGGTAATTCACTGGGTAGCAAAGCAATAACCAATGACTATTGTAAACTTTCTGTAAGAGGAAATGTGAGCTCAGCTCCTAGCTTCCCCCAGAGACCTTACCTGAGACAAGTTCCAGACAATGGCAAGTTCCAGACAATGCTAGGAGTTTAATCATTTCACTCCATTGAACTCCTGTTGCAAGGAGTTCAGTGGTGGTGACAAAGATACAGATCTCAGCCCAGCCCACTTGGCTATAAGTTCTGGTCCAACATGAATGATCTGGACAACAATATATCCAAATTGCTAGTGTGTGTAACATGCATCTCTAAAGGCAATCCACAGTGATAGCATTTGGATATGTGTGAGACAGGAAAACGAGCCTGGCCATTGTGTCCCTAGATTACACATTTCACAAACATTGAGAAACAATGCTGGATTGCCCCTACCATCACAAAGTAATTACCATCTGTCCAAAATTCAAGTCATGAGACCTGAGTGTCACGTCCTGGTCAGTTCATCTGAGTTCAGGCATTAATTGATTTCTAAATAAAGTGGAATCAGAACCAGGCCTGGAGTTCACATAATTTTGGATTGGTAACTTAGGGTCTAATGTGGTAGTCAGGTTGGCCACAACACTACTCACCAAGAACTCTGCTTTAATTTTGTCAGTTATATTTTATTATTTCATAATGAAAGGCACAATGTGATTTGAATAATACATTTAATGGTAGGAAGGCTGTGTGCAGGTCTGAGAATATTGCTTCATGATTTTTTTTCAATACTTCTGCTGTGAAAGTAAGGAAATGTTTCCTTACTTTGAAGAGTAATCTCTTTATTCAGTCGCAAGTATAAAGAAAGACCAAAACTTCAGCATGGGCAAACCACTAATTTGTTTGTTCCTCAAGCTTAGCATCTCTGCCTGATTCCTGTAAGAGAAATGTGCTGTGGAGTGTACTGCAAAATTTAAGTCATGTAAATTTCAATTGTACCCTTGTGAAAAGTGTTGAGGGGTGTGAGGAGTATGTGTGTGAGAACTCACACAGCAGAGTATGCTCTGGTGGTAAAAATGTTTAGCTAACAAAAAGAACAACCCAACCCTTCAGGACCTTTCCCCTTAACTTCTTTGCCATGGGGAAAGCAATTACAGCCTCAGGAAGTGATAACTCTTGGATGCAGAGTGTTCAATCATTTTGAACTGTTATTACTCCCAAGTTGTTTTGAAGCCTCTCATACATATAGGGACTCGAGCCAGTCCGCTTGATTTGCAAAAGGTACATACTGTATTTATGCAATATCTGGTATTTGGCCTCATTAAACTGTCTTAGTGAGACATAACAAACTGCTAAACGGTCATGTATTATCTGTTAACCTGCAGCATTCTTCACTGTTGGATCTGTGGCAAACAGCATTGCTTTCTTGTAACAAAATGCTTGAAAACATGGGTGATTCAAAGGTCAGCTGGGTAATGCAAAACTGCAAACCGAGATAGATCCCCAGGCAAAACAACATGCTTTCTGTGCCGGGCTGCAGATTCCAGGTCAGTTATGTATGGATTTTGATTGCTCAGGAACTCAGGCAATCTGTACTGTGTCGAGGGTTGGTGATGTGATCCAGTGCAATCAGGCAACCAAATACAAATGTATGGAGTCTGAAGTCACGTCAGTTATCCCGTGCTGCATAGTTTCTGCTTTGTTAAATATTGTGATGGAAATGCTATTTTGGTGCATCAAGGGACCATCTTTTGTTTAACCTGCCTGCTTGCTAATGGTCACCGATAGTGAATGTTTTTAGTTTTTATATAGTGATTGTTTAATGATTTTTTTTAATGAGATGGTTTCCCAGTGAGCATTGGTATTGGTGGCTCCTCAACTTAAATCACACCCCAGATTGGTGGGGAGTAGGGGAATGATGATGATGATGACGATGATTAATAATAAACCCAACTTTATTTGTTAGCTGCCCCATAACAAATAGTTGTCTGGGTGGTTCACAACACAGCATTAAAACATTCAGTAAAAATGCATAAAACACATGAAATCACACACATACACACAAAGAATACAAAACAATTTTAAAACATTTTAAAAGTCAGTTTTAAAAATCAAAACTTAAAAATCATCTGGGAATTGCAATGTGGCCAGCAAAGGACATGGAGGTCTGGGATTTTGCAGCTAGTTGGCAAGGAGCTGGGAGAAGGGGCATCTAAATGGATGCTGTTTATTTTGGGGGCAATGGATGCTGCTTTAAAGACTAGCACAGACTGTCTAGGTGCTGGCTAATTCCCCTATGCTCAAAGTGTAAATAAACAGATATCACCAAAATGCCTGCGTCTCCAGCACAGAAGTCTCTCAGAAGGAAGTGTCTCTCACACAAGAAAGCAAACCCTGTAGTGGCTCCATATGACATTGCCTTCTACTGAGTCAGACCATTAGTCCACTTAGCTTGGTATTGTCCACATCAACTGTGTCCAGGGGTTCAAATAACAAAGGAATATATGTATTTATTTATTATATTTGTAAAGTATCGTAAAGTTGTTCCATTGAGTCGGTGTCGACTCCTGGCGACCACAGAGCCCCATGTTTTTCTTTGGTAGAATACAGGAGGGGATTACCATTGCCATCTCCCATGCAGTATGAGATGTTGCCTTTCAGCATCTTCCTATATCACTGCTGTCCAATATAGATGTTCCCCATAGTCTGGGAAACATACCAGCAGGGATTCAAACCAGCAACCTCTGGCTTGTTAGTCAAGTAATTTCCCCACTGCGCCATTAGTTGGTACACCACCCCAAACATGTTCACAACATAAAACAAATCAAAACATTAAAAACAATTTAAAACCTCAATTGTAGCTAAAAGGCTTGGTTAAATACATGCATATTTAAAGTCTTTTTAAAAGGTGTCAGAGATGGGGAGGCTCTTATTTCAGTAGGGACTGCGTTCCAGAGTCTTGGCGCAGTGAGAGAGAAGACACATCCCTAAATAGCCACCAGATAAACTGGTGACAACTGCAGACGGGCCTCTCCAGATGATATTGATGGGCTATGGGGCATATAGCAAGGAAGATGTTCTCTTAAATACCTAGAGCCTAAGTTGTCTAGGCCCAGGGTATAGGAAGTCCTATATAGAAATATAAGAAAGAATATAATGTGGCTGGCAATATACTTCCCAGCTGTAAGGACAGAGGTTAAAGGAAATGCACTGAATGGCACAGCAGGGAAATGACTTGACTAGCCAGCCAGAGTTTGCCAGTTCGAATCCCCGCTGGTACCTCTATTGGGCAGCAGAAATATAGGAAGATGCTGAAAGGCATCATCTCATACTGCACGAGAGATGGCAATGGTAAACCCCTCCTGTATTCTACCAAAGACAACCACAGGGCTCTGTGGTCACCAAGAGTCGACACGAACTCAACGGCACACCTTTATTTTATGCCCCATTTTATTCACTCATGTATTGGCAGTGAAGTCAAGCTGTGGGGCACAATCCACTATACATATGCTGTTAAAATGAACTGGAGAGATCTGCAGGATTGCGATAGTTAAAATTCTCAGTCAATAATAATCTTTCCAGTCCATGTCTTTCATAAATGCTGAAGCATTAAGTGCACAGATCACACCATTAAGCTGATGTTCATTATGTTGGAGTGTTTCAGGTTTTTTATTCTAAGAGGCAATCAACAATGTGAAAATAACCTCTCTTGACCACTTCACACGCCACCATTGAGATTTAAGAGACCACTTAGAAAGCTGTATTCACTGTCAAAGGTATCTGTGTATGTTGTCAGACAAAAGGCATAGGCCACTTCCATATACTGCTACACAAAATGGCAAAATATTTGAACACTACTGGGTCACCAGTGATCTGATCTTGCCAAATTAAATCATTTTATGAAATGTTAAAAACATTAGTGTCTAAACATTTGTTTAAGAATTCCAATAGAATAGTTAAAATATTTACTTATCTAGAAATCTCCTTGAAAGCTTATCTTAATAGCACATACCTTTCCTCTCCTCCAGGCATGTTGTTTTGATGTCAAATAGTTAAGCCAAGGTACCTAGGTCTGTCTCCCATCTTTTCATCATCACGTCTGTGTGAACATCAACTTCTGGAGCATGGGAAGAAGAACCCAAAAGGTTCCCTTTATCATTAACATTGAAATCAACCATATATACCCATACTCGACTCAGTGCCCACACCACAAAATACACCAACACAACTATAGAGATCTATGTGGCTCTTTGGTAAAGGGAAAAGTAACGCATAAGATACATCAAAACTAAATGGAAATTTAAAAATACCTTGTGAAAATTAAAAACGTTCAATATGTATAAACCACAAAGTATTGTGAAAATTATGGGGAAACAGTGGAGAAGGCAAGTCATTCATTAAAAGAAGACTCATGACATTCTATAGCTCAGGGGAAATGCTTCCCACTCAACAATACCAGCCACAGATTATGAAAAGAAATGGCCATCCAACTACATGATTAATGCAATGAAGCCTTACCACTTTATAAAGAACCTAGACTTTACCACTAGGAAGAATACATGGCACAAAACACAGACACATGTGCACTGATGACCAACTAGCAACCACATGGTAGAAAATCCCACCATGTAGTAAGTTGGTTCGCCAGAGAGTAAATGAAAAACAGAAGTTAGGAAGCAAAGAGAAATAATAGTTGGTAGATGAACTTCCAACATTGACAATATCTAGCAGTTCAGTGAAATCGCGGTTCAAAATGTGGTTCAAGCACTTTTACTGAAATTAAAAAGGGGACTTTAAAAAAAAGTCCTTACCTGCTCTCCACACTCCCTTCCAGCTTCCTGCTGGGGTGGCATGTGTACCAAGAAGCCCTGCATGCCGTCAGCATGCATATGGTGTCTGTGCATGCGCAGAAACCATTTGCCAAGCACCCAAGAAGACACGAGACACAGAGTATTGGTGTAACAAGGGGCACAATTTTATTTAACTTTATTAAAACTAAAGAGCAGGAATTGGCTCACCACCCCATCCAGTACGGTATCCCAAGGCACGTGCCATCAGGGCGTGCCTGGCCTATGGCATAGGGCAACACACCTCGGCTCGAAGCAGTCCCAATGATGCAGAGCAGGGGCTGCCCATCCTAGCCAGCCTAATGCTAGGCCTCAGCCATAGCAGCACCCCCCAGTAGCCGTTCAGCAATTCCGGGAAGTTTAGTCTGACCGAGTGGATCATCCAGAGCAGATCTCCCTGAGCCGTGCAGCCTCAAGAGAGATTGCCCTGTCAGATCTGAAGCCAAAAGTCTTAGCTGAAGGTGTTCACTGGCCTCCAAGGTCAATCCTGACCACACTGAATCTGCCACAGCAGTGGTTAGCCTAGCTTGACTCCCCACGACCACCCATGACCATACAGAACCTGAGCCAATCCCTGCCGGATGTCCCGAAGGAACAAATTTGTCCCCTCGGGTGAAAGATGAACCCCGTCCCCTCTAAACAACTTGGGCGTTGAGAACAGAATACCAGGATGCGCTACAGACCATCCTCGATGGGCTCTAACAAAACTAGCCAAATGACAATTAACCTTCCTACGAGCACAGTCAATCTTGCCACGGTCAATCTTGGAGGGGCCCTAGAGCCCCTCCAAACCCTACGCTGAAGCATGTCGGACCAAATGACAATTACCTTGGGGAACCTGCTCATGACCACAGAAAAGTCTTTCAGGAGCTTGTGATGGATGGATGGACAGCCCTGACTGCTTGACTAAGTCGTTTCCCCCCATGTGGACCAACAGCACATCAGAGGGCGGGTTGACCGCCAGAAATTCCTGAAGCAGGGGCAAGAACTAGGCGATGACCATGCCCCATCAACTGATCCAGGAGATCGATGCCCATTGGCTGAGTCCCAGCTGCGTTCCGGGAGACGCACCACAAGCTGCTTTGTGGACCCAGAACACAATGGAATGTCCCAAGATAAGGACCCGCACCCTTTCTTCCCGTCTTGGCGGGCCTGCAAGGAGAAAACCAATTGTTGAAAGCTACACAGGCATGTAGCTAGCCACACAGACACCAAGGACTGCCACACAGGCACTTAAAGCACGTAGTGCTTGAAGGTGGCAGACCGCCAATGCCTGATACGTTGAATGGCCTCCCCCGGAAAACCAAGCCTAGTAGCCGCCAAGGCTGCTCCAATCTGAAAAGAGTGCAAAGATAGCTGCTCGGTGGGAACACCTGCTGCCAGTAAAGCACACTGAACCACCACCCAGAATTGAAATTGGGAAATGGGAGTGCCATCCTCATGGATAAAAAGACAACCATAAGCAGTACCCCTAACGGCTGTAAACTCCCTGAGTGCCCGGACTGGGCACAAAAGGGTAATGCCAGCCAGGTGAAAGGAAACCAGCTGCCCCTTGCCCTTCTGGTCAGTTTTGGAGAAGCGCAAGAGTAGATGCGCTTCATCTCCCACCAGCGTTAGGTCCCTAAACTGAATAACCCGGGCAGTGGGACCCCTCTCCCCCCCCCCCCAGGAAACAGCTCACTGGCCCTAAAAGCCCCAAAAAACAGGGCCAGCATGGCAGCTCGGAAAAGAAAAACCTCATAAGGCAAACGGCAGACAGCCGCTAAGCACGCCATGGCTCCCTGCATGTCCGCAGGCGTGAGGGGCCTGTGGCTATCAGGCTGAACCACATGGCCCCTAGCCCAGGCCTCCAGCATCCTCCACACCCTGAAATCCCTAGTAGAATCCTCAAGGCCCTGAGCCTTGGTGAAGAATGCAATAGCAGCCAAATAGCCCGCTAATGACCTGAGCGACAGGCCCTTTTCCTTGACATAAACTAAAAAACGGATCAGGTGCTCTACGGGTGGGGGCCACTCCTGCCAAACTCCAGCCTGGCACCTAAAATCCTGAAAGGCCCTGCACTGCCTACCATATGTAGCCCCTGTACTTGGTGCCAAAGATGCTAGTATGGCTCTGTGCGCCTCTACATGCCAAGGCTCCATAACCATGGAGGCATCACGTCAGGTGTCAATTCCGCCTCTCGTGTGAGTTGACGAAAACGGAGCATCTGCAAGGAGAGACTATTATGTACCCCCAGGACATGGCAAGCAATGAACGTGGTATTGTTGTAAAGGCATGCCCAAACAAAAGCCCTAACCAATCTCATGACCCTGGGGGACCTAGAAGTTTGCGGGTTCACAACCTGCACGGTGGCCATGTTGTCGCACCAGAAACACACTGTTCTGTCTTTAAACTGGTTGGCCCAGATGTGAATGGCAACCACGATCAGGAAGAACTCAAGAAATGTCAAATCCCTTGTGGTGCCGGCCAGCACCCAGGCGTCAGGCCATTTCTTGGCACACCATCGGCTCCAGAAATAAACTCCAAAACCTAAACCGCCAGCAGCATCAGACTGGACTTGTAAGTCCGTCTCCAGCAGAAATGTCTCCCACTAAAAGGAAACCCCGTTGTAAGATTCCAAAATGGCTGCCTACAGTTCCAAACCTTCCCGCATGGGAGCTGTGATCCTAATCCTGTGGTGCGCTAGCCTGGCCCCACTAGTAGCGTCACAAAGCCACCTTAGAAATGGATGGCCGGGGCCCACTACTCTACAGGCAAAATTTAGATGGCCTATAAGCTGCTGCAGCAGTTTAAGCGTGACCTTACACACATTCACACAGTTGCGCAGCAAGGCACGCAAGACAGTCAGCTTCGCCTGTGGCAGGTGGGAGCTGCCCGCTCTTGTGTCCAATTCAATGCCCAGAAACATCAGTGTAGTGGCGGGCCCCTCGGTCTTGTCGTGCGCCAAGGGGACCCCTAGCTCAGCACACAGCTCCTGAAAAGCACGCAACAGGCACGCACAATGGTCAGTGTTTTCCCCTCCTGAAAAAAGGTAATTATCTAGTAAGTGGGCTGTGGATTCAAGCCCCGTCCTCCAACAAAGCGCCCACTGGTAAGCACCAGAAGCCTAACTGGGCTGGGTCCCTTTTCCAAAAGTACCGCTCTGGGATGGGCCACCACCCTTTCTGCTAGCAGGGTGTTGCTCTTTGAAGCCCCCCCCCATGCACCCCGCACGCGCTGACAGTGCAGGCTGGCGTGCTTTCCCCCACAGAAACCACATTCATGCTTGAAATGGCAGGGCGAGCAGCTGCAAGAGCTGGTGGTGTTAAAGGCCCAACATGGCAGGGGACCTTGAACCCTCTGTGCAGTGGCCTGTCCAGAGGACTGCGCTGTGGGTGTCATAGAGAGAAGGTGGCCACTATTGGCCCGCTTGCCTGTAATAGGCCGTGAAGGAGTCATGATCAAGAGCCAGAGCTCCTGATGCTGTTTATCCCCGGGAAGAGCCAGGTTTAAGGAAGCCCTAAGGCGAAAGGAACGGTTGCAGCGCTCCCACGCATTCCCTGCAAAATCCATGTACCCCCTGTGAATTATAGCGAGGTACTTTACAAGAGCTGGGCCTTTGGACATGTGGACCTGGAGAACCACATCCATGTATACTGTAAAGGCCGAAAGCCAGTTAGTCCAGTTGTGCTCTGCAGGCTTATGTTTACATTTTTCCTCCTCCCTTTTGCTTTCACCTTCCTTTTCCACCGGTTCAGGGTCCCTAAACAATAACTGGAAAACATCGACAAACTCCCCCCACCAAATACATTTCTTCACTGCTAGCAACAAATGGTCACCCAGCAGAAGGGCAGAGTCACATGGTGGGTATGGGGGCTGTGGAAGTGGAGTGGACTGGGGGAGGGGGCCGCTTCCCCCCCGGTACAGTGGAAATACCTTGCCAAACCTGTGCACACGCCCTGTGAGGAGCATTAGAGCCATAAAGGCCTGGGTGCCAAGTGTAAGGATTGTAGGCTGCCTCCATGGGGTATGTCCCCCAAGGCCAGGTGTGGTGCATGGACTCACCGGACCCGGGCCCTTGAATCGCAACCAAGCTCTTCCCTCCTGATTCCACTGAAGATGCCACAGCTGTATTGTCCGCAGGCTCCGCCATGGGTGCAGAAGATGATTGCTGGTCCTTGCCCTCGAGGGCATCTAGTCTGGCTGATAGAGAATGCAAAAGTTTAGCCTTTTTTGCACCCCTAGTGGAAGGCCCAGGCCCGGCCAGGACCCCCGAAGGACTGCCGCCATCCTTGCTAGCGCCGCCCTCCTTCCTTTCTTTCTCCAGCACATCTAAGCACGATATCAAAGCCCTGATAGTCCCCATGTCCACATCATCCTCAGAAGAGGAGTTAGTGGTGGGCTTAGGCCCAGGAGGGGGCCTAACATGTTTAACCCCTTTCTTTCCTTCTTCGGGCCCATAGCCACAATTAACAATGGTACTGTTCAATAAAATTAGGCCCACCGTGTGTGCCACCCTGAACAGGCCTAGGTAGCAGCAACCACCCCCAAATGAAGCATAGGAGGTGGGGGAGCTGTCACCCTGGCAAACCTCAATGCCCAGGAAGCCAGCAAGGAACCCCCAGAATAGGTTGAAAAGGTGGTGAGTGAAACAAAAAGGGGGGGGCCTCGCCAAGGAGGCCTGCACTTGTGGGGATGGGTGGGCGAGGCCTGATTAGAGTTCCCCCCCGAGGCCGCCCAGCCTAACTGCCCCCATGGCCCGTGGGCCGATCAAACCTGGGGGTGGTTTAAAACTGCTTCCCAACTCACCGCCCCCACGCAATTGGGTGGAAACCCGCTCCCGATCACCACCAGGCCCCAGAGCCAAGGCCAAGCAAGAGCTGGGGCCGACGATGCTGCTCCAACACCTAAACAGAGCAAACTGACGATGCAGGCATCGCAGCAGCCAAGGGTGGATGAAGCTCCTCCCCCTGCATGGGCCAGGCAGCCAATCAGGGCCCCCGAAGACTCGTGCTTCTTTCCCAAGGGGGGAGGCCCTCGGCAAATCGGCCACACCACCCATTTGGGCGGCGAGCAGCGCAATTGTGTGGTCAGTAATACCATACTGACCAAATGGTGCCTGTGCATGCGCAGATGCCATGTGTATGTGGGCAATGCATAGGGCTTTTTCGTTCTCACACCATCCCAGGAGGAAGCTGGAAGGAGTGGGAGAGAGCAGGTAAGCATGTGCTCTCCTTTTTCTTAAAGTCCCCTTTTTAATTTCACTAAAAGTGCTCTAACTGTGCTTCAAACCATGGTTCGGGCACATCCCTAAATTGAATCCAGAATTTCAATACAATTTCAACATACTGTACCCTTAAAATCTAAGCCTTGCATTTACCTTGCATTTGAGGATATGTTGGCTGGCAACCAGACTAATGAAACTCATGCACAATGAATAAAGTTGCAGTAGCGCAAGAAGATCATGTAGCTATGCAGAGTCACAGGGATGCTCAGAGTTTAGAATTGCCAGGTCCAGCTGGTGAAAAAAGTTGATATCCATCACCAAAAAAGTGGAACTAGAGGATGCTATAAATGCAGCTCACCACTGTGAAGTTGATGACCAGATGAGCTGTATGTCTGCTCAGTCTACTCTCTAGGTGCAGAGTTCCCTGCTTCTTAACTGTAAATTCATCTCCTGGTTAAGTTTACCACACACACACAGGCCTCTGTCCTCCACCTCCACGGGTCACCCATCCTGCTCTCCCCAGCCAGGCCAGCAACTTCACCTCTTGGCTCAAGGCAGGGCACCGAACCAGCCTCTTTGCAAGTTGGAACAGTGGTGCATGCCCAGTCTCCTCGGGATGTGCGAACCAGCTCAAATTCAAGCAGGTTCACCCTTGAACTGGTTTGGTTCGAGTGGCTTGACCTCAAATCAAACCAGGTCTGAACTGAATCGATCAGTCGGGTTCAGGCCTGGTTTGGAACCCTACCAGCAAAGGGGAATCCTGCAAGAATTCCCCTTTACCGGTAAGGGCTTCAAAATGTGTTTTTTTTAAAGTAGGTAAAATGAGCAAAAATACTCACTAAAGGTTCCCCCAAACCCCACCAGCGCCCCATGACTCTCCCAACCCCTGGCTCCCCCAACCCCTGCCAGATCAGGGCCAATTTGGGCCTGTTTGGGGCCTTCCTTGGCCCATTTCAGGTCTGCGCTTGCATGGAGGACATTTATTTGCCCTCCATGCATGTGCACTGGCCATTTGCATGACCCCATAAAGGGCCAGTGGGAGTGGGATTGCTTCTAAACGTGTTTTTAAAAGTAGGTTAAATGAATGAAAATTACTCACTAAGGGCCCCAGTGGTGCTAGCAGCATTTGTGGCTGCCACACGGGGAGCGGGGGGGGATCATGCAAATGGCCAGTGTGTATGTGTGGAGGTTAAAGAAATGGCCTCCATGCATGTGCATAGGCCCAAAATGGGCTGAAGAAGTCCTAAACCGGGCCCAAAGCAGACCCAAGCTGGCACTGGATATGGTGGGGGAGAGGCCAGCAGGGGTCAGGGGTGCTGCCACCATTTCCCCCGGTAGCTGCCACAGCCAGCGGTGGTGCTGCCACTACCACCCTTAGTGAGTCATCATCTTTCATGAGGGCCAAACCAGTTCAGTTTCGTCCCCCTCTGGATAGGGACCCGGTTCAGTTTGAATTTGAACTGGTTTGGGCCTGGTTTGGAACCCTACTGGCAAAGGGGAATCTGGCGAGGATTCCCCTTTACTGGTAAAGGGGCAGCAGCGGGGGGGGGCGTGTTTTTAAAGTAGGTAAAATGAAAAATGGTGATTCACTAAGGGTGGTGGCATTGCCACTGGCAGCTGTGGTGGCCAGGGGTGGTGGTGGTGGTGGCAGCAGGAGTCTTGGCCCCTGCTGGGGGCTTCAGTTCCAGAAGGTTTTGTAAATTTCTGCCAATAAAACAAGTCACTTATAGGACTTTGATGCGGGGGGGGGGCAGGATCCACACAAATGAATTAAAAATAAATGGATAGACCAATCTACTTCAAATTAAACATACTGAGCCATCCCATCCTGTCCTGCATCTATACCAAATATCAAAGCCCCAGCCAAGCAATCTCAAAAATACACAAGGGGGGGGGAAAGCCCATATAAGCCCCATATAATTCCACCCATGCACCTTCTGGATGGCTCCCTCTATGAGGCAGGCACAGCACCCAAGCAGGCAGTGGTGGGAGAGGCAGAGCAGAGAGCTTGCACAAGCCTGGGGGCAACCGGTACTGGCCCCCTACCTCCTAAGCTCAGCCCTGGGCAGTCTTCCATCCCATTCTGCTGAAGAGCCACAAGGCAGGCAGAGGCACACCCACTGAACAGCTGATGGTTGGTTGGGGGAGTAGCAGCAGCCTGTCAGGAGGCAGGGAGAGCGTCTCTTGATGGCCATCATCAAGCTGCTGGAATGCTTGACAGGGAGGGGAGGCATTGCAGAGCCCACACCAGCAGCCACTCGGGGAGGAGATTCCCAATGCTGGCCTCTGGCAGGTGCATAGCTAGGGCCCTCCAAGGGAGCAGGGAGGCCAGGACTTGCACCCCAACATCCGGGCCTAACGACGCCTCTGCGACTATAAACATTTATATATGGCTTTTCAACAGAAGACTTCACAGTGGTTTTCAAAGAAAAATAATTAATAATAACTTGCTTCCCTTTCCCCCAAAAGCTCACAATCTAAAAAGAAGCACAAGGTAACATCAGAATCAGCCACTGAAGGAATGCTGTGCTGGGGTTGGATAGGGCCTGTTGCTCTCCCCATGATAAATAGAAGAGATTCACCACTTTAAATGGTACCTCTTCCCTCAGGTGCTGCTAATTGAGTAAAGTTACTTAGCTAACTGCTAATTTCTCACTGCCACTACCACCACGCCACATGAAGCTGCAGCAGGCCCACCTATCTGTGTTGCATCATGGGGCTCTGCAACCTGCCACCGAAGCAGACCCTCCCCTCTGGCTTCCCCATTGGATGGATATTCAGTCAGAAGGGGAAGGAGACAAGCTGCTCATGAGAGCAAAGTGTTCTGAGCGAACAAAATGTTCCAGCTGCTCCCCAGAACTTTGGACACCACGACACATGGAAGAAAAGTTGTTTGTTTCCCAAAATAGTTTCTATTCCTCCTAATGCAAAAAATAGTCATTCGTCCTCTATGAAAGTCCCTAGTTGGCAACCTTATCAGAGTTATGCTCTTGCACAAAAGCCCCCTGCAAAGCATATGAGACTTGCCACAGGTTGTATACCTGGTGCAAACATGCTTGTGCAAGCACTGAGTACATCTCTGGAGGTACTGTACAGCCACTGTCTTTTTTTCCCTCCCAATGTCAGAGGCTTCAGTTTACCTGTGGCAAGGTCAGAGCTTGCAGAATTTGGGAATGATGACATACAGTCCAGATTAGCATCAGTTGAGTACTTTGGGGTTTACCTGAAAGGTAAGTGCTCTTTGTGCAGAAGCATGGCATCTGTTTCAGCAGGTGCAGTCCCAGTCTGCAAGGGCACAAACCTGAATAACACAGCCACATGAGGTCATGTGACTCTTGTCCACAGTATTGTCAGCCAAAACCTAAAGAGCTCTGCTAGCGAGAACAAACCATGACAACTTCTGGTGATTTTCTGTGGAGACTAGATGTTGGCACCTTCTTTCACCTCTCCCTTCAGAAAGTATTTTTAGTTCGGGAATGGGGGAGAAATATGACACAGGCATCTGATGTGCAAAAAATACACACAGCCATATATCTTTTCTGTTTCCTATGCTCAATCAATAGCATGACAGAAGAAAGAGCTATTTCAGGTGGAAGGCTTAGCTCTAGGGAAAAGGAGTATGGTCATTAAATGGCCCATCAACCCCAATATGCCTCTTCTGTGGCAGAAATTTTTTAAATAGAAGATTACAGTGTACTCTGCCCCAGTTGAAGACCGCTGATCATCTAGTGGGAGCTTTTAAACATGGACAAATTGCTGTTGTGGACCAAATGTGTGGCAATCCCCACCCCTCCACCCACTGCCACCATTTGTTTTTCTGATACATAGTCACAAGTAACAATACCTCTAGCAAGCCGAGCTGTTTACATCTGCATTGATACCTACATTTTATTTGACATTCCATCATGGGGTTTCAAAATAAAGTAACTCATTAGAGTCTAAAGTAAAGTTGTGCCACTGAGTCAGTGTCAACTCCTGGTGCCCATAGAGCTCTGTGGTTGTCTTTGGTAGAATACAGGAGGGGTTTACCATTGCCATCTCCCACGCAGTATGAGATGATGCTTTTCAGCATCTTCCTATATCTCTGCTGATATAGGTGTTTCCCATAGTCTGGGAAAAATACCATTGGGGATTCGAACCAGCAACCTCTTACTCCTTAGGCAAGTTACTTCCCCGTTGCACTGTTAGGTGGTTCATTAGAGTCTAGGGTGCATTTAATAACTGTAGCAAAAATTTAAGGGTAGACAAGCAAAACAAAAAATGTCAAGGAGAGCTTTCCTCTTTTTACTGTCCTTTCCCTAACACCACCACCCATGCTTCTTGGGACTATGGAACTCTGTCTGAGGACAGCCACTACAAGCATTTTTCTGGAGCAGAGGAGCTGTGATGGGGTCATGGAAGTGCCTCTGGGTACTCGGCGCCAAGAAATGGAACTGTGAAAAGTAGGTGTGTGTGTACACACACACACGTACGTGCATGCCCAGCATCTTATGCTGGGGGAAAGGAACCACAGTGGAATTTCATTATCTACTAACAAACCAATCCCTTAATTATTTAATGCATATCCTGCTCCTTTTCCAAGGAGTGGTGTACATAAATACACCGCTCTTTTTCCAGAATATGAATATGTTTATCCTCACAACAAACTTGGGAGGCAGGTTAGGCTGAGAGATAAGTGACTGGCCCAGCGTCACCCAGTGAGTTTCATGGCTGAATGGAGATTTGAACTCAGGTCTCCCTGGTCCTAGTCAAGCACTCTACTACTACTAACTAAGTACACTCTAAACCACAACATGAAGGCAGTGAACATGTGCAACCTCTGGTTTGAGGGGGAAGGATTTAGGGTGTATAGGTATTATTTTTTTAAAGACAAAACACCATTGGCTTTAATGCTTCAGAGTTTCCCCCTGTTCTGTTCCTAGGCCCATTTTTGCACCTAGTATGCTCTACTCCTCCCTTGCTAATGACACATCTGTTAAACAGAATATTACAGCACACAACCCATTCAGGAAACCAACCCACTTTCCCCTTTGTTCTTCCCACAAATTTGGTGGTAATAAGATGTTGGCAGTGAAAAATTGACAGGGAGGAAGGATGTCATGAAAGGAAACAAATAGGTGTGTGCAGGCATCAGGAAGGCTACAATCAAAGAGCTCCCCCCCCCCCCCGTTACTGGCTGTGAATAGATTCCTTTTTTTCTGTAGAATTTCTCAACACCCCCGCCCCCGCACACACACACACCAAAAATGGAGAGGAGAGCTGGTCTTGTGGTAGCAAGCATGATTTGCCCCCTTAACTAAGCAGGGTCTGCCCTGGTTGCATATGAATGGGAGACTTGATGTGTGAGCACCTTAGGAGATAGAGCCGTTCTAGGAAGAGCAGAAGGTTCCAGATTCCCTCCCTGGAATCTCCAGGACAGGGCTGAGAGAAATTCCTGCCTACAACCTTGGAGAAGCCGCTGCCAGTCTGTGTAGACAATACTGAGCTAGATGGACCTATGGTCTGACTCAGCATATGGCAGCTTCCTACGTTCCTATGTTCCTATATGATAGAAGCAGAGAACATCTTTTACCAGAAAAAAAGTAATATGACAGCAAAGTAGTCTAAAGGCCTTTCTAGAGAATTCATTTATATAGTGTGGCAAACACACAGCTGTTGCAAATGTGTTTTGTGGAATTCAGACAACACGGCTGCATTTGCATATTAACCACAGTTCCGCTCCCTCCCCCCGGCCCCCCGCTCTCCCGTCTGAATTCAGATGTCACAGAGAGCTCTCTCTCTGCCCTCAGCAAGACTGCAGAGAGGAGGGGGAACTGGCTTCCTGGTCTTCCTTATTGATTAAAGGACAACCATAGCAGCTAATAGCAGTCAGAGTGAGGGAGGAACTTCTTCCCTCAACTCCAGTTGCCAGACAGCAAGACTGTGGTGCCTTGTTTGGACATAATGCTGGCACTGCAGAACCAGAGGTGACAAAACTCACTACAAGCTGAAGTTACAAATCAAAGTCCAGGGAGGGAAACCACAGGTCCATTTAAGGGTGAAACTGTGGTTGCCCACATTCAGGTGTGCAGGAATTGAAACCATAGGCCCTTTCACTTCCAGTTTTGTGTTATGTGTTAATGTGGTCCACCTTTTAAGGAATCACTTCTGTTTCAGAGATATTCCTGCACAAACTATTAAGCAAATGTATATATTTCTCAGCCATCGAAATTCAGGATGCTCTCTAAAACATGGTCCCATGAGTTCTATTTAGTGGACAGCACCTGTGGCATCATTCATGATGTCAATGACAA
Source organism: Hemicordylus capensis (assembly GCF_027244095.1). Taxonomy (NCBI): domain Eukaryota; kingdom Metazoa; phylum Chordata; class Lepidosauria; order Squamata; family Cordylidae; genus Hemicordylus; species Hemicordylus capensis. Next base: position 183,365,686 of record NC_069657.1, on the reverse strand, counting down.
TTCCCCACTGTGCCTACATCATGATCAAGTTACCCCTGCTAACTTGGCAAAGAGGCACCAAGTGGTGATTATCTTTATTTAGCAGGGGGAGAGTAACTGCCCTGTCCACCCCCAGCACAGGACCTCCAGTGACTGTTGCTGGTGTCTGTCTTGTGTTTATTTTTAGAATGTGAGCCCTTTGGGGACAGGGTTCCATCTTATTTGTTTGTTATTTCTCCATGTAAACCGCCTTGAGCCCAGGGGCGTAACTACCATTAGGCAAGGGGAGGTGGCTGCCTGGGCCCCCCCATGCCTCGAGGGGCCCCCCAGAGGCAAGTCACATGAGGCAAGTCACATGACTATATATTATGAAGTGTGTGTGTGCATCAGCGAGGGGCCCATTTTAAAATTTTGTCTCTGGGCCCACTCCAGCCTTGTTACGCCCCTGCTTGAGCCATTTTTGGAAGGGCAGTATAGAAATCGAATGAATGAATGAATGAATGATCTAACTCTAACATGAGTATTTAGCTTGCAAAGAAGGGATTTGTATGGCAACTGAAACTAATTAGTTGCAAGGCCAAGTTCAGATACGTTCCTTGTAGCTGCACCCACAGTCTTCATCTTGCTTGAGACATTATCTGGAATGCACTCACTGTGTGAGAGAGAGGGGTCATGGGGATCTGACAAGGAACTTCCTCAGTTATTGAACTAGGACAGGTACCAGAAAATAGGGGCTATCCCTGGTAAATAAAGACAGTGGGTTGATATGTCAGTGCTCCCTTTCGGCTGAAGGACTCATAATTCAGCCATATAAGACTGTGATGAACAACATTATAGTTACTACCTCTCCACAGCAAGGCCAGTTCATACCTGATGGATGAGTTACAAGTGTCTGTTTTTGAATCAAGACTAACCTTGGAAAAACTACAAATGCAGCAGGATCAGCTTGCACTCAGTTGTGCAACATGAAAGACAGAAGAGAACACTAAGCTTCTGGTATAACTGCATTAGCCTTTGAAGAACTTTTCCCTCACTAGCTCCTCTTGCAAGAATTAGAATTCAAGGGAGGATATATGAGCCAGCTGTGTAAGCAAAATATTAACAAAGCATGAACAACAGTTTGTACCTTTCTGAGAAAGCTAGCCTTTGTAGGTGTTCAGATCTTGTGTGCGCCCTCAGAGTTTGCCTGCTAAATTTATCCCTATAATTCAGGGCTCTGCACTTGTGAAATGTTCATATGTGCTGGAGCTATTAACGATGCATGAGAATTTAACAAGCAAAGGGAAAGCAAACTTGGATGGCACTCAGTTTAGCTGCCGTATGAGGAAGAAACAGTTTGTGAGAAGGATCAATACATTCACCTTGCATTAGAATTAGAACAATGCCACAGCATTGTTGCTTGGAAAACAGCAGTACGAAGGACCGTTTCCATCTCTGTTTAAATATTTCTGTTCATCTAGCGGAACTGTCACCCAGAGCTTTCAAAACGGATCCCTGACTATCCACCAAATCCATGTAATGACTTCATTAGCATTGCAGCATTTCCAGGACATGCATCTCCCTTGCCAAAGATCCTCTTGAAAAGACAGCATGTTTACTAAACTTTTTAAACAGATGCATGCAACTGTATATACTAGAGAGAGAAAAGAACAAGGTTTTAGGTCATCAGCATCCACCTTCTTGCCAAAGAAAAATCATAGGCCATTGAATTTACTACTTCTGGGTCAAGTTTAATTTGTAAACATCAAAATATGAAAGAGGTGGCATTAATTCATTTTCATCTCATGATTCCACAATTACGTACAAAGTGTTTCCCCTGCTTTGAGCTAGCCTAAATACCACCCTTCCTAATGTAATCGCCTTTCAAAACTAATTTGCTAGTGGATTTTAGGCAGGCTACTACTACTGCTTTAAAGATGCACAAATTAGCAGAAGTTCCAGCAGTAAAACTGAGGTAAAGCGTCATTGCAAACACACATGAAATTATTCATTATCATAACAGCTTCTGAAGTAATGCTTCAGTTTTCCATTATGTCTTCACCCATTCCAGAAGTGGATATATTTCTTTTGTGTACATATACCACCACCACCCACACCCCACACACATATATCCGCAAACTCTTTCTCAATTTGCTCAAAAGTACATATGGGCATGGCCAATAATATTTGATGAAGAAAGAAGGTATGCACTGTTATAAAGTACAAAGCCTAACCAGGGAAATCAAATGGTATTTTCTGACTCAGAGATGTACTGTTCCATTCAAAGAAACACCAAGAAGTATCTAATTCACACCCACACAAATCAAAGAACTCATGCTCTCTTACTTTCAGCTGTCTAAACTTCCGGTCCTGAACATATTCTCACCCACCATATGACCTTCTTCTGTTTTAAAATAATTAGCATCTGATTGACCATAAAGCTGAAATTGGCCTATTAAGCAATTAGATTGTTTGTGTTTGTGTATGAACCATATCACAGCCAGAAAAAGAATTGGAGACAGACAAAGCACTCAAAATTTGGGAGTTTTATTATGGCAGGAGCATTATTATAAACTAGCTGACCCGTGCGGCCGCCGCCGCCCTGCGGGGACCGAGTGTGGCCGCCGCCGCCTCGCCTCCGCGGCCCGGCCAGTCCCACCGCCTCGCTTCCGCGGCCGGGCCCAGCCAGGCCAGGCTACCTCTCTCTCTCCTCCCGCCCCCGTCTCCGGCGGGGCAGAGTGCGGCCGCCGCCGCCAGCGGGCCTGGCCGGCCCCAGAGTGCCGCCGCCGATGCTGCGGCTGGCCCCAGAGTGCCACCATCAGGCCTGCCGCCTCGCCTCCGCGAAGATTTATACAGAATAAGCTAGCCTTTCAGGTATCAAGCCATTGAGAGCTTTCAAGGCCAAAAACCAACAGACTGAACTGGGCCCTTCACCACACAAATGTCTACTCACCAACACTAAGCAGACACAGTGGTAATGGAGAAGGAAAAAATCTTCACCATCACTGCCAAAGTATAGGTCATAAAACTGATTACAACCTGTGTTGAATTTCTCTTCTTATCCCACATCTCCATAGCTGTTGCTGCCACCTCTTCATTGCCTCAACTCCACAGAAAACCATGGAGCCACCATGGTGTGAGAGAGGGCACTTAGGAGAGATTGTGTCAACTGCCTGGACAATGTCTCATACCATTCTGCCTCATACCAGAAGTTAATGGGGCTTCACTAGTACTGCTAGATCTAGCAAATAGAACATTCCCCAGAACTGACAGGAATCCACTCAGATGATCAATCAGTTTATAAGACTTCGGTGAGTTGACCATGACACAGCAGTTATTATCTCAAACTTCCTCATCCTTAGATTTCCATCTAAGTACAAAACCTGCACATTCACATGATTGAATAAATAGCCAATGGCTGCAGTCCTATGCACATTAACTGAACACAGTGGGAGGGACTTACAATAAATATCTGTGACTGGGTTGCACAACATTTCTTCTTAAGAATAGTTACCTTTAAGATGAAGGGGTACATACAAACAAGCATCAACCTTTCCCTTTAAAAAGAGTTTAGAATCATTTTATGACAAAGACCACAGAGAGATTGCCTTGAAGACATGAATGAATTACTTCAAAGCACTGTCCTAGCCATGTTTCTACTGACAGCTCATAGAGTCTGGTGAACTGTTTATGAACAGATAATGTAGATACCTCACATTTTCTTTTGCAGCTCTTTCTAGAGAGATTATCTGTCTCTTGCTCAGTTTGTAGCCTCAGGCAAGTCACTTGTCTCCATCTAGTCCTGTTCCCAACAGTGTCTAGCCACGGAGCCTACAAACAGGGCATGGTATTCAGAGGTATATGCTGCCTACAGAGAGTAAACAAAGCATTATGTGAAGACAGAAACAACTGGACACTTTCTGGTATCCTTTTCATAATATTTTGAATCTCACTGGTAGAATAAACCACCTTCTGAACCTTTTGTTGAAAAGCGGTATATAAACAATAATGTTGGCTGACATATTGTGCAAGCAACCGGGCTGTTGGTGCACCACCCATGCAGCTGTGTCTGTGTAAACATCACCAATGGTGTTGGGGAACAGGGCAGTTCTTCTCCATCTTAGAGTTGTGCAAATGCAGTTGCACAATGCAATGCTCACTGGAAATAATGGGGATTGCACTGCACAACTTTACAATGGAGTAGAACTCCCCTGTCTCACAACGCTGTTGGCGGTGCTTATACAGACACAGCAGCACAGGCAGTGCTCCAACTGCCCGGCGCATTTCCTAGTGTGATACGTCAGTCAATAATACGACTTTACATATTATTTTAACTTTTAATAAATCATCGGACTTCAACTAAGGCAAAATATAGAAATACACAGCAGTGATGTGATGTCCAAGGTAACAAACCTGCAATTAAAGGAGATAGCCTGTCCGTGGAATACTGCAGGAAACTAGTTTGCAAGCCAGCAGACATTTTACACAAAGATCTCCTGCAGAGCTCAACAGGAGATCTATAAGCAGAACAGCTCCAGAATCAAGTCAGTGCAAAAATGAATTAGCTTACCAGCAGTGCTGGCCATTACATTATAGGTATTATATGGAATATTTTTGTTACATTGTTGTGGATAAATGCCATGCTTCAAATTACTTTCTTTCAAGATTCCTAATAGGAAACCATAGGCATAAAGTAATGCAATCAGCTTGTAGCAGAAAGTGCCATAAATGAGAGTCGGTCCTCTGATTGACTCTAACTTATAGCACTTTCTGCTACAAGCTGTAATGGATAGTGTTGGACTGGAAAGACTGACATTTTCACCTTGGGCTAGTCCCTGTGTCTCAGCCTAATTTCCTCCTCAGAGCTGTGAACATAAAATGAAAATGCCACCCTGAGATTTTTGAAAGCAGGGTAAAATGTAAATGTGACTAATAAAAAGAAATGGTTCAGGGGCTACCACACTGAAACCCTCCTAAGCAAGGGTGTAACTATAATTAAGCAAAAGCGTTCAAAGAACCCAGGCCCTCATCTCCTGAGGGGCCCTCAGCTCCACGCCTTCCTATTTTCTTCATTATCACTCTCACTCTGAGGGGCCGCCAGAGAAAGGGGTGAACATGGGCCCCCTCTCCCCTAGCTTGGCCCTGCTCCCAAGAGAAGGGGAAAGGAATGATTACATCAGCTGGATTTGGATCTGAGTTCTTAGCTCAATGGTTGAGCTTAAGTTCTGCACGCAGAAGATCCCAGGTTCAATTCTTGGCATCTCCACTTAAAAACAGATCTTTAATAGTAGGGCTGGGAAAGCTAGTTCTGTCTATTGGAGAGCCACTGCAAGTCAGAATAGACAGGACTGAGAAGGACTGGCCAATGGCCTGACAGTATGGCAGATCTATCTATCTATCTATCTATCTATCTATTGTTGAATGTATATACCGCCTTTCATTAAAAAAAATCTCAAGGCGGTTTACAAAAGTTTAAAAAAAATACAATAAAATGACAATAAAAATATAAAGCTAAAAATATAATAACCAACCAAATTTAAAATCTATAAAATATAAGCAGAAAAACTACATGGGTAAAAACACACAGAAGCAGCAATAAAAACAATCATGTAAAAGCCTGGATAAAAAGCCAAGATTTAACAAGCTTTCTAAAAACTGTGATGGAGTCTGAGGAGCGAATGGCCACTGGGAGAGTCCGGGGGCAGCACCCAGAACATTCCAGAGGCCGGGGGCAGCAACAGAGAAGGCCCTGTCCCGAGTGCACGACAGCCAAGCCTCCCTCATGGTTGGCACCCGGAGCAGAGTCCCCTCAGATGACCTCGTCAAGCGGGCAGCAACCCTTGGGAGCAAGCAGTCCCTCAGGTACCCCAGGCCCAAACCATTAAGGGCTTTAAAGGTCAAAACCAGCACCTTGAATTGGACCCAGAAATGATCTGGCAGCCAGTGCACCTCTTGGTGATTGGTGAGCCTCACTTCAGCAAAGACTTTGTTTCAGGCAAAAAGTCTGATGGCACTTAAAAACCTAACTAACTGATCAACTCATAATCTTTCATTGTCTTGGGTTTACTTCATCAGATACATAAAGCAGTCTCCTAACTTGGTAGATATATAATATACATCTGGATGCAGGACAGCCAAAAACAAACACCCCACCCCTTGTCGACTGTAGAGCCAAAACCATGCATTGAAGAACGGTAAGTGTGCCACATTTTCTATGTCCAAATGTATACAGGATAAAATCGCAGCAACCCACACAAAACTTTAGCACTGATGATAAATTAGCATAACAAGAAAGAGAACACTTTAAAAAAGATATAAATATGTTGTAAATAATGGGAAGGATCACCGCCGCCGCCCCCCCCCGCCCCCGCCACCCATCCAACCACAACTGAATCTGGCTTTTACAGTAAACCTGTCAGTGTTTGCTAAAGTCTGTCTTGAAATTTTTTTCTTGGAATAATGTTTTGTTGAAGGATTGGGCTGAATGCAGAGACATTCAGAGACCAAAGTGTCCCCCTGGTTTTATTTATTTACTGTATTACATTTTTACACCACCAAAACAAGTGTTTCAGCATTGCCATTTGTATGTCAGATTTGTACCCATGTATTCCCCTGCATCTGCACTGTTAGGTCGCTGGCTGTCATCACATCTTGTGGCAGAGAATTCCACAAGTAGATTATGCATTGTGTGAAAAAGTACCTCCATTTGATGGTCCTAAATTTCCTGGCAATCAATTTCATGGGATGACCCATGGTTCTAGTGTTATATGAGAGGGAGAAGAATTTCTCTCTGTCCACTATCTCCGTGCCATGCATAGATAGACCTCTATCATGTCTCCCTGCAGTTGTCTTTTTTCTAAACTAAATAGCCCCAGGTGTTGTTGTAGCCTTGCTTCATAAGAAAGGTGCTCTAGGCCCCTGATCATCTTGGTTGCCCTCTTCTGCACCTTTTCCAATACTACAACGTTTTGCCTCCCTCACTTCACCTTGCATTTTCTTTTGCCAAAGTTTGTGTTCCTTTCTGTTCTCTTCATTTGGACAGGCCTTCCTTGACGGTAATTTCAGAATGAAGTCTTCTTCCCTTTTATGGCTTCCTTGACAGTACCTGTTAGCTATGCTGGCATCCTCCTGGACTTAGTGGTACCTTTCCTCCTTTTGGGTATACAATCTAACTGGGCTTCTAGTATTGTGGTTTTGAGTAAACTCCATGCATTCTGGAGCAAAGTGTCTATACTGATTTTCCCTTTCACCTTTCTTTTCATACTCATCATTTTGGAGAAGTTTCCTCTTCTGAAATTCAAAGTATCTGTGTTACACTTCCTTGGTGATTGTCTCCCCGCACGTATGCCGAATTTGATCACACTATGGTCACTGTTCCCTAAAGGGTTGATGACACTGACATCACGCACCAGGTCCTGGGTGCCACTCAGGAGTAAGTCCAAGGTCACCTTAGGAACATAGGATGCTGCCATATACTCAGTCAGACCATAGGTCCATCTAGCTCAGTATTGTCTACACAGACTGGCAGCAGCTTCTCAAAGGTTGTAGGCAGGAATCTCTCTCAGCCCTATCTTGGAGATGCCAGGGAGGGAACTTGGAACCTTCTGCTATTCCCAGAGTAGCTCAATCCTTTGAGGGGAATATCTTGCAGTGCTCACACATCAAGTCTTCCGTTTATATGCAACCAGGGCAGACCCTGCTTAGCCTCTCTGGATGGAACCTTCTCTCTGGTTGGTTTCAAGACCAACTGTTCTAGGGCACAGTCATTCAGCGTATCTAGAAATTTGACCTCTTTGTCATTACCTGACTGTGAATTTATCCAGTCTATGTGTGGGTAATTGAAGTCACCCATTATTACAGCCCTGCCTCTCCTTGATGCCTTCCTGATTTCCTCCTGCAACTCCCAGTCACTGTCAGCATTTGGATCCGGAGGGCGATAGCATGTCCCCAGTAGAACATTTCCTTTTAGACCTTGTACTGTCAACCACAGGTTTTCTGTGGAGCACTCCGGTCCTCCTAGGTTTTCTACCTTGAGATTCTATCTCTTCTTTAGCATACAGTTCTACTCCACCTCCAAAGCACCCCTCCCTTTCCTTTTTATAAAGTTTATATCCATAGATAACAGTGTCCCACTAGTTCTCACTGTCCCACCATGTTTCTGTTATGCCCACTATATCTATTTCTGTGTTATCAACCAAGCACTCCAGCTCACTCATCTTGGCTCAGAGGCTTCTGGCATTGGCATATAAGCACCTCTATGCTGAATCTCTCACCTGGTGTATGCTATCTTCCTTTTGACTCTTTGACCAGCTGGCATAGCCTTCTGTCTGCTCTTTATATGGTTCTGTTCTGTCCCCTTCTGTTTTATCTGAATCCTTTGCACTCTTGCACTTTAAAGGATGGCATTTGCCAAACTGGATACTGTCCATCTCCTGTTAGCTGTTCCCCAAGCATCGTTTTAAAAGCTGCTCTGCAACCTTTTTTATTTTAAGCACCAGCAGTCTGGTTCCATCTTGGTTCAAGTGCAGCCCATCCCTTTTGTACAGGCCTTGCTTGCCCCAAAATGTATCCCAGTGCCTAACAAATCTACTGTATATGAGAGAGGGATTTGTACTTAACTTCTCTTCTTCACTGCGCTCCTTGGGATCACAGGCTCCTCTGCACACTTCCTGCTAAACTCCTGCTAAATTCCAATGCCCTGTTTGCTATGCTCTCAGTCCTACAGGTAGTTCCAACACCTCCAGCAACACATTACAATGTCCTCCTAGCTCCTAAAAGGAGCACTCCTGTTCCAGCCTGGAACAGGAGCCTTATAATGTCCAGACCTTATAGGAAGTGAAGAGGGAATCCACTCCCTTAAGGCCTGCCTTTGCTGTTCTACATAGCACCAGAGCGTCACTTTGGGGCTGGTTACTAGCCCTGAACCAGAGTATGCTATAACTACATAGTTCTTGCAAGAGGGAGGGGGATCTGGAGAGTGGGAAAAGGAAAATGTGTCCTTTTTAGCCTGCTTCCCAGTAGGCTTATGAGATCACCCAGCATTCTCTGTGTGCCCGTGTCTGTGTGTCCCCCGCTATCAACTTCATAACGCCTGGACCAATATGAACCAAATCGGGTACAGTTGTAGGGACACATAGGAACACCTCTAAGTTAATTTGTGGACTGTCTAAACAATTTAAACCAAATTAGGTACAGTTGCAGTGAGTGACACATAGGGACACCTCAACGATGTAGTTTGTAATGATATCACCCACCCTGATCTAAGATGGCGGACGCATAAACATTTGAGGCACAAATGGGCTAACTTATGAACCACCTAACTGATTTGTACCAAATTTGCTACAGATGTAGGTACACATAGGGATGCCCAAATGGTATGGCATGTGATGATGTCATTCACTCCCATTCAAGATGGAGGCCGCATGAACATCTGAGACACAAGCAGGCTAATTTGTGGACTGCCTAACCTATTTGAATCAAATTGAGTACAGGTGCAGTGAGTGACACACACGGACACCTCAGTGGCATAGAATGTGATGATGCCATCCATGCTGATTTAAGATGGCGAACACATAAACCTTTGAAGCGCAAGTGGGCTAACTTGTGAACCACTAAACCAATTTGAATCAAATTTGCTGCAGCTGTAGGGACACATAGGGACACCTCAATGGCGAAGACTGTGATGATGTCATCCACCTCAGTTCAAGATAGCAGATGCATAAACTTTTGAGGCACAAGTGCACTAACTAGAGGACAGTCTAACCAATTCGAATCATATTTGGAACAGCTGTAGTGAATGACACACAGGGACACCTCAATGGTGCAGTTTTTAATGACAACATCCACTCCAATCCAAGATGGCAGACACATGAACATTTGAGGCACAAGAGATCTAACTTGTGGACCTCGATATGCACCAAATTTAGTCCAGATGCAGAGACAGTGAAAGGAAAGTGGGCTAATTAGTTCTTACTAAAACAACTTGTTCTTTCTCTTGCAACATCCCTGTATAGTGCAGGGAGAGGAATCCATATGGCACATTTCACCCCAACCTTAAAGCCCTTCCCCAGCCCAAGATACTTACTATAAAATGTTAAGAGCTTGAGCAGGCCATTTCTCTCTCTCCCTCTGCCTTCCCTTTCCCTTCCCCCCTCCCCCCTTTTTAAACCAACTGATGCCCTTGATCAAGAGCCCTCAACGTCTTCTAGGTCCTGGAAGCTCCAGGTCCGGAAAGAGCAGAGAATAATTGTTTGGGGTTTTCTGAATTCCATTTTTCTTTTAATTTAACAAAGGTATATACCTCAGCATACTTATTTATTATTTATTATTTTATTTATTTATTTAACATATTTTTATACCGCCCAAAACCTATGTCTCTTTTACAACAAGATTAAAAAAGAAAAACATTAATTAAAAACAAAAAAAAATTTAAAAGCAAGAAATTTAAAACACAATTTAAATTAAAAAAAAAAAACAATATTCTAAAAACAACATTAAAACAATCAAAACAATATCAATTAAAAACCTGGGTGAACAGATGCATCTTTAATGACTTTTTAAAAGTTGTCAGAGATTGGGAGGCTCTTATTGCACTAGGGAGTGCATTCCAAAGCCTAGGGGCAGCCTTGGAGAAGACCCGTCCCTGAGTAGCCACCAGACGAGCTGGTGGCAAATGCAGACAGACCTCTCCTGATGATTTCAGTGCGTGGTGGGGTTCATGACGAAGAAGACGTTCTCTTAAATACCCAGGGCCCAAGCTGTTTAGGGCTTTATAGGTTATGACCAACACCTTGTACTTTGCCCGGAAACATATTGGTTTAGGGAGTGCCCTGATACTGTAGAAATCATTGCCTTATATTTGGATGGTCCTGCTTCATTTTCACACTGATAGGCACTCAGCCACCAGAGTTTTCTGTTGGAGAGAATGATAGAACAAGGCTGTTCACACAAGCAGCCCAACCTGAGCTGGACTGCCTGTGTGAAGTGCCAGGATAGAGCCTGATTCTGGTGCTGCCTCGGCCTCAAGCCCAGGAATTTATCCCAGACTTTAACTCCACCAAGAATTTTTAAAAGCCCCACCAAGAATATGTCATCCAAAAGGCTTAAAGGTCATCACTGGCAATAGTGCACGCACATAGTTGGCCGCCTGCATTGCTGACTCCTGGGGAAATCCCATAATGCACTGTGCTCATAGTGCAGTGCATTGTGGGATTCCTCACAAGAAGTCCCAGCCTCCAGAGATCTGCACTGCTCTGTGCAGTACAGATTGTGTGGGCACACAGCAGCATGCTGAAGAGGACCTGCAAGGATCATCTGGTGGGAAGGTAGGTTCTACCCTGCCTTCCCACCCACCCCCACTCCCACCCGCATGATTTTGAATAGAGCCTTCTTGTGTGTAGGGTCAGTAAATAGTATAGAGATGATGCTGGTAGGTGGATAATCCTGACTTTGGGCAGGGCATGAATTGAATCACCCTCTGGCCCCTTCCTACTCTAGGATTCTGTAAAGTGCTCAAATAATAATAATAATAATAATAATAATAATAATAATACTCATTATTATGCGGGTAATCCATATAACGAAGACAAAGAGGAGCTTTGCTATACCTTAAAGACTAATAGATTTATTGTTGCATAAGCATAAGAAGGGTCAAAATTCAAGGCAGCAGAAGAGCCAGAAGTAGCAATAAAGTCAGGTTAGACAAGGGTTGGAAACGGAGGCCATTTGGCTGGGTATAATGGGAGCTGTAATTCAACAATATTGAGGGACCCAAAGTTGTGACCCCTGAACTAGAGCACTGATGGTGTGGGAGGTAAGGTTGCTGAAGTCCTGGATTAACACACATCCTGGTTAGTCTTTTAGGTGTCACAAGATTCTCTCTCTCTCTCTCTCTCTCTCTCTCTCTCTCTCTCTCTCTCTCTCTCTACACTGCTCTCTGTCTAGTATATGGATAATAACTACATAAAAATTGAAGTTTTGGAAAGGACCAGAGAGGGAATCCTGCTTGGACGGATATCCCTAAACCTCTGAAAGGGAACTTGTACAGTAGATGAGATTGGGAAATGTCTGAGAAGCAAGGGTCTGTTTACACTTTGACCCAATGTACAGACTCTACATACACTGGAGCACAAAAGCCAGTCTTAGGCATATGTCCATTAACTACAAGAAGGGGTGGGTGAATTGCATGTACAGATGTTTGTGCACAAAGTCCATATCATGTGACATTCTTCCTGATTGCGTGTCTGCATCAGCCCAGGCACATTCATGAGCCCCACCTCATGCAGAGGACACACACTGGAGCAAAGCATGAGCCAGCACACAGTTACGCTGGAGTGATGAAATCACTTTGGATAACCATCTATATGCTTATAGGAGATACACTTCATCTAGCCATGGTTTTGCTTATCTTGACATAAGGATTGCAGGCTTTAAATAAACACTGAAGACAGAAACCATGTCTCTGTATATGCTGTAATCCTTGTTTATGAGATATTAAGATTATACAAGTGCTATAATGACCCAAGAGCTTTTAAGAAATTGCTGCCTTTAGGTGTATGAGCTAAACAAGCAGAAACAAAAGAGGAGCAAACCATACCATTTTCAATTCTAGGATTTTAAAAGATGCTAATCTCCCGCATGGCAGTGATTCAAAGCATCAAGCTGGCTTCCAGGTAAAAACTTATTGAAAAGACCTTTTAGACAGCAGCGTGGCTTAATGCTAAGAGTCTGAAAGGCTAAAAGAGAAAAATGCATTCATATTGGTTTAAGATTACCAGAGCATACCTCCTTTTAAACATCCTGTACCATGCAAGGTTTTGAACCTCTGGAGTACTACCCTTATTCAGACAGAGTTCACAATGCAAATGAAGAGTGGGAAATCTTTCCATTCTCATTTTATTCTGAAATCTTCACATGTTTGGAGCACTGAACAGGAAAAGAAAATAGTGCAACCATCACCATTCATTATGGGTCCCTTGGGCCCATGAGCATTTCTGCTAGTCAAATATTAGTTGCTTCTGTCTCTGACCTCAAACCTCTGGAGAAAAATCTCTGGGAGTCTGGCAGATATGCCCCCCAAAACACACACACACACACCCCTTGACATGAAGCATTTGGTCTTTTTGTCACTACCCTAGGAAAGAAACTGATTCATCCATTTCAGAATAGGAATACAAACACACACTCACACACACACACACACACACACACACCGCTTTCTTATTAAAGAAAAAAAGAAACAAGGTCAGCACTAAGGTGAAGGAAGATGATTTTATTCTAAACTGAAAATGAGTGAAAATGCAAATAAGTGGAATAAATGGAATGAAATCTGGGCTCCAGAAATCTTCCATTCTGTAGAAAGTATTGCCATGAAAATGAAAATGGCAAATTGTTTTTTGACAGTCAGGTTGGACCCAAACCTGTAAAATGGAGAGCATCTGTGCAAGGTAGGGATGTCCTTCCTTTCCCCATAGCAACTGTAAAAGAGCAAGGGTTTGGTGGCCAGTGTGCAGGAGAGGGAGAAATAATTAACAGTGTAATATCAGCATACCCCAGTCTCTGTCAAACCCTTCTCCTAATGTTAGGTAATAATAAATACACAAAAACACCTTAAATTAAACCAGCTTGTGGCTATTTTTCTTTATTTTATTTTTTGTAAACCAAGGGAATGAGCCAGATGATACAGCACGTTTGTAATATATTACTCTTTAAACCAAGGGACTGCTCTGTGAAAATGATTCAAACCCTGTTTATGACTCTAATGACAGCTCTGCCACTTCCCCTCCAAATTCTGGGGAAGATTAACAGGATGAGGGGAGTTCGTTTTGTTCTAGTCTTTGTGCTTCACGTGCAAAATCATAAGTAATGCTTTTTTATTTGGCATTTTCTTAACAATCAACAATGGGTAGAAATGGGGCCAGTGAATGGTCACAAATCCTCTCTGGTTTTCTCTCAGTGTGCCAAGAATCTTTCCTTTTATATAGCAGATTATCAGCAAGACAGAAAGACACTGCAAAATTTGGAAAATTAAATGAAAAAGCTATGGATAAACACATTCATTTAAAGAAGAAGACCTGACATTTAATATTTAAAGAGGTAGATGAGCTAATGTACGAGATATTTTTGTATGTCAAACTGTTGCAGTTAATTCATAATATTACCGATGAACCTGTCAACAGAACTAACATGGAAAATTAAATGTTGTATGCTTTTCTTGGCTGTACAGTAACTTTTATATTAGATCTGTATGGAAATAGGCTGGGGGTGCAACAAGTGAGGTAAACAGCTAAAAATGCTAGTGGTAAGCTACTCCACTCAATATATTTGAGCAAAATTTAGTTTCACATCAATATTTATTTCACTTCTGGTTGATCAGCTGCTCTCTTTGAAATAGGACAGTTGGCCCGCTACCTGTTGACACTGTGGTAATATCGCTTTCCAGTGTGGGCTCACTGGAATGAGGAGTCTTGTCAGTTCCTCCTTGTATTATTGGTCACATGACCTCCCCCTTTCTAATTTTACCAGAGTAGTGGAATACAGCTACATGGAAACAGCAAACATGCTGTGCTCTCCTGTTTTCAGGGTTGCTCAGATTGTTTGTACATCAAACATACACCAATGTGCAACTGAGTCATCCAATAATTCTTAGTTTGTAGATCTTTATTTTTCAAAATAAAATAATTCTTAGTTTGTAGATCAATATTCCACTGTGTCTTCATAGTTCCAGGAGCCTGGACATCCCATGGCTCATTGTTTCTTTTTGAAGAGACTCAATGGCTGTACCTTTTCAAACAATGGATGTTGTGGGGAAGGGTTCATGAGCTTGGGTGCAGGAAAAAACCCTCCCTACTAGCAGAAATCTAGCGTAATTGGAACCTTTTCATTTTGATGTGCTAATATTGTTTTTAAGCCTTCAGCAGAAGTGTTTTTTGTTTTTTTAAGGCATCCTTCATCTGCATTCTGAAATGGTACAGGCCATTCTACCTCAGGATTCTACTACCTCATTTTTTCTTGTAGCATATCACAACATGCTGGATCCTTCAATGTACTCTTCCCTATGTACTTATCTGCTAGGTGTATACGTATGTGTAAGAAGCAGGAGCAGCTTGTCCTGATGAGCCAGGGGACAGCTGCTTCTGGTTCCTGGCAGCTCCATTTGCACCTCTCTCCATTTGTGCCTCCCTAGCCCGCACAGCTCTACCTGATGAATAGCCAGCCTGCAGATAGCCTGGCTTACGTTAATGGCGAGGTGGGGTGAAAGAGAGAGAGGCACAAATGGAGCTGCTGGGAACCAGAGGCAACTGTGCCTTGTTCGGTGTTCTCCCAGCTTGTTAGGTTGAGCTGACCCTAGTAAGTAAGAAGTACAATTAGTTGATCTTTAGATCCCTTCCAACCCCATGATTGCATTCTTGTGCAAATGCGGAAAAGCATGTTATATGTTTAATAGCATGGTATCTGACCCAAAACTGCAGTGTGTGTGTGGGGTGGTGGTGGTGGTGTGTGTGTATAAAACAGTAGCCTGCTGGCCCATTAAGAGAGAAAAAATCTGCTTCTTCTAAGGGTGTTAAAGAGTGAAGATGCATTGGGGAAGTGCACTTAGCTTCCCCCCACTTGTCATTTCCCCACTTCAAATCCTCCTCCCTACCCGCCCTCCCGATAGTTGTTTTGTTTTTTTTGTTTTAATGCATTTTTCCCTATCAAATGCCTCCTCAACTAAATGGGCCATGATTTGCCCACAGCCAGGCATCTCATCGTGTTAGTTAGCTGTTTGTAATAGCTGGTCATTTTGCCTTCTTACTTATTTATTTGTTTGTTTGTTTAAAATATTTATGCCCTCCCCTCCAGTACATGCCTGCTCAGGGCAGCTCACAACACAAGGACATAAGAACGGCTTTGCTGGATCAGGCCCAAGAATGCCCATCCAGTCCAGCATCCTCTTTCCCACAGTGGCCCCTCCAGCTGCCACTGGCCCTGACGATTTGCTAGTTTTCGACATTTATAAAATAGTTACACTGTAAAATCAGACTAATAAAATTAAGTGCACTTAATCCACTTAAGCTAAACAAGTTACGAATCCAAGTTTGAAATCCATTGATTACATTTTCATTATGCTGCTTTGTTTTTGTTTGGAGAGTGGCTGTAGGTCAGTGGGAGAGCACTTGCTTTGAACACACTCGGTCCAGGTCCAGTCCCCTTCCCCAGCTTCTCCAGTCAGGGCTGGGAAAACCTCCTGGAAAAGGCTCTGTCTTAAACCCTGGGAAACGGTTGGCATTCAGTGAAGACAAGACTGATCTAGATGGGCGTCAGCAAGGCAGTGTCATATAGTTGTCTTAGGCCCAGTTTTGATGTTGTAAGGACTTGACTAGCAAGCAAGGTTGCCGGTTTGAATCCCCGCTGGTATTTCCCCCAGACTATGGGAAACACCTATATCGGGCAGCAGCAATATAGGAAGGTGCTGAAATCATCATTGCATACTGTGCAGAAGAAGATGGCAATGGTAAACCTCTCCTGTACTCTACCAAAAAATGGACATTCTGGGAGATTTTTGGCTGAAGAGGAGCAGGCTGTAGGTCAGGTAGAGCAGGCTGCAGGTTGAAAATAAATATATACATAAACAAACAGGCAGGCAGGCAGCTATTGTAAGCTGATAATCATGGGTATGAATTGTTTTGTCTGCAGATTAACAAAATATGACAATGGAAGATAGTCATCTTTCAGTTAACAATATTCCCCCCCCCCCCCATTTTCCTTTTCCTCTTGTGAGTCAGGAATCTCAGCTCATGAAGCTGATAAGCAATTATAGGGAAACTCTATGAAAACAAGTCTCACAATGTATGTATCTTAAATGTCCCTGAGCAGGTATAATTCTTTTTCTTCACTCCAAGAACTAATTAATTTTTAAAAAGAGTTTGCAAGATTACACCATTCTTAGCAGCACAATGCACTAGATTTCCTTATGAACAGGAGAAGAAGCCATGACACAGCTGGGAAGAACATAAAATAGCTACACATTTAAGAGTCAGGCAGTAAATCACTAGGAAAAGGGCTAGCAGGATAAATCTTAGGATAATGAAACTAGTACAAAAGCCCAAAGACTGGAAGCCAAGAATGGAGATTGTTTCAGATCAAGAAACTTAGGCTTTCAGTGTTTTACATGGTTTATTTTATTTTAATTAAATGTTGCAAAGTACTAGTACGAATATAAATATGATTATATGAAGAGATATGTAAGAAATATATATTTCTTACAGAGGGGTTTTTATTTACTGTGCTTCATTCTGTAATGACATAAATAACTAGCAGTTGTTCTTAATTTGTTCTTAATTAATTGTTATATTTCTTGTTTTATTTTTTATTTTTTAAAATGCATTAAAAAAAGAATAGAAATCAGAGACACTAACCTTAATCAGATGTTATAGCATTGGTTATAGTTAAATGTTATAGTGCTGGTTATTACCTATAAAGCACTGAACATCTTGGATCCAGGGTATTTAAGAGAGTGCCTCCTTTTTCATGAACCCTCTCGCATTTTATGATCATCTGGGGAGGTCCAGTTATGGCTACCACAGGCTTGTTTGGTGGCTACTTGGGACTGGGCCTTCCCAGGTTTTCCTCCTACCTTGCTTCCACACATTCACTTCTCCCTCTTCCTACCTAGTAGTTTGCACCCACACAACCAAAAATTGGACACACACCTCTCCCAAACTTGGGAAAGACTAGATACAGTTTTTGCTTGTGTGAATGACCTCTGTAACTGCCTTTATAGTCCTATTAACATAATTCTTCATGCTTCTAGTGGCCAAAAGAGGTTACTGCAGTGCTAAGGGTCAATGCTGAAGAATTCTCACTTCTAACAATATTTGGGTGTGGTGGTGGGAGATCTAGCAAGAGCATCAGCTTGGGAGTGTGGCTTAAAGGTCTGATTAGGGCTACTGGTGAAGGGGAAAGTATAGGTCAAGAAGCAGGGCATTTGTGATAGTGGCATCCTGATTGTAGAACACCCTACATAAAGAGACCCACCAGGCAACTTCTCTTGTTGTCTAGTGCTGGATAGTTAAAACATTTCTATTTCAGAAAGCATTTATAGGTCTAAGCTGGATGCTGGTGTTTGTTTGTTTTAGATCTAAACTGGATCTTGCTCTGCCACTTTAATATGAAAGTTAGATTGTTTTTTGTTCTCTCTGTTGAAACTACTTTATTTATTTATTTTCTATCTAAATTACACGTAAGTCTCCATGTAGGCTCCTGAGGTAACAAAAGACAGGATTAAAAAACAATAGGAGTGAATGAAAATTAGCTGTAAAAACAGCTGGTTTATATCAGTGTAGTTAGATAGCAAAGATGCCATATTTCAGCATCAATGGAAGTAGAGTGACATGCTTTCACACAGCAATTTAGCATCAAGGCAGTCTGTGTCATCACAAATTACAATGTATTCTCTGATGTATAAATCATACTGACTACTTTGAGATAGACACTTAATTTTATCTACTTGGAGATAGACATAAGGTTTATTGTAGAGAGCAACGATATCCCCACATGCATCCCCACATGCATTCTTCTGGGAGATTTGAGAGTGAAAACGTAGCCACCTTCCCAAGACCCCCAAACACAGCTCTTCTCTCTAAGAATTTGTCTGCCTATACCTCGCTTATTTAGATTCTCAGACCTGTAAGTAGATAAAAAATGCTACTAGATATACAGGCCAGCTTTGTTCGAGCCCTAAAAAGTATCTAATGTAATGGGAAGACTTCTGCTTGAGACTTTGGCTGGAGAAAGACAGAAGGAGTGTGACTCTGTTGATTCTCCTAGACCTTTCGGCGGCTTTTGATACCATCAACCATGGTATATTTCTGGGATGTCTCTCCAGGTTGGGACTTGGAGGCATAGTTATATGGTAGCTCTGCTTCTACCTGGTTGTGCTCAAAAGGGTTGTGCTCAAAAGGTAGTACTGGGGGATACCTGCTCCAACCCATGGACTTTGGCCTATGGGGTGCCACAGGGATCTATTCTGTCCCCTATGTTGTTTAACATCTACATGAAACCTTTTGGAGAGGTCGTTTGTGGGTGCGGGCTGTGGTGCCATCAATATGCTGATGACACCCTGCTCTACCTATCTTTTAAGTCAGCAGACAACAGGGAGCCAGTGGATGCTCTGAACTGGAGCTTTGAGGCAAGGGGGCAAGGGGAGACAGTTGTCTGGGGGCCCATTGCCTTGGGGGGGCCCCCAGAGGAAAGTCACATGACTGACTCCCCCAGCCACGCACCCACCTGGGCTTCCTTCAGTTGTATTCATCCTCCGAAACTGATGTGAGTGTTAAGACCTGGAGCTACCAGAACAGCATGTCTTTCTCTAGTACCATTAAATGACTTGCATTGTCTGCAATTTACAAAACCTTTTAAAAAATAATTTAGGATGATGTTCTATTGTGGCACATAGGGGTGTGTGTGTGTGTGTGTGTGTAAACATTAATGCTTTTTGTTGCCACTGTTCAGCTCATTTAAGATTTCTTTACTTCCTGAGCTGAGATTCAGCGAGGGGGAGCATTTTAAAAACTTGTCTCTGGGCCCACTCCAACCTTGCTACCCCCCTGCTTGGAGGCTGTTCTAGCCTGGATGCTGGCAAACAAGCTGAACTTAATCTAGATAAGACAAAAGTGCTCTGGATTGGTAAAACTGATCACCTGAGTAGTGAGGTAAATCTGGTCTTGAATGGGGTCACACTCTCTCTGAAAGACAACGGGGCTATTCTCACGACCAACAAAAATCGGGCTAGCAAAGGCTAGCCCGATTTTTGTTGGTCATCAGAACCACCGGGCTCGCAACCGAGCCCGGTGGTTCTGGAGCAGCTAACCCACTCGAGAATCCCTGGCAAAAAGCAGGTTTGCCTTTGTGACGTGCCTACTCATGAGTAGACCCCCGGCCGGGAGGTTTAAGAGCAGCCTCTCGGCTCAGGGGTCTCCCCAGTATGCCCTGCGCACTCGCGCAGGGCATACTGGGGCTTGTGGGGGCCATGCGGCCCCCGCTCCCCCCACCCCCTGCCGGCTCCGTCTCGGAGTTGGCCATCGTATGGACGGCCGATCCAGCCGCCCAGGGCTCCCTGCCTGCTCATGAGCGGGGAGAGCGGGCTTAGCCCACTCTTCCTGCTCACCGGACAAAACCAGGTCTCACTGATCGTGAGACCTGGTCCAATGTCTGCAGCTTGTGGGTGTTTCTGGATGCAACACTGTCCTTGGAGGCACAGGTAGTGGTGGTGTGCAGAAGTGCCTTTTACCAGCTACAGCTGGTACACCAGCTGCAAACCTACTTGGAGAAGTCAGAGCTGACCTCAGTCACTCATGCTTTGGTAATATCCAGATTGAACTACTACAATGCACTCTACATGGGGCTGCCCTTGAAGATGGTCCAGAAGCTTCAGCTGGTCCAGAATCCTGCTGCAAGGATGCTCGTGGGTGCAAGTTGCTTCATGAGTGTCACATGCATCTTGTGGCAGCTTCATTGCTTACTGGTCTGCTTCCTAGCTAGATTCAAGGTGCTGGTCTTGACCTTTAAAGCTTTGCATGGCTTGTGGTGCGGGGTATCTGTCAGACTGCATTCACCCATACAAACCTGCCAGGGCCCTCCACTCATCATCTTGGTCCCTGCTCATGGCCCCATCACTAACAGAGATCTGGTTAGTGGGGACTAGAGACATGACCTTTTCGGTTGTGGCCCCTTGGTTATGGAACTCCCTCCCTCAGTGTTTTTTAAAAAAACTAAATGAGGCTTTTTAATGTTTCATCTCTGTTTATATCTGGTAGGTTCTTTTCTTTTTATAGTTCTCCGTTTTTAGCTTTTAAAATAACTTTTAATTTGAAACTTTTTAAAAATGTGATTTTAAATGTGGTTTTAGCCTGGTCTTTTAACTTGTTTACTTTATTAGTTTTATTTTACATGGTATCTTTTTATTAATGTTGTGAGCCACCCTGAGCAGTAGTGTAATGGAGGAGCGGGGTATAAATGTTTTCTAATAAATAAATAAATAAATAAATAAATAACCTATAACATGCTCATGATATAATAAAGTCTATAAGAAATTATTAATTCAAAAATAAAACTAGTATCACCACAAAGTAAAAAGTGGAAATATATATACTCCACAGTTCTACTGGTAGCTAGTCCATGCTTAGGACATAATCAGACATCCTGGTATCAGTCCATTCCATAGAGAAGCCAATGGTGAATTCCTGTTGTAAATTCTGGAGTTGAAGAAGTCCAAGCACTAAAATAATGGCGATCTTGATAAATTGCCAGATGCATTTCAACTGAAATGAGGCCTTCTTCAGTGGTGTCTTCATTTCAACTGAAATGAGGCCTTCTTCAGTGGTGTTGCTTCAAACTACAGGGTATTTCGGTACTAACCTCATTGTGTCCACCAGATCAAAAAAGTCACCAATGGTCCTTGTATCAGAAGTAAAATTCTTATGCTCTGTGGAGTAGCTCTCTAAACCTGTGTGTGCCAAGCATAGGATCATGCCCCAGGGCCAAATATAACCTGGTATCAACTTTGGTAAAATGTAAGTGTCCTGTTTTGAATCTGTGTAAGAAATGCATCGAATTTGTGGTTATCTCACTGATATCTCACTCCAGCCAAAGTCTGCACTCTGCAAACAACTTGGGAGAGGCACTAATTTCATTTTTTTTTAGGATGCTGGAAACAGCTGAAGTTTTTAAAAAAAACACGTTACCAGATGAGTTGTAGGGCATCTGTACTGAAGCCCATGCATATTAATTTTCTAAAGTAATTACTACATAACAAGGCTATTCTCACCACCAGCTGAAACTGAACTAAGGGAGCCCAGTCCGGTTTCAGCTGCTTGTGAGACCCAGTGGGAGCCGTGAAGCTCCCAGGGGTGGTGCAGCGGTGAGCCCTCTTAAGTGGCCCACTGCTTAATCCATGTTTCAGCATAGGAGTGTCCGAAAAGCAGGTTAAGCAATTGTGTGCACCAACTCATGAGTCGCCTCCCAGCTGGGAGGCTACAACAAGCCTCCCGGTGCCAGGAGGCTCCCAAAAGGCACTGTGCACGTGTGCAGTGCCTTATGGGACTTCCAGGGACCAGGAGGCCCCTGAACCCCACTGCCCCAACCGGCTCTATGATGGAGCCGGTAATCGTCCGGGCAGCCGATCCGGCTGCCCAGGGAGGGCTCCCTGATCATCTGCAGGGAGAGTGGGTCAAACCTGCTCTCCTTGCAACCCCCTTTTGGCTCTACCCACTGCTCATGTGTAGAGCCTCGACATTTCCTAAACTTTGTGTGTGTGCTTGTGATCCAATGTTTATCCATTTAACAACACTAACGTGAATGAAATTTTATTCCGCTTAGTGTGAAGAAATGTACATGGGGAGAAAGAGAGAGAGCATTGCCATAGCAACCACACATGGAATGTTGAGAGGAGGATTTGACTAGAGAAAGTTATTGACAGTGAGTTGTTCAGAAGGAGAGGAGGGAGTAAGACAGAAGAACAGAGCTCAGAGCCAGGTTTCTGTGTGGATGACTGAACAAGGGAAATTGTTCAAATCCTGTATAAATTCTTGCTTAATTTGTGTTCAGAGGCTGTAATAAGCCAGTAGAGTACTGGACAGTAGGGATGTGCATAAAACGGTTTGCCTGGTTCGGTTCGAACCAAGAGGGGGTGGTTCAGTTTTGGTTTTGCTTGAACCACCCTCTGGTTGGGTTTGAATTCAAACCAGTTTGAACTGGTTTGAACCTCAAAAAGTGGGTGTTGTGGTAGCTGGCAACCATGGGTAACTGCCACCCAAACCCCAAAGCAATCGTACAACTTTTAATGAATTTTTGACATTTATTTTTATTTTTTCTCATAGGGTATAATGGGACTAGAACCAGCCCATTATTCCCTATTGTGGAGCACCCATGGTTGCCAACAACCACCCAAACCCCAAAACATTTGGACACCCCTATGATTTTATATGAATATTTGAAATATTTTTAATTATTTTTCTCATAGGGTATAATGGGACCCAAATGAGCTGATATCCCCTATTGGGGAGCACCTAGGGGTACAAAGGTGGGGTGGGTGGTAGGCACCCAGGGGTGCCTACCACCCACAAAACCCCAAGGCAATCAGACACTCCTCCGATTATTGGTGAATTTTAAAAAATATTTTTGAATCCCTCATAGGGAATAATGAGGATTGCAGCAAATGTATAGCTTCACATCGAGGGGAAAGGGGTGTCCTAGAGCAGAGTGTGGTGGTTGGTAGTTCCCAAGGGAGGCAAGGAAGATATCAGAATTATTTGAAAGGAATTGGGCAGAGGGCTGATTTTTAAGTGATTTTTGAAATTTACGCGTCTTTAAAGTTTTTCTCCATGAAGAAGCATGGAGGTGTCAGCAAATTAATAGCTTCATGTCGGAGGGAAAGGGGTGGCCTAGAACAGAGTGTGGTGAGTGGTAGTGCCCAAGGTGGGCAAGGAAGCTATCAGAATTATTTGAAAGGAATTGGGCAAAGGTCTGGTTTTTAAGTGATTTTTGAAGTTTATGTGTCTTTAAGGTTAGCAATGAGAGTGGATTCATGGTTTGTCATTGAAAATCTAATATGCTACCAAAGAATCTACACTCAGCACACTTCAGAAACAACAACACCCACTAACCCCTGGGTTAGCAACCCATGGGGGTGGTTGGCACCCTTGCTCTGGGCCACCCCAGCACCCCGCAAGTGCAGTTATGGGGCTGCTGAAACCTCTATTCTTCCCTATGGAGAAAAACCTTAAAGCCACTTGTGGGGTGCTGGGGTGGCCCAGAGTGAGTGGTGATCTAGTGCAAAGAGGGTGCCAACCACCCCCATGGGTTGCTAACCCATGGGGTACTGGGTTTTGTTGTTTCTGAGGTGTTCTGAGTGTAGATTTTTCAATGACAAACCATGTATCCACTCTCATCTACTAATCTTAAAGACACATAAACTTCAAAAATCACTTAAAAATCAGCCCTTTGCCCAATTCCTTTCAAATAATTCTGATAGCTTCCTTGCCCCGCTTGGGCACTACCACCCACCACACTCTGCTCTAGGCCACCCCTTTCCCCCCGAAGTGAAGCTTTACATTTGCTGCAATCCTCATTATTCCCTATGAGGAATTAAAAAATCATCTAGAAGAAGATGCTCTCTTAAGTACCGTGGGCCTAAGCTGTTTAGGGCTTCATAGGTTATAACCAGCACTTTGTATTTTGCCCAGAAACTTATTGGAAGCCAGTGCAACTCCTGTAATATAGGAGTAATATGGTCTCTTCGAGATGACCCAGAGACCAACCTGGCTGCCGCATTTTGTACTAATTGTCGTTTCTGGACTACATACAAAGGCAGCCCCACATAGAGCGTATTGCAGTAATCAAGTCTGGAGGTTACCAGCAAGTGTACTACTGTTCTAAGATTGTGAATCTCAAGAAACGGACACAGCTGGATATCAACCAAAGCTCATAAAAAACACTTCTGGCCACTGCCTCATCCTGGGGAACCAGGGAAAGATGTGGATCCATAAGCACTCCCAGACTGCGTACCTGTTCCTTCTGAGGAAGTGTGACCCCATCTAGAACAGGTAGATCAATATCGCTTCCCGAGTGATGACCCCGCACAATAATTACCTCTGTCTTGTCTGGATTCAGTCTCAGTTTGTTATCCCTCATCCAGCTGATTACTGCTTCCAAGCAAGCATTCAGGGAGGATATGCCTTCTCCTGATGATGTTGACATGGAGAAATAGAATTGGGTATCATCAGTGTACTGATAGCACCCAGCACCAAATCTCCGGATGATCTCTCCCAACAGTTTCATGTAGATATTAAAAAGCATTGGAGACAGTATGAACCCCTGAGGGACCCCATATAAAAGCTCAGATTCTGAAGAACAGTAGTTTCCAAGAGACACCATCTGGTACTTGCCCGAAAGGTAGGAGCGCAACCACTGCAAAACAGTGCCTTCCACCCCCAACTCCCTCAGATGTTCTAGAAGGATACTATGGTCAATAGTATCAAAAATCTCCGAGAGATCCAAAAGGACCAACAGAGGAGATCCAAAAGGACCAAACTTCCTCTGTCAAGTCCCAATTGGAGATCATCCATCAGGCTGACAAAGGCAGTCTCCACCCCATAGCCCATCCGAAAACCAGTTTGAAATGGATCTAGATAATCAGTTTCCTCCAAGACCACCTGGAGCTGGGAGGCCACCACCCTCTCAATCACCTTGCCCAACCATGGGAGGTTGGAGACAGGCCTGTAGCTATTAAACTCTGAGGGGTCCAAGGCAGGAGAATAGGTCTAATAATTGCCTCCTTTAAACAAGTAGGCATCCTGCCCTCCCTCAGAGAGGTATTTATAATTGTCACCAGGCTCTCCACAACAACCCCCTTGCCAGATAATATAAGCCATGTTGGGCAAGGATCAAGCAGACAGGTGGTAGGATGCACCATTCAGAACAGCGTGTCCACATCCTCAGGAGTCACAAACTGAAATTGATCCAGTCTAACCACACAAGAGGAGTTGCTGGATACCTCTGCATCTGACACTGTGACAACTGTGGAGTCTAAGTCTAGATCGACCCGAATATGAGAGATTTTGTCCACAAAAAACTCATTAAAAGCATCGCAGCTGGCAGCTGATGGTTCCAAATTTGAATTCAGGGGAGCAGGGGGCCCTACTAGCCCCCTCACAACCCTGAATAGCTCCACTGGATGAGAGTTTGCGGAAGCAATATGGGCAGAAAAGATATGCAATATGGGCACGTATAGCCAGAGCATAGATCTTTAAATGTGCTCTATATACACTGAACATATATACCTATCCTAAGCTTACAAGGCTATGTGACCAAGAAGTTATTTACTGAGAGCAGGGTAATAAACAATCATACGGTGGCAGCGGAAGAAAGTAATAACCTGTTAAATCCCATGAATGTGGTGACGCAATTGATATAAAAATCATATAAGAGAAATCACTTCCCTGAATTTGGAGGGGTGGGGTCAGGGTGGGTTCCTGACCCCACCCCTCCAAGTTCAGGTGTCTTTCTTGGTGTCTTTCTTTTTTTTCATCTTTGCCTTACCTGATGCTTGAAGCAATACTTAAATGGCAGGGTGGGGATGTTGCCAGTATTGACAGTAACAAACAAGCAGTATTCGTTGTCATTGTTTCCAAAGACCTTGTGATTCATTCAGAGAGAGGTTACATCCATTTCACTTTTTAATGTTCTTAAATCTGTTGACTTTTTCTACAAGGAAATGTTCTGCCAGTGTTTGAAAGGGGCCTTCAGTGTAGTGTGTTCATGTATGCTGAAGATGAAGTCAACTCAGATGTCTTGCATTCATTCTTAACGCTGAAGGGTCTAGCCTTTGCCAGCAAATCCTGGATGCCTTCCTCCAGCCACTCTGGAACAGATTAATGCTCTTCATAATGTTCCAGGACCACAGAAAGCTGTATTCTATTTAATCCCCTGTATGCCTTTTCCTATAAATAGAAATATGCACCTGTATCTCTGTTTGCCTTGAAGGAAGCAGATTAGATATACTCTGTGAGTAACATGATCTTTGCCTTTGGATTCAAAAGGGCGCCTAATTTCCCAACGTGCCATTCATTTTAAAATATCAAAACCATTTTGTTTTCTTAGGTTGCTTTGACTTCTTATGCAGCTGCTCTCACTTAGCCAGTCTAGTGGAAGTTACTGCTCTCACACTTTAAAACTATATTTTAAAACTGCAACAAATCCTCAATCAGAATCAGAATGATCAAGTTATACACTAAAATATAATAATGCAATATCAGAGCAATAGACTGTTTTGCCTCAGTTAGTTTAACATTATATGGAATTCATTTTCTGGAGTTTTCCTTTCATACCTTGGGTAAAGTTAGCAAATACCCCTAAAAAATGGTGTACCTGTATGACCTTGGAGAATAACAAACACTAGTCATCTGCATCTACATGAAACCACTGAGTGAGATCATACTCTAGAAATCTGGAGTGGGGTGTCAACAGCATGTTGATGGCATCCAATTCTATTTCTCCTTTTCATCAGATTCAGGTGAAATAATAGTAGTCTGATTCAGATGTCATGATGCAGATGTGTAGAGGCGTCCATACACATGGACACTTTTTGTGTACACCAGTTGATTTTAAAAGTGAATCTGAGTTTAAGCCCCCTCAAATGCAGGGTACAGATAGGAAGTTTACTACCTCATATGTGTTGAACACAATGCACAAATAACTGTATGCATACAGATGTGAGAACACTGTTCACAGATTGCAAATGCATTGAACATAATGTGTGAAAAAGACTAGTAAAATTCCTGAATCAATGTCTGGAATCAGTACTGAGATCTTGAGGAATATGCTTGAGATCATACAGTTGGCTGATATCTTAAGTTAGAGCAGGCCATGGAATCGCACATTCCGCTTTGGTCGCTCTCTGTCTCTCTCAGGCATGAAAGAGTCGTTGCTTCCAGTTAGCACAGCTAATCATTACATTGACAGGGCCACATTAACCATGGTGGTTATAGCTAGCCAGGGATCCTTCTTAACCAGCGAACCATAAGAATGGTTAGCCTTAATATTGGTTGATGTATGTGAAAACGTAATGCTAAACCACAATTAAGGGAGAAAGTTATTATTATTATTATTATTTACATTTATATCCCACTCTTCCTCCACGGAGCCCAGAGCGGTGTACTACATACTTGAGTTTCTTTTTCACAACAACCCTGTGAAGTAGGTTAGGCTGAGAGAGAAGTGACTGGCCCAGAGTCACCCAGCTAGTTTTATGGCTGAATGGGGATTTGAACTCGGGTCTCCCCGGTCCTAGTCAGAGAGAAAATGCGTACTCCTATGGCCTACTGACAATCCCTTAACCATGTTTAAGGAATCTCAGCAGTTTGCCTGCACCACCCAGGATAGTTTTAAAAGCAATTTTTTATATGGAAGGGGCACTTGTGGTCTTTGTCAGATATATTTTTAAAACTCTCAATGAACCACTGCACATGTACAATCCTAGGCACACCTGCAGGAGCTCTTTGGATCATGACTATAGTCTATTGATTGGTACAGTTCTGAAATATTTGAACATTATGGGTGTTAAGCACATTTATGTTCCATTGATTTCAATGAAAGAGAATGATGCATGTGCTTACATCACTTTCACTGAAATAAATGGGGTTGAACGATGCTTTTCTTTGGCTGAATTGTGCCCTACATATTTTCTGTTTCTTATTTTATATTATTTAAAGTTCAGCAAAAATCAACTCATAAAAAATAAAGTGTGTTCAGAAGACAGATTTTGCAATTTTTGGTGCTGTTTTTGTAAAGGTATAAAAATGCCTGTAGAGAGACCACTTACACTGCCATCAAGGAGGAAACTGCCAAAATCCTTGTCACATCATTTTATCATGCTGCCTTTTAAAAAATGGAATAATATAGCAGTAAGCTATTGTTTTCTAACTCCTATAGTCATTATAACAGATGGGTATAATTCAAAAACATCTTTCGGAAGATGATAATTGCTTAACAGATTTCTTTGTATCTATACACAGCGAATAAAAGTATTTCTTTTCCAGTCAGTACAAAATCAGTACATTGTTGGCGTTAAGTGCTGGAGTTTAGTTTACATTGTGCCAAGAAATAAAAAGGAAAGGAAAGCGGGAGGGAAATGGGATTGCTCTTAATTCTTCACAAAGCAAATAAAGTGCTCAGAACAAAAGAAAACATGCACATTTCAGTGACTGGCGTTGGCCCAGTTCACATATTCAGGTGAGTCAAGTGGTAAAACTTCTTCTTCTTTTAAAAAATCAAAATAAAATGTTCACACACACACACACACACACACACACACACACACACACACACACACACACTTTCCTGGCTATAAATTGCACGGCTGTGCATATTTAAATGCCTCACAATGGGGAAAAAAGTCCTTCCCTGCAAGAAAAAAATTTGTAGATCTGCTGCTAACTGAGCAAAGGGACAACTTTTTAGATGGTGACTTTCTTATGTTTAGCAGGAGGAAAGCAACTGTCCCTGTCCAACCCCAGCACAGTATCCCAGCACTAGTTGTTGCTGTAGTGTACATCTTATGTTTCTTTTTAGACTGTGAGCCCTTTTGGGACAGGGAAACCTCTTTTTTAATTATTTATTTTCTATGTAAATTGCTTGAGAACTTTTGAAATGCTGTATATAAATATTTGTAGTAGTAGTAGCAGCAGTAGTAGTAGTATCCTGGGAGAATGCTGGGTGGAACATTTCTCCTTGGTGCACTAATCTTCTGCATACAAGGAAATTTGTAATGAGGAAACTTCAAACCTGCAGCTTGAAGTGGTACACTCCAACAGAAGCTTTACTACTTGAATATGATGTGTGTATAAATTAAGCTTTACTTTGCAAAAATACTGAGCCAGTAGTTTAATGTTGGTGGCATTTCAGAGTGTTTTGACCAGAAAAAGGTAAATGAGGGAAATAAAACACAGGATGTATAAAAGGAGAAGGAAGCAGTTAGGTCATAATATGGAGGGAGACGGAACTGAGAGCTGCACTACTGCCCATCAGAAGCACAAAGAGTGTTTAGGAGATGAAGTGGATGTGTTTCCTGATCCAGGCCCTTCCATGAGGCAAGGTGAATCGAGGTGCAGCTAGGTAATTTTGGAACCTGGACCTAGTGGGTTTATTGGGGGTGGTGGTTGTGAAATAAGCACACATACCCTCACACACGCAGACACATCCATGGTTTCACACAGCATTACTGCGTGCACAATTCCCACTGTTTAAAAAATTTTAAAAT
This sequence comes from Hemicordylus capensis, assembly GCF_027244095.1. Classification (NCBI taxonomy): domain Eukaryota; kingdom Metazoa; phylum Chordata; class Lepidosauria; order Squamata; family Cordylidae; genus Hemicordylus; species Hemicordylus capensis. The sequence continues at coordinate 183,335,931 of NC_069657.1, read as the reverse complement.
TGAAAAAATAATTACAAATCAAGGAATGGACTGCTCTGCTTCAGATTAAATATACAGAGCTCTCCATCCTACCCTACATATGTTCCTACATACATATCAAAGCCCTAGGCCAAGACATTCCAGGAGATCTAAAAGCTTGGACAGAAAAGTGGGGTGGTTCACCTTTTTTTAATGAAGGCAAAGGGCAGATTCCTCCACAGCAGGGTGGAATGATGACTTTTTGAAGTTTAAAAAAATTCAAAAATGTATTAAAAATAGATTGACCCATGTGCTTCAAATTAAATAAACAAAGCCCCCCAGCCTTCCCTACATCTGTGCCCAATTTCAAAGTTCTAGGCCAAGCCATCTCAGAAATACACAAAGTGGTGAATAACCCATACCAGCCCCATATAATCCTACCCACACAGCTTCTGGATGGCTCCCACAATGAGGCAGGCACAGCACACAAGCAGGCAGTGGTGGGGGAGGCAGAGCAGAGGGCTTGTACAAGTCTGGGAGCAGCCAGCAACAGCCTCCTGCCTTCCAAGCTCAGCCCTCTGCTGCTGGGCAGCCTTCCATCCCATTCTGCTGAAGAGCCATGGGGCAGGCAGAAGCCTCCGTGCTGGACCCGCCCACCCACCAAACAGCTGATTAGCATGTGGGGGGCAGCAACAGCAACAGCGGCAGCCTGCCAGAAGGCAGGGAAAGGCAGGCTGCTGGCATGCTAGACAGGGAGGAGAAGCATTGCAGAGCATTGCTGGCAGTCGCACAGGGAGGAGATTTTCAGTGCTGGCTGCTGGCAGGCATGCTGCTAGGGCCCTCCAAGGTAGTGAGAAGGCTGGGGCCTCCAACATGCACCCCTAGGTCCAGGCCTAGGCGCCTCTGAAGCTGAGGCAGTCATATCAGGTGGCAGGAGCAAGTAAACACTGCTGCCCTCCACCACACAAGGGTGCCATCTCATCTGCCTGCCTGCTCACTTCTGAGTCTTTCTCTGCCTCACCACCCCTCTGTCTTGCCCCATCTGGACCTTCTGTGGTGCACACAGTGGAGTGGGATGGTATTTGGTGCCTCACCTCAGGCACCCTAAGACCTTGGGCTGCCCCTACCATCTGGGAATGATACCAAGCACTTAATTTTCATTATGCTGAAAAACATACCTCCGAAAGGGGGAAAGGGGAAAGGGGAGGTGCCCGAAATATATCTAGGCATATATTTCTTCCAAAAATGAACAATTCATTAAAATTGGACCACATTGTTGAAAATTGCTCTTATTTACCTTTATTTTAAAAAACAAACAAAAATGAGTTCAAATGCTGTCAAGGAACACATATCGGTTATCAAAAGTTGCAATTCAGGAGTAAATTTGTCCTTCCAGTGCTGTTTTATGATCCTCTTGGTGACACCCCATGCATGAAGAATCCATAATTCTTGCTGTTGTGCTAGATTCTATATAAAGTGTAAAATGTGCTATCGAGTCGCTGTCGACTCCTGGTGACCACAGAGCCTGTGGTTGTCTTTGGTAGAATACAGGAGGGTTTACCATCACCATCTCCTGCAGTTTGAGATGATGCCTTTCAGCATCTTATATCGTTGCTGCCTGATATAGGAGTTTCCCATAGTCTGAGAAACATACTAGGGGGGATTCGAACCAGCAACCTCTGGCTTGCTAGTCAAGTCATTTCCCCACTGCACCATTAGGTGGTTATATACTGGGGATATATACCCCCAAAGAACATGAACATCCAGGCAATGATCTCTGCAAAGTCATGTTAGCAATCTTATGAATTTCAAGCCAAAATGAAACAATGACCGAAAAATATCAAACCATATCATTTGTGTAAGTGTCCCTTCATACAAATTACATCTCCAATATCTAGGAGTCTGCAACCAGCCCTTATTAAACATTCTCTGAGGTGCCAATAGGTACAAAATTAAAGTTTCTGCTGTATTAACCTCATTTTATGATCCAAAGAGGCATGCTTCACTGCCGTCAAAGCTACCTGCCACTGGTTTAATAGAATAGGGTATTCAAGATTATTATTCCAAAGATCTCGGATATAATTAATGCCAATCTTATCTATGTCTTTAACATACTTATAATACAAAATTACAGGTTTAGGTACATCCAACAGAGCCTGATAATAAAGGTGGAGTTTCTGAAGCTGCAATCACAGCAGGACCAAAAAGCTGTAGTAATAAATGTTTCAGCTGAATAAACTGCCAGCTAGTGCCACAGATAAATCAAACTGCCACAGATAAATCAAAATCAAACTGCCACAGATAAATCAAACTTGGTTCTCAAGGTTTCAAAAGATTTGAAAACAGCTTCAGGGAAAATCAACTGATCTAATATGAGATCATATTATGAGAGGAGAGCTGGTCCTGTGGTAGCAAGCATGACTTGTCCCCATAGCTGACCAGGGAATGGGAGACTTGATGTGTGAGCACTGTAAGATATTCCCCTCAGGGGATGAAGCCGCTCTGGGAAGAGCAGAAGGTTTCAAGTTCCCTCCCTGGCTTCTCCAAGAAAGGGCTGAGAGAGATTCCTGTCTGCAACCTTGGAGAAGCTGCTGCCAGTTTGTGAAGACAATACTGAGCTAGATAGACCAATGGTCTGACTCAGTTTATGGCAGTTTCCTATGTTCCTATGATGTTATGGGGAGTCCAATCAGACCCCCCAAAAGATTGACAAGCAGTCCTTAAACAGGGATTCTCCAAAGAACTTTAAAAAGTATGTGAGGCACTCAGAAGCTGTGCTGATTCTACTTCTGCTTAACAATTAAATATTTAATTGTGCTGTCTACTAATTTACCTAAAACAGACATTAAGCTAACTGGCCTGTAATTTTCAGGATACCACTGGATCACTTTTTAAATATCTGTGTTATATCAACTAACATCCAGTTGTCTGGAACAGAGGCTAATTTTAGAGAAAAGTTATAGATTTTTGTTAGAATTTCATATTTGAGTTATTTAAGATCTTGGATGGGATGCTGCCCAGTGATTTGTTGATACGCCCTAGAACATAATCTCTTGTTACTTCTATTTGACTCAGTTCTTCAGACACCTTTCCTAAGAAGGTCAGTTTAGGCACAAGTATCTGCCCTACATTTTCTGTAGTGAAGACAAATAAATAATAATAATAATTATTATTATTATTAATTCTATTTTGCTTCTCTGCAATAACTATATCCCTCTTTAAGGATCCCTTTTAAACTGCCTTGGGATTGTTTTTAATGAAAAGTGGTATATAAATTTAACAATAAATTTTGCCTCTTTGCTAACTGGGCAAAGAGGCACCTTTTAACGTGGTGATTCTCTTTATTGAGCAGGGGGAGAGTAACTGGCCCTATCCACCCCCAGCACAGTACCTCCAGTGACTGTTGCTGGTGTCTATCTTATGTTTCTTTTAGATTGTGAGCCTTTTGGGGACAGGGATCCATCTTATTTATTTGTTATTTCTCTGTGTAAACCGCCCTGAGCCATTTTTGGAAGGGTGGTATAGAAATTGAATGCATGAATGAATACATACAGAGGCGTAACTATAGGGGGGGCAGGGGGGGCACGTGCCCCGGGCGCCATCTTTTCTGGTCACGTGGGGGGTGCCGCCATGACCAAATTTTTTAATTTTTTTTTTAAATTTTTTGTTAATACAAATGTTTCCTGCTCAGTGCAGCAGCGCTGCAGCAGTCAAGGGAGTGTGTCGGTGCCCCCTTCCCCACGAGCGGTCCCTTCCGCGCCGCCTGCGCCCCCCCCCCATTGCTTTGCTGGCACCTGGCGGCCAGTCAGTGGCCTGGCTTGGCAGCGGCGGGCACTTGTGAGGAAAAACCTAAGTATAATGTAGTATGTTGGGGGGGCGCGGGGGGGGCACCATTTCAGTGCTTGCCCCGGGCGCCGTTTCCCCTAGTTACGCCTCTGAATACATACATACATACATACATACATACATACATACATACATATAAACTCTCTTGTCTTTATATAGTCCAATGGCTTCCCTGGCAGATTTCCTTCTTCTGATGTATTTAAATAAGGTGGTTTAAAAAAAAAAGTTTGCCTTGATGTTAGTAGCCATACACTCTTCAAATTCTTTCTTTTCTCCCCCTGCCCCCCACATCCCTTATTGTCAGCTTTCATTTTTTATTCTCCTCATTTGGGCAAAACTTCCATTTTGTGAAGTAAGCCTTCTTGCCTTTTATAGCTTTCATGACTCTACTCACTAGCAACACTAGCATTCTCTTCAACTTGGTCGTACCTTTCCTACTTTGTGATATCTATTCTAGCTAAGGTTTTCTTATTGTGCTTTTACTTTTAAATAATTTCCATACATTCTAGAGAGATTGGATCCTCTTGACTTTCACTTTCAGCTTCCACCCCATCCCACTCCCTCTCCCCCACCCCAGTTCCCTCATTTTAAAGAAGTTTCCTCTCTCAAAGTCAAATATGTCTGTGTTGGGCTTTCTTCGTGATTTTTAGTTTACATATACATTGCATTTGATAGCACTATGATCAACTGTTCTTTTTTGGTTCAGCAATACTAACAGCACATACAGGCTGCGAGTGCCACTTAGGGTTAAGTCCAGGGTCAGCTCCCTTCTGGTTGGTTCATGACCAACTAGAAGGAAGCTGCTCCAGGAGCCAGAGCCAAGGGGTGGGTCAAGCTAAGCAGGAAGCCAAAACTGCTGGTGAATGAATGAAGACGAACTATCTTTGTCCAGGACAGCCACCTAATGGCGCAGTGATATCTTATGATGATATCTTATGATGTGAGCACTGTAAGATATTCCCCTCAGGGGATAGAGCCGCTTTGAGAAGAGCAGAAGGTTCCAAGTTCCTTCCCTGGCATCTCCAAGATAGGGCTGAGAGAGATTCCTGCCTGCAACCTTGGAGAAGCCGCTGCCTGTCTGTAAAGACAATACTGAGCTAGATTGGTCTGACTCAGTATATGGTCTGACTCAGTATATGGTAGCTTTCTATGTTCCTATGGTATGTTTCCCAGACTATGGGAACAACTATATCGGGCAGCAGCAATATAGGAAGGTGCTGAAAGGCGTCATCTCATATTGCATAGGAGACCGCAATGGTAAACCCCTCCTGTAATCTACCAAAGACAACCACAGTGCTCTGTGGTCTCCAGGAGTCAACACTGACTCGAAGGCACTTAATTTACTTTATCATTGTCCAAGCAAGGGCCTAGCCCAAAGTGGAAGCCTTTATAGCCCTTTCTGTTGTGTGAACCAGTGGACAGCCGGGATAAGTGGTGGAGCCATTCCAATACCTGGGGACCTTTCACTGCCCAGAGGGAGATGCTCTGAAGTAGGCAACCTTGATTCTCTAGTTGTTATGGAACTATAACTCTCATCTAAACTTGGGACAAATATGCCACAATGTATTCCCAAAATATTGTCATCACGAATATATGAGATGGGAAATTCCTAGAATATTCTGCTGGAGTTCAAATAATTCTCCAAATAATTCTCACTCTGTGGCTTCATTTGCAAATGAAAAGTTAATCTGCACCTTTTGGAAAATCACTTACCAGCTTAGCACCAGGTATTAGCACCAGGTATTAGTGTCTCTCAGCGGGACAGACAGAGTCATGTATTTTTTTGAAATAAACAGTTTGTTCTAAGGTGCGGAAGTAAGAATATATATATATATTTAATTAATCAATTTGATTTTTGATTAATCTGAGAATGGGATTGGAACAAGGTTGCCTGGTTAGCTTAGTGATTGAGAAGGAGAATTGGACATGGGTTCTTTTCTCACTGCTCTGAAGACTGTGGTGTGGCCATGCTCAGATTAATACAAGGAGATTGGTACCTTATGGCTCTAAAATTCTATTGTTTCCCTCTGGGTCCCCAGCTGTGACTGGACTCCAATGCCCATCACCCTATTGTCAAATGCAGCAGGACATGATGGGAGTCAAAGTCCAACACCTGCAGGCAGGCCAAAGTTGGGCAGCCATGCTCCAGGTTGGAGTGGATCCTGAGGCTCGCTGGCTATGGCTGGACTCCAGTACCCATCAGCCTATCTTCCACTGCAGCAGGGCATGATGGGAGCTGGAGTCCAACACTAGCAGGTGGGTCAAAGTTGGGCAGCCATGCTACAGGTCAGGGGTGGGGTGATTATCCTACCTCACAGTTGTATTGTGTATGAAGTATGCTCCTTCTTCCATGTGACCACCTCAGATGTGGTCTGCTGTCTTCTATTTAGCCCTGATATTCCTGCTTCTTGGTAATGGAAGGAGTCTGATAGTTATGCCTCCGTTTTTTTGGAAGCAAAATCAAAAAGGTCCTTTGATACTGTGAAAATTGGATTCCCCCCCCGCCCCCATTTTACTTTGCACCTCATGACTCAACTGTGTGGAAGGACATGTTGCCCATGGAAAAAAGCCCTCTCCTCTTGCTTGCCGATGTGTGCTATTAAGGCACGTTTCAAGAGCTGTGCTTTTTCTGCCCTGCAGTTGTCCCGTGGTGGAAGCTGCCACACATTTCCATTTTTCAGAAAGTAACTTGCTTTAGGATAAGAAAATAAAATTATTCCATTTTTACTTGTGCAGGGGGGGTGTAAAATGTGCAGTGGGGAGAATTCATGGTGGCATCACCATCATCATCATCATCGAAATAGAGCCCACAAAACAGATGTTGTACCTGGTGTGTGAATTGGCTTGGTGGAATTCTTATTTGTTGGAAGTGAAGAAATAAGGACACACTACCACTAAGAAAACATCACCTATTTTCTGCCATTGTTACATTGTTAATGTTTACAATGTAGCCAAATTTCCATGAGAGATTAAAGTGAATTCTGCATACCAACAGTTTTCTGGTCTGCAGTGCATCAAGTCTCTGACTGCTTCCTCACGAAAACACAAACTGTTATATCTTATTTTTAATACATGGGTTTTTAAATGATAAAATTTCATTCTTTTTTTTTAAGGACTGCTGTGCTGAGGCTACCTCAAAAATAAACAACAAACTGCTATATCTCATTCAATACATTACTTTAAGCAATGAAATACTCATTTCTTTTTTCAAAATATTGTATTTCTTTCTGCAGTGGACCTGTGCAATGAAACAGAAGTCAGACTGAACAGCAGCATTGCTTTTCTCCTTTTAGTACCTTTAATCCTATGTGCCTTGGCTCTATCTGATCAGCAAATGTAAAATGTCAGCTTATGCCTTACTTCCAGTCTGTGGACCCTAACAAAAGCCTCATGCTACATCTGTGTGGCAGCTGCAGTGTGCCTGGCTGCCCAACTTTGCTGCACCTACAGGTGTTGTACTCTGTCTCCCATCATGTCCTGCTGCGTTGGACAATAGGGCAAAGGGCATTCGAGTCCAGCCACAGCTGGCAAGCCTTAGGATGACCACCACACTCCTGACCTGGAGCATGGCTGCCCAACTTTGATGCTCCTGCAAGTTGTGGACTCCAAATCCCATCATGCCCTGCTGTGATGGATGATAGAGTGATGGGTGTTGAAGTCCAGCCACAGCCAGTGAGCTTCAGAATGGCCAACCCAGCCCTAACCTGGAGCATGGCTGCCCAATTTTGGCCTGTCTGCTAGTGTTGCACTCCTAATCTTATCATGCCCTGCTGTGATGGATGATAGGGCAATGGGTGTTGGAGTCCAGCCACAGCCAGTGAGCCTCAGGGTCCACCCCTAATCTGGAGCATGGCTGCCTAACATTGGCCAACCTGCTAGTGTTGGACTCCGGTTTCCATCATGCCATGCTGCAATGAATGATAGGGTGATGGGAGTCACAGTCCAGCCATACCTGGCAAACCTTAGGATGGCCACCTCACTTCTGATCTGGAACACGGCTGCCCAACTTTGATGCTCCTGCAGGTTGTGAACTCCAAATCCCATCATGCCCTGCTGCTATAGATGATAGGGTGATGGGTACTGGAGTCCAGCTACAGTCAGTGAGCCTCAGGATGGCCACCCCACCCCTGACCTGTAGCATGGATGCCCAGATTTGACCTGCTTGCTAGTGTTGGACTCTGGCTACCATTCTGCCCTGCTGCAATGGATAATGGGTTGATGGGCATTAGAGTCCAGCCATAGCTGGTAACCCTCAGGGCACACCCCAACTTGGAGCATGGCTACCCAACTTTGACCCACCAGTTACTGTTGGACTCCAAATTGTGCCCTGAAGCAATATGATTTCATAAATTCAAAAGTTGGCTGTCTTTGAGAATATCTGTGCTTGAGAATTTTCTGATGCAGTTTTATTCTTTTAGCAATTCTTTCCTGCTGCAGGTGCAGAATATTCAGGGGGGAAACCAAATTGTAGAATATTCTTTTCCAAGTCTACTCATCACCCCCAGCCACAATAAATTTCCTTTTCCCCTGACCTGCTTGCGGAGTCTTTGAATTTGATGGTGCTTCTAAGCCTGATTCCGGCCTGTGTTTTTGGTTTTATTTAATGATGGTTGGCTTCTGTTGGCTGACATACTGCACCATGGTGCGTCCGCCTAATAACGTCGCATGCACACATGTTGTGCAAGTTACACAAGTTGCGCAAATCCAAGCATTGCACACGTGACTTTACACAAGAGGAAGGCCATTATTTCTCATGGGCTTACTCTTGCGTAACATCATTTGTGCAACCTGTATGCACACAACACTGCTAAGCTCACAGTATGTTTTATTATATTTGGAGTTTTGGTATTGCAATTTTGTGGTGCATTGTCTCAAATTCTATGCAGAAAGGTAAAGGTAAGTGTGCCGTCAAGTCAATGTCGACCACAGAGCCATGTGGTTTTCTTGGTAGAATACAGGAGTGATTTACCATTGGCTTTCTCCCGCGCAGTATGAGATGACCCCTGCTAATTGGGCAAAGAGGCACCTTTTATCGTGGTGATTCTCTTTATTTAGCAGGGGGAGAGTAACTGGCCCTCTTCACCCCCAGCACAGGACCTCCTGTGACTGTTGCTGGTGTCTATCTGATGTTTCTTTTTAGAATGTGAGCCCTTTGGGGACAGGGAGCCATCTTATTTGTTTGTTATTTCTCTGTGTAAACTGCCCTGAGCCATTTTTGGAAGGGTGGTATAGAAATTGAATCATGAAGATGATTATGATGATGATGCCTTTTTGCCATTGTCACTGAAGTGGGCATCCACCTCCAACACCTTCTTATATAGCTGCTGCCTGATATAAGTGACTAGGCACAGTCTGGGAAGCACACCGGCGGGGATTCGAACTAACCGCCACTTGCTCCCTAGGCCAGCTGCTTCCCCGCTGTGCCACAGCAGTTGATAAGGTTTCTAGGAGGGTGAGGCAAACCACAAAAGCTGTCTATCACCTAAAGTGTACAACTCTTACATGTTCAGACTAGTTCTCTGCCACCAAAGTAGAGCAGGTATCTCAGTAAAAGGAACCAGGCCATATTAAGTAACACAGATGCCAAGTTAAGTAACACAAATGCAGCATTCTTCAACCCATTTTGCAGCTGGGGGAATACTGACGCTGAGAAATAAGCATGATAACTGGTGAGATCTTTTCACTTCCTCCTAGCTCAGTGATAAGAAAGTGTGTATCAAATTGTGACCTGAGGCTGAAACCCTGTTCACACTAACCTGGGGATGGGGCCATAGCTCAGTGGCAGAGCATCTGCTTGGCATGCGGAAGGTTCCAAGTTCAATCCCCGGCATCTCCAGGTAGAGCTGAGAAAAATTCCTGCCTAAAGCCCTGGACAACCACTGCCAGTCAGAGTAGATGATGCTAAGCTGGGTGGACCAATGGTCTGACTCAGTAGACAGCAGCTTCCTATGTTCCTTACTTCCAATCTGAGAAATTCACTGAACATAGAATGCATTTCTAAATAAAAAACAAAGGATTCCTATCCTTCCAACACAAATAAATGCTGATGCATCTAAAATTTAGGATAGGATGAAAATGATGTCAGTTTATTTAAATTTCTAGGAAGGGAGAACAGGAGGTTTGAGGGGAAATTGCAAGTGAATAAGTGAAGGTGAATTTAGACCCCTACATGTCCAGAGTTTAATTGGAGCCATCGTGGCTTAAATACAGAATCTGTTCTCAGTGTGAGGACCCAACACTGAGAGTGATCCAGATGTCTTTGAGCATGTGCAGAGTGCATTTCCCCTACCCTTGAGTAATCTTACCACAATCAGACCTCGCACATATGAATTAACTGGTATATGGGCTTAAGCCCGGCTACCTCTCATTTTGGCAATTAGGCACAGGCAACAGATTTTTTTATATAACATGAATTTAAAAGTGCAGCCCCATCCCCCGCAAATGATTAAAACCAGGCCTGATTCAGTTAAGTCTGAATCCCATTGATTTCAGTGGAAGAGGGTTAAGCAAATCCTTCACCTTCCCTTTAAAGCCAATGGGACTTAACAGTCCTTAACTTGATGCCCCGACATTCCAGTTGCAGCTACCTCTTTATGCACACTACGTGTACCTGCATGGTCTGCATAAGACTGCACATTCATTTGCAAGCAGAAGGGTTTTTTTTAGGAGATGTCAAATTGTGGGAGATCCCCACCCCCACCCCGCAACACACACACACACAGCTTTTCTTTCATTAAATGCATTTTAGAACTGAAGAAGAAGGTTTCAGAAAATAAGCCACTGTCACTGAATTCCTTTTTATGCTTTGGGATAAAGATTGGAATTTTGGCAGCAGCCACTACCTGACATATTTTAATTAAGACTGTGGTCACCATCCTTTTACATGTTTTGAAGCTTGCATTAACCACAGAAAGAGGGGAGGGTGGAGAGACAGAGAGAGGGGGAGCTACAGGGAGGGCATGGATACTAAGAAAGTGGTTGCCCTAGCAATGGTAACTACGCAAGAGACCTTAGAGTTTCTTTTAGCCTATTTTAAATATGCAATTTTTAATGGAATGCTAATGGCTTGTAGATATTAATAACTGTCGCCAACTGCAAAGTAGTCAAGCCATGCTTTTATGAGAATTCTTTTTCTTTTTCTTTTTAAGACTACGGTTAAGACAAACTCTACATTAATTCATCATGTTTATTACTTTTTTCGAACACTGGGGCTGGGAGAGACAATAAGAACAAAAAAGGCAAATGTGAAATACAGCAGTGGGGCAAAACTGGTGAATACCAGGCTCTTTCATACCCAGGTCTTCTGCCTTTTGACTGTCTAGCTTCCCAGAGGTAGTGAACAATCTCCCAACTCAAAATGCTGCCACATGCAAAACCCTGGTTTAAACATTTCATGTCACTGTGAACTCTCTTTTAGCCCCCCTTAGCTTTGAAAATCCTCAGACAGTTCTTCTGAGGCAGCCTTTGATGTTTGCCTTGTGGAGCTCTCTCTCTACACCCACGACTGTGTGATCTTCAGACCACTTATTCCAAAGAGTGTCATTCAAGGGCACAGCTGTCATGTAAAGGAACTCGTCTCTGTTTGCTATGACGAGGCTGAGACTACATATATCTTCTTTTCTTTAGGGCTCCTAGCTGCAAATGAGTTAAAATGGGGAGATTTCTGTGCACCCCTTACAAACTACTGAAAGGGTGGGTGCAAAAATGGTCAGGCATTGTGAAGGTGTAAAGCCAGTGTGGTGTAGTGGTTGGACTAGGATTCAGGAGACCCGAGTTCAAATCGCCGCACAGCCGTGAAACTTGCAGGGTGACTCTGGGCCAGTCACTTCTCTCTCAGTGTAACCTACCTCACAGGGTTGCTGTGAGGATAAACACAGATAAACAAATCTGATCAGCTACATGGACTATGATACCATCATCTGCACTATGTGTTTCCTGATTAGCTAGGATGATGTAGTGAAAAACAGAAAATGGGGCCAAGAAACAGAGTGGCAGCACAATGGTTGCAAACAATTGTGAAAATAATTTTAAAATAAAACTGTGTTTGGTGTCTTTGAGGGAAGGGGGCACTTCACACTCAAAAATACTCCTTTCATGCCCAATGTTTGCTCATATTAACATTTAGTGCTGCCCTGTTCTAGACCCTTTGATTTGCCAAACTTTCATTTTGAACTACTCGGTAGAGAATATAGCTGACATATTGAGCAAAGTTCCGTGTGCATTGCAATGTGCACAAAGCTGTACAAGAGAACTCTTGCACAAATGCAAATATTGTGAAAATGGAGTTGTGTGATAGTATGGCCATTGTTTCCAGTGGCCATATCATATACAATATGTAAGACACCAGGTTTACACTCAGATCTGAAAGAGCCCTGTTTGCATTATTAGTAAGTGTAGTTGGTGGATGGGAACAAGAATGTTTCTTACTCTTTAGTCTAGGGCTGTGCACAAAACCAGCTGGCCCGGTTCGGTTTTGCACCCCCTCGAACTCTGCCCTCCTGGTTCTGTTTGGGGATAGGGGAGGGGGTTTTGCAGATTTTTTTAAAAAAATTAAATTAACTTACCCCCTCCAGGGGACTTCTCCAAGGCCATGAGGGGTCTCCAGAGGTTCCCCCTCCCCCCGCTAGCCTCAATTATTGGCAAAATAGCTCGGTTTGGGCAGTCTTCAGCCCACTCCGGGCCTGCCCTCCACTGTGGTGGCCATTTTGGAGGCCACCACACATGCCCAATGGGCCCCTGCATGGCCGGGTCATGACTCATGTGGCTGGGTCATGACCACCAAATGGGTCTGTGTCCCATGTGTAAACCGCATGGTGACCTGCCTGCCTAATGTGAAGGTTGCGGAAGTCACACAACATCTACATATGCTGTTAGGCAGTGCTGGGGAGGAGTCAGCTGTCATGGTGCACATTGGCACTAGGGATAAGCACAAAAAGGGGTTTGCCCAGTTTGGTTCAAACCTGAACCAGATTTGAACCAGAACCAGCATGTTCGGTTATTCTCTTCTCAAATGAGGGCCTGGTTCGATTCGAATTCAAATCAGTTCAGGCTCAGTTTGGGGGTGCTGAATGGCATTTAAATCATTTTTGTAAAAGGTTGAGTTACCGCTGCTGAAGGCTGCGGTGACCTCGGCGGGGGGTGTATGTGCTGAAGAGGGGCCTCCAGCAGCTCCCCCTCCCCCACCAGCCTCTCCCTTAGTCTTCAGCCCATTTGGGGCTGTTTAAGCCCTCTGTGGGCATACAGTGACCATTTTGGGGGCTTCCACACATGCACATGGGCAATTTGCATCACCATACAATTGTGTGATGATGCAAATTGTCCATGTGCATGTGTGGTGGCCAAGAAATGGCTGCTGTGCACCCACAGAGGGCTGAAAGGTCCCCCAAATGGGCCAAACTGGGGAGACTTGGGAGCAGCCAGCAGTGGGGTGGGGAGCTGCTGAAGACCTCCCCTGTGGCCACCGCAGCCCTCGGTGGTGATAAGACAACCTTTTAAAAAATATATTTTAAACACTACTAAGCACTCCCAACTGTGCCCAAATTGGCCTGAGAGGTTCAGCTTGGCCTCAAGCTGAACTGGACCCAGTTCAGTTTGAGGTCAAGCCCTTGAACTAAGCCAGTTCGAGCTCAAAATCAAGGTGATTCGTGTATCCCTAGTTGGCACCAATGATGTTAGGAAATGTAGCTGGGAGGTCCTGGAAGCCAAATATAGGCTACTAGGTAGCAGTGGGGTACTCAGTTTTTGTTTTTGTTTTTGAAGTGTTTAGACTCTTTGGTGTCTAATAATAACCTTTCCTCATAATGAATCCCTATGAGGATTCATTACACATGAAAGATCTCAAAAATTCATAAAATATAAACTTAGTACCCCACTGGCTTGCAGGTTGGGGAGTAGTTGGCACATGGGATGCAACTAATTCACCACCACCACCTGCAAAGCAGTGGGGTCAAAACAAACAGAAGACATGAAGGTGTGCAATGAATCTTCATAGGGATTTATTATGAGGAAAATATATTAGACACTAAAGAAACAAAACACTTCAAACATTCCTAAAAAATTAAAACTGAATACCTCACTGCCTTGCGGGTGTGAGTGGGGTGTGGGGTGTAGTTGGCACATGGCAGTTGACAGTTGGCACTGTCCAATGACAGTCAAAATGAACAGAAGAGATGAAGGTGTGTAATGAATCCTCATAAGGTTTCATAATGAGGAAAGGTTATTAGACACCAAAGAATCTAAACACTTCAAAAATATTGACCTCACATTTTGATTCATAACTCCACTTCTACAAGGGATAGAGTTTAGCTTTTTTTTTTTTTTTTTTTTTAATGAAAGCTTAGAATCCAGGGGGATTAATAGGTGAAACTTGAATCGATTTGAATCAAATCTGGTGAGATTATATTCAAGCTCAAATTTGGCCAGGAGTGACTTGGCAGATTTGTTTTGAGGTAGAATCACTTGCATCGACCAGATTCAAGTTTAATCAATTTGCACATCCCTAGATAAGGTGTGTGTGTTTGTCTGTGTTTGTGTGTGTGTGTGTGTATCTGAGGGTTCTCTTTAGACATTTTAATGAACATGCATAGGTGCATAGATCAGGCAAGAAGGCTTGCCACTGAGATGTCATCCCCACACTGAATGATTGCAGTGACTTCAAACACATTGGCCCATATGTTGTACAGCACTATGAAGGCAAAAGAAGGACTCCACCCTCATAAAGTGGCTGGAGATTAGCTGCACTGAAAGCTTCTCCTGCAGTCCACTGCAGTCAGAGGAGGAGGTGAAGCAATTTTCACTTCTCTCCCCTCCCTCCAAAAGCCCATTTTGCTTGCAGAAATATGTCCCTGAGGACACTTCTTTTGCCCTCGTAGCACTGTGCAACACATGGGCCACTGTATTCAAGACTATCTGATACAAACTGCTTCTACAAATCACAATTAACTGTCAAAACACCATGATTTGTTGACATTCAAGCCACTAATGATACATAAGCAGCTGAAAAGGCATGTTTTGATAGCATGTTATTATAAGCAAGAAATGGAGGATGTATTTCTGGGCATAGTAAGGCACAGAGAGCACGCATGCTTGCATGCAGATAGGGAAGTGTGGAAAGTGAACATGCAGATCCATCTTGAGAGAGGTTGTTCCCTCTCCTAGAAGGGAAGACATCCAGTGCAGGGACAAAAGGGTGCAAGACCTCAAAATACAGAGAGTGGCTAGCATATTGTGCAACATTGCTGTTGCACTAGCGCAAAAATTGTGCAATGGGGTTTGGCTGCACTGTTGTGTAATTCCATTTGCAGCTTTTTTGTCCTGCATAACAGACAGAGCTGTTGCACAACTTTGCAAATGTTAGGCTCCATCCTGTGCATAACACTGCACAGTATGTCCGCCAATATTATTGATCGTCCCACACTTTTCAGACATTGAAACTCTTTGTCAGGCGAGGCTCTAATTCAGGGCCTCAAAAAGGGTCTGCATATTTTTATATACATATACACATATATATATGAGAGAGAGAGAGAGAGAGAGAGAGATTTCCCATGCCGTCCACACAAATCAGTGTCCAGTGTAAGAGACCATTCTTAAAGTAAGGGAAATGAAAACCTTAGACCAAGTGTTTTTAATTCTAGACTTCAAATTCAGCATTCTTTTTCTAAAGCCTTCTGATTAAATCAGCTAGAGATGCTAAAGCACAGATTTAATTAATAGTTTTGCTGATTTTTTAAAAAAGGTATGGTTTTGCTCTGAAGTTAATCAGATAGGAAGTCATTACAGAAGGTAGATGGTTGAATTAAATGTGGTTTTTAAGCTGGTGACATTCAGACTTATCTGATGCCTTCTCCTCTCTTAGCTCAGAAATCAGCATTCTTATCAGGCCGACATCTGTATTCTTCTGCCAAGATTCCCAAATACACATCTGAATAAAGGTTTCGATCACGTCACTTGATCACGTTCCTCTAGCTAAATTGATTAAGTTTGACTAAATTAGATTAATGTACATCAAAGGTTAAAATAATAGGCAGGTCTTCTCTTGTTCAGTTTTCAAGAACCCTATTGAAGCTAAATGGTTTATTGAAAAGTTAGCTATTTGATGTAGTTTAATGTGGTTCAAAAATTAAACTATTT
Organism: Hemicordylus capensis; assembly: GCF_027244095.1. Taxonomy (NCBI): domain Eukaryota; kingdom Metazoa; phylum Chordata; class Lepidosauria; order Squamata; family Cordylidae; genus Hemicordylus; species Hemicordylus capensis. The sequence continues at coordinate 183,319,998 of NC_069657.1, read as the reverse complement.
AATGAGTTTAATGTGGTTGCTATTTGGCAAGTTTGCTTGGTGAGTTCAATTTAGGTACATTATCTGACCCCTCTCAGTTTTAAGCATGTGGAGTCCTTAGAACAAAGGAGACCCATAGGTGGCCCACCTGTCATTTTTGGCTCACAAATGATTTTGTTCAGTCTCTGAAAGTCAGGGGATTCTGGGTTGAAGCTCTGAGGAGAACTTCTCCTCCTGCACCAATAACCCATTCTCCAAATCTAGGTGGGCACCAGCCTTCAGACACAAAAGAGGACCCATCCCTCCTGCATATCATAGCCATCCTCCCTTGTGGAGTGTAAAGGAAATGACCTGGAGCTGCTGGGTTTAGGGATGTGCAGAACGTTTCGAGGGTGAAACGTTTCAACTCAAAATGGGCCATTTCAAGCTTGGAACAGAACACCCTTTAAATAAAGGGTCTATTTTGAGCTCTGAGCAGAACAGCCCCATTTCGATCGAAATGTTTCAGTATTCTGGGTGCCATTTTGGAGGGCTATTTCCCCTTGCTGGTTGGTTTTCTGGCACTGGCTTCTCCTTGCTTTTTGGTTGACTTGTTATCATACAAATCAAGTGTTGTCATGGGAAACTGTCCCCCCACTGGCTATGGGGAGGGAAGAGGGGACACAAAAGTGCGCGAGGAAGCAACTTGTGCCAATGATGTTACTGCAGCACAGGGACTGTGGCTGGCAGGGGATTCTGGGTCAGTGATTCTATTTTGGCCATTTGGACTGTGTCTGAAATGTGTCTTCTCTGTTGAGAGGGACAGATTCCCTTTTACTGAGTGCTTCTGCTGTGTTTTTCAAGGCAGGGTTAAAAAATGCATTGCAAATTGCTATGCAAAACATGTGTGTGCACTCTGTGATTGCAGATTTTTCCAGCCATAGGAAACAATGGGGGAACTCAAAACAACTCATAGTTCCCCAGAGGTAGCTCCTAGGGACACCAAAGTGGGCTGTGTGGTAGGGCAAGCTAGATAGGGGTGTGCATGAATAAATTTTTGCGATTCAATTCAAGCTCAAATTGAAACGCAAAAAACTCAAACCGATTCATCAAAAGCAGCTGGCTTAGCTGGCTATGTTGAGGAATCAACTTTGAATCAGTTTGAGTGACTTGACCCCTGTTTTTCCAGGGAGAGCTGGTCTATCAATTAGGATTGGTGGGTAGACCAGCCCTCTGCTCCAGACTTGGCACATCAGCCCATCTCAGAGGACTGTTCTACCCGGGTAAACCAGTCCTCCAAGGCTGACTGATGCACTACTACTACAACAAATATTTATATACAGCTTTTCAGCAAATGTTTCCAAAGTGTCTTACACAGAGAAATTATATATATATATATATATATGATGGATCCCTGTCCCCAAAGGGCTCACAATCTAAAAAGAAAAATAAGATAGTCAGCAGCAACTGTCACTTGAGGGATACTGTGCTGGCGGTAGATAGGGCCAGTTCCTCTCACCACTTTAAAAAGGTGCCTATTTGCCCAGTTAGCACCAAGTCTGGAGTGGAGGGCTGGTCTACCCATGGATCTCAATTGGTAGACCAACCATCCCCGGGGAGAAATGTCACTTGGGCCCATTTTCTGGGGAGAGCTGGTCTACCAATTGGGGTCAGTCGGTAGACAAGCCCTCTGCTCCAGACTTTGCATCTGCCTGCCTCAGAGGACTGGTGTACCTTCGTAGACTAGTCCTCGGAGGCAGGCAGATGTAATGTCTAGAGCAGAGGGCTGATCTACCTGCTGATGCCAATTGGTAGACCAACTCTCCCTGGGGAAAAGCACCATTTTTTATGCACCCGTTTTACCAGCAAAATGAGCCTCAAAATGGTATTCGAAGCACCTGAATCAATTTGAGTCAAATTGGGGGTGATTCTCCTCAACTCCAACTTCAACCCTCTACTTGGAGGGTGATTCAGTTTGGGTTTGAATTTGTGAATCTGCCCTGATTTGACCCCAATTGATTCAAGGGTGAATCAAATTGCACACCTCTAATGACAGGTGCTACCTATCTACCACTCTGCCCACAAAAAGAAATGGGCAAGCTGGCAATTTTATACATTTTTTTAACTGTTTCAACTGATTGTTTTGACAGAATTATTTATTTATTTATTATATTTAAAATATTTCTATACCACCCAAAACTTGTGTCTCTGGGTGGTTTACAATAAAAATCACTTAAAGCATCAAATCAATTAACAATTAAAATCATTTAAAACATTAAAAAAACATTTAATTTTTATTGAAAAATTATTGAAAATTGAAATTTTTCAGTATTGAAAATTTTTAAATTATAAATCTAATTAAAAGCCTGGGTGAATAAATGTGTCTTCTGTGCCAGAGATGGGGAGGCTCTTATTTCAACAGTTAGGTAAGAGAATGTTTCAGTTAGAGATATGCATGAACTGTTTGACACCAAGCTGGCTTGCCTCGAACCAGGCCAGTTTGACAGCTTGATCAAGGACCAAACTGGGGCTGGTTCGGTCCGTGATGAAGCCTGTGATCAAGCTCACAATCAGGCCCACGATCAAGCCCAGTTTGGGCAGACTGGTTTGGCGCCAAATGGGCAACTGGAAGGGGGGCAGTAAGAGAGATTGTCAAAGGGTCTTCTTACCCACCCAGCATGGCTACTGGTGCCACCGCTCCCCCCACCCCAGCATAGCCCATGGCAAAACACATATTATCCTGCCTCTTTTAGGAAGCCGCCCACATGGCAGTGGTTCGGATCCACCCTCTGCATACACCCAGATACCTATTGTGTGGTGTCGATGCATCTGCAGCAGCCAGAACTGAGCTGCTGCTGCTTGGGTGGCTTCCTAAAAGGGGCAGGATAACACACGGTTTGGGCTATGGGCTGCATTGTGGGGAGGGGTGAATGGTGGTGCCAGCTGTCACACCAAGCAGGTAAGAGGACCTTTGGACAACCTCTCTCACCACCACCCCAGTCACCCATTTAGCAATACGATCCTGGACCCCCACCCCTTTATTTTACGGATTCCCCTTTACTAGTATTAGCTGCCCAAACCACTGAACCAGTTCTGTCAAACAGACTGGACTGACTGGTCGGTTCGACTGAGCCAGTTTGGCAGAGGCGTAACTAGGGAAAATAGCGCCTAGGGCAAGCACTGAAATTGCGCCCCTGTCCAAACAGGAATGATGGGACTTGTAGTCAACAATATCTGGAAATCCCTGTTAAAAGGAACACTGTACCATCTAGACATGGTTGTTGATCAAAACCTGAAAACATGAGCCATCTCTGTTAAAGACTTAGAACAACAGTCAGGAGTTATGCGAGGATTCCAAGTGTCATTTTCTCTGTCTCATCTCATTCTTTTTTTAAAAAAACATGACTTTGTCCTAGAGGATCACCTGCCCAAATAGCCACTAGCAAAATAGGGGAAGAAGAAGGTGGTGGTGGTGGTGGTGGGGGTCTATAAACCAGTGAATGATTCCTGCCAGCCTTTGTCTTATGATGACTGTTAGCTCATGATGGGGTATATGTGCATTCACCACACCAGTGCTTACTTTGACACCAAGTGGGAGGAGGATACATTAGTTTGCCACACTAGACAGAGGCATTTGCAACAGGAGCAGACAGCCAAGTTCTGCCAGGGCCAAAACCAGCCCCTGCCAGACTAGGAAATCATTGTAATTTGCCCCTTCCTGTCACAAGCAGTGTGCTGTGCTTTTATTATTGACTCTAACTCTCAGATATCCCAATCATGGATGGAAAATTCAGGGTCAATTTACAAGAGACACATTTTCTACATGGGAGTTTCTTCTGTGCAGGTGTTGTGCAGAAACCCATGTGTAGTGACCACCAGGGGCATAGCAAGGTTGGAATGGGAGAAGATGAGATTTTAAAATGGGCCCCCAGCCCCTCAAAGTCCAGGGCCTCCACACACCCCAGGCCCCCAAGGATTTATGTCTGATATTTCAAAATAAGTATGCTGCCTGTAAATACATTTCACTGAATACACACACACACACACACACACTTCACAGTATATAGTGATATACATTAAGTACTATATATTTGTGCTACTTTTAATGCCTAGAACACAGTGTAGCAACACTAATTATTAAAATGGCCCCCTCGCTGCAGATTAGCAAAGGAGACTTTCAACCATGCAGGGTGAGCCTATGTTTGTTTTCTCAGAATTCTGAACAAATTCAGTAAAGTTTGATTCCGGGAGGTTTTTCACACTAGGCTTTTAAAGCCCTTTAACACACATCTCCTCTGGAATGGAGGTGCTGCATTCACATGTTGGCCAGATGCACCCTGAAGTCCCTGCAAGTCATTGGAGAGCAGTTCACACACAAGAAAAATAAAATAAAATAAAATAAAATAAAATAAAATAAAATAAAAGCACAACACATGCTTCACAGTTCTCACTCAGAGCTTCTGGGTTGCAAAACAACTTGAACATAAGTGCATTTATGAATGAATGAATGAATGAAAATAAATAAATAAATTATACTTGTTTCAGATGTTTTTGTAATTTTCTGCCATGAAACAAGCCACTTATAGGCCTTTTTAAATAGTTTTTGTTTTTAAAGCCAGCACATTTTTCAGTCTGTTTTAAATTAAATATTCAGAGACTTCTCAGTCTCCCCCACCCCCATATCAAAGCCCTATGGCAAGCAGATCCCAATATATGGTGTGGGGGTGCAACCACAAAAAGGAATTCACAGCCTACCTGGCAAAAGCTGTGCTGGCTGGTCTGGGCAGAGAGTCTGCTGCAGAACTCTGCCTGCCTCCTCCTTCCTGGCTTGCTTGGCCTGCCTAGTTCAGGCTTCAGGGAGGCCTACTCAGAGGCCCCGCCCACCTGCTGATCAGCTGAGAGGCAGAGAGAAAGCTTTGCAGTTTGCAGGCCGCTAGGCCGGAGCTGGAGGGGCCCTGGGGCCCTGGGGCTGGGCAGGTGGGCAGTGGGGTGGGGGTGGCAGGAACTGGTGTGGTGCCCCCTCCTCAGTGGCGCTTAGGGCACGTGCCTTGCCTGCCCCCCCCCCGTTCCACTTATGCAGTTTGGCATCACATGATTCAGCTTGAATTCAATTCAAATTCGAGCCAAACTGTGATTTTTGGCTCATACACACTCCTATTTTCAGCCATTTGTGTTTCGTTTCAAGCTCGAAATAGAACACAAAATCAGTTTTATGCACATCCCTAGCTAGGTTTTGAAACAAAGGGACCCCCAGGCTTATGATGCTGGCTAACTTAGCTTTAGATGTCATCCAGGATTTACCTATTCCACCTTTCTGATCTCATAGCATCCCTGATTTAGTATACTAATAATATCCTGGAGCTCTCTGTGGATTCTGTAATATTAATAATACCGACCTTGTATATTCTTCCACTGAGAATCACCCAAATCCCTGTAGTTCAAAAGGTACCCACGTTCTCTGTCATTAATGTATCCTTGTTCCAAAATCTTCCACAAGAGCTCTGCACCTCAACCTGCACTGCACCCTTCAAACAATATCCAGAATCATAGGGGAAAGATGTGCAGTCATTCAATGACCCTCTAATCCTACATCCTTGTATGTGCAAAGCAGCTTTCAGATGATCTTTCATGACCTGATGGGGCAGTGGTGGAAGAAGAGATCTATTCAATAAGGATTGTATAGGTCAAAAAAAGCACCTTGAATGACATTATAGCAGATCTGACTGACGGATCAGATCATATCTTTGCAAATATAATGAGTTTTAGAAAGGCTTCTTAATAATGCAATTTTATTTTTTTTCCCCCAGCTCTGTTCCTCATTTGCTATTTCTTTGGCACTCAGGTTCAAATTCTTATTATTTTTAACCTGTTACAGTGTTAGTCAACCCAGTGTCATTGTATCATAAAATGTGCCTTATTATGTTGTGGTGATGGTTTCTCTGCATTATTATGAAATCTCTGTCCTTGCTTGCCTCTCCAGAGTATTCTCAAAGTAAACCTGCTGTACCACACTGAAAGATTGATGGGTACCATTTAGAGTTAAGAAGAATGTGCATGTTTGACAATCCATGACTGTATTTTTTATTTATATATATATATATATATATATATATATATATATATATATATATAATTTAAGAGTGTCCAGTAGAATTGCATGCATTGGGAAGAGCCATTTCTCCCACTTATTATTCTGGTGACATTTGGCCTCCTCTGCAACACATAAAACATATTAGAATTTAAACCTTCTAAGCCTGGGAACATAGAAAAGCCTTTCCTGAAATACTTGGGAGGCATAAATTGCGGGTTTCTGTGGCTCTTAAAGGATTCAGAATTGTTTTCCAATGTCACACTTGTTTACTGAGACCGCAGATGGGAAGCTGAAGTACAATGCACTCTGACACCTGCTTTCCTTTTGGAGAAGCATTTCAGGTGGGGTGGGGCACAGAATCCACAAAAGCAGAATGTCTTAACATATGTTTTACTGCATAATGATAGACAGCCATGTGGTGTCATAATGCAACATAATCTCTATTTCTTACAAACAGCAGGTGAGGAGATAAGCCTGCTTCCAAGCTTTACCACTTCAAATTGCAGGTAAATGCCTTCATGATTGCATAACATTCTCCTCCCTATAGAAAACATTCCATGCATATAAAAAGCCAACACAACAGGCCCAAGATGAGCTACTTTCTCCCTATCATTTAATTTTCTAAATGCATGGTTGTTTTTTTTAATTTGCAGGAGCATTTAATTATGTGAGGATTGTGGCACAGGTGCCATAGAAACAACCGCACGTCTTGCTCTATTGCTCATTTTATAAGGCTATTCAGATTAGTTGTATGTCACCCCTTTTAGCAAATCCCACCGGCCATATAGACATGTTCTATATGCACCACCTTCTGTCTGACCATGATGATTTCATTTCTTTAAATGTGGCAAATTTTTGCTATATAGCTTGTAAAACACACAAAGAGATGTTTACTTTGATGTACCTTTGATTGTCTGCCACAAACTGTATTATGACTGTCTATTTGGTTGATGACCATAATAAAGGAATCTAATCTAATTTAATTATGTGAGCACCCACCAGACCTGGCCCAAACCCCCACTCCCGAGGCAGCATGGTAAACCATTGTCCCCAGCCCCCCCTAGACTTTAAACCTATAAATGAAAAGTCTGGTTAAACAGTGTGTCCTGCCTGGCAGGCCCGCTGATCTCTCCTGCCCTGCTAGGCAGTTTATCATCTCCCCGGCGGATGGAGACAGACAGCCCCGCTGAGCCTCAGAGATGAAAGGAAGGCGGTTACTGCACCCTAAGCCCTCCTCTTTCAAGCATTTTATTCTAGGACTGACTCCTCCCAGGAATTACAGCCACCTCCAGCTCATCCGCCTCACTCATCATCGGCCGGCTGCTTTTCAGGGCTTCTTCACATGACTCACATCCTAGTCCCACCCCTCCCTTTCCTTCTCCATCAACTTTATTAAAGGCAACCCATCCCTATTCCCTTGCTCCAGCTTCCATTCCTCTCAGCCTGTTCAGTGGCGGCACCCTTGTGACATCACTCCTGTGCGTCTTCAGTTTCATCCAGTTATCCACAGCAGTCTGGCTGCCCGCTCCAGCTCCTGTCTTTGGGGACAGGGTTGTTGTAAGGATACAAATAAGCATGTATTTGCTCCAAGGCGCTCTGAGCTCCTCGAAGGAAGAGCGGGATATAAATGAAATAAATAAATAATAAATAAACAGTGGTGCACTTCCAATCTCTACCCTGCATTTCAGGAGGCCAGATTCACTTTTAAAATGAACACGTGTATGGAGGAGAGGGCTATCAACAGATACTAGTCTGAGGTTTATAGGCCACCTCCAGCCTCAGAGGCAGGATGCCTCTGAATACCAGTTTCAGGGGAGTAACAGCAGAAGAGAGGGCATGCCCTCCAGGCGCGGAGCCTGACCGCCAGCAGCCTGTGTGTGGCCACAGAGGTGGCCCTGCTCGCCCTGCCCCCCAGGTCTGACATCAGATGCTGGGCTAGATGGGCTTTGGGCTTGATCCAGCAGGGCTGTTCTTATGTTAATTCACACGCAAAGCAAGCATACATGGGACAGCTGTATGTACATACAATGTAACGTCCAAATAGGGTTATGATTAAGCCATCATGTGAGGACTTTCAGCAAGTTTATACATCCAAGGACATCACCTGCTGACTCCAATACACAGGAATTAATCCCACAACCTAACACCATAAATATCACATGATATCTTCAATGCCTTTCAGTGGTGTCACTTCTGCATTCACTTGCTGGTCTTCTAGCATTGAGTAACATGATTGCTACCTAAAAAAAAACACCATGCAAATTGGCCCTCAGTCAAGACAGTTCGCAAATTGCCTGATCCTTCTTGTTGTTTGTGAATGGAAAATATTTAATCAGTACAATTAAAATTTTGCAGGGAAAACAGGCTTTTAAGAAAGTTGTTATGATGATATAGATATAGATATAGATATAGATATAGATATAGATATAGATATAGATATAGATATAGATATAGATATAGATATAGATATAGATATAGATATATACACACACTAGGGAGTATTGAACCAAAGATCATAGGCCATCTTCTTAATTGATGGCCGAAGTCACAACACCAGTTTCCCCGGCAGATTCCAAGCTTCTATGAAAAATGTTGAGTCATTTTAAATAAGATATAAACAGAAGTGAGTACAGAGGTTCTTTTGCACACCCTTTCAATATGAAAAAAGAGTGCATCAGTATAGTAACAAATTATGTATAGTTACTTATTATGTAAAGTATCCTAAAGTATAAGATACTTTAGTCCTGAGACTACAAGATCAAGTCACTTGCTCAGAAGTAGTTTTCTTTCACTTTAATGAATTATAACTGTAGCTCATTTGAGTTTCAGAAAACCTCATAAATAATACCACAGGAAGTCAAGCAACTTGAAGGTCATTTACATATCACATTGTATATCCATACAGGGGTCTGTAGATACGCCTGTTTTTCTGTGAATGACTATACATGTGCTCATTTTTTTAAAAAAAAAATGAACCTGAGTACTGGCATCCTCAGATGGCGGGTACAAATTAATTGCTGTTTAGAATGTTCCTCTAACTTCACAGCATTTACAGTATGGGCATCCAGGTGTGTGGGGGGGGGAGGCATTTGCCCCCACCTGGATTGAGAATCCAAGCATCTGAGACATCTTCAGGGGGAGCTGTAGGGAAACAGGTGGTGGTTTCTTGGTGAACCAAGTGCTCCAGGTGGGCAGGCAGCCTGTAGGGCTCACTCCATCTCCAGGGGGTTGGCCTTGTGTGCCTGCTCAGCTTCCTGCAGGAGGAGGGAAAGAAAGGAGGGGATGAGGGAGGACATACTTCATACCTTCCCTCAGCACTGGAAAGTGGTGGTGGCGGCAGATAGAACTCCAGGACAGGGAACAAGTGAACAAATGAGCAATGGAGAGGGAGAAGGATACTGTTGCCTGATGCCAAAGTTCATCTACATTTTCATGAAGAACATAAGCACATAGCAGAATTGTCAGGAGGAGTCTCATCATGTCCACACATCTCACTCAGCACACCTTAGGATCTCTGCTGAAGTTATTCTTGCAGCATGGGAGTCACTGCTGCATGGCTCCTTGACACACAGTTTTAGTGGACCACATGGGTCTACCTCCTTCCTATGGCAATGTTGTCTTAATTCTGGAAGATGCTAACGTGAGGAAAGCCAAATCATGACTTTTTACATGTGACCCAAAGCTTCTGAATTACCATTCTGTTTTAGAAAGAAACCTAAGAGTGGCTGCCATGCTCGGAAAATGTCAAAGAGACCTTTGGGATTTTCAACATCAATGTCAAAGTCCTAAACACAGTGGATGTGATGACTCTCATGGGGGCTGTGGAGGAGGATTCTTCAGACTCAGAGCAGACAGGCTTGCAGGCCCCTCTGCCTCCTTCCCTCCCTCCTCCTGATGAAGCCTCCAAGGCCGCTGAAGGCGAGGTGCCTGCCCCAGATCCCCGACAGTAACGTTTGGCCAGATTACAGGCTCAGAGGGAGGAACGCCATAGGTCAGAGAGACTAGCCAGAAGGAATAGGTGTCCCTGCTCTGGCTTGGCCGTATCTCCTTGATAAGACCCAGCCATAGTGGTGGGAGGGGCTCTCAGCACTCTGCCTATTTAGAGCATCCTGGAAGCCGGGTCTGTGCTGGACACAACATCCGTAGTGACCGTCCCTACCGTGAGCAACCTTGACCCGTGTGCTGTTGTCTGATTCTTTCATGTGTACCCCTGATCCTGTGGACTTCCCAGTTTAGACCTCTGGCAATGTTTGTGACTCTCCAGTCTCCGTCCTCTGGTGTTGACTACTGGCTACGCCTGACTTTCCGTTCCTCTCTCTCCTTTCTGGCTCTCATTTCCCCTCCAAAAAGAGTGGTTTTTGCAACTGCTGGGCAGTCAGCCAAGGCAGGTCATTACAGTGGGCTAGTACATAGATAATGTCAGGGCCACAGCAAGAATGCACCAGCCCCTACATCATTAAAGAATTTGCCAACATGACCTCAGCACATCCTTTAATCGGGGGGGGGGGCATTCATTGAAATTGCCCCTCTAAACAGGGTTTTGGAATGTGTGTAGAGGGGTAATTTGGATGATCTCCCCTCTCATGGCCAAGATCACATCGACATGTCCTTTAATTATTTTGGGGTTGGTGCACTCACAATGTGACTGTCATTCATCTGAACCAGCCCAGTAATTTGGAAGTATGAGTCCCATAGGATTCAGTGGGATTTCCTGGTCAGTGTGCAGTGCCTAATTTGGGTGAACAGGTAAACACACTTTTGTATCTGCTTCCCTTGTAAAAACAAGGCATCTGGTGTAGGTTTAATCAAGGATTTTGTTGAGAAACTCCTCCACTGGGGATGTGCATGGACCCAGCAGGTTGGCTCGAGGGGGTGTCACTTTAAAGGGCGGAGGAGAGTTTACTTACCCCTCCCCCTGCTTTTCCCCTGCTGGCGCTCGGTGTCCGTAAAAGCCTTTGGGGCAGCAGTGTACCTCCCTGCCGCTCCTTCCCCTTCTTCAGCCAGAAGTGGCAGGAAGTAGCAGGCTTGCACGCACCCATCTGATGTGTATGTGCATGCATGCAACGTGCACACGCACACCCGATACTTCCAGCCACTCCCCCCCCCATGGGGAAGGGGCGGCAGGGAGGTACACTGCTGCCCCAAAGGCTTTTACGGACACCGAGCACCAGTGGGGGGAAAGTGAGGGGAGGGGTAAGTGCACCCCTCCGGCTTCGAACTTTGAACTCCCCCTTGGTGTTCAAACCTGTTAGGAGGCCCGTAAACGGGCTTCCGAACAGGTTCATGCACATCCTTATCCTCCACTTAACTACACTTTTTTTTCTAGCTCCATCTGCCTTCTGACTCTGTCTCTTCTTCTCTATTACTTGTGTTCACCAGGACAACATAGTGTAAGTAACAGACCTGATTAACAAACAAGACACAGCATACAAATACTTAACTTTGAACTTATGGTGCCAGATTGCACCACTTTTACATGTAACTGCCAATAGTATGAAAGTGCCCAAATTCAGAAGTGTTTTTGTTCCTGAAGACTGGCAATGTGGATTAGTCTGTTAATCCTTCTGAACATTACATATCTGTACACAGAGGAACCCAACTGCTGCTTCCGGTTAGTGGTTTTGTGTAGGGTGTGTGCGGAACTGGTTTTCGTTGTTCGGTTCAAATTTGAACCAAATACAAACTGGACTGTGCGTTTGCAAACTGGTTTGGTCAAACTCACCAGCTTGTCTAGTCTTTTCATCAAATCAACTTGAACTGGTTCAAATGGGTTCAGTCATGGAGAATAATGGGGAACTTGAACCACCCCATTATTCCCTATAGGTAGGTCCTAGAGGACGCCAGAATGGGTCGGGTGGTAGGTAGGGATGTGTGAACTGGTTTGAATTCAAAACAGGGTGGTTCGATGGTTCAAATTCAAACCAAACCAGCCATCAGGTACAAGCTGCAGGTTCGAATTAGAACCAAACTGGGGGTGATTCGATTTGAACTGGTTCAAACTGGTTTGAACCTCCTAAAGTGTGGGGGGGGGTCTCTGGCACCCAGGGGTACCTACCACCCAAACCCCAAAGCAATCGGACACTCGTACGATTTTTTATGAACGTTTGAAAATTATTTTTATTTTTCTCTCATAGGGTACAATGAGACTGCAACCAGCCCATTATTCCCTGTTGTGGAGCACTCAAGATTTATATGAACCCTTATATGCTACCAAAGAATCTACACTCAGAACACTTCAGAAACAACAAAACCCAGTACCCCATGGGTTAGCAACCCATGGGGGTGGTTGGCACCCTCTGTGCACTAGACCACCACTTACTCTGGGCCACCCCAGCACCCCACAAGTGACTTTAAGGTTTTTCTCCATAGGGAAGAATGGAGGTTTCAGCAGCCCCATAACTGCACTTGGGGGGTGCTGGGGTGGCCCAGAGCGAGGGTGCCAACCACCTTCATGGGTTGCTAACCCATGGGGTACTGGGTTTTGTTGTTTCTGACGTGTTCTGAGTGTAGATTCTTTGGTAGCATAGAAGATTTTCAATGACAAACCATTAATCCATTCTCATTGCTAACCTTAAAGACACATAAACTTCAAAAATCACTTAAAAATCAGCCCTTTGCCCAATTCCTTTCAAATAATTCTGATAGCTTCCTTGACTCCCTTAGGCATTACCACCCACCACACTCCACTCTAGGATACCCCTTTGCCCCCAATGTGAAGCTATACATTTGCTGACACCTCCATGCTTCTTTATGGAGAAAAACCTTAAAGACATGTAAACTTCAAAAATCACTTAAAAATCAGCCCTTTGCCCAATTCCTTTCAAATAATTCTGATATCTTCCTTGCCCCCCTTGGGAACTACCACCCACCACACTCCACTCTAGGATACCCCTTTCCCCCCGATGTGAAGCTATACATTTGCTGCAATCCTCATTATTCCCTATGAGGAATTCAAAAATATTTTAAAATTCACCAATAATCAGATGAGTATCCAATTACCTTGGGGTATTGTGGGTGGTAGGCACCCCTGGGTGCCCACACACTTTTGTGTCCCTAGGTGCTCCACAATAGGGGATATAGGCTGGTTTGGGTCCCATTATACCCAATGAGAAAATAATTAAAAATATTTCAAATGTTCATAAGGGTGTCCGATTGCTTCAGGGTTTGGGTGGTTGTTTTCACTCATGGGTGCTCCACAATAGGGAATAATGGGCTGGTTCTAGTCCCATTATATCCTATGAGAGAAAAATAAAAAATAAATTTTAAAAATTTAAAAACTATAACAAGTTTCCGATTGCTTTGGGGCTTGGGTGGAAGGTACCCCTGGGTGCCAGCTACCACCCCACCCACCTTTGGAGGTTCAAACAGGTTTGAACCAGCTCTAATTCGAACCGAACCGGGGGGTTTGAACAAAACCAAGACCGAACCACCCACTCCTGATTCGAACCCGGTTCGAATTCAAACCAAACTGGGAAAACCGTTTTTATGCATATCCCTAGTGATAGGGCATGATGGGTTCTACCTACCACCCAACCTACAAAACAATTGGGCAATCCGGCGATTTTTAATGCATTTTTGAATTTTTCCTGGGTCAGTAGGCCAACCCTAGAGTTAGGGTTGACCTACTAACTCAGAAAAATTCAAAAATTCATTAAAAACCTTATACTTGCTAACATTGAACTTCATCTGCCACTTTGTTGTGCACTCCCCCAGTCTGGAGAGATCATTTTGGAGCTCCTCACATTCTGTTTTGGATATCACTGCCCTAAATAGTTTGGTGTTATCTGAAAATTTGGCTGCCTTGCTGCTTACCATTTATTCCTACTCTTTGTTTCCTGTCCTTCAACCAGTTACCAATCCACACATGAACCTGACCCCATATCCCATGACTGCTAAGTTTTTTCAAGAGTCTTTGATTAGGAACTTTGTTGAAAGCTTTTTTGAAGTCCAGGTATACTATGTCAACTGGATCACCTTTATCCACACACCTGTTGACATTCTCAAAGAACTCCAAAAGGTTGGTGAGGCAAGATTTGCCTTTTTCAGATGCCATGCTGGTTCTCCTCCATCACTGTCTGTTCTTGTATATGCTTAAAATGTTTTCCATCAATTTGCCTGCCTCAGACCTTAAGCTAACTATCCTGAATCACAGTACAATGCACAGCACATTTCAAACACAGTCCCAAAAAGAATCATTAACCCAGAATCCAATGCCAGCCACAGTGTCAGGTGCCTGTGCTGCATCATTGACACAAGTTGCTCTCTCACACACTGACACACCATTGCTCTCTCACACACATGACACCATTGCAGCAGCAGCATAAGAAGCATGCACTTTTATCAAGCATAGCCATCAACTAGAACATCCTCAGCCACATTTTGACTGAGTTCCTCTTGCAATGTAGATTGCAGAGCAGACCAGAGCAGGGAGTGAAGCACAAGTTAGTCTCAGAAACAGTCATAGAGTACATCTCATAGCAATCACCAATAAAATAGTAGAGAAAGCACTGTCTATTTCTCACTGCAACACCATCTCACAAACAGATTAAACCACAGCAACTCACGGCAGGAAGGCACCCTGCCTTTGTCCATCAGAGCTCCAGCTACTCCAGCTCCAGCTCCTCCAGGATACTAAAATGTTTAGAAACAACTGGTGTCAGCAAAAACATTCAGATATTGGGGGGGGGGGGGACAATGAGCATGTGGAGTACACCGGTAACAATCAATGGTGAGATACTTGGACAGATTAGCATTAGAAGAGGCATTTTCCAAGGGGACTCACTATCCCCTCTGTAATTGCCATGACCCCACTTTCACAAATACTAAACAAAACAGGCCTCGGATACCAAACATCTAAAACATCCAGTAAAATCAACCATCTGCTGTACATGGACGATCTGAAGTTGTATGGAAAGTCCCAGTCAGAATTGAATCACTGCTAAACACTGTCCGTATATTCAGTAGCGATATATCAATGGAGTTTGGACTAGACAAGTGTGCTGCATTAATAATAAACAGAGGAAAAATAACAAAAACAAAAGGAGTAGAACTGCTCGATGGAAGCAACATCAAGAACCTGGAAGAGAAAAAACATTACAAATACTTGGGCATTCTCCAGGCTGATAACATTGCACACACTGAAGTTAAAAGAAAAGTTGGAAGTGAATATATCAGGAGAGTTAGAAAAATCCTCAAGTCCAAACTCAATGGCGGGAACACCATACAAGCCATAAACACCTGGGCTATACCTGTTATCAGATACACTGCAGGAATAATAGACTGGACCCAGGCAGAGCTAGAGACGCTAGATCGTAAGACCAGGAAAATTATGACCATCAATCATGCTCTGCACCCCCACAGTGATGTAGGTAGATTATACCTCCCTCGCAGCTCAGGTGGAAGAGGAATGCTGCAAGTCCATCAAACAGCAGAGGAGGAGAAAAGAGGCCTTGAAGAATATATCAAGGACAGTGAAGAAGATGCACTTCAAATGGTCAAGAACGAGAAACTATTCAACACCAATGAAACAAAGCAGGCCTACATGAAAGAACAAGTCAAGAACCGAGCAGAAAAATGGAAAAATAAGGCACTGCATGGTCAATATTTGCACAATATAAATGGAAAACCAGATATCACCAAGACCTGGCAATGGCAAAAGTGGAAAAATCCACAACAAACACCAAGTGCTGCCTTTGTAAAGAAGCAGATGAAACCGTGGACCACCTAATCAGTTGTTGTAAAAAGATCACACAGACTGACTACAAACAAAGTCACGACAAGGTAGCAGGGGTGATACACTGGAACATCTGCAAAAAATACAAGCTACCTGTAGCCAAAAATTGGTGGGACCATAAAATCAAAAAAGTTGAGGAAAATGAAGATGTAAAAATATTATGGGACTTCCAACTACAAACAGACAAACATCTGCCACACAATACACCAGATATAACTGTAATAGAGAAGAAAGAAAAACAAGTGAAAATAATCGACATAGCAATACCAGGATAGCAGAATAGAAGAAAAAGAAATAGAAAAAATCACCAAATACAAAGATCTACAAATTGAAATTGAAAGGCTGTGGCAGAAAAAGACCAAAATAATCCCAGTGGTAATTGGTACCCTGGGTGCAGTACCAAAAGACCTTGAAGAGCACCTTAACACCATAGGGGCCACAGAAATCACCATCAGCCAATTACAAAAAGCAATGTTACTGGGAACAGCCTATATTCTGTGACGATATCTATAACAGCAGCAACAACATGGACAATAAAATTCTGGCATCCCAGGTCCTTGGGAAGGACTCGATGTCTGGATAAAACAAACCAGTCAATAACACCTGTCTGACTGTGTAAATAAAATTAAAAAATTAAAAAGTGGTTTTAAATACATTTTTAAATACACATGGTATATGTATTCTTTCTTATGGGAGTGAGTTGTTGCAGGATCGGTAGAATGGATGCCTAATTTATAGAAACTACAGTTGTCTCCAACTTCTTTGTGAGTAAGGGTGGAATATATTCAAGCCATTTAGATGGAACTGAGAAGGAAAGCTGAAGGGAACAGCTAGTAGGAACCCTGTCCTTAGGCTGCATGGAGGTGAGCAATATATACAAGTACTACATGTAATTTGTTGGGGGGAACTTATACTTTTGGAAAAATAATAGATTGCTATGGTGATATTAAGATGGACATTGACCTGCATCCAGGTTAACTGTTTCTGCCTCTGATTATATTGTGTTATTGGACTATCACAATTTAGTTTACTTGTTTGTTTGTGGTGATTAATATAATATAATACTAAAATATAAAATATACTAATCTAGGCACTAGCCTCTGTTGAGAGAGAGAGAGAGAGAGAGAGGTCTATGTGTCTATATCTATCTATATATCTCAATATAAAAATTTGGAGCCTTTTTCTAATGAATCAGTGTCCATCCGCTCCACATGCAGTACATCCCACCTGGATGTTGTTGCATGGGAGGAGCTGGCTATGCCAACAGCAGCAGATGTTCCCACCCTCTCCTGCCCCCGACAGTACACCAGGAGGGACAAGAAAGCAGCGTGAACCTCCCTATGGCTGGTCCATAGATTAGTAGTGAACTGTGGCTGACCAGATCACTTCCCTGCCAGTTGCACCCACTGCACAACTGGCAATGTCCCCTGCTTGACAGCACATGCCTTGACACCACTATTTGAGGGCACACCAGGTGGCCTAGCACTGCCAGCAGAAGCAAGGGCTCTGGGTGATGCTGCTGCAGGTGCCTCATCATCACCAATGTCCCAAGACGCTTATGGTCCTTACCCCGTTGACCTGTGCCCTGCAGTGGGTGCAGGTAGCATGTGTAGGGTCACCTTGGTGGAACTCAAAGTGATCCCACACATGCTGCTATTGTTCCTGGACCTTTTTGGTGGTACTACTAGGGCTGCTGGTTCACCAGCACCACCACCCTTGGTCCAGGGCTGAGAAGGTCCAGGAACAACCGGAATGACTTCCTCCTCAGCCTCAAACTGTGGAGTTGCACTGCCAATGTGCATTGGGGAGGAGGATGAAGAGCACAATCTGGCTGCTGGGCTAGCAGCCAACAACAACATCTCCTCCACTGCCATGGGAAGAGGCTTCTTCCCTGACAGGGGAGGCCCCCACAGGTGGCTGTGCTGTGAGAGCTGGCGGCACCAGATAAGAACATAAGAACAGCCCTGCTGGATTGGGCCCAAGGCCCATCTAGTCCAGCATCCTGTTCCGCACAGTAGCCCACCAGATGTGGCTGGAAGCCACAGGCACGAGTTGAGGGCATGCCCTCTCTCCTGCTGCTACTCCTCTGCAACTGGTACTCAGAGGCATCCTGCCTTGGAGGCTGGAGGTCACCCTCATGACTAGTAGCCATTGATAGACCTCTCCTCCATGTTATCCAAGCCCTGCTTAAAGCCATCCAGGTTGTTGGCTGTCACCACATCTTGTGGCAGAGAATTCCACAAGTTGATTATGCGTTGTGTGAAAAAGTACTTCCGTTTGCTGGTCCTAAATTTCCCGGCAATCAATTTCATGGGATGACCCCTGGTTCTAGTCTTATGTGTGAGAAAGAAGAATTTCTCTATATCCACTTTCTCCACACCATGCATGATTTTATAGACCTCTATCATGGGTGAGTAATGACCTCTAGCGGGGTGGCGGCAACTTGGGGAGTCGGCTCCTCTCTCTGCCTTTGCCCATCATGACCAGCAGCATCACTCCTCCCTCTGCCCACCACTCTGCTCCTAGGTCTGCTTTGCATCCTCCCAGACATCTTGGGGGGGGGGTTGAATTAAAGCCCTAGCTCTGTTGTGGGGGGGGGAGGAAGTGCCTTACGTGGATGTGGGGTAGGGGTGTGCACAAACCAATAATTGCAGTTCGGTTTGAATTCGGAATTGAATTTTTACCAAACCTCGTGTTGCTGAACTGGATCGGTCGAACTCACTGTCTGGTCAGTCCATTTGACCAAACCAGCTTGATGATTTGAGCGGTTATACTTGTAAAGGAGAATCCGGTGAGGATTCCCCTTTACATGTAAGGGGGGGTCAGGGAATCCTCAGGTGGGAGGGTGGTGAGAGAGGTACACATAGCCTAATAAATAGACTGCCCACATTGGGGGTGTGCACAAACCATTCGATGCCCAACCAGTCCGCCTTGGTTCGGTTCGATCGCAGACCAAACCACCCCCAGTTTTGTTGATGAGTGAGCTGCTGAACCAGCCCAATTTGAGGTGAACCAGTTTGGTATTGGATAGTTTCTGCACACCCCTTAGTGTGGGGTGACATATTTATTATGCGGTGTGTTTCACACACGGTGCTATCTATGCACTTTGGTGCATTCACAGAAGCTAGAAACATGAAATTCCCCCCCAAATAAGCAAGCTTTATTGGGGGGGGGCTTGGGGGGAACAAGCAACAACAGGGTACATCTAAGGGAAGGGAGACAGAAGATTACTGTGGCCTAAGCTGTACCAGTACCCTCCTAACTCTGCTGCCCAGTCCTAGTACCCACCTAAATAAATCCCTGCCCCCCAAACTGGGCCCTATTTAAAAGAAAGAACTCAAAAGGGAAGTTGTGGGGGTGGGGGCCTCAACAATTTTCTTTCGGCATCTTCAGCTGGGGTCTGTGTGACCAGGAACTCCAGGCAATCAGGCTGAGCACACACAGGCACTCAACAGCCAGGGGGAGAGCAGATGGGCACCAGCAGTTTGGCAACCACCCACCCCAAAAATCAGAAACTAATAGAAAAAGCTGGGGTGTGGGGGGGGTGGTACTCATCACCAGCAGCAGAAGGAAAGAAGACAGTATCTGTGCTGGAACTTAGGAAAATAAAAAAGTTGGTACTGCAAAAGTAAACAAAAAAGAAAAATGAGAGATACAGATAAGCCTTTACCACGTACCAACCCCTCTCTCACACACATCACCCGCAGGAGGCCAAGCAGAACAGCGTCTGATGCAGTGCAGTCAGTGATCCTGCTCAGTGATCCAGCTCCACAGCGGACCCAGCTGGGCAGAAGGGGTCCAGCAAAAGCAAGGTAGGAGGCAGGCACAGAACAAGGCAACCAGCTCTTCCTCCAGAGATCCAGAAGCAGAACGAAGCCAGACACACTGTCTGCCTGGGCTTTAAATCCAAGTCTCTCCTTGGTGTCCCAGGTTGAGGCAGTGGCCAGAGGTGCCTTCTATCAGCTTCGGCTGATACGCCAGCTGTGTCCGTTTCTTGAGTTAGACGACCTCAAAACAGTGGTACACCTGCTGGTAACCTCCAGATTGGATTACTGCAATGCGCTCTATGTGGGGCTGCCCTTGTACGTAGTCCGGAAACTACAGTTGGTCCAGAATGCAGCAGCCAGGCTGGTCTCTGGGTCATCTAGGAGAGACCATATTACTCCCGTATTGAAGGAGTTACACTGGCTGCCAATATGTTTCTGGGCAAAATACAAGGTGTTGGTCATAACCCATAAAGCCCTAAACAGCTTGGGCCCTGGGTTTTTAAGAGAACGGCTTCTTCATCATGAACCCCGCCGCCCATTGAGCTCATCAGGAGAGGTCCATCTGCATTTGCCACCGGCTCGTCTGGTGGCTACTCAGGGACGGGCCTTCTCCATTGCTGCCCCGAGGCTTTGGAATGCGCTCCCTAGTGCAATAAGAGCCTCCCATCTCTGACATCCTTTATAAAGTCCTTAAAGACGAATTTCTTCACCCAGGCTTTTAACTGATATTTTTTTGATTGTTTTGAATGTTGTTTTTAGAATATTGTTTTAAAAAATTTAAATTGTGTTTTACATTTCTTGCTTTTAAATTTTTGTTTTGTTTTGCTTTTGTTTTTAATTAATGTTTTACTTTTTAATCTTGTTGTAAACCACCCAGAGACGTAAGTTTTGGGTGGTATAAAAATATGATAGATAGATAGATAGATAGATAGATACAGTTTGAAATTCGCTCTTTTGTCCCACAATGGGGGCAGACTTGCCCTGACAACACTTGATTTGGAATGATATCAAACCAACCAGAGGAAAGGAGATGACAAGCCAATCAGAAGACAGTGGCAGAAAACCAGTCAGCAAGGGAGAAAAACAAGTAAACATGCTGACAAAATGGCAGCTGCCATAGCCGCTCAAACCTTCAAACCAGATTGCTTCGAACTGGGTTCAATTTGGTTCGGTCAGAAACCAGCTGCCTTTCCTGAGGGCCGGTCTGTTTTGCGATAAAACTGGACAAATCGGACCAGTTTGTGGCAAACAAGTTCATTTTGAACCATTTGTGCACATCCCTAGTTTTGTGTGCTTTCTGTTGATTCAGAGCATTTCTGTACAGTGCACCAGAAGAGCCATTTATCATCTGCAAATTGCCACATATCTAGAGGCAAGCCAGCAAAACAGCTCCCCTCCCAGGTGCGCTTGAAATAGCTGCCAAGGAGTGAAAGACAGGGAACATGTATTAGCAGAAGACTCTGGCAAGGCTTAGAATCAAGCTGCACTAAAAAAACATAAAGAGTTTTGCCTGGAAGACACCCATTTGGAAAATATGGCAAGGGAAAAGCAGATGCAGGTCAGGCATTCTTGTATGAAGACTATACAAGTTGTCTGGGCTTCCTACACAAGTTACTTCTAAACCTAACTGGATAAAGAGACATCTTTCAAGTAATGGCCCTCTTATCTTTAGCAAGGAAGAGCAGCTATTCCTATTCATTGTAGCATAATGTCTTTTCCAGTGGTGGTTCCTTGTATCTCTTCTCTCTTTCTCGCCCCATTGAGCTCCATTAAAAAAACAAATCTCTGTTATGTAAACCATTTTGAACTTTTTATTGAAACACCGGAATATGTTTCTGCTGTCAAAGCGGAAAGTCAGACCAGCAAAATAGTGCTCTTACCCAGTGTGGGGTCCAGGAAGGCCATTTGGCCTGGGCCTCAAGCTCAAAGAGGGTCTCAGATATAGACAACTTGTTAACTTTTGGCACAGAAAAGGGCTAGAAAAGTGTTTGTTAAATCTCTTACAAAATTGAATTATGTCTCACTTTTTTTTTGATGCCTTATTTTGTGTTTATATCTTGTCATTTTTTTTATTATGGCAAGGGGTCTCAAAAGGAAGTGGCCCAGACCTGCCTGAATGGGCCTGCATTCATTCAGCTTTTCTCGGGATGTCAGCCACTGTACAAATAATTGTTCGGATCCCCTCCCCTCAAATTAGTAGAGTGATCAATAACTCATCCTAGGAAAAAGGAAATGGCATTTTTTTAAAAAAAAAAAAACCACCATTCTATTCAACAACCCCATCCCAGTGTACATGTACAGTATATCTGCATGTGACATGATACATCCATATTGCAATATGGCATGTTGTCATGTTCTGTGACCTTGAGCTGGCATAGCTGCCACAATATCACAACTGAAGTCCTTGCATAATGGCACTAGACCTGTCCCTGATGTTTTACTGCCTAAAATAGAATCCAGTTCCAAGCTGACAGCAAAACCCTACATTTAAGGAAAGAGCTGACAGTTCATTACCTTTTGATGCTGCCCATCTTTTGCTGTTTGAAGCCATCCCCTCACTTGGCTAGTTTGCCTAATTTTGCCTCTGACTGACATAAGCTACTAATCTTTGTTTTTCTCTACGAACACAGCAGGAGTCAAATTTTCAAAAATGTCATTTCCATGTTTCAGCTACAGACATTTTTAGTTGATATTTAAAGATGTCCCTAATGGGCATTTGTATTGGTGCACCTAGGCAATTTTGAAATCTGGACCTAGAGGCCTTTTGCCCCTGCTCCCTGCCACTGCCACAAGATAAGCATCATCTCCCTACATTCATGTGCGCGCACACACACAGAGTGACACATGCAGTATTTTGTAAACATGAGCTCTTGAGGGCCCAAACAGCAATTGACGTTACAAGAATGTACGGATGTAAAACATGTGCATTTATGCAGCTATGCATTAGCAGAAACATTTCAACATGTAACTTAACATACTCCCCATCCCACATGTTTCTGGGAAGGTCGCCCCTGCCCAGCAGTACCTCTCCCTCTCACCCCCCCCCCACACCCAATCCAAGACACCCAACCCACAGAATAACATGATGACTCAGCTGACTCAGTTGACCAGTTGTTCTTGCTCACACACTGCTAGTGGTGGTGGTGTGTGTGTGTGTGCGTGCAATGGCAACCCACCAAGGGAGTCACATGCTGGCTAGGTGGCTCACTGCAGGCCTGCCTGCTGGGCCAGCCACTGCGCTGCTGCCTCTGTTGTAGCCACCACCACACAGGATGGGGGAGTCAGTGACTGCCTCTGTGACTGCCTGCTCGTCTCCTGAGCCACTTAAAACACTCAGCCAGCCTCAGCGTAACTGGAGCCCTGCCCTGCTCAGTGTGTTGCCTCACAGCAGCTCTGCTCCCTCATGCCACACGCTGGCTCCTGTGACACCTCATGAGTTGGTCACATGCTCACTCTCACAGTGCAGGCACACTGCTGGCCAGTGGTAAGAGACTCCGGCTGCTCCTGCTCACCCAGGCAGGCCAGGGCCACAACCACAGGTCTGTGGAGGCAGGTTGCAGTGGGCTGGTCACACTTGGCCCTCAGACAGACCCCAGCCACACACAAGAGGAGACTGGGTGGAAGTGGCACAGCATGACCACCCCCAGGACATTTTAAAGATAATTGGGAGGGGGGAGCCAGGGGTGTGGGGGACCAGATTGCCACCGGTCCAACTTTAGCACCAAACTGGGAACAAGCACATAAATATGAAATGGCATCAGGAAAATGCTATACCAGTGCCGGATCGTGAATCATAAAGTACCTTATCCTATAGATACTAGCATAGGGCTTCTTTCTGCTAGGCAAACCTGCAGAGGACCAGAAAGGCTCTGTGTGTGTGTGTCTTGCAGGAATCCTGCATTTAATGGGCATTTTCAGCCCATGACAAGAGCACTTGACGACTTCTAAATAGCCTCATTACCTTTTCATCACTATTCAGTTCTGCTGCGTGCAAATTCAGAATCCAGTTGGAGACTCCTTTAAAATGCTGGAGGCGGGGGGGGGGAATGTAATTTCACCTAGAGGAGATGTTTTGCTCAAAATTCTCAAGGCTGCATTTAAATTGTATCAGTAGGCTGCCAACATCAATTTGGAAAATGAGAAGGAAACAAAAGATACTTCCGATAAAGATTATGCCCTTTACTCCTTTCCTAATGGAGGGCGCTTTTAATTTAATGATGGGAATACACTCCACAAAAGGGAAAAATCCATTCTTAATACATTCTTGAATTGCAGTCATCTCATAATGTCTGTTGTATTAGACAATCAATATTTAATGCATTTTTTCATATCCCATGAAGGAAGGCACTTTAAAAAAAAAAAGAATATAAGATTGTTTGAGAATACCAGAAATCCATCTGACACTCTGCCTCCAGCAGGGGACATTCAGATGTCCCAAGTAAGTAAGTGTGTGTGTGTGAGACATCATTCAAGGAGGCTTACACAATTTTTTAAAAATCACAAAAACTCCCAATATAAAAACTAAAAGAAGTAGAACAAGATTGTGATAGTTATTCTCTCCCATGTTTGTCTGCATGATCTAGTAATTCAACGATATTCTGCCTCTGAAAAAGGAAGTTCCATGCTTTGGGGTTGCAGCAAATAGTGATGTTACCTAGCCTCCATCTGTCAAATCCTTTTTTAAAACATACTTGTGCTCATGACTATCATCATATCTTTTTGGCAAGAAATTATGCCATTTGATAGTTTTATTATGCAAAGTTGTTAAAAAAAAGGTGACAAATGTACTTTGAAACATCATTATTTGCTAATACATAAATGTAACACAAGGACATTCTAATTTGTCAATAACTTGAAGCTAGCAGCAACCTGAAGATATCAATCCCTGCTAACTGAGCAAAGAGGCACCTTTTTAAAGTGATGGTTTTCTTTACTGAGCAGGGGGAGAGCATCTGGCCCTATACAACCCTAGCACAGCATCCCTCCAGTGGCTGTTGCTGGTGTCCCTCTTATGTTTGTTTTTAGACTGTGAGCCCTTTGGGTCAGGAATCCATCTTCTTTGTTTTTGTTTTTCTGTGTAAACTGCTTTGGGAACTTTTGTTGAAAAGTGGTGACGATTACAACAGCAACAACAAATATACCTAGAGCTGCAAAATATAACCATGCAAGTTGGCCACCGTTAACGTTAACTTCAGCGAGCGGGCGGCGGGAGAACTCCCTGCCGTCCGCTCGCTTCCCCGGCTCGGCTGCAAATGGCTTCCTAGAAGCCATTTGCAGCCGAGCCGGGGAAGGGGACGGGGTCGGCAGGAGAGCTCTCCTGCCGGCCGCCTGTGTATTGGAAGGGAAGGGGTGGCAGGGTTCCTGTGACTAAGCAGGGGGCGGCCGCCAGCCGAGACACGGGGGTATTGAAGAGCCGGGCGGCAGGGACTGGGAGCTACCCTGCCGCCCGATTGCAATTGAAGCCAGAAATTTAAGGAGAAACGCGTGCCGCCGGAGGAGGGGGAGTGAAGCGGGCGGCAGGGAGGTATGCCGCCCGCTTACTCGAATATATACTTCAGAATTCTTGAAGGGGTGAGTAAAGCCCCCACACACACTCTTTTGGAACCCCCCACCCAGTGCCGGACCGCAGCTCCGCGGTTCCGTGCACACCCCTATTTTACACCAATCACAGCAGCATGCAATCCAGTTTGATCTCTTCTATTAACTACGTTTCATTTAAGCAAAAAATAATATGCAACTATAGTGTATGTCTATATACTACAGTATATATACAATGTTTAGTGTCTATACACTACAGAAAGAAAAGCCACCATTTTGATTTCAAATAGGACAGCAGAATGTCATATATGGAGTTACCCCAATTTTGCAGAATTTAAAGACAACCAATAAATTTAAGGGCAAGGGTGTTTTAAAAATTAGTTTCTTGTGAACTGATTTGCAATACTTATTTTGAAGCAAGTGTACAAAAACAGGCTTTTTGTGGGGTTGCATGTTACAAGCACAAAGCAAAATAAAATAGTAATGTTTAAAAGGGGAAACATGTTAAGATAACAATTTTCTCATATTTTGCTATTTAACCCATTTGGAAAACTCTGTTGCTAAAAAAAGCAGCATATAAATATTTTAATGGAGTGGGGTGGGGAGAAAGAAACCCCCACACAGAGACCAGATTAAAGCTATAAGCAGTGTAAATTCAGAAACAAAAACAAAACAGATCCATGATTTTGTCAGAGCATTCCTCTCACTTCCCCCATTCTTTTCAAAGCTTTAAATACTTCTGCACTAATTTCCTCATAAGAAGATATACTATTGGGATGGAGAAGGTTTTTCTTACAAGTTTGCACTAGAACAGTTTTGGTATACTTTGAAAATACATATATATTTTAAAGCTTAAAACTCTCTCTCACACACAACACACACACACACACACAGGATGAGACTTCTCTCACATGTACATGGTTCATGGGGGGGTGGGGAGAGAAACACATTAGCTTGACCAAGGGGAACATATCACGCACAAACCAAACAGCAAAGGGTTGGTTTTTACAAAATGTTTTATTTTCTTTCTTGGAGGGAGACCCCCAGCCCAACAGCTTCCTCAGCTCTGCAGTTACATACAAATTCCAAGCCAGGGAGGAGCACAAGACTCTAGCAGAAACAATAGATCTGGGAGAAAAGTTAACCCTTTTTTTTACTTTCTGCTACTGCCAATCTCCAAGAGACTCAACATTAATTCACAGGGAGTGCAACTGCACCCTTGCACCACCGCTGCATCTGATCATGCTGAATGAGAATGTGGAAGACAGGGATTTGTAGCACAAACTCAGGGTGTGTATGCACAAGGGCGCAGTTGCACCCCCTGTGAATTTGGATTGAGTCTCATTGAGATTGGCAGTAGCAGAGTCGGAAAAGGGTTAACTTCCCTTCCTGCTGCTAGTCTTGCCTCTCCCAGCCTTAATGGTTCTCCTGGAGTCTGGTGCTGCTCCCCAGCTCGGCACTTGAATGTAACTGCAGAGCAAGGAAGCTGGCTGTTGGGCTTGTCTCCCTCAAAGTAAAGTAAAGTAAAACTTTATATGCCTTCTTTTGTGGAAATTAATCATTACAAAAGAAAATATTAAAAGCTTTTAAAAGAATAAGAAGGAAGAAAAAATGCTCTGACAAAATGGATCTGTTTTTAGCCTACTTTCCAGTAGGTTTATGAGATCACCCGGCATTCTCTCTCTCTCTCTCCTTCCCACATCAAATACACAACACCTGGACCAGTATGAGCCAAATTGGGTACAGTTGTAGGGATACCTCAACAGCATAGTTTGTGGTGATGTCATCCATGCTGATTCAAGATGGTGGATGCATAAACATTTGAGGCACAAGTAGGCAACTTATGAACCACTTAACTGATTTGAACCAAATTTGCTACAGCTGTAGGGGCACATGGGGAAGCCTCAATGCTGTAGTTTGTGAGGATGTCAACCACCCCAGTCCAAGCTGGTGGACGTGTGAATCTTTGAGGCACAAATGCACTAACCTGAGGACTGTCTAACCGATTTGGACCAAATTTGGTACAGTTGCAGTGAGTGACACACAGGGACACCTCAATGGTGTAGTTTGTAATGATGTCAGCCACCCCAATCCAAGATGGCAGATGCATGAACATTTGGGGTACAAGAGCTCTAGCTTGTAGACCTCAGTTTGAACCAAATTTAGTCCAGTTGTAGAGACTGAAAGGAAAGTAGGCTGATTAGTTCTTACTAGAACAACTTGTTCTTGTTGCTGCCTTTGATTCCTAAAGATACTTAACTGTTTATAGTTCTAATCTGGTCTCTGTGTGTGGGTTTCTCTTCCACCCCCACCGTCCTTATTAAAAATATCTATATGCTACTTTTTTAGCAACAAAGTTATCAAATGGCTTTAATAGCAAAATATGAGAAAATTGTTCTTTCTCAAAATGTTTCTGCTTATAATAATTACTAGTTTGTTTTGCTTTGTGCTTGTAACAGTAGCCCATTTAGAAATAACTTACATATTGTATTTTTAGTAAGCTTGTAATGGACTAAAATACCCCAGCTGCTTGAAAGTAGCTTCATAAATTGCTAAAATAAACATTAAGCATGTCCTCATCCCCACCAAAAGTATATTTTAATACACTTGCTTCAAAATAAGGCTTTGCAGATGGGATAAGAAACTAATTTTAAAAACTCCCTTGCCCTTTAAAAAGTTCCCTTGCTTGTCTCTAAATCCTAAGAAATTGGGTTAATCATATATGATATTCTACTGTCCTGTTTGAAATCAAATGGGTGGCTTTTCCTTCTGTAGTGTACACACACTATACACTGTAGTGTATAGACATACACTATAGTTGCATATGCCTTTTGCATAAATGTAGTTCATAGAAGAGATCGAACTGTGCTGCTTGCTGTTGTGATAGGTGTAAAAATGCTATTCGAATTTGCTTCTGAGTACATGCTTAGGATTGGAGTGCATGTGGCTAAAAGTCAACATACACATATATTTTATTATGACACACATCCTGTTCTTTCCCCAAAGAGTATAGGGGAACATACATGTTCTTCCTCTCCACTTTTATTCTCACAACAACCCAGTGTGGCAGGTTTGGAGGAGAGAGAAAGTGTCTCACCTAAAGTCCCACATGACTGAATGGGGAACACAAGTCCCCGAATCCTAGTCTTAACACTCTAATCACTACACCACACTGGTTCTCAACTGTGTGTGTATTGATTGCAGGAGAAATCTGATGCAGGGGGAAAAAGGAGATTTATTTTTAGCAGTGAAGCAACCTAGTGGGGAGGAGACTGTTGGATACCTTTAAGAGAGCATGAAAGGGTTTAATTATCAGAAAGTGGGGAGGCAGTGGACCTCAGGCAAGCCCTGTGGGCCCAAGCCCTGGATCTTTTAAGTACCTAACAACACCTCTGCAAGGGAGAGAAGCACGATTGTCCATGCAAAATCAAGTATTTGGCAGGTATGTTCAGAATTTCTTCTAAAAATACCAACAGCAACAAAAGTGGATTTTGGAATAAAAAGTAGTGAATTTACATAATTTAAGTGGCAGGGCAAGTTGGGGGAGGGGGAAGAAAAGGAGAGAGAGAGAGGGAGAGAGGGAGAGAGAGAGAGAGAGCGCAAGCAGAGAGGAGAAGGAAGAAGACAGAAGGGAGATTGGCATGAAGCGACAGAAGGTGGCACAAGACTATGTGTGGCTCACCAGAGGTGCATTGGAATCCAATCCGGCCCACCACCAGGTTAGAGTTTGATAACTATGCACTATGCACCCTGGCATAGTGCAACTATGCACCCTGGCATAGTGCATTTGCAAGAGATATAAAACCCAAGCCCCAATATTTTTATGGGGGGGAGATCTTTTATGGCAAAAAAAAATCCTGTTGCACTCCTGTAATTTCCTCCTGGATCTGCCCTGATCATGAGGAGAGCTGGTCTTGTGGTAGCAAGCATGATGTGTCCCTCTAGCTAAGCAGGGTCCACCCTGGTGGCATATGAAAGGGAGACTTGATGTGTGAGCACTGTAAGATAGTCTGTTTAGGAGATGGAGCTCCTTGGGAAGAGCATCAGAAGGTTCCAAGTTCCCTCCCTGACATCTCCAAGATAGGGCTGAGAAAGACTCCTGCCTGCAACCTTAGAGAAGCCACTGCCAGTCTGTGTAGACAATATTGAGCTAGATGGACGTATGGTCTGACTCAGTATGGCAGCTTCCTATGTAGTATATATTACATTTGCATGACTACTGTTAGTGGCAGAGGGTACAACATACAGCACCCATTGTGTCTGCCGGTAAGTTTTCTCTCCATGCTAACAGAGTCAGAAGGGGGTCATTTCCATCAGAGAATTGGTGTCGTGGGAAAGGGTTAGACCACCTTCCACTCATGCTGTGGCTCCGATCCAAATGAGGACTCCAACAGCCATTCAAAGAAGAAAATTATGGGGCAATCCTGTCACAAATCTTCCATGGTATTGGCTAGTTGTGCTCTACGCCAGGCTTCCCCAACCTGTGGCCCTCCAGATGTTGCTGAACTACAATTCCCATCATCCCAGCCACAATAAGTTATAGCTGGGGGTGATGGGAATTGTAGTTTGGCAACATCTGGAGGGCTGCAGGTTGGAAAAGTCTGCTCTAAGCCATTCCAGGTTTTTTGTACCCTGTCATGCGAGCAGGTAGATACATAAACGCTCACAAATGGTAATTTCAGTCATGGCATTGACTTGAAAGAGGGGTCTCATAATTTAATAGAAAGTAGCAACTCACCAAATAATGAAATAAGTAATTTATGAATAGCCAAAAAAAGAGATTTTTCTTGGATTACTGAATATTATTGTGAGGGATGTACAAAATATCTGCCCGTGCCTTTCTGAATCTAATATGTGAACCTGTAAACATTAGGGATGTGTATGGAACCGGCTGGCCCGGTTTGGTTTGAGTCTAAACTGGACTTAAACCTGACCAGACCAGTTCAGTCTGGCACCTCTTTGAACCCCACCTCCCGGGTTTGGTCCGGGGGAGGGGGGGTTCACTTTTTTAAAAAATTATTTATTTTCTTTTAGCCCCTTGGGGGGGGCTTCCTCTAGGCCGTGGGAAGTTCCACAAAGGTTCCCCCTCCCCCCATCAGCCTTGCTCATCACTGCCATGGCCCATTTGCCCACTCCCCCCTTTCTTTCATGCCAGGCCTTGCAGAAGCCATTTGCACATGTGCGGCAGTAGACAAAATGGCTGCTGTGCCAAATTAAGGAAGCCTGAACAGGCCAGAAAAAGTAGCCAAATAGGCCACAGCAGTGATGAGCAAGGCCAGTGGGGGGGAGGGTGGACCTTCTCAGACCCCCCCCCAGCCTAGAAGAAGCCCCCCAAAGGGACCAAAGGTTAAAAAAATGATTATTATTTTTTTAAAAAAGTGGAGCCCCCCCCCAAAAAAAAACCCGTCGGAGGTGGTATGGTCCAAGGTCAGACTGAACGGGGGGGGGGGTTCGGTTTGACTCCAGAACCGTCGAACCGAATCAAACCCCATTGAACAGTTTGCACATCCCTAATCCCACTTCTTACTTCCCTGCATTGTGAAAACTCTCCATTTATACCTACCCTCTGTTTCTTGTCCCCCAACCAGGTAGCAATCCACACATGTACTTGTCTTGTTATCCCATGACTGCTAAGTTTCCTCAGGAGTCTTTGATGAGGAACTTTGTCGAAAGCTTTTTGGATGTCCAGGTATAGTATGTCAGCATTATCACTTTATCCACACACTTGTTGACACTCTCAAAGAACTCAAAAATGTGTGCGAGGCAAGATTTACTTTTCCAGAAGCCATGCTGGTTCTCCCCCAGCAGGGCTTGTTTTTCTATGTGCTCTACAATTTTATCCTTGAGGGTGCTTTCCATCAACTTGCCTGGAACGGACATTAAGCTAACTCGCCTGTAATTTTCCAGATCGCCTCTGGATCCCCTTTTGAAAATGGGTGTTACATTTGCTACTTTCCAGTCCTCTGGTACAGAGCTTGAGTGCAGGGATAAGTTACATATTTTTGCAAGGGGGTCAGCAATTAAACATTTGAGTTCTTTGAGGACTCTTAGCTGGATGCCATCTAGCACTGGCAATTTGCTAGTTTTCAATTTTTCCAGACAGTTTAGAACATCATCTCTTGTTACTTCTATCTGACTCAGTTCTTTATCCTCCATCCCCCAAAAGCATGGTTCAGGAACAGGTATATGTTCAGTATCCTCTGCAATGAAGACGGATGGAAAGAAAGCATTTAGCTTCTCTGCAACCTCCATGTCCTCCTTAATAATCCCTTTCACTCCCTCATTGTCTAATGGTCCAACTGCCTCCCTGGGAGGTTTCCTGCATCAGATGTATATAAAGAAGTTTTTGTTATGCCCCTTGACGCTTTTAGCTAAATGTTCCTCAAACTCTCTTTTCACCTCCCTTATTGTCACCTTGTATTTCTTTTGCCAGAGTTTGTGTTCCTTTCTGTTCTCTTCATTTGGTCAGACCTTCCAATTTCGGAAGGAAGTCTTCTTCCCTTTTATAGCTTCCTTGACGGTACCTGTTAGCCATGCTGGCATCCTCCTGGACTTAGTGGTACCTTTCCTGCTTTTGTGTATATAATCTAACTGGGCTTCTAGTATTATGGTTTTGAGTAAACTCCATGCATTCTGGAGCGTAGTGACTCTCCTGATTTTCCCTTTCAGTTTTCTTTTCACCTTATCCTCATTTTGGAGAAGTTTCCTCTTCTGAAATTCAAAATGTCTGTGTTAGACTTCCTTGGTGATTCTCTCCCCATATGTATGCTGAATTTGATTGCATTATGGTCACTCCCTAGAGGGTCAATGACACTGGCATCATGCACCAGGTCCCGGGTGCCACTCACAGAGGCGTATCTAGGGAAAATAGCGCCTAGGGCAAGCACTGAAATTGTGCCCCTTGTCCAAACATCTGACACCCATCTTTCAGATAACTTTACCATAATATCAGCTCAAAAATACAA
The DNA here is from genome assembly GCF_027244095.1 of Hemicordylus capensis. Taxonomy (NCBI): domain Eukaryota; kingdom Metazoa; phylum Chordata; class Lepidosauria; order Squamata; family Cordylidae; genus Hemicordylus; species Hemicordylus capensis. The sequence continues at coordinate 183,287,946 of NC_069657.1, read as the reverse complement.
GTCAAGCTTGTTAAGCTTGTAATATTTCAAAAACTATTTAGCAGTGGATGCAGCCAGACCAAAAAATGCTGGAAAACTACAAATTCCAGTATGCTGGGGCTCATGAAATACCCAAATACTCTGTGGAGGTGTACTTGGAAAACTAAACATAAGTGCCTGTGTAATTCTCTGCTATGCATTGTAGCATCACTATTACATAAGTTTTAAACATAAATGGAGAATTTGACTTTTCCCAGATACTCTGAATATAATTAAAGTAAACTGTGTCGCTGCTTGGAATCAATTCTAGTATTTCAGAAAGACAGTTAAAATGAGAGAAAGAGAGCAAGAAACTCCCAGTGGACCTTAATACTAAGGATTTCACACTGATTCAAAAACAAACTTACCATTAATAGCCATATTATTAAGACATCACATTTAACTCACTTATCACAAGAAGCAAAGTAAGAGCAAATGAATACAATCCTAGCTCATAAGCTTCAGCTCAGTATTCACAAGCCCTGATTCTCTGTACTTAGTGCCCAACTAAATATGTGTACAGTGACATATTATATATTTTTAAAGAAATTACCAGCAGCCCCTTCAGGGGGGCTTCCTAAAGGCCATGTGTAGGGGGTCTGCAAAGGTCCCCTCTCCCCCTGCTGGCCTCTAGGGCCTCGCAGGGACCATTTGAGTATGTGCAGTGGCCGTTTTAAAAAAAATTAAATGGCCACTGAAAACAAAATGGCCACTGCGCATGCTCAAATGGCCTCTGCAGGCCTGGCATGGCCTAGGGCCTCACAGAGCCAATTTGAGCATGCACGGTGGCCATTTTGTTTTCAGCAGCCATTTTTAATTTTTAAAATTTTTTAAAGAATGGCACCCCCCCTTCAATTGGCGCCCGGGGCACGTGCCCTGCCTGCCCCACCCTAGATACGCCCCTGGCCACTCAAGATTAAGTCCATGGTTGCCTTCTCTCTGGTTTGTTCCAAGACCAACTGTTCTAGGGCACAGTCATTCAGCATATCTAGAAATTTGACCTCTGTCTTTACCTGACAAATTTACCCAGTCTATGTGTGGGTAATTGAAGTCACCCATTATTACTGCCCTGCCTCTCCTTGACACCTCACTGTTTTGATGGTTCAGGATCATCCCCAGGGGTGTAGCTATAATTTAGTGAAAGGGCTCTAAGAACACAGGGCCCCAGCTCCTGTGGGCCCTCCAGCTCCACTCATCCCTATTTTCTTCATTATCTCCCTCACTCTGGGGGGCTGTAAAGGTCTGGCCCACGGCCAGGGAAGTTCACGGCTTGGCTGGACGCTGTCGACTGAATGACGTGCGTTGAATCTCAGCAATGAGTAGGAGTCTGGTGCTGTAATTTATGGAGCAAGCCGAGAGCTCCCAGCTGGTAGGAATTTACGGCTTGTCAGCCCTCAGCGATAGGCGTTTGCTCCTCCTAACAGCTTCTAATTGCATCCTGCATTTAGAACACCTGCGTTGTTGTGGTGTCAACAGTGTTTCAATGCCTAGTTCTCCCTCCGATTGGTCTCTCACACTTTCTGCTGACTCTGGCTGCTGTGCCTGTTCTAAACCATCAGCTGGATCTATCACAGCTGTCTCAGGAACGCTGACAGCCGGGCTCTGCCCCTCAGATACTCCTGACTTGGCCGGAAAGCTGCCAGCCTCCCCTTCCTCCTCACTGTCGGAGCTCAAGGGCATGACAGGGGCCACCAGAGAGAGAGATGAACACGGAAATGGGATGAACATGGGCGTAGCCTCCTCTGCCCTAGTCACACCCATGTTCATCCCATTTTCCCTACCTCTGAAGGACCTCCTTCAACATACCTGGTGGAACATGGTTGTTGCCTCCTTTGTAGTTAGTTCCCATATCTCTCCAGAAACATAAAACTTCTGCCCTCATTGATACCCTCACATCATGTTTACATAATGCATGCCTATCTGCTTAGGGTGCGAGTCACTTCAGTTCAGGTTACATAAATACATCATCAAGAAGACAGCAATGAACTTGCTGCAGGTAGATATAAAGAGGATATAGGAACATTTGGTAGATGGTGTAAAATCGTTCTGCATCTTTTCCATAACTGAATGAGCAATATCCATGCTGGCCCATACAGAATCACCATTATTAAAAACTAGCACAAAATAAGGCACACTTAATCCCTATTCATTTCAATAGACTTAAGGGCACACAACTATGATATCTTGTGACACACAGATTGTGCATTCTAGTCATCTTCTAAAAATACAATGTAAAGTGGAAAAAAGAGCCCATCAAATATGTTTTTGTCCAACAAGAAGCATTTGAACAAATTTCACCTTGACACCTTTTTTTTCTCATCGCAATTGAGTTTTTAGCCGTTGGTATAAGATCTGACCCATCTATCTCTAGTATCCAGGAGGATTTAGTATGAAAGGTTATTGCCCTGAGTGTACAGGATGTACTGTTTGGCTTCTGAACAGTCTTCTCTCTTCATCCCTCAGGGGAGAACTGACAGTTGGAAAGGAATCTGCCATTTGGTCTAGATTAAAGAATACATTAGGAAGCATCTTTTTATTTTTATTTTTTGCCCTTTACTTAAATAGGACATTTCATTCTTCAGCAGGTGGCATATGCTTTTTTCACAAGTTTCAACATCTGTCTTTGTTTTAGTCTGGATATTAAAGCTGCAGCCCTGCTCAGAAGTGCCTACATCAAGGAGATTTATATGAGTGCAATGGTGTGCAAGGTTGCACGAAGGACATCAGTTATTTTTGTTGTAAAAGTCATAGTGAGATAAACAAATTTTTAAACCAATGGTTGACATCCAGATGAACGTTGTGCTAGTGCAAGGATGTTTTGAAAACTAGTTCCACTAAGTTGAGAACTTGCATGCCAGACTAGTATTGTGCTAATGCTGTGCAATAGGGCTGCTTTTATGACAAGGGGCACAGCCTGTGGGACAACTCCTGCTCTGAAACACCCATATCTCATTTTACTATCGTTGTTGTACAAGTGCAACAAGTGTGGAAGAGACCACCCAACCAGGACCATTCCCACGATTTAATGCAGCTATATGATCTTCTTGTGTGTGCTTAACTCTGATCATTGCGCTAGTGCAGCATTAGTCTGGATGTCAACCACCATCACGTAACATCCAAAGCATCCCAGTCACGATGTATATTTATTTCATATGCATCTTCTCCAACAGTATATTTCCCCCATATGTTTTTTATTCTAATATATTTTGGTTTTGCTAATGTCAGAATTTCCTTGTTGTAACTTGTTGGGAGGCAGCATCATATGTTCACCCGCATTGTGCCATTGGTCCCTCTAGTCAAGTTTTGATCTGGCAATGATTCTGCAAACCAGGGACCTTTCCCAGCCTTGCTACCTGAGATGCATGCTTTATGGATGCAAAGCAAGTACTCTGCCACTGAGCCAAGGCTTCTTCAATATTTGTTGGATGGGGTGAGAATTTCATTCAGCCACTTGGCATGAAACTATAGTTACATTGGTTTCTTACTGTGCTTGTAATGCAAGAATTCTGTTGAGTTAACCAGAGAAATTGGAATAAACGTCGGTACACTCGTCCTTGCCACAAGTTCAGAAATACATTTCAAATTTGAATACCAGCTAAATCCCACTCCCATTTTCAAGGGCAGCAGGGGTGGGCTTGCGGGGGAGGGTTACAATATACAGTGCTTCCTCTGGACAGAAGACCTGAGATTTCAGCATGAAAGTTTGGGTGTGGATTCAGGGCAACATTCTGAGTTCCAAGGATCAACTCCAGCTAATTCTTGCATCCTTTTCCAAAAGTACTAGCAGCTATGTGACAAGGCAATGTGATAACATAAGGGAATAGAAGTCACTGTGTTACTTCAGGACACAATCATACATTGTCTGTTTTTATGCAAGGTGCAACCCAGCATCCATTTCAAGAGGGCTAGGAATCAAGGAGGCCTTGGAAACACTGCATGTTACTGGTTCTATTATTCAATGTTAGCAATAAGTTTTTTGTCTGATTTAGAAGGCAGAGTGCACACATGCCCACACACACACTCTTACTTTCAATCGGGCTATATATTGTCCCTTGCTTTTAATACTTGGATTTTTAGACAGCATTATCGGGACAAAAATACACCGCTGTGCCTGGAAGCCCAGGTTATGGGTGGGGGTAGCTAGGAGTGCTTTTCACCTGCACCAGCTCCATTTTGTGAGAAGCTTAAGGGCCCTCATTCATACACTCATAACTAAGGGGCTGGATTTGTAATCTACTCTACACAGGGTGCCTTTGATGGCTTTTCAGAGGCTTCAGCTAGTACAAAATGTAGCGAACTGCTGATTTCTCTTAGAAGAGTCCCCAGTGCTCTGGAGACTGGCTTCTTATGCCTTTATAGTACAAGTTCAAAACATTACCTTTCAAGTTCAATGTTTGTTATGGCTGCTGCTAAGCATATCTACGAGATTATGTCCTCCCTTGCATCCCATTGTGATCTCCCAGAACCACTGGTGCACCTATGCAGCATTAGAAAGGTGCATATTTATATGGGAGTGGGCTGTGGCCCACATCCATCGACTTCTGCTCTGGAGGCCCTACATTGTTGTGTTTAATTAAAAACTATTTCCCTTAATAAAAGGCAGTTTGTGTTTTGAACAGAATGAAAAAATAAAATGTTGCACACCCGAGAAGCTGCAGTAGGGATGTGCATAAAACTGGTTTGCCTGGTTCAGTTTGAATTTGAACCAGGAGGGGGTGGTTCGGTTTTGGTTTTGCTCGAATCACCCTCTGGTTTGGTTTGAATTTGAACCAGTTAGAACTGGTTTGAACCTCAAAAAGTGGGTGGGGTGGTAGCTGGCACCCATGGGTAACTGCCACCCAAACCCCAAAGCAATCAGACACTCGTACGATTTGTTATGAATTTTTGAAATTTATTTATATTTTTTCCTCATAGTGTATGAAGGGACTCGAACCAGCCCATTATTCCCTATTGTGGAGCACACATGGGTGCCAAAAACACCCAAACCCCAAAGCATTAGGACACCCCTGTGATTTTTTAATTAATACTTGAAATATTTTAATTATTTTTCTCATATGTTATAATGGGACCCAAACCAGCCTATATCCCCTATTGTGTAGCACCTAGGGGCACAAAGGTGGGGTGGGTGGTAGGCACCCAGGGGTGGCTACCACCCACAATACCCCAAGGCAATTGGACACTCGTCTGATTATTGATGAATTTTAAAATATTTTTGAATTCCTTATAGGGGATAATGAGGATTGCAGCAAATGTATAGCTTCACATCGGGGGGGAAAGGGGTGTCCTAGAGTGTAGTGTGGTGGGTGGTAGTTCCCAAGGGGGGCAAGGAAGATATCAGAATTATTTGAAAGGAATTGGGCAAAGGGCTGATTTTTAAGTGATTTTTGGAGTTTATGTGCCTTTAAGGTTAGCAATGAGAGTGAATTAATGGTTTGTCATTGAAAATCTTATATGCTACCAAAGAATCTACACTCAGAACACTTCAGAAACAACAAAACCCAGTACCCCATGGGTTAGCAACCCATGGAAGTGGTTGGCACCCTCGCTCTGGGCCACCCCAGCACCCCCCAAGTGCAATTATGGGGCTGCTGAAACCTCCATTCTTCCCTATGTAGAAAAACTTTAAAGCCACTTGTGGGGTGCTGGGGTGGACCAGAGTGAGTGGTGGTCTAGTGCAAAGAGGTTGCCAACCACCTCCATGGGTGGTTATTTATTATATAAATAATATCTCATAGGATTGATGAATGAGTGTCACTGGGTGAAAGTTAAGCCAGCAATCGCTATGAGAGATATTTATTTAATGCCTTAGAAAATCCTTTTAAAACAAAAACAAAAACCTCCTATCAATCTGGGGATGCCTGGGAAGGACTGAGTCCATTTTTGCCATGGCCCCAGACCCACTTTGGGGGTGCTGCCACCCCACAGAGGTGGGGGTTGGGGCTGCCCCAAATCCTCTTTATATCCAATGGGAAATGCCCCCCTCCAAAAAAAATTCACCACAAATACTAGGGGCACCCATCAATTGCCACCCTAGCTTTTCTGCCCCTGTCCAGGCACTCTAACACGTAACACCACCCAGGTCAGTCCACCTTACTTACCCAAGCAACTAAGATGACACAGACCACCAACTGGGAGGTGGGAGGGAGGGGAAGGGAAGGGAAAGGAAGGGGAGGGGAGGGGAGGGGGATGTTCCAGAGGGGATTGAAGGGGGAGGAGGTCCGGCTCAGAGCAGGTCGTATGCCACATATATGCACAGACGTGATGTGTGTGCTTCGGTGAGAGACCAGTTCTCATCAGCTTGTCAGACCAGGGGCAGGTGGGTGTGGAAGGGAGGATGGAAGGGTGATGAAGAGGATGGAGGGAGGGATGAGGGGAAGGATGAAGGGAAGGATGAGAAGAGGGATGAGGAGGGAAGGGAGGGTTGGAGGTGGGGGAGGGGGAAAAACATGCAGACACAGACAGACAGACAGCACACTACAGCAAGCATCCACACACAGAGAGAGTACTAACATCCATCCACACAGACACAACAGAAACAGCCTACACACACACACACCTTTCTTTCCAGACAAGCACAAACACAGACACTCAGACCCAATTCCCTCCCCTCCCCGCAAAGAACCCAGACAATCCAATCAATCAATATGTTGTGTTGACAGGTAAAGTTCTATTATTATGATTTGTTTTTCCCCCCATCAGTCAACATCAACAGTAACCATAATCAACAACATGAAAATTCATTCAGCAAGCATTGAAAAGATATTGAACACATTTTTAATGAAAACCAACCCCACACATGATTTCTTTGATAACATATTTTTGAAAATCAATCCTTTTTGGAGTCATCAATTAATTCATTTGTTTACAAGTATGATTTTCAATATTTTTGGAGGGTTGATTAACATAACATTTTAAAAAATTATTTACATATTTATTTACATATTTACAGAATGTGTACCCGCCACTGCCGCTGATAGTCTAGTATTATTCTGTGGCTGTGCTACTTTTAGGTGTGTGTGCTGTGCCCACATCAGTTCCCCAAACACTGACAGGTGGAGATAAGGGCTTGTGGTCAGCATCGGGTTTCTTTTTACATGGGCGTTGTATAAACATTTGGTCAGTCACAGCACTAGTAGTAGTGTGGGCACTGCACACTGTGACTTGGCTGGCACAGCTCAGCATCTGTCACGTCAGCTCAGCTAGAGGTGGAAGGGGGGAGGTTAGGGATGAGCTCAGAGGATGAGCCAGGCAAGTGACCAACCATGGGGCAACCATGGTAATCACTCACCCAGCTCAAGCTCCAGCTCAGGGTAGCCCAGAAGGGGGAGGAATACCAACTGCTCCACCAGACCAGCATCCAACCAGGAGCGAGAGGGTGTCAGTACGTCCCCGGCAAGTGAGAACACCTGCTCGCTCTGGACACTGGTTGGGGGGGCAGGAGAGGAGGCACACAGCAACCACCGCTAGGTCCGGCCAGACTTGGCAGCAGGTCACCCAGAACTGTGCGCAGTCCATCGAGCTGTCTTCTTCCACAGGCTCCTCCAAGTACTGGGCAACGCATTGCTCAGCACTGGAGGGCCTGGCAGGTCGAGCCTCCTGCACACCAGGCAAGGCGCCAAGGCACACCCGTTGAAACCACTGGGCAGATTTCACGGCAGCAGCAAGTGGCTGCTGTGTTGGCGCCGCTGCCTGGGATGCCACACTGCTGGACTGGGAAGAGGAAGGGGAAGGGGAAGCTGATGCCACCTGGCCACCCACTACACTGCTGCTGGTGGATGCGGGTCGGTCGGGGTGTGTGCACCCACACCACTGACACCCTCCTGGTCTCTCCTTGTCCTAACGACCTCCTCCTCCCTAACTTTCTGGACCAGGAGGTCCCTCCATCCAGACAAGTCGCCGGCACTCATGACATTGCCCTTGATGGCCAGGTTGCAGAGACAAGCGAGGACATACTCCTCCCTGCTTCCCAACTCACCAACTAGCCGCTTGGCCACCCCAGACTTCAGCCTTCCAGCCAGAGCACAACCCTCTGGCATGGTCAGAGAAGCCTGGAGTTCACCCATCAGCTTCTCCAGACCCAGAGCTGTGAGCAGCGCCTGGCTCAAAGGAGTGGTGTCACCACACAAGCCCTTCGTGGCAAGCTGGAAGGGCTCAAGTGCTGACACCACCACGGACATCTTCTTCCACTCTGCATTCGAGAGGTTGCAGATAGCCATGGACTCGTCCCTCACCAGGGCGCCAAGGGCTCTCTCCTGCTCCAGCAGGTGCTGGAACAGGAGGAAGGTGGAGTTCCACCGTGTCTCTACATCCGTAGGGATGAGATGGTGAGGAAGCCCGAGGTCATCCTGCTTCTCGCGAAGCAGGTGCCTGGACTTCTCACTGCGGTGGAAGTGGGCAGCCAGCTTGCGAGCCTTCTCGTCAAGCGTGGCCATGGCAGCAGCAGCACCTGGGGGAGGGGGCGGCCCTTCTCCTGGGACGCCTTCAGCTCCTTAAGGCCGAGGGCATCCCTGACGGTCAGATGGAGTGTGTGTGCCATACACCGTATGTTCACACTGCCTATGACTGTCTCGACAGCGGCGGTAATGTTGGATCCATTGGCAGTGACAATGAATCCATGGGAGAGGTGTGGACACCCGCCAATCCACTCCTCTATCTGGCGGTCGAGTACGGCCGCCACCTCCTCCATGGTGTGCCTCGTGTCCATTGTCTCCACATGCAGAACGGCCCACCTGTGCCGTAGTGCAGTGGGAGACACACTGGGCCCAGAAGCAGCACCCACGGATGTCCCCTCACTTTCCAGGCCCCACCAGTGTGCAGTGAGGGCCAGGAAAGCAGCGTGCATCCCACTGATACTGGTCCAGAGGTCAGTCATGAAATGCACACTGGTGCCAGCTGGAGCCGCATGCAGCCCAGCTGACACAAGCTCCCTGTACTGACGGTACAGGGAGGGGAACACGTTCTGGCTGAACGGGGTCCTTGAGGGGATGATGTAATGAGGAGCAAGGTACTGGAGTATCCGGGGGAAGCCGGAGTTCTCGACCACCTGAAACAGCTGGTCATTGGTGGAAATCATCTCCCCTATGTGGTGGGTGAGGTGATGATGATCCACATGAACAGTCTGCTTGCTGCCCGACACCTGTGTCCACCATTGGACTGGCAGTGTAGCCTGATTTTTGGCTGGGGCAGGCACACTGCCCTTGTCTGCCCTAGTGGCAGGAGCACCAGGTGCACTAGCGCTGCCAGCAGGATCAATGAGAGCTGGGTGATGACGGTCCATGTGTTTCCACATGGGCGTCATACCCAGGTGCTTGGGATCCTTGCCCCGACTGACCTGCACTCTGCAGTGGACACAGCGGGCATGGTTTGGGGCATTTTCAGGGATCTCAAAATGCCACCAGACACCGCTGCCCTTGGCCTCCCATGCCCTGGGTGCTGTCTTAGGCCTCTTGCTGCTAGGTGGCTGCAGTCCGGGGGGGGGCAGCCACTGCTGCCTGCCCACTGCTGCCACCCAACCCCCTTCTGCCCTGCATGGAAGAGGAAGGGCCTGGCTCCACTGGCAGGGGAGAGGCAGGCCTCTCCACTACCTCAGCAGACCCTTCCTCATCATCGTAGCCAGAGTTGAGGGACCCACAACCGCTGGACGCCGCCACGACTGCCCGGGCTTCATGAGGGGGGCCCCACTGAGTGGCAAAAGGATAGGGGGAAGGGCCCCAAGAGGGAGGGAGAACCTGGCTGCATCGCTGCCAGCCGTAACATCCTCCCTGCCCTCTGCCTGCTCCCCCGCACCTGCAGTCTCCTCCACCACCACTGGCGGTGCCTCAGCAGCACCTGGCACCGAGGGACCTGCCACAGCCCTAGTGCCTCTGCCTCTGCCAGCAGCAGACTGGAGGAAATCTAGCCTGTGGACAAACCCCTCAGCTGGGGCAAGGAATTCTGCAATGGGGAGGACTGGGTATCCTCAGGCTCGTCCCTGCATCCTCTCCTTCTCTGCTCCACAGCCGGAGGCACAACCTGCCCCTGGCCTCTCCCACCTCTGCCTGGCAACCTTATGCGAGGCCTGGCATGAACACGGTGCTCGCTTTGCTCAGACATAGTAAAGGTGTATGAGAAAGGCCGGAAAGGGGCAAAAAAATAGTTTGGAAGGGGGGAAGGGGCAAAAAAGGCCAATTAATTGGTAGGCGGGAGGGAATTTTTTTGAAAAAAGCCAATTGGGGGGGAGGGAAGACTTTCAACGGGAGTGGGGAAGGCCAATTGAGGTGAGGGAGGGAACCTTTTGGTTGAGTTGGGAAAAGCCAATCGGGGGGAGGGAACCCTGGGTGGGTGGCACAGGCCATTAGGTGGGATGGTTCTGGGGAGGCAAGTTTTTTTATTATGGGGAAATAGAATGGGGGGGAGTGTTAGGACACAGCACCTACCGGGGAGGGACAGAGTCAAAGCTTGGGGAACCTGAAAATCAAACGAAACCCTTCTTTAGTGAAAAGTGCGGATTAAGATGGGGGGGGCAACAATTTAATTACTAAGGTACCTAGCCTATTTTAAAAGAACCCTTTAACAAAACCTACGCACTCCACCCAAAGCAAGCAAGCAATACATACAATAGTAATCATATAATAACAATAGCCTGGGATGGGGGGACCTGCAAAAACAAGAAACAACCTGCAAAATAAGCAACAATTTCTTCAGCAACACAACAGTACATCTCAAAATATCCCTCCCCACACCCAAATGCATTGCAAAATACAGGTGTCCCTATTTAAAACCACCAACTAGGGAAGGGGACAACAAAAGGTGCACACATGCGCTTGCATACACTCACCCCTCTTCTTCCAGTCATTCTCCTGCCGCACACTGCTGGTCACAGACGCGCCAAGCAGTCACCCCTGGGCTGGGACACAGACAGGGCGGCACAGGCAGCCGGGGTGGTCAAGGACATTTGAGAGGGTCAGCATGAGGAGCCACTCTTTGTGACTCACCCACCCCCAAGCAGTGACAAATAAAATGAAATACTTTAAAAAATAAAAATAAAAACCGATGGCAGGTGAGGTGCTGTGGCTGCAGCTGTGGGAAGGGAACGAATGAAAGAAGGAAAGGAGACAGGAAGAGAGACATGAGAGCAGACAGAGTGTGAAGGAGGAGAGAGCAGGAGAGAGAGAGAGAGAGAGAGAGAGAGAGCGCAGCACAAATGGGGGTGAGTGGAGGTAATGTAGGAGGGAGGGGGTATTCAAAGGGTAGCAGCGGCAGCAGGCCCAAGAGGGCACAGAGAGAGGGGGGTGAGTGGGGGTAATCTAGCGGGGAGAGTGGTGCTGGGAGGAAGGGGGCAGCAGGCCCAAGAGGGCACAGAGAGAGGGGGATGAGTGGGGGTAATCTAGCAGGGAGGGGGATGGCAGGAGGAAGGTGGCAGCAGGAGTAGAGTGGGCAGGAGTGGAGTGTGTGTGTGGGGGGGGGGTACCAGGACCCAAGGGGCACAAAATCAGTTAACCAACAACAACAAAACCCAGGAATGAATGAGCAGCAAAGCAAGGTGCAAAAAAACCAATGAACCACAACAGAACAAACCAACCCTTCAATAATATTATAGATAAGAGAAATCAATCAAATCAGAGAGAACACAGAAATTAATATTTTTTAAACAACCAAAAATTCTTCAAAACAAAAAAACAAAAAAACCCTAGCCCAGGCAGGCACCAGGCACAGTCTAGGAGGGGGGGCAGTGGGGGGAATCTGGATGGGAGGGGGGGTGGCAGGAGGAAGAGGGAAGCAGGAGCAGGCCCAGAAGGGGCACACAAAAGTCAATAATTAAATCCACACAGAAATAAATATATAACAGCAAGCAATAATCAGGAATCAACAATAATCAATAAAACTAAACCCAGCAGAAGAAAAACAGAGAGGGAGGGGGTTGCAGAGGGGCAGATGCCAGATGGCATAGGAGGAGGAGGTCAGGGGAGACCAGGCTGGGCTGCAGGGCCTAGACCCCGAGCCAGGGACTGGCCAGGGATGGGATCCAGGCAGGAGATGGGATGGCAGGGAGGGAGGGAGGAACAACAAGAGTTGTTGTTTTTTTTAAAGCACACTAAACAAAGAACAAAATCAAAGCAGAAATAAATCAGCAGAGAAAAGAAATGAACAAGGAGAGAGGCAGGGTAAAATTAATGAAATCAATGCAGATGGATGGGGTGGGGCGGGGGGAAGGGCCAAGGCCTAGGGCCCTGGCCAAATAATAAAGGAATGAAAGAATGAACGGATGAGAGGAGGACAACAGAACAACCATAATAGATGGGGAAAGAAGCTGTAAAGTAACACACAGACACAGGGCAGAGAATGGACAAAAGAAAGAGCAGGAGGACAGACACAGTCAAGGACTCACACAGATACCAGCTAGTCAGCACAGCAAGGTCCAGATGATCCCACAACTGCAGCCAAAGAGAATTTTCCAGGCCAGAGGCTTGGCTTGAATAGGTTTGAAACTCCCTCCTTTGGAGGCCCCACCTTTGCACTCCCCCCACCACCGGCCAACAGGGTGCCAGCTCTCAAACAGTGGCACAGTCAACAGCCTTCCAGGGCACAAGACTCATTCTGGCTAATTAAATGATCAATAGCCCAGCCAAGGCAAAGTCTGAAAAATAGGCTCACAAAATGGAGGCCAGGAGCAAAAGTGAAGAATGAAGCACAAAATGGAGGACAGACAGACACAGTGTCTTTTACAGACCCTAGGCACAGAATGGCACATCCGAACCGGTCCGGATTCCGTTCAAACTCGGACCAGAAGGGCAAAACCGGAGCCCTGTCTGGTCCGAGTTTGAACCGTCGAACCAAACCAGTTCGAACTCAAACCGGTTCGCACATCTCTAATCTGCAGCTCTAAACAAATATGGTGAAAGATCAGTTAATAGTGCACTCAGTCTCTATAATATAGACAACAACATTGTTTTCTATAGTATAGAGAAGCTGAGGAGTCTGTTAACTGCTCTAGCACCATATTTGTTCAGAGCTGCAGTATCTCAGATGTGCAGCATTTTATTTTTCCATTCAGCTTGAAACACAAATTGCACCCCCACCGCTCCCGCGCAAAAAAACCAAACAAAAAAAAAACCCACAATGTACAAATAGTTAAATCAGTCAGTCAGTTGCCCTTGTTTAAGTTTTCTAGCTGAGGGATTCTTCTCACTTCCTATTTCGCTATTTTGATCATTCTAATTTGTTATCCTATTCATGGTTTTAGATGGTTTCCCTCAGCAATAACTGGCAAGAAATTATATCTACCACCAAATGTATTCCTGCATGTCAGGCATGGATTTGTTTAATTTTTCATAGTGAGTAACTTCCATGCCACTAGCATCTGAACAATTGTTAACATGCAAAACTATGGGCCAGAAAGAAAGAGAGAGCTCATTTCTGGCACACTGTGGCAATGCACAACTGAAACACCTGTTTTGTGATCCTATTGAGAGCAATTTCAAATGGTAAGGTTTTGCCTCTTCATTTTAGATGTAGGAAATATAAATGAGCCAGGAAAGCTGTTGCTTCAGCACAAAAAGGAGGAAAAAGCTCTATTTCCCAAAGTGGCACATCTCTGACCCAGTAAACAAACAGTTCACAAACATATGTGGATATGCATGACATATGTCTATATTGGAGAGGGACTGTAGCTCAATGGAAGAGCACATTCTCTGAATGCAGAAAGTCTCAGATCCAACCCCTGGCACCTCCAGGTAGTGCTGGGAAATACCCCTTCGAAAACTCAAAGAGCTGTTGCAATCTGTGGCTAAGGGAGAAGTGCCATTGCTTCTGAAGAGTTCAACTAATTGAGCTCCACCACTCATGCAGCAAAGAGGGGGCAAATTTTGACAACCTCTCCTCCCCTCAAAAGTGCTCTGTGCGACCCAAAAATACGTTTGTGAAGCCCTCAGGGACATATTTTTGAGTGCTTCCAGAGGAAAGGGAGATCAATTTGTCACTGCCCATGCAAACACTGGTGCCATATTTCTCTGAAACTCTTCAGAAACACTGGTTCTATACCACTGTTATGGAAGCAGCACCAGTGCTTTGCAGTCTGGCTGTCAGCCAGTATAGACAATACTGAGCTAGATAGACCAATGGTCTGACTCAACATAAGCTACATTAGGGGTGTACACAAAACTGGATTGCCCAGTTTGGTTCGAATCTGAATCAGACTTGAACCAGACCAGGCATGTTCAGTTTCATGCACCCTGAAACCCACCCACCCCAGTTCATTTCGGGATGGGGGGTTATGGTTTAAAATTAAAAACAAAAACAAAAAACAACTCACCCCCTGCTCCAGGGAGCTTCTCTAAGGCTGCAGGGGGGTGTCTCTGGAGGTTTCCCCAGCACAGGCCTCTGTTAATGATCAGATCTCCCAGTTCAGTTGGACCTGGCCACACAGAGGCCCATTGGGCATGTGCGGCAGCTTCCAAATTGGATGCTGCCACAAAGAGCAGGCCCAGAACAGGCCAAAGACTGCCCCAACCGAGCAATTTGGCCATTAACAGAGGAACCTTGGAGAAACCCCCCGAAGGGGGGGTGAGTTGTTTTTTGGGTTTTAAAAAAAATTTAAACTGCAAACCAGAGGTTTTTAAAAAATATATATTATTTTTTACTTAGAATCCCCCAAGCAGGCCAGTTGGGTGGGGTTCCATCTGACAATGAACCAAACTGGGGTGGGGGGTTCTGTCCAATATCAAGCCATTGAACTGATTCAGTTGGATGTCAAACAGGTTCAGAATCAAACCTGTTAACACATCCCTAAGCCACAGCATCATATGTATATATTCCTATACATCTCAGTAAAATTAAAATGTCATAGCGTGCCTATCACATGGTTTGTCACAGAGTTTGTGGCTACTGGTGAAATTGAATTATTATTATTATTATTATTATTATTATTAATCATCATCATCTTTGTTTATAATTGTTTATTATAACGAATTGTTCTGTGGGTGGCTTACAACACATTAAAAACATGAGATAAAAACATACATTAAATTTTAACAGACCAAAAAAGTGTGTGTTGGGAGGGAGAAAAATAGAAAATACAATACAAAAACACTTTTAAAGCACTTCTTAAAAAATCAGTTACAATCAAATCACAATTTTTTAAAAAAATCTAAATTTAAAAATTTTAAAGGCTTGAGTGGGCAAAGAGATCTTTCCCGAGCATCTAAAAGATCAAAGCAATGAAGCCAGGCGAACCTCACTGGGGAGGCTATTCCATAAACAGGGTGCAACCACCGAATAAGCCCTCTCCCTGGTAGCCACCCACCTCACCTCATTTGGCAGGGGCCCCCGGAGGAGGGCCTCCAAAGAAGATCTTCAGAACCGGGGCGGGGGGACATATAAGGCGAGGCGCTCCCTCGGGAAATCAGGTCCCAAGCCATTTAGGGCTTTAAAGGTTTAAAAAGCACCTTGAATTGGGCCCAGAAACAGACTGGGAACCATTTCCTAGCTGCCAGCCATCATCACAATTGTAGGCACCTGTCTCCAAACCTGGCTACATATTTAGCTGCCTTACCTATCCTCTACAAGGCCATCTATATTTTTAATTCCTGAAGACAGTCCAGGGGGATGTGTGGGGATGTTGCAAGCCACGCCCCCACTGAAGCACCTGATTTGGCAGTGGGGATTCCAAATGCAGATAGGGAGAAAGAGCCTGTGAGAGCAGAAGCACCATGGTGATTGGGTGGTGGGGATTCCATATGCAGATAAGGAGGAGGAGCCTGTGATGTTAAAGGTTGGTTGGAATGCAACCGTTACTGGTTGGAAGATGTTTTGTCAGCAGCCTGAGGGGAGTGAGCAGCCATGGCAGCACTGGCAGCAAGGAAGGGCCCAGTCAACCATTGCTGCTATTTGGGGCTACTGAGGCCATTGTCAGAGAAAGGTAGGCAGGCAAGGGATGGGCCCGGGCCTGTCAGCGGCCTGAGGGGAACGAGCGGCCATGGTGGTGGCAGCAGTGAGGAACGGCCTGGTCAACCACTGCTGCTGCTCCTGTGGGGAGCAGGAGGAGCGGGGCTCAGGTGAGGAGGTCTCTGAGGCTGCAGCTTGGCCAATAGGTGGCAGCAATGCTGCAGCCATGACCAAGAGGGGTGAGGGGGATGGAAGCAATGGGATGGAGGAGGAGGAACAGGAGTGCAGCTCAGTGAAGGTGGGGAGATCTCTGCGGTGAGAGGGGCTGTGGCAGGAGGTGAGGGGAGCAATCAAGAACTAGCACGCAGATGCTCTAGAGTGCACGAGAGTTCAAGCACTGAAGCGGAGAGAAATAATGGCGGCGGCCAGGAGGCAGAGGCGAAGGGCTGGCAGGCGAAGCCCCGCTGGCCGGAAGAGGTGGGCGGACGGTGGGCGAAGCCCTGTCGGCCGGAAGGAGGAGGCAGGAGACGGTGGTGGGCCAGCCTGGCCCTGGCCCGCCTGCCGGGGTGAGGCGGCAGCAGTGGGACCTGCCCAGCCGCTTGGAGGAAGCAGCGGCGGGCCAGCCTAGCCTGGCCAGCGGGACAGCTGCGGGGGAGGGGCCCGGTTGGTTGGCCAGCCAGAAAGCCGGGCATGCCGACGTGGGGTGGGTGGATGGCTGGGCCCAACTAGAGGCACAGATGCTCTGCGCCCGGGCCCACTAGTTATTATTATTACTTGTTACCCTCTTGTCTCCTGAGGAGCTCTGTGTGAGATCCATAGTCTGTCTTCTTTTTTATCCTCACACCAACCCTGTGCAGTAGGATAGGCCTAGTGGTTCAAAGTCACCCAGTTAGCTTGTGGCTGAGTCAGGATTTGAACCACCCTTCTGGAGCAGCAGGGAAATGCTTGACTAACAAGCAGAAGGTTGCCAGTTCGAATCCCTGCTGATACTATATTGGGCAGCAGCTATACAGGAAGATGCTGAAAGGCATCATCTCACACTGCACGGGAGGAGGCAATGGTAAACCCCTCCTGCATTCTACCAAAATGCAGGGCTCTGTGGGCACCAGGAGTTGAAATCAACTCGATGGCACACTTTACCTTTACTTTACCTTAGTCTAAGTCCAATACTCTCACCACTATACCACACTGATTCTATGTAGTCTTTTTAAGGCACAGAGTAGTTTGCAAGGAAAAATAGAAAGGCAGATCCCTGCCCCAAAGAGCATCCAATATAAATTTCAATGGTGAGAGAGAAAACAAAAGTAGGGATGCAGGGGCGCAGCAAGAGATACATTCAGGCTTATAAACCAATCTTGTGCACATTTAGTCTAAGTCCCACTAACTTTAAGAGAGCTTATGTCCAAGTAAGTATGCATAAGAATGAAGCCTTTGTTTCAGCTGGAGCTGAGGATTAAGCATTTATTGATTTGGTTTTCACAGGATTAAAATGGGATTACTTCCTAGGAATGTTATAGGGTTTGGGACTTAGAATATATCACTTTCATTCCATTCGGTTTTTCAGAAGCAACTAATGTTTCATGTGCTCCTTTCCGGAAAATTTGAAAATGCATCTCAGAGCAATAGGAAACATAGGAAACATAGGAAAGTGCCATATACTGAGTCAGACCATTGGTCTATCTAGCTCAGTATTGTCTTCACAGACTGGC
This sequence comes from Hemicordylus capensis, assembly GCF_027244095.1. Classification (NCBI taxonomy): domain Eukaryota; kingdom Metazoa; phylum Chordata; class Lepidosauria; order Squamata; family Cordylidae; genus Hemicordylus; species Hemicordylus capensis. The sequence continues at coordinate 183,270,358 of NC_069657.1, read as the reverse complement.
AGCGGCTTCTCCAAGGTTGCAGGCAGGAATCTCTCTCAGCCCTATCTTGGAGAAGCCAGGGAGGGAACTTGAAACCTTCTGCTCTTCCCAGAGCCGTTTCATCCCCTGAGGGGAATATCTTACAGTGCTCACAATCTATTACACAACACTGGATCTTCCTTGTTAAATATCACCAAAGAGATAAGGTCTAATCACAGCAAAGCACATGTTGTTGTGAACATATGAAAAGCACACCGAGCTTTTAGTACATTCACAGATGTAATCAGCAAAAAAAGAAAAACCCTAGTTGCAGCAAAAAACAAACAAAAAAACCCAAACCCAAATCTGTGTTTCCCTTCAGCTCTTAATTATGAAAACCTTCTGCATATACAACTATTCTAGTGCTAGCTAAATACTTGTCCAAGGTTGAGCGAAGAGTTCACAAATTCCCCTCCCCACACGGTACATGGGGAAAGACCAATGTTGTGTATGTATGTGCAAATACACACACATGAGTTGTGGGGGGGAACATAGTTTCATTTTTCCACAATGGTTATTTACAAATGTTTAGTGCATAAAAAGAAAAAATAATTGTCATGGTATCATATGCCCATAATTTTCTCTTAGTTTCTCAAGAATTAAGGGCAGAGGCACTTTTTAGATGGCATCTATTTGCATATGTATAGCTCCCTGTGAATCACACAGGAGGCAGCAAAAAAGGCAAAAGGTAAGAGAGAGGGAGGTATTAAGATTTCCAAAGCTATTAGTCATCCATCCACTGCCAGGATCTGTCAATGTCCCCTATGTCAGTGATGGAGGCTTTATTGCTTACAAATATTTTTATGAGGCTGGCAGCACAGGGGGCTGTTTTTTCCTGAGCCTTGTGGGAGAACCAAACTGCAGTCATCTATGCAACACACACACCGCACCAGATGCTGAAGGAATAAGAGCTGTTCTTGTTCCCAGGAGAATCACCTCCATTATTTTCCGTTGTTCAAAACAAGCCTTTATTTGATACACACTGCCATTGTGATAATCGATACGAAAACGAAATATCACTCCTCCTTTATCCATGAAATTTGGCATTCTGCTTTTGCTATTTTTAAAAAGGCAGTAAGCCACAATCCAGCCCAATTTCTATTGATTTTAATGCTTGACTTTGCCACTGAAATGAACAGGAGAGAAATGTGTTTAATAATGCTTGGATCATATGCTATGTTTTTAAAATATATATTTAATTAGCGCCATAACTCTCTGAGTTTGGTGACACCATCTGAGATGGGTGAGCATTTCCAGTCTTTCTGAATGTCATCTGAAGTGCCTGATTACTAGGGATGTGCACAAATTGATTTTTTTTATTCGATGTGTGCTCCCTTGCCAAAATCACCCCGATTTGTTTTGTGTCCAAATCTACCCCCATCACCCCTAGATTCAATTTGTATTTGATTCAATTTGATTTGGATTTGGATCAATTCAGACCACTTAACAAGGTCCTAGGGGCCTTGGATGGTGGTTAGGTCCCCATGGGTGCCACCTACCACCCAAATTTCAAGTGGTGGGGTGCTTGGTTGATCTTTAATGAATTTATTTCATTTTTACTGGTTTTGTATATTTCCGCCATAGGAAATAATGGGGATTCGAAGTCACCCTATCTTTACCCTAACATGGATCCCCAGCTTCCATTTTTAAAAAAGCTAAGCTCTAGCCCTTGTAGAAGTGGAGTTATGGAGCAAAATGTGCGGTCATTATTTTTCAAGTGTTTGGATTCTTTGGTGTATAATAACTTTTCCTCATAAGGCATCCCTATGAGGCTTCATTGTACCATTTCTTCTTTTCATTTGGAGTGTCATTGGACAGTGCCAACTGTCAACTGCCATGTGCCAACTACACACACACACACACCACGTGCAAGGCAGTGGGGTACACATTTTATTTTTTAGGAATATTGAAGTGTTTAGATTATTTGGTGTCTAATAACCTTTCCTCATAATGAATCTCTATGAGGATTCATTATACTCTTCTGTTTCTTCTGCTCATTTTGACTGTCATTGGACAGTGCTGTCAACTGCCATGTGTCAACTACAACCCCCTACACACACACACACACACACACACACACACACACACACTGGGGTACTCAGTTTATTTTTTAATGAATTTTTGAAGTGTTTAGATTCTTTGGTATCTTCATTACACCCCTTCATTTCTTCTGTTCACTTTGACCCCACTGCTTTGCTGGTGTGAGTAGGGAAATAGTGGCATCCCATGTTCCAGCTACCCCCCAACCAACAAGCCACTGTGTACTGATTTTATATTTTGGAATTTTTGAGGTGTTTAGACTCTTTGGTGTGTAATGAATCCTCATAGGGATTCATTATAAGGAAAGGTTATTAGACACCAAAGAGCCTAATTACTTGGAAAAAAATTCTAGAATAAACTGAGTGGTACCCCCACTGCCTTGAGGGTGGGAGTGTAGTGTAGTTGGCACATGGCAGTTGACATTTGGCACTGTCCAAAAGACAGTCAAAATGAGAAATGAAAGTGTGTAATGAATCCTCATAGGGATTCATTGAGGAAAAGTTATTAGGTGTTTTGTGATTTTTAAATGAAAGCTGGGAATCTGAGGGAATTAATGGGAGGGATCCGAATCTCAAATTGATTCAAATCAAATCAGGCATGATTTCATTTGTACCCGAATCTAGCCAGTGGACCACAGGGGTGATTTGTTTTCATTCATTCATTCATTCATTCATTCAATTTCTATACAGCCCTTCCAAAAATGGCTCAGGGTGGTTTACATAGAAACGTAATAGATAAATAAGATGGATCCCTGTCCCCAAAGGGCTCACAATCTAAAGATTTGTTTTGTCTCCAAATCACTCGAATCAGCTAGATTCAGATACAAATAGATTTGTACCCAAATTGATTTGCACATCCCTGCTGATTTGGGGGAGCCTTCAGTGTTAATAATGAAAATGAAATCAGTAATTGAACATACTTTTTCTTCTTGCGCACCCCAGATAGCTGACAGACTGGAAAAGAAAGTCCAAATTATGGTTACCGGGACATCCACTCTCCTTGCTGGCAGCTCTGGGTCTTCAACAGACATTATGTCTGTTTGCAGAGATACTCGGAACACTTTTGGTCTGAGGCCTTAACATTTGGCTGCTTGCCAAGCTCAAGAAGGCCTTGTGAAATTCTATTACTTCAAAGAGATGGGATTAAGAATGGGAGCCATCATTCCTAGCTAGCTAAGACTGGAAGTATAAGATATTGCTGAAGATGAACAGATATGAATGAAAACAAGAAACTTAATGGCCATGGAAGCCACAAAAAGCAGGGACAGAGGGGAACACAGGCAAAAAACCACCCCTTTATGGATTTTAGTACCGGTTTTGCAACACCATTTAGTGCTTGAGGCCATTTTCACATGAAACTTAACTAATTTTGGCTTAAATCATCCTGGTATGCGCATATATAAGGTTATTCACATGACCATTAGCATCAGGGTTGGGGGGAAGGCAGAACACTACCTACCTCTCCCCACATGATCCTTTCTGCTTCCAGGCTCTGCTGTGCCACACATCCACACAACCGTGCCCAAATGATCCCAGAGAGGCCAGGGGGCAGGGGAAAGCAGGCTGCATTCTCCTGTATCCCACAATGCACTGCACAACAATCACAATGTATTGGGGGATTCCCCACTGCCAGGCCACTCCTTCTCTGGCTCTATGGTAGTTCATGCTGCTGACAGCCCAAGCATCCACACAACCGAGCGGTTAGGTAGGAGGCACGCACATGGCCTCCTACCTCACCTTTAGCCTGGTTTTAAAACCCGGGCCACCTGGCAGAGGAGTACTAGGATTGAGAATGATCCCAAAGCTTCTCATGATTAGCCTTATGCAGGCTACAGCTCCCCTACCCAGGTAGGGCTGGTTGTGAGAATGACTTCAATCCATACTGGATGGATTATACATTTGATTTTGAAATTATGCTGTCTTCTGCTGCCTGTTCCATGCTATTACTATTCACACATGGACCGAAATAGCTCAGTGACTCACAAACACTTTTTACTATCACAAGTAAGATTGGCAGAGAAAACAAATGACATATAACCACAGGTAGAAATGAGCTCTAAGCGTTTCAGCGCTTCTCTGGAGAGGAGCGAAAGCATTTTGGTGCCTGGCACTGAAACATTTCAGCACAGGATGCAGGGTTCTCTTAAGAAGAGGTGGGCAAGTCCTACCTGTCCATCCTCCAAGCCCCTGTCAGCCCGCCACAGCACTATTGTTACAGAACGACTTCCGTGCAAGTGGCAGCTTGTGCCACTTGCCCCTCTAAAATGCCATGCCATGGCTATGGAATGCGTCCCCAGCATCCGTCACGCGGTGTTGGCATGTAAATGGCATCAACCTGGCCACACAGTGTCCCACTGTGGATGTGCGGCAGCCTCCAAAATGCCGCATCAGGGAATAGGCCCGGAAAGGGCCAAAGATGCCCGAACTGGGCAAATTTTAAAGGAAGGAAGGCCGTTGGGGGGAGCAGGAAACTTTGCAGCCCCCCCCCCCGCCATCTTGGAAAGCACTCCCCCCCCCGAGGGAGTAAGTTTTTAAAAATAATAATAATAATAATTTAAGGCTTGTCAAACCCCCAAACCGGGGGGAGAATTGGTTTGGGGTTGAGCTGAACCTGGTGGGGTGGTGTTCATCTCAACCCTGAACCTTCAAATTGAACCGGTTTGGTTTCAAGTCTGTTTGCACACACCTACATGGAACTGCAGCCAATTCTGTACAGTTTATTCCAAGTACAGCCTTAATGAACTCATTGGGGCTTACTCCCAAGTAACTGCTGTGTACATAGGATTGCAGCCCAAGGACATATCCCAGAAATACGTATAGTGCGAGAAAGGGAGAAATAAGGCTTGCTTTAAATAATAATAATTTAAAAGTTTGTACTGTGTATGCTTATTGGTGAGAAGAAAGGAAACGTGGGCTCTGTGTGTGGCCAAATATACTGTGGTATTTTCAAGTGGTGTGAAACATGCAAATGCAGGAGCTACCTGCAAATAGGCATTCGAAACTCCAACCCCTCCCCACTTCAGTTGATCTTCTTAGCTTAGTCCTGCATAGGGTGAGGAGGAGAAGACTGAGGTTGCAAGGAAGGGGAGAAGTGGAGGCAATGCAAATTGTTCATTGGGGTGTTATGTTTTTTACTGTTTAACTGGTTTCAAAAGTGATTTTAATGGAGTTTTATTCTATTTTAACTTTTGTGAACCACCTTGGGATGCCTTATGAGAGGTGGTATAAATAAAATGAATAAATGCTGAAAGAAGAAGGAATGCTGCTGCTGAGGGGAAGAAGAGGCAGGGAGACTTGAGGGGGGGCATTGCTACTTTCTACACTGACACCCACCACGAACCACTCGAACAGCAGGATTCCTTTACACACAGCCAATCAAGGGGTGAATTTAGCACTAAATCAGCACTAAATAACCAGCTGTCAAGTGCTGGTGTGAGTGGTGGTGATTTTGGTTGAGACAAGTAAACAACTTGTCTGGAGAAAGCCATGGGCTAGTTCTTTCTGACTACAGTTGGAGCTGGCTACTATTAGCCGCACCTATGGTTACCTTGGCTCCCTCCCCTCCCCTCTGCTCCCCCCACCCCAAGAGGGAGGAGCCACCACTGGTGTTTTATTAAGTGCTCAGCAAATGTTCTATTTTACTCCAGGGCAGCCATGATGACACCATCAGCCTGGTCTTTTTTTATATTAATCTGCACAAATGGCATGCATTCTAAAGGCCCCCCCCCCCCAAAGGCCATAAAGTGCTAAAATAATACTTCATATCTATACATTACATTTTGAGTGTTAATGGTTCATCATCTTCCTCTCTTATCAGCAATCACTATATCAGGAAAGCAATCCTATATCAGGAATAACAACAAAGTGATTTAGAAAATCAGTCACTGAATCAGGAAAATAATTTGGAAATGATGACGATGATGATGATGACGACGATGATGATAATGATGGAGAAGAATCTACACTAGATAAGAGCTGGTTTTACCAACACTCTTTCCACATTCAAGCCTAAACATTGAAATGGCTTGTTGATACTTAAAACGAGTTTAAGCTAACACAATGTTTCTGGTCAAAACATTGACATATTTGGAAAGGACTAACTCATGTTTTGAAGGCTTGCCAAATTTTTTGCAAAAAGGAGGGGGAAATGGCTGCAGCTGTTGTGTCTGGAAAAGTAAACTGAGAAATGTATAGGATGTTCTGGTTGTTGAAAGGGAACCTACAAATAGAGATAACAATAAAAAAAGAAAAATAAATGAATAACTTAGCGTGTAGTAATAACCAGCATAAATACCTTCCAATCTCAGCAATGTGAGGATCACAACTTATCTTCAAGGCTTCAATCTACTACAAGAACAAGGGGAGGTGCCAAAAGATATCTCAGCTGCATTCCTTGTTCTATTCCTCCCCAAACAAATGTATGTGTTTTCACCCAAAATATTCTGTGAAGCTATTCAGAGAGAGAGAGAGAGAGAGAGAGAGAGAGAAGCAAAACTGGGCTAAGGGAGCCCAGCTTCAGCAGCAAACCCACCTCCGTAGCCACTCTCTACGGAGATCATTTTTGTGATCATCCACCAGCCGTGGCTGCTTGCAGCCAGGGTTGACAGACTGTGGGGCTCCCAGCCAGCTTTGGGGAGGGGAGGGGGTCCAATAATGCACTGCACACTCTCACGGTGCGTTATGGGAGCTCTGGGGGGCAGAACGATGTGTCCCGGCACCCCAACCCTCCAAGCTACTGGCAGCACCAGGTAATCGTCTGGGCGGGCAATCCGCCCACCAAAGAAGCAGCCTTTGGTCATCATCTGTGGGAGGTAAGCTTTTTAAGGCTTCCTTCCTGCTAGTCTTCTTGCCCTTTTTCACTGCTCATGAGAAAGGGCTCAGTAACATTCTTTACAATGTTCAGCCAATCAATCTATGATACCTGGTGGGGAGACTGTCTAGGACTTGGATGATTAAGCATGAAGCATCCCAGTACCACTAGTCTGTCACTGTATTTGATGGAAGGCTAACTTGCAAGTAGTATTCCTAAATCTTGTATTCCTGGTTTGAAGCTAATGAAAAATAAACTCATAATTGTTATTGGTTAGCTTTGAGAGTATAATTAGAACACCGAACAGATGGTGAAAATTTCATTTTTAAGTGATAGGTTGTTATAGTAAACTCTGCTGCCAAGTAGTAGATTTATTGTTCACAGTGCATATGGTAGGATTTTTGAAACAGTTGGATGCATTTTAAGAGAAGAAAGCTTTGAGAGACAAAAAAAAAATCTGCTGTATCAATGGATCTTAAATTACATGGAATTTTTAGAACAATTTAAATTCTTCTGAATTTTTACAAGAAGAGGAATAAACATTGTGAATTTAATTTCAACCAACAATCCCCCCCCTATTTTCCTCCACACTTCTAGCACTGCAATCTTTAAAAAGGCAGAAAGAAGCCACAGAGAGAATGCAGACAAATTATGCTACTCTTACATAAATTAATCATAGTGACTGACATGGTCAGTGACTGCTGTCACCAGCAGTCTTCTGGTGACAGAAGGAGGGCTGCAGATCCACAAGAAGGCTTCAACATCCCTGCACTGAAGGCTTTGTTGTGCAACAGACTGGGCATGGAGGGTGAGGGGGGATTTTAGCATCATTTCCTTCCCTCCAAAAGCCCTTTCTAGAAGTATAAATCTGGTCTTTGCCCTCCTCTGTGTTGGAGGTGCAGATCTGATGGCATCAACTCTTAGCACCAGCAACTAGGGATGTGCACGGAACTGGTGGTTCCACCAGCTCGACGGTGGGGGGTGTCTGACTTTGAGAGCGGGGAAGAGTGCACTTACCCCTCCCGCCACTTTCCCCATGCCAGCATCCATTTTTTAAAGAGCCCATCAGGGCCGCAGCGTACCTCCCTGCCATCCTGTTGCCCTCATTGTCTGGATATGACCGGAAGTCATATCCAGCCATCATGTGTGCGTGTGTGGGTGCAACGTGCCCACACCTGTGCTGGCGCACACAGGTGCATTGGAGACTTCCGGTCATATCAGGGCAACGGGGGCAACAGGGCAGCAGGGAGGGATGCTGCCACTCTGATGGGCTTTTTAAAAAATGGATGCTGGCAGGAGGAAAGCGGTGGGAGGGCTAATTGCACCCTCCCCCACACTTAAAGCAGCCCCCCCCCCGCCTTTGAGCCTCGCCCACGGGGTTCCATGCACATCCCTACCAGCAACCCTATTAACCACCAGAGGCACTACAGAGGTAGAGATCGTGAGTAAAGGAATCCCCTCTCTGACTATGCTTTCTCTACACTACTTCTCCTTTGTTAGACTGATAGTCTCAGATTTCAGTCTCTGAGACAGGCTTCCCCTTCCTGATGTAGCAAGAAGCTAGGTGTGTAGGCCTTTCCTGTCTCTCTGATGTATTTCCTAAATAAACTACTTTACTTAGAACTTCATGTCTCCAGACAATATTAATCAGCCGATCTCGCCTTACTTCTGTACTTCTGCTTATCTCCTTGGGTAGATCAGCAAATCTCCCCGGTTCAGTTTCCAACTTCTCCTGTTGAAATGCAACACTGGGGAAGCCCCTGCTAGAAGCATCGGAGAGCAGCTGCCAGTCAAAGGAGATAATATTGCTAGGTGGCCCAGTGGCTGGACCACTATAGGGCAACTTCATATATATACATGAAAATTGTTTGGATAAATGTTTGAATGGGGCCACCCTGGAGATGTAGAGAAATTGCTTTTTTGGTTTTGCCATGCTCAAAGCACTGAAGACTGAGGAAATAAGTCATAGCATTCCTAACAATTTAATTAGAAACCTGATGCCAGCTGCTGTGTTATTAAGAACTGCTTTAATTAACGAAGCTGGCCCTACAAACCCTGTGGTTGTGACACTCTACAGGGAGTTAGTTCCTTGCTCACACAAAGAGGCTTTTTGCAGAACTCAGCTGTAAACACAGACATTGCATTTCACACCTCACCATTCCCCACCAAATTTATTTTGTCAGAAAGTAGATGTGAAGATGGGACTAACCACCTCATCCTGACATGTTGTTTTTCCATAGCATCTGTAAGACCCAGCAGCAATTTTGTTCTATCCAACTCTCCAGGGTGCCACGTTGTGCGGTAAAGCAGTCGCTCAGTGCCCAAGTCACAGTAAGGAACTGTAGGTATAACTCAAAGGGAAATGGAGCGAATGCTGTAGGTGCTTTGTTAGATGTACAAAACCCTTAAATGGAAGAAGGCACTTGTGTGGAGTTCTTGCAGTGCAGCAGTATCAATCTCCACAGCCGTGAACAACAGGGAAGCTTTGAAAGATTTGTCTAGCTTACTTGTAAACCCAATTATAATTTTTCATTAACTCTGAACAGAATGTGATTATGCTGCATCCATCATGGAAAGAATGAAAATAAGGACTGATGATGAGTAAGCCAGTATGCTGCTGCTGTGCTTGCAGGTAAGGGTCCTGATGCCAATTCCTTTGCAGGATGGAGCAAGCTGAGGCATAAACTTCTGCCTCAAGCTGAGATCATGGAGACAGCGGTAGGGACCTTGGAGAAAAAACATTCAGCGTGGTGTAGTGGTTAGAATACTGGACTAGGACCAGGGAGACCCGAGTTCAAATCCCCATTCAGCCATGAGACTTGCTGGGTGACTCTGGGCCAGTCACTTCTCTCTCAACCTAACCTAATTCACAGTGTTGTTGTGAGGAGAAACCAAAGTATGTAGTATGCCACTCTGAGTGGGATATAAAAAAATGTGAAATAAAATTAAAATGTCAGGGGAGCAGAAGCATCAATATTTTGACTCTCAAAGAACTTGGTGGGGGGATTGGTATTGGATTCAGGTAAATAGGGTAATACAGGAACAGAAATCCTACAACCATAGATCAGTTTTATAGCAGTTTAATTTTTTGTTGTTGTTTTTAGATGTGTATCCCACTCTCCCTCCAAGGAGCCCAGAGCAGTACATGGTTGTGTTTACCTCCAGAACAAACCTGTTAAGTAGGTTAGGCTGAGAGATAAGTGACTGGCCCAGAGTCACCCAGTGAGTTTCATGGCTGAACAGGGATTTGAATTCAGGTCTCCTTGGTCCCGGTCCAACCTCTTGACTCCCCACCCCCACACTGCCCCAGAAGAATCCTAAGAACTGTAGTCCAAGATAATGAAAATTCAGAGATTCCTGGCCTTCTCACAAATATGAAGCATTCCCAGAAACAAACTGAACGTTGTATTAGAGATGCCAGCAAACTTCTCCAAGCTCAGGCTCAGATAAGAATTAAACCTCAAAAAAAGCTGTTCTCAAAGGAGAGTCAAGCTCTTTAAATCCCCAAATGTTGGAGGAGTTTTCTCTCACTTTACCCTCAACCACCTGTCAGTAAACATACCACTTTGAGAACATTTTTTTAAAGCATACCTAAATTGTTTCTTCCCAAAGTTGTTTGCATGTTAAACAATTATGTTCAGACTAAATCTTAGGCACCTCTATGGCACAAAAAGGGGAAATACAAAGAAGTTTTTTAAGAATTCCTGGACAGAGATTTTTCCTAAACCTCAAGAAAGAAAAAGCCTGTGCAATTCCATAATGTATCTGGAAAAGTTTCAAGTGCAATTGAGGATACCAATTGGCAAATCAAATTAAACTTGCAAATATAACCAGGAGGGTGCATTCTGAAACAAACAAATACTTTCCACTTCTATTTCCAGATCTGAGACCAAAAAAAGAGAGATCCCTTTCCAAACAGTTGGGAGCTCAGTGCAATTGCAATTCACATGAAATTGCCATGGGATATTGGAGAAAGTATTGGAGGGGCATTAAAAAAAAACTTGACTAAGATCTAAAGCTTGAAAGGATCACAAGATACAAAGCCCTAGACTGAACAAATAAAGACCAAAACATGTGATGTCCTCTGATATACTGATTTTATCTGATCACATCAAATACTTTTGTACAGATTGGCTGGTAATGGCAGTGCCTATGACAACACTAGCTGTGAGTTCTTAAGCATTCTTAAAACTCCTCCCGCTTTGCTGCATCATCTTATGAAAATGCTGATACCACATTGTTGCTCTTACATGTAGACAGACCCATGAAATGTTTCTCTCCCCCTCATCAGCACTGAAACTTCCAGAGACCGAAAATAAAACAAGAGGCATCAATGGAACATGCTCCCTTCCAAGCAAAGTATTCTATACCTTCCTCTCCCTATTTTGATTCCATGTTTCATTGTTGAGGAGAACTTCAGAAAGTTTGCACAAAGAAAAAGTACACTTGGAAATGTCACTTTTCTCAGCAGTACAAACACACAGGGATATAGGATAGGAAGTTGCCTTATACTGCAACGGATCATTGGTCCATCTAGCTCAGTATTGTCTACATTGATTGGCAGCAGTCTTCCCAAGGTTTCAGGTAAGAAGGTCTCCAAGCCCTACCTGGAGATGCCAGGGAATGAACCTGGGATCTTCTTCAAGCAAAGCAGATGCTCTGCCACTGAGCCACAGCCTCACCCACAAACCAATTGAGAGTGGTGCTCACTTAAGAGGATCCTCTTAAGGAATCCATCTGTGAGCATAACTCTTCTGATGGTGGCACAGCACTTCACCAAAGGCAATAGATATGCTAGCTGCAGGGAGACCTGCATTATGGCAGTGTCAAAACATTTGTTATTTGAATGCTTAGAAAATGCAATATTTAAAGCTCCTGAACTGTGCTCCCGAAAAGTGCTCAAACCATGGTTCATGCACATGATATGTACAACTGATATGTACATTTGAAATATGTGAGTTCTTTGCTCCAAATTAGAAACATTTTATTGGGGGGGCGGGGGGGGCATGAAAAAGATCTTACATCCTGATACTAACCTTGTTAGTTTAAGAGTTAAGTAAGTAGTATTACTAGGGAGTAAGGCCCACTACAGAAAAGCCTTCAATTGCGTTGACCATGTCAAGTTGTGGGATATCCTTAGGAAAATGGGCGTCCCAGAACATCTCATTGTTCTCATGAGAAACCTATACACAGGACAGAAGACCACAGTCCAGACGGAACATGGTGAAACAGACTGGTTCCAGATCAGCAAAGGAGTAAGGCAAGGCCTTTCTTCCTCTTTATTCAATTTATATGCTGAACATATACTGAGAGAAGCTGGACTGGAAGAAGATGAGAGTGGTTTTAAAGTTGGAGGAAGAGAAATCAGGAACCTGTGCTACGCTGATGACACCACTCTGATAGCTGAGAATGCGGATGATCTGCAAGCTCTAGTAATGAAAGTCAAGGAGCACAGTGAAAAAATGGGACTACAAGTAGTAGTAGTAGTAGTAGAAGTTTATTACATTCATTGACCAGTCATTACAGTTTGCATAATACATTTACATTTAACAGAGTTTGGGGGTTAATAGTACAAGCTTTACGCAATTTGCAAGCAATAAAACAAAACTTGGCCACATTAATAGAAATCACTGGTTTAAAATTTGACAGCAGACATTCCAGATAAAAAATATCAGTCTGGCCAGATATTTCTTTATAAGGTGTAAAATAAGGTTAGAACAACTATCCCTGTAGAATTGGTAGTAGAGGATTACATGAGCAGTTGTCTCTGTGTCCTACGAAGATTAGAATAATTCAGACTGTGGTTCTTCCTGTGACACTCTCTGGATGTGAAAGCCGGACTTTTAAAAAAAGAGTAAAAAGAGTATTGATGCTTTTGAACTTTGGTGCTGAAGAAGACTTTTGAAGATACCATGGTCAGCCAGGAAAACAAACAAATGGATCATACAACAAATCAATCCAGAATTTTCACTCGATGCACAAATGACCAGGCTCAAACTATCATACTTCGGACACATTATGCGAAGATCCAGTTCCCTTGAGAAGTCCATAATGCTGGGAAAAGTTGAAGGAAAGAGAAGAAGAGGACGACCAGCAGCAAGGTGGATAGACTTGATTACAACAGAAATGATGAATGCACCACTGAGAGACCTTAAAGGCCAGGTTGAAGACAGATCATCCTGGAGAGAATCTATCTATGTGGTCGCTAAGAGTCAACACCAACCTGACAGCACTTAATCAATCAATCCATCCATCGATCCATTCATCAGTCAAGGCCCACTGAATTAGTGGTACATTTCCTAGCAAAAATTGATAGGATTGGGTTGTCCCTTGGAGCACCTATATTTTGCTGTTAGGACCTGACAGAGGTACAGAATATGAAATATCCAGTTGTTTGAAAGCTAACGGAGCTATGCTTACATTACCTTCTGTGATACAACTTGTACTAGTGATCTGACTTCCTGAGAAGTGGGGGGTTTTTTTAAGAAAAAAAAAGAAAAGGGGGAAGAGAAAGAAAAAAAGTGGGGGGATGTTGACAGTGAATAATGAAACTCCAGTCATCCCAAGTTAAACATTTATACTTTGGCTCAAAATGTTATAGCTTTCTTGTGACATTTTATTGTTTTATATTCCCTTTCATATGTCCAAGGGCAGCAGTCTAAATACCAGCCATTTAGCAGTGCTATTAACACTTTTAGTCCTTTTCAAACAAATTTGAAGTCAAAATGTGGCTATGTTCCACATTCCATCTTTAAGTTTACAAATCTGGAGGCAGTGGAACAGATGAGCACATGGCTCCAAACAATAGCAAGGGGAATCAGAGTGCCTTTTAGAAGACAGAAGACCCCCAGCCTTCTCAAGATCAAATACTGTACTCCTGTACACAGGTGTCAGTTTTTTATTGAAGCCAAGTGCTTTCCTCATTTTTTTCAGAAGCAGCAGAAATAATCAAATTATATTTATATGAGTTACTCCATAATCCAATTTAAGGAGCTAGTCTCACAATTAGATAAAATTTCAGTTTTGGAAAGCACTGCATAAGATAGTATATCCTGGAGTGGGAATTCACAAGACCCAAAGCATCTGCAGACTACCTGAAAGTTAAAAAACACACACAACCCTATCACTTAATTACAGTAACCCACCCCTATCTCTGGGGGTATTACTAGTTAGTAGAGGGAGTATCAGGAAAACACAGATTCAAATCTGGACTCCCCCATGAAGTTTACTAGGTGACCTTGGCCAGTCACCATCCTTCAGTCACTCTCCTTCACAGAGTCGCTATGATAAATAGGGAGGAATTCCATGCATACCACCAAGAACTCCTTGGGGAAGGGGTGGCATATAAATGAAGTAAATATGTGTCTGCTCAGAATTTGACACAAGTATGTAGAGAATCCTGAAAGTAAGTCTGAAGTGAAGAAAAGTGTATTGCTTCCAGTGTCGTGGAAATGATTCACTTGCACATCAGAAAAACAGCCTTTGGGTACTTTGTTCAGAATACCAAGTTCAGAATTCCATTCAGAACAGAAAGATGGAAACATTTCACAGCATTCCATGCACTTACTTGACAGATCAGAGTGTGAGACTACAAACTGCCTGGGGCAAGTTATAGCCATCTCACCTTTGTTTCTTACAAGCAAAATGCCGATCGTGTGGTGATAGTGTTGGGCGTGGAGAAAAGGCTTCTGTGTTGCAACGGCCTCTGGGAAGTGCAATGCAACTGTGTGACGACACATTGCACCATGCCCCATTGGATCCCTGTCAGGGAGATCCAAAAGATTATTTTAAAAAATGGCCACCACACATGCTCAAATGGTCCCTGCGAGGCCCTAGAGGCCAGTGGGGTGAGGGGGAACCTTTGCAACCCCCCAGCCTTTAGTAAGCCCCCCCCCAAAGGGGCTACAGGTAAAAATTAATTAATTAATTAATTAATATAAGACACTGTACACATATTCAGATTGGCACTATGTACAGAGAATCAGGGCTTGTGAATGTGGAGCTGACGCTTATGAGCTAGGATTGTATTCATTTGCTCTTACTTTGCTTCTTGTGATAAGTGAGTTAAATGTGATGTCTTCATAATATGGCTATTAATGCTGAGTTTGTCTTTGAATCAGTGTGAAATCCTTAATATTAAGGCCCACTGGGAGTTTCTTGCTTTCTCTCATTTTAACTGTCTTTCTGAAAGACTAGAATATATTCCAAGCAGTGACACTGTTGATTCTGCATATCCTTTAATTATTTACAGAGTATCTTGGAAATGTCAAATTCTCCATTGATTTTTAAAACTTATGTAATGGTGATGCTACAATGCATAGTAGAGAATTAGACAGGCACTTCTGTTTAGTTTTCCAAGTACATCTCCACATAGTATTTGGATATTTCATGAGCCCCCACATACTGACATTTGTAGTTTTCCAGCATTTTTTTGGTCTGGCTACATCCACTGCTAAATAGTTTTTGAAATATTAAAAGATTAAGGAGCTTGACTTATATTTTTGAGCTGATATTATGGTAAAGTTATCTCAAAGATGGGTGCCAGATGCTTGGACAGGGTGCGCAATTTCAGTGTTTGCCCTAGGCGCTATTTTCCCTAGATACGCCTCTGACTATAGAGCTGACAGCCAGTGATGAGAGGCCAGACTGTGGAGAGCTACCCAGCAGTTGGGAGCTATGTGATCCTAGCTAAGAGGGGACAGAAAGAATGTTCTAGCAAGGAGGGTGTCCTGTGGAGGTAACAGGCACACAGACATCCTCAGTAAAGCCAGTTCGAAGCTCTGAGGCTGGAGGCTAATCACTGACGGGGCCTGAGTAAGAAGGGGATAAGACACACACTTTATCCTCACAACAAAGAAGGTTTGGCAAAGACATAGGGCCTGGTTCTGGTGAAATTCCAAACAGCCCCCTTAATTGCATGAAGAGAGGTATGGGGATATATGTTTCCTCCCACCCATCTGATGTGCTGGCACCTAATCTTGCAAAGGAGGTTCATCTCAACTACCTCACTATACCCCTCTATATTTTCAAATACTAGTATTTTACCCCCAAGCTGAGGGGAAGTTTGGATGAATTGTCTCCCCACCCCCATGCAATTAGTTGCCAATGTGTTGTGTGCAAGGGAAAATATTCCCACTCACGTCTCTCCCCAAGGCAATTAAAGGTAGCTGGTCAAAGTATTGGTCTCCATTGTCCTAATTCACACACACACACACACACACACACGTATTTACACGAACCGTGGTTCGAGCACTGTTCTAGAGCACAGTTCAGGAACTTTAAGAAAGAGGAGAGTAGGTTCTTACCAGCTGTGGTGCCATTTGCACAGTCACAGGTGCACAGGTGCACAGGTGCCATTTGCACAGTCCAGGTGCACAGGACACCATTTGCACAGTCACAGGTGCACAGGTGCCATTTGCATGGTCAGCATTGTGTTGTAGATCAAGCAAATTGTGCCCATGTATGTGTGGATGCCTTGTGTGTGCTGGCAGCACACAGGGCTTCATGGGACACATGCCACCCCAATAGGAAGCTGCATGGGGTGGCAGAGAGGAGGTAAGGACACAGCTTTATTAAAGCTCCCGAACAATGTTTGAACCACGGTTCAAGCTCATCCCTAACATACAGGAGAGTGGGAAGCAGGGATCATGTATGTTAGAGCACAATAGGATGCTGATTTTGAGATGTCTATATTTTGATAGCTGCTGCAGTAACTCCAAGGGCGGCAGCAGCAGTTAAATCTTAAAAGAGCTGTATTCCTGCATAACATTATGTAATGTATCCAATGCTCTTTTAATTAAACCACAATGAAGGCTTTTCTTCTTGGTGACTAATTATTCTTCCACTCAATCTCATCTCCCTCTAGCCTCTCTTACTTGTACTTCATTGATTAACGTTGCTTAAAGTTGGCAGCTTTTTCAACCAATAACTATCCTCTGAATAAAGATTTCCAACTCGGATATTGCGAGCAAAGAGCCTGAGCTTTTGGAACTCCAAAACAGTTCCTGAATCCTTCAGAATAAATACAATTCATTAAATATTTCTCTTGAGAATGATTTAAAATCCATGTTCAAGTGGAAGGGAATGCTGCGAAGGGCACAATCATACTTCAGATATGGCAAGGGTTGGAATGGGAACTGACTGCTCAGACATCCACAAAGCTCAGTTCGGCACTTAAGGATGCTGTTGCTGCTTCACTAGATCAATCTGAAAAATGGTGTGCGAGGCCCAGCACTGGGGTCAGCACCGTCATAGAAACCTAGGAAGCCGATGATATAGTTCTTTCCTTTGGCTGTGTAGCTCGCACACCCATACAAGCCTCAATGCCGGGAGTTTCCCCAGCAGCTGCGTAAGGAAACAAAGCCCGGCATCCAGAAATCCCACAGTGCCCTGTGCTAAGAGCGCAGTGCCTTGGGGAATTTCCCTGCTGCTGAGTGGCGAGCACTATAGGTGCCTGGCTCTGTGGCTGCTTGGGCTGCAGAGGGCAACCCAAGCAGCCACACAAGCGGGATCTGAGGTAGAAGGGTACACTCACACACTTCTACCTCGGTAAAAGCCTAAGTAAAAAACTCAGGCTACCCAAATAGGCCTGTGCAAGCCCAAGTTGGGCTTACCATGTGAACAGCCTCACTAGCAACCATCTGGACTGTGCTGTCACATGAGCAGGGTCGCCAACAAGGGTTGGCAACAATGTGAGTAATATTGCCGACAACCCTCCAGCACAATGTAGAGGACCTGCCCACATGGCTGCCAGTGACAGCATCTAAGATTAAGAGCTTTATCTCACACGAAGACCTGGGAAGGCCCCTGGAGAGGACCCAATTTCCCCAGAGCTAATTAAAAAAACAACTCAGTGTAGTGGGCCCCTATCTTGGCCTCACTTTTCACATTCAGTGACACACATGGCCGTATTCCCAAAGACCAGATGGGGCTAGCCTCATCTTCAAAAAATGCAGAAAGGATGATCCATCAAACTATAGATCTACCAGCCTGCTCAGCTCAGTCAGTAAGCTCTACACTAGACTTTTATACTGGAAGCTTAGGGACTGGCTAGACCAAGAAAACCTCATTGAGGAGGAGCAGGCTGGCTTTATGGAGGGCCGATCCACCATTGATCAGTGTTTAGTTCTACAATATCTCATTGAGAAATATTTCACCCATGCTAAAACCTCCCTTTATGCAGCTTTTATAGACCTCAAGGCTGCATTTGATTCCATCTCACAAGTCAAACTATGGGAGAAACTAGAAGCCTCCTCAACTGACCAGCACCTACTATACCTCATATGTATCCTACACAATGTCACATCCCTCAAAATAAGGTGCAATCCCCAAGGTCATCTATCAAGTGCCATTCCAACCCAGAAAGGCATCAAACAAGACTGCATTCTTTTCCCGCTCCTGTTCAACTTCTATATTAATGCCATGGTGGGTCACCTTTACAAATCAGATTTTCACCCTCCCAGGCTGGCAAAGAGACACATCTCTACTCCGCTTTATGCAGACGATGCAGAAATTCTCTCTAGTATCCCCTATAGTATTACCAGAACTGCCTCGATCAAGTGGATCAATTGGATTTGATCGAGTGGATTGACCTGGTGGAGAGGTAAGGTCCACCCTAATCCTAACTCCACCTGCTCCATAAACTAGGCATCTTGCGGTGTCAGAGTAGAGTCAATGCTGTGTCACACACACCCAGCATCTAGATACCAATATAATGTAGAATTCCCTATCAAGGGAGAGTCAGGAAAATAAGTATTGCACTTAAATTTGGAAAAGCTATATTTTAACAGAATTAACATTGTAGATAAAGGTTTCAGCACACGTAAATGAAAGGTCAGCCTGCTGAAAGTAATATCCTTCTCGAAATAAGAGTGCACAGCCTTTTTTTATTAACTGCAAGATCTGCTGGAAGGGTTATAACTAAGCCACTGGTAAGAGGGAGGAAAATGTATTTCATCTGAAAGGAAAGTGCAAGAAGTTTGCCCTCTGCTGAAATACAAACAAAGATGAAAAATCAACAACAACTGCTCTTCTTCATCCCTGTGCTCCCATCTTTAATCAGGTTAGAGACCAAAGCAACTTTTACTAACAAAATTTTGTTTGCAACCAACTTTACCCTTGAAAATTAAAATATGCAGCATTGCCTTGTTATATACAGGCTGCATATTTTGGCATTCATTTTCAGTTTATCGAGCTGATGGGGAAAACGCGCCAAGGTCTGCTCTGGTAGGTGGAGAGTACCACATTCTTAATAGCCTCAGAAAGTGTTTAGTTGTCTGAATTTTGCTCCTATCTTCTGGCTTTTTCTCCCTTATCAATTTGAAAGAAAGAAAGAAACTGAGGATTGTGCTTGCTGTGAGGGGCACCCAGCGCCCCTTTACTCCCCATCGCCTGTGTGGCAATAGAGCAGTGGCAGTGGCAGCAGCCTGCCTGAGGGAGCAGCCTGGGTAGGCTACCCTGCCCTCACCACTCAACTACTGCCACCACCGCATGTACAGTGAGAGAGAAGGGGCGCCCCACATGTGCAAGAAGGGACAGCACAGGGGCACTGTAGGGGGTGCCACCGGGGGGTGAGGGCCCAAACATGGGTTGCCTATGTCCTCCTTATGCCACTGTGCACAACCCTCGAAGTGATCACACATGTATTGTACATGTAGCACATCCACGTACAACTCAGTCACATCAACAGTCAAAACACAATAGGGTATACAAAATGCCCAGCATGTATAAAACCCTACAAAAGAGTTGCATGTTATTACTTAAAGGTATAATGCATGTACAATACATGCATGATAATTTAAATGCTTGTGCATTTTCTGTATTGCAGTAATTTGTAGTGGGATACCCTTTAATAGTGCTCCTTGATTTCTCTTTAGATACAGACTTGATCACCTTTTTTCCTCTACTATGCTTTGGATTCTATGCAATTTGGGGCTTACCAGGGGCCTGAGAGCCCTCTGTTTTTGTAGTCCCAGGAAGCTATTAAGAGCTTTAAGTTTAGTAAGCCCCTAGGGGCTATTGGGGGTTCTTCATCATACATAGCTGGAGAACTACATTGATCTCAGCAGTCACGATTTGTGCAGGCCTAATACAAGCAAGCCAGGCAATATGTGATGTGTACATATGTATGTGAACCTGCTTTCAGTCCAAATGAAATATAGACAACCCACACAACAAAACCCTCAGAGTGAAGGAGATTGCCAAGCAGTTTCAGAAATGTTCGCCATGCCAACACCCAACTTCATTATTTGCAGTTTGCACCTGCAAAGTGCAAAATTGACCTCAAATCAGAGCTGGCATTACTGAACACAAACAACTTGCCCCATGGCACTGCTTCCACGAGACTGTCTTTTCAGGGACAGAAAAGCAGTAAAGTGGATACATGTATCAGATAGAATGTACAGATAGTATGAGATAGAATTTACATTCAGGTGGCAGCTAAACATCATTTAATGGAAATAGTAAAGCCCACATTGGCTCTCAGCTAGATTAGACAACACTTGCTCTGGAACATGATAATCCACCCCCCGCTAATTTTTGTTCAAAGCAGTTCTCATAAGAAACATCAGTTGCTGTTACACATGTACTGCTTTGCAATTAGTCAAAGGGAACAACACAAGTTAAGCTAAAAGGTTAATATTATTCTGACATCCCTTCCAAGAAAGTGACAAGGGTCACTGAATTTTTTGGCATGTCGTACTCTAGCTTTCTGTGCTACCAAAATCACTATGGATATTAGATCTGGAGGAGGAGAAGGAGGTGGAAAAGATCATCTCAGAGGGTCATGCTTCCAAAGATCGCAAATGCAGCTGCTGGAACCAATCTAATTTAACTGCTAAATTAAACATGTTGATTGCCTTGGGGACCTCTCTGAAGAGGAGGAGGTGAGGTAAAGCTGCCCTATTCCTTAGTTGTCAAAAGGGCAATGTATCATACATCATAATCAAAGCTGTGAGACTTATTTCAAATCAATGTTCTATTTGGTATTCCCTGTGCAGAGTAGTATTTATCCTCATATGCTCATTCATCAGTGGGTAAGATAGGAGGACTGGGAGCAACCCATCCATTAAGCAAATCACCTCAGGAAGCAGGTGACTCAATCAACTGGAGCTGTCAGGATAACCTAATCAAGGCCACATAAGGACAATGTTGACTCACGTGTCCACCCTCACCTTGCACCTAAGCCAGTCAGGAGACCACTCTGCCAAGCCCACGAAATAGAAATCCTCAATCAATTAATCAGTGGCTGGCATGATGCGCAGCCTACCACCTCCCTAATCGTCTGTTACAGTGCTGCTGTGGACTTCAAAGAAAGCCCCGACACTGTTTTGAAGCTGCAATCGCAGAAGCAGCATTTCCAGAGATTTCCCCATTTGCAACAATGAGGAAATTTGTGGAAATGTGGCTTCCACAATCATTGTTTTAAAACCACATCAGGATTGCCTTTGAAGTCTGCAGCAGCCCCAGGATGGATCATCAGGGTGGGAGACTGCACATCATGTCAGTCCCCGTCTCTTTATTTAGCAGGGCCCAGGGGGGAGTAACTGGCCCTATCCACCCCCAGCATAGTACCGCCAGTGACTGTTGCTGGTGTCTATCTTATGTTTCTTTTAGACTGAGAGCCCTTTGGGGGACAGGGTTCCATCTTATTTATTTGTTATTTCTCTTTGTAAACTGCCCTGAGCCATTTTTGGAAGGGCGGTATAGAAATCAAAATAAAATAAAATATTATTATTTCTTGTTTACACAGTCAGACAGGTGTTATTGACTAGTTTGTTTTATCCAGACATCGAGTCCTTCCCAAGGACCTGGGATGGCTGAATTTTATTGTCAGTTGTTATAGATATCGTCGCAGAATATAGGCTGTTCCCAGTAAAGCTAATTTTTGTAATTGGCTGATGGTGATTTCTGTGGCCCCTATGGTGTTGAGGTGCTCTTCAAGGTCTTTTGGAACTGCACCCAGGGCGCCAATTACCACTGGGATTATTTGGGTCTTTTTCTGCCACAGCCTTTCCATTTCAATTTGTAGATCTTTGTATTTGGTGATTTTTTCTATTTCTTTTTCTTCTATTCTGCTATTCCCTGGTATTGCTATGTCGATTATTTTAACTTGTTTTTCTTTCTTCTTGACTACAGTTATATCTGGTGTATTGTGTGGCAGATGTTTGTTTGTAGTCAGAAGTCCCATAATATTTTTACATCTTCATTTTCTACCACTTTTTCAATTTTATGGTCCCACCAATGTTTGGCTACAGCTAGCTTGTATTTTTTGCAGATGTTCCAGTCTATCATCCCTGCTACCTTGTCATGCCTTTGTTTGTAGTCAGTCTGTGCGATCTTTTTACAACAGCTGATTAGGCGGTCCACTGTTTCATCTGCTTCTTTACAAAGGCGGCACTTGCTGTTTGTTGTGGATTTTTCCACTTTTGCTCTTATTGCATTATGTTCTTAGTGCCTGTTCTTGCGCAGCCAGTATTAAACCCTCTGTTTCTTTCTTCAAGTAACCATTCTTAAGCCATTGCCAGGTCTTGGTGATGTCTGATTTTCCACTTATATTGTGCAAATATTGACCATGCAGGGGCTTATTTTTCCATTTTTCTGCTCAGTTCTTGACTTGTTCTTTCTTGTAGGCTTGCTTTATTTCATTGGTGTTGAACAGTTTTGCATTATTGACCATTTTAAGTGCATCTTCTTTACTGTCCATGATATATTCTTCAAGGCCTCTTTTCTCCTCTTCTACTGTTTGATGGACTTGCAGCATTCCTCTTCCACCTGAGCTGCGAGGTAGGTATAGCCTATCTACATCACTGCGGGGGTGCAGAGCATGATTGATGGTCATGATTTTCCTGGTCCTACTATCCAGCGTCTCTAGCTCTGCCTTGGTCCAATCTATTATTCCTGCACTGTATCTGATAACAGGTATAGCCCAGGTGTTTATGGCTTGTATGGTGTTCCCGCCATTGAGTTTGGACTTGAGGATTTTTCTAACTCTCCTGATGTATTCACTTCCAATTTTTCTTTAAACTTCAGTGTGTGCGATGTGATGATGATGATGATGATGATGTCCATGAAACAGTAGAGGAGGAGAAAAGAGGCCTTGAAGAATATATCAAGGAGAGTGAAGAAGATGAATATAATTTCACAATATAAGTGGAAAATCAGACATCACCAAGACCTGGCAATGGCTTAAGAATGGCAACTTGAAGAAAGAAACAGAGGGTTTAATACTGGCTGCACAAGAACTGGCACTAAGAACAAATGCAAAAAGAGCAAAAGTGGAAAAACCAACAACAAACAGCAAGTGCTGCCTTTGTAAAGAAGCAGATGAAACAGTGGAACACCTAATCAGCTGTTGTAAAAAGATCACACAGACTGACTACAAACAAAGGCATGACAAGGTAGCAGGGATGATAGACTGGAACATCTGCAAAAAATACAAGCTACCTGTAGCCAAAAATTGGTGGGACCATAAAATTGAAAAAGTTGAAGAAAATGAAGATGTAAAAATATTATGGGACTTCCGACTACAAACAGACAAACATCTGCCACACAATACACCAGATATAACTGTAGTCAAGAAGAAAGAAAAACAAGTTAAAATAATCGACATAGCAATACCAGGGGATAGCAGAATAGAAGGGGGGTGGGAATAGAAAAAAATCACCAAATACAAAGATCTACAAATTGAAATTGAAGGCTGTGGCAGAAAAAGACCCAAATAATCCCAGTGGTAATTGGCACACTGGGTGCAGTTCCAAAAGACCTTGAGGAGCACCTCAACACCATAGGGGCCACAGAAATCACCATCAGCTAATTACAAAAAGCAGCTTTACTGGGAACAGCCTAAGTTCTGCAATGATATCTATAACAACAGCAACAACATTGACAATAAAATTCAGCCATCCCAGGTCATTGGGAAGGACTTGATGTCTGGATAAAACAAACCAGTCAATAATACCTGTCTGACTGTATAAATAAATACATAATAATAACAATAGGCAGGTCCTTTGGACTGGCATTTTGATTGGTTCCACTCATGCAGCAGCCCAGAAACAACGTGTATGAATGTGTTTAAGAAGCTGCCTTCTACCGAGTCAGACCATTGGTCCATCTAGCTCAGTATTGTCTACACAGATATTCATGTTGGTGTGGCAGAGACTATGTGTCAGGCTTCAGCAGCAGTATCATGATTTGTTGTATTCAATTGGGTAATTATATTTGATGTTAATATATTAAGTTTGTATTATTTTGTATAATATGTTTTCTTTAATGTGTGGTTTGTGCTTTGTAGCAATTTACATCTACAAGAACTTTTGGAAATAATTCACACTCCCCTGGAGGAATTTAAGAAAGACATTTGGAGGAAGCAACAAAGAATTTTACACACCAGGGAGAAGTGATCTATATTCAGTAACTGTGGAGTCTTTCACGATTGTATTTTACAATTGTATATGTACTTCTGATGAAGCTTATTGTGAAACGAGGACATATTGCAAAACCTTGTCAAAATGAAGTATTGAAGTGATTAATGAAGTGATATTTGGTATATTTATATTGGTTCCATTGTTTTATATATGCGTTCATGTTTGATTCATTGAGTGGTATCTTTCTTCGTATTTTTGTGTCAGTACCACTCTCCCTCTATATATTCTTCAAGGTTACAGGCAGGAGTCGCCCTCAGCCCTATCTTGGAGATGCCAGGGAGGGAACTTGGGACTTTCTGCTTTCAAGCATGCAGATGCTCTTCCCAGAGTGGCCCCATCCCCTGAGGGGAATATCTTACAGTGCTCACATGTAGTCTCCCATTCATACGCAAACCAGATTGGACCCTGCCTAGCACAGAGGACACTTCATCCTTGCTACCACAAGACCAGCTCTCCTCTTTCCAGAGCCCATTTGCTGCACCAGTCTCAATCTCCTGATCCAGAGAGCTGATTCTATGCTCTGAAACCAACTACTCTCCCTGACCATTAGATTCAGCTCCTGGAACTCCTGCCTTGGAAAATCATTCCCATCACCAAAATGCAAGGTAGGGCCATTTCAACCACTGTTTTGGCTCCACCCTCCACCCCATTCAACTCAAACTTCTCTCTGGAAGATTTTCAAACCAGATATAGTTCATATTCTAAATTTTGGGACAGGATTTTCCTCTCTCTCCATAGAAGACTTTTGCTCATTTGAGTTGCTTTCTATGGTACTTTGCAGTCCTGTGTTCTGATCTCTTTAGCTTTGACATGATTTGGCTGCTAGCAATAAGACAAGGTTAGCTATGAATAACATGTATATCTGCCTGACTTGGAACTAAAAACTTCTAAAATTCTTCTAAAAAGAAGAGCAGGATATACATGTAAAGACAAACAAATAAACAAAACAAAACAGATCTGGGCATCTGGAGGTCTTCTGAACATGGCCAGAAGATTTTACAACTGACTTTCAAGAAGCAGCCGTGGACAGCTGCAGCAGGGATGTGCAGTGGCTTATGGGAAACTGATGCTGCCTTGTGCCTAGCAGTCTGCTTGCTTTTCACTTAGAAACATACTACAAAAGTCTATAGCACCCTTTTGTCACAAAGAAACTAGCCCTGTAAAAGACTTCTCTGAAACTTTCTACCTTTCAGGGAAATGAGAAATGCAAAGTTTAAAAAGTGCTTTGAAGCCCTTATTTATGTAGATAAAATGGCAAGATAAAACTATCATGTACTGTATATAAAAGTACTCATTTGCTGAATGTTCAAGGTTATGGCACAAGTATTGCCTTTTGAAAGGTACAAGCTTTTCCTTTTGGGGCTGAGTCAGAGACATGACGGGTACCTCTCTCTTATTCCCAGCGATGATCCATTTTTGCCTCCTGAAAGCCATTACTGTTCACAGTTTCCCCCCTCATGGCCCATGTCTGAAAAACAGGTTGTGATTTTTATCAGTGTTGTCACAGGGTTCAGGACAAGACATGACAACCCACCATGGACAGTTATCTGTTCTTCTGCCACCTTCTTTATCTTTTCTGATTGCAAACATATTTACTACAGTTCAGTTCCCCCAAAGGTCCTCATAAAAAGCTGCTCGTAACAGTTAGCAATAGAGAACACCACAACATTGCATGAGTGTAACCTCTTGTACTTGCAGCTGTGGCTTGATCCTAACGCAAATTCTTAATGGAAATAAACAAAATGGTACCCACCCAAGTTTGGTGAAATGGTTGTCAATATTTATTGGATTTAGGGATGTGCACTGGCTGCTTCAGCACCTCCTCTGGGGTGCTGGCATTTCAACTGGCTCAGCAGGGTGGGGAGCAGTTCCCATTAAAAGCAGGTAAGGCCTTCCTTACCTGCTCGTCCCCACCACACCGCTGTTCCAGTGGCACCCACTTTTGAAAACACTCCGTGCACCTATGGGGCTGCTCCCTGCAGCATCCACATGGTGTTGGCACACATATGGTCAGTGCACATGTGTGCCAGCCATGTGCCTGCTGACGTCACACAGAGGCTGCAGGGAACAGTTCCACAGCCGCCTGCAGCATTTTCGAGAGTGGGTGCCTCTGCTGGAACCAGCAGGGTAGGGACGCAGGTAAGGAGCTCCTTACCTGCTTTTGAAGGGAACTGCTCCCCAGCCCACCACCAGTTGCCCTGAGCTGCTTGTCCACATCCCTAATTGGATTATCACAACAATGGAGAGGCTACATTTTAAATGGATAGATGACTTCAGAGGGTTCTAAATCTCACAGGTGAACCACATTTTCTTTTCAGCCAAGTGTTACATTTCAAGGGTCCTGTTCAAATTATAGTTAATTGGCTGAATTCTCAAAGAGAAAAACAATAATGTGTCTGCTGGCAAAGCATGATTTTGTTATGCTGGGAGTGCTGCACATTAGCTTTAGTCTAGCTGGAAACATTCTGTTTACTGCCTTCTGGACTTTTGTCATTTCTGTGTGATGGAACAAACATAACAGATACACAGATATGACAGGTATTAATTGCAGAGGAGTTGTTATAGGAGTACTGTCTGTCCAATATTTTGGTCCAACCACTAAAATTGCATTCTGGCAGGTAACCAGTATTACCAGCTACTCAGGGACAGGCCTTCTCCATTGCTGCCCCGAGGCTTTGGAACACACTTCCTGCTGAAATAAAAGCCTCCCTATCTCTTACAACTTTTAAAAGGGCAGTCAAGATGCATTTGTTCACTCAGGCTTTAATTAGATACTGTTTTAATTGTGTTTTAACTGTGTTTTAACAGTTTTAACTTTTAAATTTTAATTGTTGAAATGTTTTTAATTTTTTTATTGGTTTTTTAAATACTCTTGTAAACTGCCCAGAGACCTTGCATTTTGGGCTGTATGAAAATATGTTGAATGAATGAATGAATGAATGAATGAATGAATGAATATTGGGATCTGAAAAGCCAGTACTTTTCAGAGCTGGTCAACATAAAGATGTCTCCTAAAAACTGCTTCAGTGAAGGGAAGTCCTGCCATTCACTGATTCTTGGGAGGGGTTATTTTGGGAGGGATGATTGGGAGGGGTGACTTTTTCCCCCATTTGTGCAAGGGAGGAGATGCAGTGCTGAACCTGGTATGCGCTGAGCTAGGGTAGAACCTTGTCTAGAGCAAACCTAGGCTAGGCAAAGCCTAGAGAAACTAGTCTAGGCAAAGCCTAGATAATCCAATGATGAGATCAAGAATAAACATTCTTTGGGCTGTTTCCAAATAATTTATTCTGTCAATGGAAGACATTCTTTTTGTGCAAGGGAGAGGGGCAACCTTTGCCAATCCGCCTGTCCATCTGCAGCTTTCTTTGCCCCACCCCAGAAGTCTGCTCCTGAAGGTCCCCCAACCACCCCTTGCATGAAAATCACCCCTCGTCCTTGCATAAACACTTGTAGAAGAAGTTCTTAGGATACAACTCAAAGAGGCGTGTTTTTTATTTATTTTTTGATCACATCACCAGGCTCACCAGCTTTGCCAGTGACAGGTTCTACTCCTGACCCATCACCAGGTTCAGCTTCGTCTTCACTTATTATCTTCAGGGTTCTACCCTGGTTCTACCCCCTAGTCCATGTAGTATTTAAAAAAAAATCCAAAGCTGATAATCCTTTCCTCAAAACTATTTTACAGAAGATATTTCTAATTCTAATTCGAAAATCTAACTTAGGACTTTGAACTGGTCTATGACCGAAATAAATGAATTGATTGATTGATAACTTAAAACTTTCAACCTCAGATATGTAAGTTTTGTTTTGAAGAAGGCTAAAATATGATCAAAGCTTTGCCCAATGTCACTTTAGGTGATTGTTTAGAGCACCAGGTGATTGTTTACAGTACCAGTTACAGGAATGGTCCAGTAAGCCTTTTATGATCTCAGAAGCTGCCCATATTAGTCCAGTTCAGACACAACATGAAACATGCCCCCCTCCCCTGTTCACCTGTCCATGTTTGTAAATTCAGGAGAACAGTCTCTCTGCAGTCAGCACTTCTTCCAGAGACTGCAGAGTGGCAGGGGAGATGGCTGTGTGGGCTTCCTTCTTTCCTGAAGGAGAGCCAATAGGTTTTAACAGATGCAAAAGAAAGAGGTGGTCTTACCCTACCAGACTTAAGGTTGTATTTTGATGCTGTCGGTTTGACGTGGTTAAAAGAATGGATAACATTAAGAAATTCTAGAATATTTGATCTGGAGGGATTTGACAGAAGGTTCGGATGGCACTCCTATTTGTGGTATGACAAAAGTAAAGTACATAAAGATTTTCTTAACCACTATATAAGAAGGAGTTTAATGAGAGTTTGGGTAAAATATAAAAAATGATTGGAACCTAAAACTCCGTTATGGTTATCCCCGATTGAAGCTCTAGTACATAAAGAGGTAAATATGCAATCGCAATGGGGTACCTATAGGGATTTGTTATGTTTTCAAGAAAAGGACTGTAAGTTTAAAAGTTTAATTGAAGTACAAAATTTGGTTAGTAATTGGTTTCAGTACCATCAGTTAAATGAAGTGTATAAGAAGGATCTTAAAGTTGGATTTGAGGATCAGCTGTCGAGATTTGAGAAGGAGCTGTGTGAAAATGATGAAAAATTAGTTTCTAAAATGTATAAGCTCTTGCTTTTGGAGGAGACAAGAGATGAAGTGGTTAAAACAACTATGGTAAAATGGGCTCAAGATGTAGGGTATAATATAGAAATGGCAACCTGGGAAAAATTATGGAAAACTGATTTAAAGTTCACTGCATGTTATGTTTTAAAAGAAAAATATTATAAAATGATGTATAGGTGGTATTTGACACCTAAAAAACTGGCATTAATGTATAAAAATGTTTCAAACAAATGTTGGAAATGTGGACACTCTGAAGGAACTTTTTTTTCATATGTGGTGGTCTTGTAGGAAGGCTAAGGCCTTTTGGGACATGATATATAATGAGTTAAAGAAAAAATTTTAAATGACATTTCCTAAGAAGCCAGAATCCTTCCTGCTGGGAATAACACAAGGAGTGTTTTCTACAACCAACTTAACATTCTTTATGTATGCTACCACGGCGGCCAGAATAATATATGCGCAGAAATGGAAGAGTCATGAATTGCCCTCAGAAGAAGATTGGCTGATAAAAATTTTGGAATATGCGGAGATGGCAAAACTTACAGTACTGATAAGAGACAAAAATTTGGAATGCTTTAAAGAAGATTGGAAACCATTCTTATTATACTTAAAGAACTATTTTCCTAATATTGATTTTACAACAGGGTTTGAAATTTTGTAATATTAGCAGGTTGGGTAGATCAAAATCGAGTTTGTAAGGTTTAAGATATATGTTTTGAATTATTATTATAGCAAGGGTTAATTCTATAGTTGGTGATTCACGAGGAGGTGTGAGCGGGAAGTCAATATTCGTTTAATGTGATGTGAATGTTAAGATATTGTTAAAATCAATAAAAATTTTAAACAAAAAAAAAGGAGGAGGAGGAGAGCCAATAGGAACCAGAGTGAGGGAGACTTCCCCCCTTAACTCCGGTTTCAGAGTAGTGAAACTGCATGCTGGTGTTTGTATGTAACACTGGCACAGACAAACAAGGTGACAAATGCAGTTTGGGGAGGGAAACCTGTTGGAGCTAGGACCCTGGCAGCATCAGCTCTCAACTGCAATGTGTCATAGTGACCACTGGGGGCGGTTAGGGTCATGGATAAAAGTGCCGGACTCCTCCTCTCTTTGTTCTTCCAGTGTTAGTCTCAATTTTGTCTCTGCAGAGCTGGCTGTTTGTTTTGGTCTTTCTCTTCAGCCATGAGCTACAGCTCAAATTAAGCAACAGGCTATTTCAAATTTGTTTGTAACCTTTTCTTTAAATAAATGCTTGTAGTTCTTCAGTACTAAAGAACTATCTCAAGACCTCTTGCTTTGCTGCTTTCTCACCAAACTGGTTTTGCTCTGTGTTTGGGGTCAGAACTGCCATTCTTCCCCTACAAAACTTCAGGTCCATTTTTTAATTTAACTATAATTCCCCAGGTTTGTAAGTTCAGGTTTGGGAACTGGAGGTGAAGAGACCTCCGGTTTCCTGTTATGTATGAAGCGGGCCAATCTCTGTAGGTGGCAGTGACGCCTCCTTCTACCTATGTCTTCTATGCCATGTAAATGGAAGCAATGTAAATTGAAATGTAAATTAAACATGCTATCTGCTTTTTGCATGCTGTTGCGAATAGCATACATCTGAAATAAGTTCATTTTTATAAAAATTAAGGTTTTATTGCATATAGGAATGTCAAGAAACAACAGTTCATGATTAGTTTCTTTTCAGATACTACTAAGTTATGTTTCCCTGACTGTAGCTAGGTACATAGCTATGGTTTCCTAATTGCACTTCAAAATGAAACACCCAGTCAAGCTTTTGAAGAGAATGGAGTGCAGGGGTGGTCCACAAACAAATGGATGTATACGAAGCTACCATACCGAGTCAGACCATTAGTAGTTCAGTATTGTCCACACTGAGTGGTAGCAGATCTCCAGGGTTTCAGACAGGAGTCTTTCCCAGCCCTACATAGAGATGGCAGGGGTTGCACCAGGGACCCTCTTCTGCATGCAAAGCACATACAAAGCATGCAGAATACAGATCAGAAGTGTACTGCTGTATCTGCATTCAACCTAATATGTAAATAACTGTCCTTGCATACAGATCTAAATCTACGTACACTGTACATAGTTTGTATGAGTATTTAACATAATGGTGGACATAAGGAAAATTAGTTCCATTGAAATTAAAAGGATGTTAGCCAAACGTCCTTTGAATTTCAATAGGACTACTTTGAGTTAGCTTCTTCATCCTATCAGACAATATGAATAGGGGTCTTGAAGATCTTTCTGTAATAGGGGTTTGAGAGGTTTTATATTTTCATAATATATATTTTCATAATAGTGATTATGCCGGTGACCTCATGTATTTATGATAAGGAATCAGTTTTATTTGCCCCACTGGGTACATACGTAACTGAGACTGGCAAGTGGTCCAACCAAAGGGTTGCCATAGTGTGAAAATGTTTGAAGAAGTAGTCATGACTCCTCTTAACAATGGCACACTGTAGATCCTGGTGCCTCTGAGAAGAAGAAAGAAGCCACATTTACTTCTCCAAAAATCTCCCTTTTCATATTTCATTCATTTCTTCAAGGGAGTTTCTTGAAACTCTTCCTCCTTAGCAAGACAAGAAATCCTTACTGAATCCATCCTGATTGGCTCAAAGGGTAGTTCAGCCTACATGTCCTTGGCACCCACACCTCCCTCCTTTGTCTGAAAAGAAACCAAAAACTCAAGCACATGATTAAGAAGAGATGAAAGAAACTCCTACAAAGGAAAACCAGGAGTCAGTCATTGTTTCTAAGCACATTCAGCAATGACAATAAGCCCCTTGAAATTTAATGCACATATTGAATTTTGACAAAGTGAAGTTACCAGAGTGTACAAACAGCATTTTTAGAAGCCCAGTAGTGAAGAATGAAAGATACTGCAAGCATTTAAGACAAATTGTTATGTGTGTAGTGCTTAATAAGAATAAGAAAAGAGTAATTTATAGAGGTGGGGCATGATCAGTTTGAAATAAATACTTTTCTTTCTTTTTTCCATTGTTACTGACTACAAGCAGGTGTGAGGAACAGCTGTTGCAGTAATGCCTGGTTGCACTTTCCAGGCCAACAGCAGACACTGGAAAAAAATTACAGTTTCACAGATAATGCAAAAGAACAGAAATTGCTTCCGTAGTTAGAGCCAGAGGATATTGGATTTGCTTGAAAGCTCCACTGCAATAGAACTTCTGTGGCTTGCTAGTTATTTGTTTGCTTAAATAATGTACAACCCACCTTTCTATATTACAATATCCTCCAGCTGATTTGAAACAATTAAAATAATAACCAATAACAAATACATTTAAAACAGCAACACCAAAAGCTAAAAGGCTACTCTAATAAAGCACATCAGCAGAGGCAAATCAATTTACAAAAGGTTAGATTTTTGTTTAAGGCAAGCCAGAGTAAAACTGGCTTCAGTGCTTGTCTAAAAGCAGCAGGCCTGGTGAGTCATATATCTCTTGGGATGCAATCCGCATCCTAGGCACCACTGCTTAAAGGGCCTTCTCCAGGGGCATAGAGAGGTTGGCAGCGGCTGTTGAGTTCATGGCATCCCCTGCCCGCCTCCCCGCCAAGCACTGAAAACCTGCACCAGCCACACCCTTGTGTTGGTGTCTGAGGCTTGATAACACAGAGGGCATAGCCAACACTGGGGCACAGACATGCAACTCTTTACCCTTTCCCAGTCAGCTGGCCCTTTGTTTGCTGACTTGGTGTCTCTTTCCTTTCCTTCATGCAGAGCGAGGGAGAGAAAGCACACAGCCAGTCAGGGGGGAAAGGCGCTGGCCAATTGGGAGAGGCTAAGAGGCTGTGAGTCTGTCTCTCTTAGCCAGCAAGCTCGTCGCTTTCCAGTTGAGTGTGAGGGGGAAGGGGTTGACCTGGGGGTGCCCTGGAGGCCCCTACTTGCTGGAGGCCCAGGGGCATTTGACACCCTCTCCTTGTCCAGCTATGTCACCAGCTTTCTTCTCTCATACCCACCACACATTTGACAGCAGGATAGTAGAGAGAAAGGGTGGGCTCTGCCCTGGAACTGAACTGAAGTTCTTGGGCAGGTTCATCGGAGAGGAAATATTTTCTAAGGTGCCCTGTAGGGATATAGGGATTCTAGGAGCGCCAAACCAGTTCCATCAACAGGCCTTCAAGCTGCTTTGGGGGGGTGTTCTTTAAGGGGCAGGGGAGGCGCTGCCTACCAGCCAGATCCTACCCCACCACTTTCCCCCCACTGGCACTCTCACAAAAAAGAGGGCATGCAGGGCTGCAGCATGCCCCCCTGCAGCCTCAGTCGGCATCACAATGCAAATAGCAACATGTGCATTGGCCATTTGCGTCGCAACACTGACCGGGCCTGCTGGGAGGCACGCTTTTTGAAAGAGTGCACCTGCTTTTTGAAAGAGTTCAGGGGGGGAAGTGGGGGGGCTGGGGTTGGCAGGTATGCAGCACCTCCCCTGCCCCTTAAAGAAAACCCCACCACAACCTTCCCGGGTGTTCATGCAGGGGCATATCTGGGGTAGGGCAGGCAGGGCAAGTGCCCCGGATGCCACTTGAAGGGGGGTGCAATTTTGAAAAATTAAAAAAATTTAAAAATCGCCGCAAAAAACAAAATGGCCACTGCACATGCTTAAATGGCCTCTGTGAGGCCCTAGGCCTCGCAGAGGCCATTTGAGCATGCACAGAGGCCATTTTGTTTTCAGCAGCCATTTAAAAAACTATTTTAGAAAATGGCTACAGCACATGCTCAAATGGTCCCTGTGAGGCCCTAGAGGCCAGCTGGGGGGGGGGACCTTTGAAGACAACCCCCCCCAGCCTTTAGGAAGCCCCCTGAAGAGGCTACAGGTAAAACATTTTTTTAAAATTTAATATAATATAAGTCAGTGTACACATATTCAGTTTGGCACTATGTACCAAGAACTAGAGCTTGTGAATACCGAGCTGAAGCTTATAAGCTACGATTGTATTCATTTGCTCCTACTTTGCTTCTTGTGATAAGTGAGCTAAATGTGATGTCTTAATAATATGGCTATTAATGGTGAGTTTGTCTTTGAATCAGTGTGAAATCCTTAGTATTAAGGTCACTGGGAGTTTCTTGCTCTCTTTCTCTCATTTTAACTGTCTTTCTGAAATACTAGAATATATTTCAAGCGGTGACACAGTTTACTCTGCATATCCTTTAATTATTTTCAGAGTGTCTAGGAAAAGATAAATTCTCCATTTATTTTTAAAACTCATGTAATAGTGATGCTACAATGCATAGTAGAAAATTAGACAGGCACTTCTGTTTAGCTTTCCATGTACACCTCCAGATAGGATTTGGGTATTTCATAAGCCCCAGCATAATGAAATTTGTAGTTTTCCAGCATTTTTTTGGTCTGGCTACGATCACTGTTAAATAGTTTTTGAAATATGAAAAGATTAACGAGCTTGACTTGTATTTTTGAGCAGATATTATGGTAACGTTATCTGAAAGATGGGTGTCAGAAGTTTGGACAGGGGCGCAATTTCGGTGCTTGCCCTAGGCGCTATTTTCCCTAGATACACCTCTGTGTTCACATAAGTGGTTCCGTGCACATCCCTAGCAGTTAGCAGTTAACCCCTGCTAACTGGGCAAAGAGGTACCTTTTACCATGGTGATTCTCATTATTTAGCAGGGGGAGAGTAACTAGCCCTATCGACCCCCAGAACAATACCTCCAGTGACTGTTCGTGGTGTCTATCTTGTGTTTCTTTTTAGAATGTGAGCCCTTTGCGGACAGGGAGCCATCTTATTTATTTATTATTTCTCTGTGTAAACTGCCCTGAGCCATTTTTGGAAGGGCGGTATAGAAATTGAATTATTTATTATTTCTTGTTTACACAGTCAGACAGGTGTTATTGACTGGTTTGTTTTATCCAGACATTGAGTTCTTCCCAAGGACCTGGGATGGCTGAATTTTATTGTCAATGTTGTTGCTATTGTTATATATATCGTCGCAGAATATAGGTTGTTCCCAGTAAAGTTGCTTTTTGTAATTGGCTGATGGTGATTTCTGTGGCCCCTATGGTGTTGAGGTGCTCTTCAAGGTCTTTTGGTACTGCACCCAGGGTACCAATTACCACTGGGATTATTTTGGTCTTTTCCTGCCACAGCCTTTCAATTTCAATTTGTAGATCTTTGTATTTGGTGATTTTTTCTATTTCTTTTTCTTCTATTCTGCTATCCCCTGGTATTGCTATGTCGATTATTTTCACTTGTTTTTCTTTCTTCTCGACTACAGTTATATCTGGTGTATTGTGTGGCAGATGTTTGTCTGTTTGTAGTCGGAAGTCCCATAATATTTTTACATCTTCATTTTCTTCAACTTTTTCAATTTTATGGTCCCACCAATTTTTGGCTACAGGTAGCTTGTATTTTTTGCAGATGTTCCAGTCTATCATCCCTGCTACCTTGTCATGCTTTTGTTTGTAGTCAGTCTGTGTGATCTTTTTACAACAGCTGATTAGGTGGTCCACTGTTTCATCTGCTTCTTTACAAAGGCGGCACTTGCTTTTTGTTGTGGATTTTTCGACTTTTGCTCTTATTGCATTTGTTCTTAGTGCCTGTTCTTGTGCAGCCAGTATTAAACCCTCTGTTTCTTTCTTCAAGCAACCATTCTTAAGCCATTGCCAGGTCTTGGTGATGTCTGCTTTTCCACTTATATTGTGCAAATATTGACCATGCAGTTGCTTAATTTTCCATTTTCCTGCTCGGTTCTTGACTTGTTCTTTCTTGTAGGCCTGCTTTGTTTCATTGGTGTTGAATAGTTTCTCATTATTGACCATTTTAAGTTCATCTTCTTCACTGTCCTTGATATATTCTTCAAGGCCTCTTTTCTCCTCTTCTACTGTTTGATGGACTTGCAGCATTCCTCTTCCACCTGAGCTGCGAGGGAGGTATAGCCTATCGACATCACTGTGGGGGTGCAGAGCATGATTGATGGTCATGATTTTCCTGGTCTTACGCTCTAGCGTCTCTAGCTCTGCCTGGGTCCAGTCTATTATTCCTGCAGTGTATCTGATAACAGGTATAGCTCAGGTGTTTATGGCTTGTATGATGTTCCTGCCATTGAGTTTGGACTTGAGGATTTTTTTTTTAACTCTCCTGACTTCCAATTTTTCTTTTAACTTCAGTGTATGCAATGTTATCAACCTCTTCCAGGTTCTTGATGTTGCTTCCATTGGGCAGTTCTATTCCTTCTGTTTTTTCTTATTTTTCCTCTGTTCATTATTAACGCAGCACACTTGTCTAGTCCAAACTCCATTGCTATATCACTACTGAATATACGGACAGTGTTTAGCAGTGATTCAATTTCTGACTGGGACTTTCCATACAACTTCAAATCATCCATGTACAGCAGATGGTTTATTTTACTCGATGTTTTAGAAGTTTGGTATCCGAGGCCTGTTTTGTTTAGTATCTGTGAAAGTGGGGTCATGGCAATTACAAACAACAGAGGGGATAGTGACTTCCCTTGGCAAATGCCTCTTCTAATGCTAACCTGTCCAAGTGTCTCGCCATTGATTGTTAACTGTGTACTCCACATGCTCATTGCTTTTTTATATAAATATATGAATGTTTTTGCTGACACCAGTTGTTTCTAAACATTTTAGTATCCATGTGTGAGGAAATGAATCGAAGGCTTTCTTGTAGTCAATCCATGCAACACCTAGATTTGCTTTTCTTCTCTTGCAGTTTTCTAAAATCATTTTGTCAATCAGCAGCTGGTCTTCTGTGCCTCTGGTGTTCGGGCAATTTCCTTTCTGTTCAACTGGAAGCTGTTTGTTAGATAATAAGTGTTGCATCACTTCATCTGCTATTATTCCAGTTAATAATTTGAACATGGTTCAACCCCTGCTAACTGGGCAAAGAGGCACCTTTTACCGTGGTGATTCTCTTTATTTAGCAGGGGGAGAGTAACTGGCCCTATCCACCCCCAGCACAGTACTTCCAGTGACTGTTGCTGGTGTGTGTCTTATGTTTCTTTTTAGAATGTGAGCCCTTTGGGGACAGGGAGCCATCTTATTTTTTGTTTCTCTTTGTAAACCGCCCTGAGCCATTTTTGGAAGGACGGTATAGAAATCAAATTATTATTATCATCATCATCATCATCATCATCATCATCATCATCATCGTTGGCAGGCAGGTTATCGGTCTATAATTACTTGGAACTGCACCTTTTGCTGGGTCTTTCATGATGAGATGAGTTTTCCCAGTTGTTAGCCATTGTTCAATATCACCTCCTTGCAAAATGTGATTGAACTGTTTTGATAGTTGTTTATGAAGGCTTTTTAGGTGTTTAAGCCAAAAGCCATGCAGTTCATCATTGCCTTGCACAGTCCAATTTTTAATTTGGTTACATTTTTTGACCTCTTTCATCCAGCCTGCTTTTTTATTATAATCTATTGGATTGTCCCATAATTTCCCCCAGAATTGCACTGTTTCTTCTTTATTTGGTGTTTCTACGTTTCTTGCAGTTTCTCCTTCTATACTTTTGTAGAAACGTCTCTGATTCGACTGGAATTGGAGATTCTGCCTGTGTTGTGTAATTCTGGCTTCATATCTGCTAATCTTCTTTGACACTGCTGTTATTTGCTACTTTATTATTTCCAGGACTTCTCTAATTTTCCTTGATATTATTATTATTATTATTATTATTATTATTATTATTATTATTATTATTATTATTTTACACAGTCAGGCAGGTGTTATTGACTGGTTTGTTTTATCCAGACATCTAGTCCTTTCCAAGGACCTGGGATGGCTGAATTTTATTGTCAATGTTGTTGCTGTTGTTATACATATCGTCGCAGAATGTAGGCTGTTCCCAGTAAAGTGGCTTTTTGTAATTGGCTGATGGTGATTTCTGTGGCCCCTATGGTGTTGAGGTGCTCTTCAAGGTCCTTTGGAACTGCACCCAGGGCGCCAATTACCACTGGGATTATTTTGGTCTTTTTCTGCCACAGCCTTTCAATTTCAATTTGTAAATCTTTGTTGTATTTGGTGATTTTTTCTATTTCTTTTTCTTCTATTCTGCTATCCCCTAGTATTGCTATGTCGATTATTTTAACTTTTCTTTCTTTCTTCTCGACTACAGTTATATCTGGTGTATTGTGTGGCAGATGTTTGAGATGTTTGTCAGAGGGGATAGTGAGTCCCCTTGGAAAATGCCTCTTCTAATGCTAACCTGTCCAATTATTATTATTTTCTCTTGTTTACACAGTCAGACAGGTGTTATTGACTGGTTTGTTTTATCCAGACATCGAGTCCTTCCCAAGAACCTGGGATGGCTGAATTTTATTGTTAATTGTTATAGATTTCCTCACAGAATATATGCTGTTCCCAGTATTATTAGTATTATTATTATTAGTGCCCTGGCCCCAGGTCATTTAGGACTATCAAACTGCCAACAAGGCAATGTGCTCCACCTCCAGCAACAAAAACATCTGTTGCTCTCTGGCCCAGTTTGCTAAGCAGAACATTCATGGGAAGAACTATTTCCCCTATGATCACTGTGGAACCTTTCAAGAGCACAAGCTAGAGTGCACAAGCTGGAGTGCACTGTGGAACCTTTCTAGAGCACAAGCCAATAACATCTATGACTGGGAACAACTATGATGCTGTTTTGTTATGGTGGTTCATTATTGATATTATTCTTCAATTGTACTGTTCTTCTGATGGTAAGTAGATTTTAGTGTTCTCTGAATGGTAAGGCAGAATACAAATTCTCAAATGATGAACAAACAAACAAGTCTCTTCAACCTGCCTTTACTCCCAGTCCTCAGACTCCTGCTGACTCTTCCTCTCCCTTCTTTTGGCAATGCAGGAATGCTATACTGAAGTGGAACATAGGAACATAAGTAGCTGCCTTATACCAAGTCAGACCATTGGTGCATCTAGCTTAGTATTGTCTACACAGACTGGCAGTGCCTTCTCCAAGGTTACAAGGTGCTTTCTCTCAAGATTACAGGGTGAACTACTGTGAGTTAGGGATATTTTGAATTTGCCTTAAAATACAATGCAAAAAGTGGATTTTTTAAAATCCCGGACATAAATTTGGCAAAGCTCCAATGAGCAATGAAAACCGCAAATCATGTATGGAGTGCTCCATGATAGCTCGCATGGACTTGGACTTAAAGCTGGACGATATGTGAATGCACACTTGCACTTCTGTGGTTTAATCAAAATAAAATCACTGCCTGGGAGCACTCCAGGAAAAGTTCTGCCACTTAATTCTGTGATTTATATGAAGTGACTCATAACAGCAAGGAATTCTGGTCTGTGCAAAAGTGACATATTTGGGGTTTGCACACACTCCTCACCACAGCTGTTTGATTGATTTTTGTGAGTGACTCATTGATTCCAGTGAGCTTGTTCCCCATGAGCAAAAATTGCTGTCCAGCACACGATTGCCATATTGAAATTGCCTACAGTGATTTAGGTGCAATGCAGTCAAACAAGCTTCACGGAGGGTGAGATATTCTGTTGGTGTTCAGTGTGTATAAATCTGACAGCTTTTGTCTCTTCTCTTCTCAAATAATTGGCTGTGTAGAGAGAATTCTTGAATGCTCACATTATCTTTTCAGTACACTTCTAGTGTAGGGCATCTTCTCTTCAGGCTCTCAGCAATTCAGCCCTACAGTCCCTCCAAATGATCTTAATCATTGAATGATCGGGGGTGAATAGGGGTTGTTGGTCTTAGGAGACTGGATCCGATAGATGTTCAATCTGGCCACTGTTTTCAATTTGCTCGATTCTTTGCTGATAAAGTCACCCACCTTTGGCTAGAGTGAGACTCTACTTCTATAGGATCTGATCAGATAGAGGAGATTCTGCCTTGTGACATTACATGGGACACCTTTGAGTTGGTTGAGGATATGGACACAATTCTTTCGGGTATTGGTGCGGCAACATGTTGCTTGGATCTTTGCCCTTCTTGGCTGATTAGAACAGCTGGTGGGAATGTTAATTCTTGGTTACGGAGTTGGTTAACTCCTCATTATGTGAGGTTTTCATGCCAGCAGCCCTTAAAGAGGTGATAGTTCTCCCTCACTTGAAGAAACCCTCCCTGGACCCTGAGGTCCTTGACAACTATAGACCAATCTCCAACCTCCTTTTTTTATTGAAGGTGTTAGAGAGGGTTGTATGTGCCCAGCTCGAGAGGGTCATGGAAGAAACTAGCTATCTTAATTCTTATCAGTTGGGTTTCAGGCCTCAGCATAGCACAGAGACAGCACTGGTTGCTCTGGTAGATGACCTTCTTTGGGACTTTGATGAGGGTAGTGTCGCTCTCTTGGTCCTTTTAGATCTCTCAGTGGCTTTTTAGGATGACACTTTAATGCCCACAAGAAAAGAAGAAGGCTAACTTGGTACTCTCCACCATTGCCCTTTTATTAGAATGGGTTCCCAACCTTTCTAAACAAGTGTAGCACTTTTGCTGCAGACCTTGCATGCGCACATGCGCACGCACACACACTCATGAATGTTACAATTAGAGTGTCAGCCACTCCCCCTTTCCACCCAAAGAATAGAACACAGCCACAATCAATATAATTATCTGCTCCATAACAAGGGAGTTACTAAAGGCACCCCCAACCAAGATTATCCTCCATCCACATACAACCAAAGATTACTAATTTTATGAATATTTACAAACTGCTTTTCAACAAAAGTGGAAGGAGACAAGGAGAAAGTTGGAAGAGGAGGGAGCAGAGAGGATGACGCAGGATTGAGAAAGCCTTGAAGAGTCAAGGAGCGAGTCAAGCCTTGAAGCCTTGTAGAGTCAAGGAGTGGCACATTCACATGCAGTAGAGCAGACAAGGAGGAAGGAGATTGACAGTGGATTGTTGTATTCTATCCAGGATTCATTTGCAGTTTGTTTGTTTGGACATTTGCTCCAGGGGGGATCCTGTAGAGTGTGTGGGAGGAGCCAGAAAGGAAAAGGGAGGGAAAGGAGAAGGAGGAAATGGAGTTGTTGCTGGAAAAAACCTTTCTTTAAATCTACATAAGAGTTCCTTGTGTGTATGAGGGAAGTAGTTATAAAACAAGCATGACACAGGGACAAAGAAGAGTAAGGAGCCTTGAAGAAAAGAGGTGGCAAACACACATGCGGCACACTTCAGGCCGCTCTGCCCACCCACTGCCAAGCAACTGATAGCAAGCTGGCTGTGCGCATGCTACTGACAGCCCTTGCAATTGGCTGAGTGATGTCAGGAGGACTCAGGAGGAGATGTGAGGGCAGCAAAGGACTCTAGAGCAGATGTGGGGACAGTGGACAGGAGCAGGGAGCTCCATCTAGAATATATCTGAGCACCACCTGGCATTCTTCAAAGTACCACTGGCCGTACATGTATCACTGGTTGGGAACTAGATGGATTGTGGTTCCTCTCAGTTAGTCAATATAAATCTATGCCCACCATTCCTATGCAGGTCATTTTTCTATCCCACTGCCTGTTTCTCTCTGTATTATTTCAAACTGTCATAAGTAACCATTAGGGAAATGGCAAGTGCTTTGAACAACCCAAGGACAAATAAAGAGTGGTTAGGTAAAAAATAAATATTTACTCAGGAAAACAAACTTAAGCTGAGGTATCTCAATACAGAAGATAGTGTTTTAATTGTCTGAAACTCTAATTTCACCTAGTTGCAAACTTAAATTAGAGTTTCTATCTTGAAGGATAGAAAATCTTGAAGGATAGGACCAGGGAGACCTGAGTTCAAATCCCCATTCAGCCATGAAACTAGCTGGGTGACTCTGGGCTAGTCACTTCTCTCTCAGCCTAACCTACTTCACAGGGTTGTTGTGAGGAGAAACCTAAGTATATAGTACACCGCTCTGGGCTCCTTGGAGGAAGAGCGGGACATAAAATGTAAAACAAACAAATAAATAAATAAATAATCCAGTACCTAGAGCATAATAGAGAGCAAAGAGGCTTAGAATGTGTGTAAGGAAGCTGACCAGACCAGACTATACTTGTAAAAGGGAATCCAGTGAGGATCCCCCCTCACAAGCAAAGTGGTGGAGCAATCCTCTAAAGGTTGGCCAGGGAGGGTGGCGAGAGAAGTAGTTTAATGGTCTTACTGGCCTGGTGGTGACTGCCAACACCACCCCTCCTCACTCCAGGCGCAACCGGAACTGCACTACCACCATGTGGGCAGCTTTCTGCAGAGAGATGGCCACATGCTTGGGTTGCTCCAGGGGGGTGACCTCCAGTGGGGTGCTGTTAGCCACCATTGGGCCGGAAAGAACATTAAACTACTTCTCTCACTGCCCCCCCCCCCAGTACCAGACTCTTAATCTATTTGAATCTCCTTTTCTGGACTAGCTAATGGTTCCTTGGCTTCTTTCTACAATTCACCTACATCCGTTGTAGTCCAGAATCGTAAGTGATAGCTCCATGAATTCCATGGGAGGCCTGGCTTCAGCAGAGCAATTATGTGAGGCGGTCCATTTTTATATGTGTAGGTAACCTGGTTCAATTGTTATATGTGTATCTTTCCCCAAACTTGGGAAAGTGTTTCCCAACACTTACTTCAAGGAACTTTTGTACAATTCCCATTTTAGCAAATACTGTATGGAGCTGAGAATACCTCTCCTGGCTGAGAAATTTTGAACACACTCAGACTCCTATAATGTCATAGATTATATGGCAGTTTAATGTAGCATAGCATAATTGCTTGTGACAAAGTGCTTCCATTTGTCAGCATGCAATGCAGCTTCTAGGACAATTGATTTTATAGAAAGAGAGAAACTGAAATTATATAACACCGTATATGATGGTATTTTATGCACTATTAGAACTTCGCATATGCCTTGTGCTCTTTTAAGCAGCCTGTGTGTCATAAAAAGAAAAGCCTCAACCTCCCTTATAACTGCAGGACTTTTTATTGGGGCTCATGTAGCTGCTAATGACAGGCATATGCTTTCTGCAGCATGAGATGCTTTGACTTGTCTCTTATTACGAGCATTGCTGCGTCACAGAAAATCCATCAGGTTTCAATACAGCTCCCGGGGAATAATTCTTTTTCCAGGACACTCCCAACTGCCATGATAATGCAGAAGAATGTGCTTTGTTT
This sequence comes from Hemicordylus capensis, assembly GCF_027244095.1. Taxonomy (NCBI): domain Eukaryota; kingdom Metazoa; phylum Chordata; class Lepidosauria; order Squamata; family Cordylidae; genus Hemicordylus; species Hemicordylus capensis. Next base: position 183,227,318 of record NC_069657.1, on the reverse strand, counting down.
TGCTTTGTTTTGCTCTGGCAGTATCCTCTGAAATCAGCTGACCCAAGACACAATAAACTCAGGCTACCATGCCTAATCTTGATTCCTACCCATGGAGTTTGCATGAGGTGATCAAACATATTTTGGAAACAGGGCTCCTCTTTGGAAACCTTGCCAAAAAAAAAGAAGACGCTGGAAACTAGAGCAAGAAAACAAAACATAACCCATAGAAACTAAAGGATGATCCTAATTCAGGACATGCCCATATACATACAGATTGTGTCCTCTTAGGGTAAATTAAAAGTATGGATACTGCTGATAGTCATTCCTATTTCCCTAGACTTTAAAAGCTTGTTGTTGCCTCTGCTCTGCAAGATAATGGCATAGTAATACAAGACATACATGGAAATTCCATCCAAGAAATATTGGCCAATATGATGTGCAGTGTTCCAGTGCTGAAATGCTCTGTGCCCTGATGCTGTGAATGAGCAGTTGTGCAAAAACAAACAGTTTGTGACTAATGGGAATAACTGCAGTAGCGCTGTTCTCAATAGTGTTATACACTATTCAATACTTGTTCTCAATAGTGTTATACAGTGTGTATATCTATATATAGTCAAAATATATGACACCCCTGCTAACTGAGCAAAGAGGCACCTTATATTTTGCAGGCGGGAAGCAACTATCCCTATCCAACTCCCACACAGTATCCCACCAATGGTTGTTGCTGGTGTCTGCTTGGCATTTCCTTTTAGATTGTGATCCTGTTGGGGGCAGCGAACCATTAATTCATTAATTAATTTCTCTATAAACCATTTTGAGCACCTTTGCTGAAAAGCAGTATATAAATATTCTTTGTCTTTGTTAAATCATTAAATTACACCTATCCCAATTCCTCCCTGCCGTTCCAGTTTAATACTAAATTAGCCATGAAGAGTATGTGTTCTTCCACTGAGCTCCCATTCCATCCCCTTCATTCATTCATTCATTCATTCATTCAAAATATTTGTACCTCATCCCTCCAGTACACTACTGCTAATGTCCATCTGTCATTCTTGATGGGCTGTGTGTGGCGTGGGCGGACAAGGCCAGTTTTTATTGTAATGGGCACAAAAATCTCTCCTTCTTTAGTACAAAAATGCAATCTCTATAAGAAGAAGATGGCAAATAGAAAATCTAGATAACAAAGGATACGTTGATTTAGAGATATTACATTAGCCTTATTAGAGCTACAAAACTAACTTGAAATGCTATCTGTGACAGCTTTATTACTTGCCCCTGGGAACTGGAATATAATAGGGAGCAAAGCAGATTTGCATGAGTGACTCTCTAACTCTCATTATGTGGATTCCTTGAATTAAGGAAGTGAAGTAATATCAGACAAATAGATTACATGCTAACCATTCCTAGCTCCTTCATATAGGCAGCTTCATTAACACCTACAGTACACCATCAATTCCTAACAGCAGTGATTAGCTGTGAGGTATTATAATTATAAACACATTACTCCTAAGACAAGGGGAAGATCCTAGGCACCCATATGAATAAATGAGAAGTTTGTGATTAGAGCCATCTTCAAATGTCTTCTACAGGCTCTTCTGAAACCTAGGATTTGATCCTGAAGTGCTTGCTTACTGCTTCAAAAAAGGAAACAGTCCTAACCATTTACTCCAATCCTTCCACTAATATAAGTAAAACTATTTTGGAGCACATCGGTCAAAAATGAATAGCCCAAAGACATACATCTGCATATTTTGTGTGTGCTCAAATGCACACATACATGCACCGATGTCTCAGAGATTGTGCCATTATGGGAATGTTTTTCTGGTGTATGGAATATTTATCTATTTAATTATTAAGAGATTTAATATACCGCCCAATCCACAGACTCAGGGCGGTGTACAGACAAGAAGAGCATCAGAGATTTAATTTTTAAAAGTGGGGGGGGGGGGTTAAAGGGCTAATGCCTGGCAGAAAAGAAACACCTTTAGTAAGATCTTAAAGGCTGAAAGGGACGAGGCAGACCGAATCAGCGGCGGGGGGGGGGGGGAGAGAATTCCAAAGTGAAGTGGTGGCAACAGAGAAGACCCTTCCAGGGGCCCTACTACTACGGACCTCTCTGAGACCAGGGACCAAAAAAGGGCAACCTGAGAAGATCTCACAGGATGGGACAGAACTGGCCAGGAGAGGCAGTCCTGAAGGTAAACAGGTGCTAAGCCCTGAAGGGTTTTAAAGGTGAGAACCAGCACTTTGAATTGGACCCGGGAGCAAATAGGTAACCAATGCAGCGATCACAAGAGAGGTGTCACACTCTCATATCTCCTAGAGCCCATAAGCAGGGGGGCCACCACATTCTGGACCAACTGAAGCTTCTGGGTTGTCTTCCCCAGGTAGAGCGTGTTACAGTAATCCAGATGAGAGATGATGAGGGCATGAGTTACTGTTGCCCGGGCTTGCCAGTTGAGATAGGGTATCTGAAATACAGCTGTTTCTGTAAATAGCCATATTCTGGCTATTTCCATATTCTGGCCATATTCTGTATTTCTGGGCAAAGGCACTGAAATATGGCTATTTCTGTAAATGAAGCATACAGTCCATTTGGCTCTGCAAACCCTGCACCCAGACGACTGAGGCATCTGTGTTTCCATTGTAGAAATAGGGAGCTAGGTCTGCTAAGGATCTAAAATGGTATCCCACAGTGCATTGCACCACCAGTACACTGGGAACCCTCATCACAACATTAGCTGTCCTCCAATTGGCTGAGAAGGGGCAAGAGGCAGGACTAGTCCTATTGAAGGCATTGTGGGGAAAGAACCATAGAAAGCTTTGCAGAGCAACACATTCACAGATGAAACTCCCTATAGCCACAGTGTTGTTTTAATGGCTGCTGGGTCCTGGGAACAGCTTAAAATACTGGGTACAACCCAACAACCAAAGGATTGAGGTCCTCCTGCCTCAGTTTAGAGCAGGGGGAGAGCAGGGTTATGGAGATTTGGGAAGGCTGGGTTGGCAGGATTCCTGTGGCTCCATCGGCATGAGCCTGAATGGTTGAGTTTACTGCCTCCTACCTTGAAAGGGATGGGCCTGAGAACAGCCACATTGTCTTGCTGAAGAATATGTCTGGCAAAATATTGGGATACATTAGTGATATGTTAGAATGAAGAGGTGAAGGGTGGTATTTTGTACGACTTGTACATGTTGAATACAATGCTGCATGGCATGAAGTTAAAGAAAAACAGCATTAGTGCGTGTGACATTATTAAGTGTAATAATAGTTATTAAGCTGCCTTTCACCAAGCACTATAATGTAGTACTACAATTATCCCTATCCATTTTTTAAAAAGTCAATCTAACCCTTCTAATTATAGATCAATAAGTCTGCTCTCTGTTATTGGTAAACTATGCACTAGGTACTTCTATGTCAAGTTTGTGGACTGGTTTGAGGCCACAGATATTTTGGGAGCAGGGTTTAGGAAAGGTCACCCTACTATAGATCACTGTGCCATTGTGACACATCTAGCAGATAAATACGCTGTTTCTGCTAAGAAGAAGTTATTTGAAAGCTTTGTAGATCTTAAATGACCTTTAATCTGATACCTAGAAAGGAGATGTGGATCATGTAAAGGGCCACTTCATTTGACAAAAGGTCATTTTACCTTATGAAACACTAATATTTGGAAACCTCAGTGCAAATTTGATGTAGTGTAGGTGATCACTTAGCCCCTGTTAACTGGCAAAGAGGCACCATTTTAACATGGTGATTCTCTTTATTTAGCAGGGGGAGAGAAACTGGCCCTATCCACCAGTGACTACCTCCAGACTGTTGCTGGTGTCTATCATGTTTCTTTTTGGATTGTGAGCCCTTTGGGGACAGGGAGCCATCTTATTTATTATTTCTCTATGTAAACTGCTTTGGAACCTTTTGTTGAAAAGTGGTATATAAATATTTGTTGTTGCTGTTGTTATCAGACTCCATTAAGTTGATGTGAAGAGTAAGACAGAGCTGTATTTTTTAGCCCTACTGCTCAAAGGAGCTCTTACCCCTGGACTTCCAGGCCAAAGTCCAGGGCCAGTCCAACCCGCCGGAGGGCCCCCAAATCCTCTTTAGGCTGCCTCAGGTGGTGTGGTCACCACAACGCCAGCCCACATGGTGCCGGGCAGCCCATCATGACTGTGACCTGCGCAGCACCAAGCGTGACCTCTGCTTTAGAGAAATGGGGGGAAATGGGGAAAGAATCATTTATTTATTTGTTTGTTTGTTTGTTTGTTTGTTTGTTTGTTTGTTTGTTTGTTTGTTTGGAGGATTTATTGACCACCTGACTTCCTGAGACTCGAGGAGGTTTATATAAATTAAAACAACAAAGACAAGAGAAGAAGGGGGCGGAGAAGGGGGGAGAAAGGAAATGGGGGAGGAACCTCCCCACACACACATTAAAAACTAAAAGCCTGGCAAAATAGATAGGTTTTCGGGAGCTTCTTAAAGGACAGAAGGGAGGGGGCATTATGAACCTCAGGAGGCAGAGTGTTCCATAAGGAGGGGGCAGCAACAGAGAAGGTGCTCCCACGAGCTTCCAAGATAACAGACAGGGAGGCAGCAGGAGAAGCAAACAGGCAGGCACCCAGTCTCACACCCTGGGGTCTACCTAGGAGCAGATGTTGTCTCTCCTCTTCTCTCTCCTGCAAGCTTCTCCCCATTCACAACCATATTTATCCCCATTCACAACAATGGGAATTAATATGGTAGTGCTGCTTCGGCAACTGCTGGGTTTTAAGCATCAAGGCTTATCTTGTAGCTTCTCTGTAGCCCTGAATGGATTCTTATGGCTCTGATAGACTGCACATCATGTTAGTCATTATTTTTATTGGATGCAATTTTGAAGCAGCAATTCTGTTTCTTCCCTGTTGACAACCCTTTAAAAAATGTAAGTAAAACTCTATATATGATTGTTGAATGTAATGTGAATAACTGTACATGTATGTATACAGATCAATAATTGTATATGTGTGCACAGATTGTACATACGTTGACTATAATATGCGATTAAGGCCATCACAGTTTTTAGAAAGCAAGTAAAATCTTGATTTTTTACCCAGGCTTTTAAATGAGTATTTTGTTTGCTGCTTGCTTTGTATCTTAGGGTTATATTGTACATATTTTTTAAACTTTTAATTAGATTTGTATTTTTATATTCCATTTATTGTGTAGTTTTTATGGTTTTATATTGTTTTAAATATTTTGTAGATTGCCTTGAGATTATTTTAATGAAAGGCGGTATAAAAATTTAACCATAAATAAATAAATATAAATCCCCCCCCCTTTTTTTTTCTTTTTCTTTTCCACTTGCTAATCAGGTGCCTGATTAGATTTTAGGGAGAGTATCTGGGATATAAGAGTGTGGATTTTAAACAGTGAGACATGGGACACTGAAGTTGACGTCTGTACAGCGAAACGTCTGTACTTTATTTGTAGTTTTTAATCTTCTTTTAATCAATGCAATGAAAATGTCTGGAGAGAAGAATTTGGTGTAGATCAATTATGTGTATTGCATCACCAGAACCACCGGGCTTGGCTGTGAGCCCGGTGGTTCTAGGGCAGGTAACTCGCTCAAGAACCCCTGCCCTAAAACCAGGTTTGCGGAGCAAGCGCTCCGCAAATATGGTTTTGTAGATTGTGAGTAGCCACGGCGTGGCTTCGCGCCATGCCTACTTATGAGGAGACCCCCGGAGGGGAAGCGAAAAGCCGCCTCCCAACTCTGGGGGTCTTGCCACAGCATACCCTGCACACTCGCGCAGGGCATGCTGGAGCTTGCGGGGGGCAATCGGCCCCCGCTCCCCCCAGCCCCCTGCGGCTCCATCACGGAGCCAGCAATCGTGTGGATGGCCGATCTGGTCGCCCAAGGCTCCCGGCAGGATTGTCTGTGGGGAGAGCAGGCTTAGCCCGCTCTCCCTGCTCTGCTTCCAAAACTGGGTCTCACTGATCGTGAGACCCAGCTCCATGAATGATACATGAATGATACATTTTTTGTGACCCTTGAATAGGGACAAAATATTTAGGATTACAGAGAAAGAAATTATGTGAATTTTGAATGTGGGTAGTTGATCTTTTAAGCGTTACACTGCAGTACAGAAGAGCCTTTGAAAGCATTATGAGGTTGCAGCAATCCAGTGCTTTAAATATGGGCTGTAAACCTGTAATATGAACTGTACTTTGTTCTAAGCTTTTCTTAATCCTTTTTGCTAAAGGAAATTTCACTCTTTTTTTACACTGTAAGAGCATGTATTTATTTAATGAATGAAGCTTGAAGAACAGCTACTAAGCAATGGCTTACCATCTTGTTAAGCAAACAAGAACAAATTAGCTACATTCTAATATTAGCTCCTGGCTTTTGCAGTTAATATCACAACTCACTTTACTATAATGCTATTGCTTTGATTGTTCTCTACTTTATGAACAGTTCAGAGACACATTTTTAATTTTCATTAAAGTATCATTCAATGTTGTAATTATCTATTTCTGTTAATTAATTTAAAGAAATAAACATGACCATAAACTGAGCACTGCAAGCATTTGGATGTTGCCAGATCTTTGAGATGCTTTACCCATGACACACATAAGGGCAATTAGAAGAGAAACGGCCTCTCACATTTTCTGGTAAACTACGTAAGCTATTATATGTGTCACTGTAGCTCCATCTTTCCTTTAAAAAAAAACACAGCGGCTGCAAGGATGCAATCTGGATTTGGACCATGGCGCGAAGAAGGAAGATTAAGCATCCCTTCCATGCCATTTCCTGATTAAAAAAAAATACCTCCCCACCTGCCACAAGTGGCTATTTACCCCAAGGAAGAAAGCTGTTTTGGGCAGGAATAATGTTTAAAATTTCTAAACTAGTTTTTAGAACACAGATAATGAATGACTGCTTATTAAAATGTTTGTTGGCTATAGCCAACATACGATTGGCATGATTATCCACCACCTACATTTGGTGGTGGAAGTTGTGTGTGCTAGTGAATAGGAATTGAATAGGCAGTTAATCTGATTGACCATTTTGTTCACACACAAAATGTATATTTGGAGAAGTTAAAGGTCAGGGCTGCACAACTTCAGCTGTCATTGGACTACAGCTCCCATCATCCTCAGCCACAGTCATCCACTGGCCAAAAGTCAAGGATGATGGGAACTGTAGTTCAACAACAGCTGGAGAGCCAAAGTTGTGCAGCCCTGGTGAAAGATCAGCAAGGCTGGGAGTGGGAAACCAAAACAATACACACCTGCATTTCATGGCCTACTCAGAAGTCATAGCTTCTTCTGATTTATCTTCGCTTTTGGCAAATTGCTCCTTCAGGCATTAATTTTTAGGATATTCTTTCCTGGAAGTGCAGTGTAACATAGTACAGTAATTTTGGATTGCAGTCCTACAGTCTGTGTACGTGAAGCTGCAGAGCCAGCTTCAGAAATTGGCCAAGCTAGGCACAGGCCCAAGGGCCCACAGCCAACTCCTAAGAACCCCAGGCACGTATGGAGAGTGCTCGGAAGATGAAACAGCATCGCCACAAGATTCTCACATTCCTGCTGCTTTCTCACACCACCGATCTCCCCATGAAGGTGGAAAGTTAAAGTCAGGAGCTACAGTTAGTGATAAAGATGGAGCTTTAAAGTAAAAAAATGAAGGAAAGGTTTACTTGCTGAGAGATGTAGTCTGACAGCACAGGAAACAGGAAGAAAGAAGGAAGTTGTCCTGGGCCATGAGTTGTACACGTGTTGCTTATCAAAATAAACCTTGTATGGACTTCAGTAAAGGTAAAGTGTGCCATTGAGTTGGTGTCGACTCCTGGAGACCACAGAGCCCTGTGGTTGTCTTTGGTAGAATACAGAAGGGTTTACCATTGCCTCCTCCCTCACAGTATGAGATGATGCCTTTCAGCATCTTTCTATATCTCTGCTGCCCGATATAGGTGTTTTGCTTAGTCTGGGACTTCACTTGCGGTTTATTTACTTGATGCAACAGTTGCTGAATCTCACTGATGTCTGTAGACCCAAAAGAAAGTTGAGCCCAAATAGGGTGAATTTGTCATGAAGTGAACCAAATGTTCTTTTTAAATGGAAAAATTAGAAAATGACATGGAAGTCCCCTGGTAGTATTAAGTGGTTATGGGGTTTTGTTGGTATATTGCTTTCCAAGGTTAATGCTTAGCTTCTAACTCTTTTCATTTAAATTCTAGACTAAGAACGACAAAGTCTGCTTGTCAACATGTTTTCCTAAACAACTCATGTGTGGACTGTGCTGTCAAGAAAGCTCGGATGCTCCTGAGAGAGCACAACCTTCCATTAGCAAGAGAGCTGAAACCACACACTGAACTTCATGCATTTCAAAATAAGCACACACACACAAAAAGTCAGCGGGCCAACCTTTGACACTTTTCGTAGCAACAGTACAATGACAGCTAGATGACTAGAGTTCTTTTCAGCCATCATGTATTTGCTGTGCACAGGAGCGTGCTGGCAAGCCCTGCTCTTTCTCAACCCTATGCATACAGTTACCTTTGTCCACAGAGGTAAACACTGTGCATGGGGAGAGATCTACCCCATGATTAAGAATGCTAGGCATCCAGCATATTCAGTCATAGGGCATATCTCTGCCTGAGCATAGCATTTGTCTCTGTAGACAAAGGCAGTATCAATGGAGGAGGGTGTGTGGTTAAGGAGTGTGTATAGGAGCTAGGGCTTGGTGGCTTGCTACCATTGGCATTTTAACTGTGTAGAGCCTGCAGAATGCCTGAGAAGGGCTTAAGACTCTCCACAGATTCCTAGGAAATGTATTTAAGCAGGGAGACTATTCAAATTGTATTGATTGGTGGAGACTTTTCTCAGAAAAATCCATTCCAGGTGTGTCGCAAGACTTGGAGTGGACCCTGGGACAAAAAGTGAAGCCCTCACCTCACCCCACCCCACCCCCACCTCCCACCTTCTTCTTTGGAGAGGCATGAGCATGGAAGCAAAAAGCAAGCTGTCACAACACTGGTGCCCCCCCTCCCACATTCCTCAGGGACATTTGTCCCCCCACCACACACACACACCTTGTTCAGTTGTAGCTATGCCTTATGTTAGTGTGATGCAATTTAATAACCCTTTGAAAGATTAAGGGTCAAATTCTTACATCTTACTTTCACATAGCCCCAGAGAGGTCTTTAAAATGTTCAGGTCCCTGCCATGCAATGCTTTAAAGGCTAATGCCAGGACCTTGAATTAGGCCCAGAAGCAAACTGGGCACTAGTGCAAGTGACTCAACAGATCTGAGTCATCAGATCTGTTCAATATAACCATAGTCCCTCTCTCCCCATTAAGCATATAGCATTCCATAGTTACAGTGGGTCATGGACAGCATTCTCTTTTGGTGGATAGTGGGGCCACTCATTCAGTTTTAAAGACACCCCAGGGAGCCCCATTGTCTGGGAAAACAAAACAGCTAATTGGCGTGGCTGGGAAGGAGCTCTGTCGGCCCTTCTTAAAACCCCAGACGTGTGTGTGTGTGTGTGTAGTAACTTAAAGAGTTTTCTGTATGATGCTCAAAGTAAAGGTGAAACTCAGAAAATCAGAATATCGTGCAAAAGTCCATTAATTTCAGTAATGCAAATTAAAAGGTTAAACTGATATATGAGACAGACGCATTACATGCAAAGCGAGATAAGTCAAGCCTTAATTTGTTATAATGATGATCGTGGCATACAGCTCATGAAAACCCCAAATCCACAATCCCAGAAAATTAGAATATTACATGGAACCAAGAAGACAAGGATTGTAGAATAGAACAATATCGGACCTCTGAAAAGTATACAGTGTACTGTGCTTGATTGGCCAGCAAACTCGCCTGACCTGACCCCATAGAGAATCTATGGGGCATTGCCAAGAGAAGGATGAGAGACATGAGACCAAACAATGCAGAAGAGCTGAAGGCCGCTAATGAAGCATCCTGGTCTTCCATAACACCTCAGCAGTGCCACAGGCTGATAGCATCCATGCCACGCCGCATTGAGGCAGTAATTGCTGCAAAAGGGGCCCAAACCAAGTACTGAATACATATGCATGCTTATACTTTTCAGAGGTCCGATATTCAGAGGCGTAACTAGGGAAAACGGCGCCCGGGGCAAGCACTGAAATTGCGCCCCCCCATCATGCCCCCCGCCGCCCCCCAACATACATCTGACTGACACACATGTGTTTTTTCCTCACAACAACCCTGTGAAGTTGGCCTGTATCTCAAACATCAGAATTATGATGCAATGATGATACATACTACATTAGGTTTTTCCTCACAACAACCCTGTGGAGTTGGCTTGTATCTCAAACATCAGAATTATGATGCAATGATGATGATTATGATTATGATGCCCTTTCCTCACGCCCTGGTTCTGTTCCTGACTTTCCCTTGTGAGTGACTGTATTTTAACAAACCGAAAACCAAGGACTCCAGAGTAATTTGAGGGACTAGGGTGATAGTGCTAAAGACTCCTTATTCATGCCATCCTTTTTAATCTACTTTTTGCCACTTTTTGAGCCACTTTTTGGCGCCCCCCATGTGACCCACCAGGCTGGCGCCCGGGGCACGTGCCCCCCTGCCCCCCCTATAGTTACGCCCCTGCCGATATTGTTCTATTCTACAATCCTTGTCTTCTTGGTTCCATGTAATATTCTAATTTTCTGGGATTGTGGATTTGGGGTTTTCATGAGCTGTACGCCATGATCATCACAATTATAACAAAATAAGGCTTGACTTATCTCGCTTTGCATGTAATGCGTCTGTCTCATATATCAGTTTCACCTTTTAATTTGCATTACTGAAATTAATGGACTTTTGCACGATATTCTAATTTTCCGAGTTTCACCTGTATATGCACGGACTCCAAGCTGTATTCCTAGCATTAGAGGGCTGGAAGATAATCTTGTTAGCCCTAAGATAAGATTTTTTCAATGTATTTATGCATAGCCCCCACTTTATGATGCACGTATCTTGTGAAATTTAGACATTCTGAATTCTTTTACCTAAGATAGCTACATGTTACAGGAAAAGACAGTTGTGGCACTGCTTTGAAAAATAGTGACTCTTCATTCATTCTTGATCTCCTCCTGAACACAAGTCCAAAAGCATTTGATTTTTAAAGGGGGAGGGGGTTGTGTGCACTGCCTCTGAGGCAAGCCCAGAAGACTTGGATGAGATAGGCCATCTGAAGAAGAAAACACTGACAGCAGAGGTCTGTTATGGGAGATTGAGCCTGCATGATCTCTTCAGGGGCCTGAACAATCCTAGCCCAGGGTAGAATTCTCATGTAAGTTGTACAGGTGGCTCTCATTATTCATGGGAGTTATGTTCTTGCCTATAGGTGTGAATATGGAAACGGTGAATAATGAAACCTTGAGTCAATGGAAATTGGGAGGGTAGGCTCCTAATCAATAGAAAAAAGGGCCAAAAAATCAAGGGGGGCAGAAATAAGAGAAGAAAATGATAGTACCTTATTCTCCAGGTCTCCGGCTCTTCAGCAATGCCCCTCAAACCCCGCAAACAGTCCAATATTTGCCAAATCTTTAAAGAGCCATCAAATGTCTCTCTGCTGGAAAATGGAGGCCAGAAATGACATCAATAGTCATTTCTGGAACGCTCAAATTTCCAGCCACTTAAAACTACAGATAGGTGAATTTCATCTATCTGTCTACCTGCAGATTATGAAACTGGGTCTCTAAGACCCAGTCGCGGATATGCAAAACCACGGATATGGAGTCCACGGATAATGAGGGCCACCTGTACTTGTTATTTCACTAAGTTTTGTGTTTTGGGCTTTTCCAGTGAGTTGTAATCTATAAACATCTGAGCTTTTGGAAGAAATCTACTGTGAGCTACGGTTCGCACACAGTCATGATAATCACAGTATCTCACAATAGCTCCCGGCCCGGTCCCCTTCCTTTTTCCTGATACATATCATGGAAAGAGCCTTGTGCTTCAGGAAGGAGCTTTGTGCCATTCCCTCTCCACACTTCTAAAGGGCCTAATTGCAAAACATAATTAATAAGAATCTCATACAACCTACTTTCATGCTTAATGTAATCACTGTAAATGTTGTAACTCACAACCACTATGGCATGTTGCTGGGACCTCAAAAAAGCACTAACATCTTCGGCATACATACAGGTTATATCATAAATATTTCCTTGAACGTCTTTCTGGCATATGATTGGCTGGAAGCTAAATTCAAATTAATTCTAACATTTGCCTCCCAGTCAGGCCTCAGTTCTCAGCATGCCCTCAAAAGAAACTATTCTATCTTTACCACTGTATTTTGCATGCAAAAATATCTTACATATTCCATACATCATTTTTCTATCCAGCTAAGAAAAGATCAAGCTGTGAGCCCTGATTTCTATCATACGTTAAGTAATTTATAAACAGGGGTGGGGGGAATAGTACCTTTCAAAATAATTGTACCTTAACCAAAAAAGAATGCAATAAGCCACTTTGTTTAAAAGCAGAAAAAGAAAAGCAAGGAACATTCCAGTGTTAACTGAATTTGGTTTTTATTCTATTGTGAACAGAATATTGGCAAAGGAGTAGTTTCATGTTACTTTCTCTATAAAGATGTTTGTTGATAGGAATGTCCAAAAATCTGAGATAGAAACAAAAAAGCAGATTAACATTTGCATTCATTTAGAAGACTAATACAAAATGGAAGTTGCTGAGATCAACCCGCATGTTCAACGTATACTTTATTGGCTTCCAATATCTGTATACAGTTGATATTAGCTGGCTAGTTATGCAGCCTAGGGATGGCCCTTTTATGAGGGGTGGGGAGGCGATCACCTCGGACCCGGGATTTTTGGGGTGTCGGCACAATGTTCCCTGACACTGCCATCAGAGCAGCTCTTCAGGACCAATATGACCCTTGCAAGTTTTTCAAGGAGCACCTCTCTTCACCCCCCTTGCAAAGATTGCGAGAAGCATAAGGAGAGCAGAAGAGGCTGCTGGCAACCTTCCTTGCTCCCTGTGCCACTTTCTTGTTTCTGTTTTGAAAGGGGGCTTATGTCCCCCACCACTGCCGTGGGCCAAGGGAGCATTTGGCATCTCACCTCAAGTGCCACAATACCTTGGGTCACCCTGATCCAGTCCTGTACTGCATGTGTACTATCAACCTCACCAACCATATCGTTTATAAATCTCAAAATCATCTTGGAGATTATGTACCACTATAGAGATAAAGCTCAGACTTAAAAATACTATGTTGTACCATTTCTTCCACATTTGATTACCAAAGTGCATCATGCATATAAGATAATGTAACCTTAAATCTTCAAGGTAGGTAAATATTGCTTCTTTCCTATCTTTGTGTTAAAAAAAAAAACCCTAGAAGCCAAATCTGAACTGTTTTGCCTGATATGTTGCATTAACATTGCTTCAAAGCCAGCGTAATCTTGTGGCTTGGTACACTCCATCCCAGCACTTACATATACTAAGCTGCAGACTTAAACACATTTACTAGGGAGTAGAGCCTACAATGTCCCAGATAAAGGTTTCTCAAAACACTTTTATTTTTATTTTTATTTTATTCTGTGCATTTTAGAGTTTCTCCTTTTCTTGTGGGGTGCCTGTCCTCTTCTTTCCTATTCACACAACAGTTGCCAGTTTTCTCTTCCAGTGTTGGCCTCTTGGGCTTCATAAAATGTCATTCATGGGGGGGGGGTGCTGTCTCCCAAATATCAAGGGTGTTTTTTCAGGAGGTACAGGAGCTTCAGTAGAAAGGAGGGACTGGGGGAAGGGACTTTGTATTGCTAAGGACTACACACTATAGCCCATTTGATCTTGACTATTAACCTATTTCAAGTCAAGAGATTCACACATACATGTACTTGGAGCAAATTATTTTTTTATATTATGCTACAAGTGATTTTTGGCCCATTAAATAACGGGCGCTAGTAAGCGCTCCGGGCCCCCCGCCGCCATTCCCCCTCCTGCCACCGCCAGCCTCCATTCCGCAGCCAGTCTCCCCGGCCGGGCAAGGGCCCCAAAGTCTCCCCCCCGCCTGGCTTTGGCAGCACCTCCAGGCCTCGGCAGCGGCTCCGCCGCCGCCTCGGCCGGCTTCCCCCGCCGCCTCTTCCTCCCACCTGGCTTCAGCGGCGCATCCAGGCTTCGGCCATGGCTCCGCCACCGCCTCAGCCGTGCCGCGTCCTCTAGCCGAGGCGGTGGCTTTGCTGCCGCCTCGGCCACTTCCCCCCGCCGCCTCTTCCCCGGCTTCGCGGCAGCTGCTTCTGGCCTTTCCGCGGCCGGGGAATCGACCGCCAAACATGGCCGCCTGGTGCTGGCAGTCGTGTCTCCCTCGGCGAGTTCTGGGCATGCGCTCCGCGCATGCCCAGAACAGCCGAGGGAGACACGGACACACGCCAGGAATTTGACACGGGTGCACACTTAGCCTTTTATTATAGAGGATTTACACACAGTCTACCAGATGTTATTGACTGGATTTGGTACTTTAATTATCGGGCCCTCTCCAAGGGTCTAGGATAACTAAAGAAACATTAAAGACAGCATCTAGTATTTGTGCTGTCCCGAGTAGTGTGGCCTTCTGGTTGATGTCTTGTAATTTTATCGATGCCCAAGGTGTTCAAGATGGTGTTCAAGTACTTTGGGTACTGCACCAAGGGCACCAACAACTATTGGCACAACTATTGTTTTCTTTTTCTGGAGCCGCTCAATTTCAATCTGAAGGTCCTTGTATTTAATTATTTTCTCCAATTGTTTTTCATCGATTTGTCTATTCCCTGGGATTGCAATATTAATTATCGGAACCCGATTCTTCTCAATGACGGCCAGATCCAGTGTATTGTGCACTAAATGCCTATCAGTATGTATTCAAAAATCCCAAAGGATTTTTGCCTCCTCATTTTCTGTGACCTTCTCAATTGGATGATTCCACCAATTCTTGTTTGCTGGCAATTTGTAATTCTTGCAAAAGTTCCAGTGGATCATTGCAGCAACTTTATTGTGTGTTTCCTTATAATCAGTCTGCGTGATTTTCTTACAACAATGTACAAGGTGCTCAACCGTCTCAGCTGCTTCCTTGCATAAGTGATACTTACTGTCTTTCTGGGTCTTATCAATTTTTGCTTTTATAATATTTGTTCATGGTAATTGTTCCTGGGCTGCAAAAATGAGACCTTATGTTTCTTTCTTCAGTGTCGCCTCCTTTAACCATTGCCATGTTGTGCTATTGTTGACTTTTGACTGTATGTCATTAAAGAACTGACCGGGCAATGGTTTGTTGTGCCATTTTTCTCGTCGATTCCTCACCTGCTATTTTTTATATTCATCCTTTGATTCCATCATCATCATCATCATCATCATCATCATCATCATCATCATCATTTCTATACCCCACCTCTCAATTAAAGATTCCTGAGATGGCTAACAATGTATTAAAAACTAATAACATTATAAAATCTGCAGTAACGTATAAAACAAAGCTGATCAGTAATGGCTTTATTCTGTTTTGTTTTTTAAGAAAAAAGGACAAAGAGAGGGAGAAAGCATCTTTACCTATTGCCTAAAAATATCAGCAAATTATTTATTTATCTATTTATCATATTTATATACCACCTGATATGTGTATCTCTAGGTGGTGTACATAATCCAAAATACAACAGATATAAAACAGAATAAAAACAATTAAACAGTTTAAAATTAATTTTAATTAAAAGCCCGAGAAAACATATGTGTTTTGTGAGTCATTTAAAAAGCAATCAGAGATGGAGAAGCTCTTATTTGGACAGGGTGTGTATTCCAAAGCCTTGA
Source organism: Hemicordylus capensis (assembly GCF_027244095.1). Lineage (NCBI taxonomy): Eukaryota > Metazoa > Chordata > Lepidosauria > Squamata > Cordylidae > Hemicordylus > Hemicordylus capensis. The sequence continues at coordinate 183,211,509 of NC_069657.1, read as the reverse complement.
GACAGCAAGAGAGCCATAGAGAAGGCCCAGTCCTGAGTGACCACCAAACAAGCCAGTTACAACGGCAACCGGACCTCTCCTGATGATCTTAATGGGCATCAGGGTTCATGACAAAGGAGGTGCTCTCTTAAGTACCTGGACCCAAGCTGTTGTGAGCTTTATAGGTAATAACCAGCACTTTGAATTTCACTTGGGAGGATCTTGGTTCTTTTAAAATCAGTGTTATATGGTCCCTTTGGGTTGTCCCAGAAACCAGTTTGGCTGCCATTCTGTACCAGTTGTACTTTGTGGACTACATACAAAGGCAGCACTACATAGAGTGCATTACAGTAGTCATGCCTGGAGGTTACCAGCATATTGTGCCACCGCTTTAAGGTCAACAATCAGAGAGCAGAAGCAAATAAGGGATACCACACCAATATCTCAAAAGGAATTCATGCACTATCATTTGGCCCCATGACATTTTTTTAGCCAATTTTTAGACACAGCATACATTTGAAGCGCTATGCTCTGGCAGTGTGTGAGCAGCAAAGAAGCAGTTCTTTTCTGACTGCATTGCTTCTGCAAATTCACATCCTGCAGCATTTTCTAGGGACATTTGGAGGCTAGTATGTGCCCGCGCCCCCCCCCCCACTTGAATTAGAACTTGGAACCATCAGTCACCCACTGTGGCGTCTTCAAATAAAATCTCTCATATTTGGCTGAGCTGGATCCCCCAGTTACTGCAGTCTATAGTAGAGGTGTCCAGCAACTCCTCTTATTGGATTAGATTGAATCACTTTCCGTTTATGACTCCTGAGGATGTGGACAAACTGCTTCAGACTGTGAGTCCTACAACCTGATCTCTTAACCCTTGCTCAACTTGGCTTAGGGTTAGGGTAATCTTGTAATCTAACCTGCCTCACAGGGTTGTTGTGGGGAGAAACATAACTATGTCCCCCACTCTGGGCTCCTTAGAGGAAGAGCGGAATATAAATGTTAAAAATGAATAAATGAATGAATGAATGAATGAATGATATCAGAGAGGGTCTGGTAAATATTATAAATGCTTCTTTGAGGGAAGGCAGGATGCCTCCTTGTCTTAAGAAGAATATTATTAGACCTTATTTGAAGAAGCCTGCATTGGATCCCTCAGACTAGGGAGGTGCACAAAACCAGTTTTTCCGGTTCAGTTTGAGTCCAAACTGGGCTTGAACAGAACTTGGCATGTTCCATTTTGGTACCCTGAATGAGAGGCTAGCTTGAGCCCAGTTTGGGGGTGCTGGGGACATTTTTGTTTTGTTTTGTTGTTGTTTTAATTTATTTTATTTATTTTACTAGTATGTTTAAGCCCGTTATAATAACGGGCTCTAGGTTTGTTTTTTCACTTTATGTCTTTGTGTGTGTGTGTGTGTTTTGTCTTTATGACTCTCTTTTTGTCTTTCCTTTCCTTACTTGTCTTGTTCTTCCTTTTTGTTTTTTATTCTATGTTTGTAATGTGTGTCTTCTTTGGATCTGGTGGCTTTTTTCTGTTTCCTCCTCCTCCTTTTTTTTTTTTTTTTTTTTTTGTTTCCCTTCCTTTGAGGCTGCTGGGCTCCTCGGGTCGTCCCCGCGCTCAGGTTCTCCCACGACTCCCCGATCCCCTCCTACCCCCGGGGGGCGCCTCCTTCCTCCTCTCCCGCCCAGCCACACCGCCGGGACCTGCTCAGACCTGTCCCGACTGCGCCTTCTCCGCCCAGGACCATCCTCCTCGCAGCGCCGACCCCAACACGGCTCTTACTCATCCCATGGGACTGGGAGAAGCCTGGGCTGCAGCAGTAGCCCAGCGGGCGATTTAGTCGGAGGAGCAATGCCCGGCACGGTTGCGGCGGGTAGATAGAGGTGCACACGCATTGCTTGGGCAGCGGAGAGAGGCTATTGCTCGCTTCAGCAAGATCGCGGAGAGCTCCTCTCTCTGAAAAGTCACTGCCCGTACTGGAGCTTTGGGCGCAAAGGACGCCTATTGCATCATTTGCGTGCATAGCGCCAGTACGGGCAGTGACTTTGCACAGAGAGGAGCTCTGTTTGCGAGCTCCTCTCTCCTTCTCAAGATGGCCAAATCGGGTAAGGAGGACTCGGCATTTGGGAGGGCGGGCAGGCAGCTGCGGCCGCGGAGGCAATTGCATGGGCCTATTTGGCCCTTATTCATGTGGGGGGGTGAAAAGGAGGACTCTGGCAGCTGGGAAGGCAGGCAAAATTTGGCAAATATGGCTGCCCGTGGGGACGGGAGCGGAGGACTTGGGCAGCTGGGAGGGAGGGCGGGTGGGCGGCGGTGGCGGGAATCGTTTGGGACACTTCAGATAATTTTGCCAACATGGCCGCCCATGTCTGGGCGGCTGTATCTTTTTCGGCGGTTCTGAGCATGCACTCTGCGCATGCTCAGAACCGCCGAAAAAGACACGGGCAGCATGGCCGCACACTCTAGCCTTTTATGATATAGGATTTTATTTTTACATTTATATACCGCCTTTCGTTAAAAGACAACCCCAAGGCGGTTTACAAAAGTTAAAACATACAACAAAAAGGCAATAAAAACATCAAGCAAAAAATATAAAAACAGGCATAAAAACAATACAACAGATAAAAACACACAGAAGCAGCAGTAAAAACGATTATGTAAAAGCCTGGGTAAAAAGCCAAGTCTTTACAAGCTTTCTAAAAGCCGTGATGGAGTCCGAGAAACAAATGGCCACCGGGAGAGCATTCCAGAGTCTAGGGGCAGCAACAGAGAAGGCCCTGTCCCAAGTGCCGGGCCTCTCATTGTCGGCACCCGGAGCAGGGCCCCCTCAGATGTTCTCGTCAAGCAGGCAGCCACCCTTGGGAGCAGGCAGTCTCTCAAATACCCCGGGCCCAAACCGTTAAGGGCTTTAAAGGTCAAAACCAGCACCTTGAATTGGACCCGGAAACGAACCGGCAGCCAGTGCAACTCTTTCAAAATGGGGGTGATGTGTTCCCAACGGGCAGCTCTGGATAAAACCCTCGCTGCCGCATTTTACACTAGCTGCAGTTTCCAGATATTCTTCAAGGGCAGCCCCACATAGAGCGCGTCACAGTAATCCAGCCGCGACATGACTAAGGCATGGGTAACTATGGCCAGATCTGCCTTCTCGAGAAAGGGACACAGCTGGCACACTAGCCGAAGCCGTGCAAAGGCACCCCTGGCCACCGCCTCCACCTGAGCTTCCAGAAGTAGAGCCAGGTCCAGTAGTACCCCCAAGCTGCGTACTTGCTCCTTCAAGGGGAGTGCAACCTCATCCAGAACCGGTGAAATATCCTCATCCCGATTGGCTCTCCTACTGACCAACAGTACCTCCGTCTTATCCGGATTCAATTTCAGTTTGTTAGTCCACATCTAACCCATCACGGCCTCCAGCCCCCGATTCAGGACATCCACCGCCTCCCTAGGATCAGATGACAAGGAGAGATAGAGCTGAGTGTCATCCGCATATTGCTGACAACTCAGTCCAAATCCCTGGATGGCCTCTCCCAGCGGCTTCATGTAGATGTTAAACAGCATGGGGGACAAGACCGATCCCTGCAGGACCCCACAGGCCAACAGCCACGGGGCCGAGCAGTAATCCCCCAGCACCACCTTCTGGACCCTGCCCCCAAGAAAGGACCGGAACCACTGCAACACAGTGCCTACGATTCCCATACTCGAGAGGCAGCCCAGAAGGATACCATGGTCGATGGTATCGAACGCTGCCAAGAGGTCCAGCAGAACCAACAGGGACTCACTCCCCCTGTCTAGTTCCCGGTGTAGGTCATCCACTAGAGCGACCATGGCAGTCCCAGTCCCATACCCAGGGCAGAAGCCAGATTGAAAAGGGTCCAGATAATCCATATCATCCAAGACCCTCTGCAGCTGGCTCCACCACACGCTCCATCACCTTGCCCAAAAAGGGAAGGTTAGACACAGGTCTTTAATTATCCAGGTTGGAGGGATCAAGGGAGGGCTTTTTTAATAGTGGTCTAACCACTGCCTCCTTAAGGCACGATGGCATCCTGCCCTCCCTTAATGAAGCATTAATGATCACCTCCAGCCATCTTCCTGTCCCCTCCCTGGCAGCTTTTATTAGCCATGAAGGGCAAGGGTCAAGAGCGCACGAAGTCGCCCGCACACTGCCCAGGATCTTGTCCACATCCTCAGGCCACACCAACTGAAAAGAATCCAACACAACGGGACCAGATGGTACCAGAGGCACGTCTGCCGGAACTGCCAAAACTCTGGAGTCCAGGTCAGCACGGATGCAAGCGACTTTATCTGCAAAGCGATAGTGGTGGACATACCACCTCCAAGGCCTCAAGGGGTGCTTCTGGAAGTCATGAAGGGTCACCAGCAGTTCTTCTTCCAGCTGCCAGACTCCCCCTGGCCTCCCCTGAGCCTTTTTGGTGCATTTTTCGGGCCATTTTTGGCACATTTTCAGGCTGCTCAGGCCCTCTCCAAGCTCGTGGTGGCCATTTTGGAGGCCACTGCATATGCACACTGGCAATTTGCATGTCTGAGTCATGATCCAGGAATGCCAATGGCCCATGCACATGAGTGACAGCCTACAAAATGGCTGCAGTGAGCTCTGGGAAATGGGCTGAAACAGCCCCAAAATGGAAAGAAACAGTCCAGGGGAGACTGGGGGGAGGACAGCAGAGGGGAGGGGAAAATCCCTGAGACACCCCGCATGGCCACCAGCAAAACCCCCTGAAGCTTCAGAAGTGGTTAGTCTGCCATATTGGGTTGGGGACCAAACTGATCCCCAGCCTGGCCCAGGGGGTTCTGATTGACCTTGAACTAAACCAGGCCCAGTCCACCTTGAGGGGAAGCCATTGGACAAGGCCAGTTTGATGGTAAACCAGCTCGAGGTTGAGAGGATTCACACATCTCTATTACAGACCTGTCTCTAATCTTCCATGGTTGGGCAAGGTGATTGAGTAGTGGGTTAGGGTAAGGGTTAGGGTTAGGGTTAGGGTTAGGGTTAGGGTTAGGGTTAGGGTTAGGGTTAGGGTTAGGGTTAGGGTCAGGGTCAGGGTCAGGGACAGGGACAGGATCAAGGTTAGGCTTAGGTTTAGGGATAGGCTTAGCATTAGGCTTAGGCTTAGGCTTAGGCTTAGGCTTAGGGTTAGGGTCAAGGTTAGGGTTAGGGTTAGGGTTAGGGTTAGGGTTAGGGTTAGGGTTAGGGTTAGGGTTAGGGTTAGGGTTAGGGTTACGGTTAGGGTTAGGGTTACGGTTAGAGTCAGTGTCAGGGCTTGGGCGAGGGCTAGGGCGAGGGCGAGGGTTAGGGTTAGGGTGAGGGTGAGGGTGAGGGTTAGGGTTGGGGTTAGGGTTAGGGTTAGGGTTAGGGCTAGGGCTAGGGCTAGTGTCAGGGTTAGGGTCAGGTTCAGGGTAAGTGCAGGGCTCGGCCTAGGGCTATGGCCAGTCAAGGTTAGGAATAGAGTTAGGGTTTGGACTAGGGCTAGGGCGAGGGCGAGGGCTAATGCTAGGGCTAGGGCTAGGGCTAGGGCTAGGGCTAGGGCAAGGGCTAGTGCTAGGTCCAGGGCCCTGGCTAGGGCTAGAGTTAGGGCTAGGACGAGGGTTAGGGTTAGGGTTAGGGTTAGGGTTAGGGTTAGGGTTAGGGTCAGGGTTAGGGTTAGGGTTAGGGTTAGGGTTAGTGTGATCCTGACCCTGACTCTGACCATGACCCTTACCCTAACCCTAACCCTGAAACTTTCCCTAATCCTAACCGTAACCCTAAACCTAACCACCTAACCCTTACCCTACACCAACCCCAACCACAACCACGACCCTAACCATTACCCTGAAACTAACCCTGACTGTAAACCACGTCCTAATCGTAGACCTAGCCCTGAGCCTAACCCTAAGGCTATCTCTAACCCTGACGGGCCCTAGCCCTAGCCCTAGCCCTAGCCCTAGCCCTAACACTAACCTTACCCTGACCCTAACCCTAATCCTAACCGGCCCTAGCCCTAGCCCTAGCCCAGCCCTAACCCTGACCCAGACCCTCACCCTGACCCTGACCCTGACCCTGACCCTGACCCTGACCCTAACCCTAACCTTAACCCTAACCCTTACCCTAACCCTAACCCTAACCCAAGCCCAAACCCTAAAACTAATCCTGACCCTAACCCTGACACTAACCCTCGTCCTAATCCTAGCCCTAGCCCTGAACCTAACCCTAATCCTAATCCTAGCCCTAGCCCTGAACCTAACCCTAATCCTAATCCTATCCCTAACCCTGACAGGCCCTAGCCCTAGCCCTAGCAAAATCATGTCTAGCAAAACCGTATCTAACCCTGACCCTGACCCTGAATCTGACCCTAACCCTAACCCTAACCCTAACCCTAACATTAACCCTAACCCTAACCTTAACCCTAACCCTAACCCTAACCCTAACCCTAACCCTAACCCTAACCCTGACCCTGACCCTGACCCTGACACTGACCCGGACCTTAACCCAAACCCTAAACCTAACCAGTCCTAGCCCTAGCCCTAGCCCTAGCCCAAGACCAATCAAAGACCCTGATGCTGACCCTGATCCTGACCCAAACCCTATCCCTAACCTTAACCCTAGTCCTAACCCTAACCCTAACCCTAACCCTGACCCTGACCCTGACCCTAACCCTAACCCTAACCCTGACCCTAACCTTAACCCTAACCCTAACCCTAGCCCTAACCCTAACCCTAGCCCAAACCCTAACCCTAGCCCGAACCCTAACCCAAACCCTAACCCTAACCCTGACCCTGACCCTGACCCTAACCCTAACCCTAACCGAAACCCTAACCCTAACCCCAAACCGCAAGACTTAGCCCTTGCCCTAGCCCAAGCCCTGACCGTGACCCTGACCCTAACCCAAATCCTAACCCTAGCCCTAGCCCTATCCCTAGCCCTAGCCTTAGCCCTGGCCCCTGACCCTTTCCCTGACCCTGACCCTAACCCTAACCCCTAACCGTAACCATACCCCTGACCTGGACCCTAACCCTAAGCCGAAGCCTAACCCTAACCCTAACCCAAACCCTAACCGGCCCAAGCCATAGCCCCAGCCCAAGCCCTCACCCTCACCCTCACCCTCACCCTCACCCTATCCCTATCCCTATCCCTATCCCTATACCTATCCCTATCCCTATCCCTATCCCTATCCCCGACCCTAACGCCAACCCCAAACATAACCCTAACCCAACCCCAACCCCAAACCCAGCCCCAGCCCCAGCCCCAGCCCCAGCCCCAACCCCATCCCCAGCCCCAACACCAACCCTAACCCTAACCCTAACCCTAACCCTAACCCTGACCCAAACCCTGACCCTGAACCTAACCCTGACCCAAACCCTGACCCAAACCCTTACCCTTACCCTAACCCTAACCCTAACCCTAACCATCCCTATCCCTATCCCTATCCCTATCCCTATCCCTATCCCTATCCCTATCCCTATCCCTATCCCTATCCCCGACCCTAACCCCAACCCCAACCCTAACCCTAACCCCAATCCAAACCCCAACCCCAACCCCAACCCCAGCCCCAGCCCCAGCCCCAGCACCAGCCCTAACCCTTACCCTGACCCTGACCCTAACCCTAACCCTGACCCTGACCCTGACCCAAAACGTGACCCTAAACCTAACCGTAAGCCTAACCCTAAACGTAGCCCTAGACCTCGCACTAGCCCTGACCCTATCCCTATCCCTATCCCTATAGCTATCCCTATCCCTATCTCTATCCCTATCCCTAAGACTGAACCTAACCCTAACCCTAACCTTAACCCTTACACCAACCCAAACCCTAAACCGAAACCTAGCCCTGACCCTATCCCTATCCCTATCCCTATGCCTATTCCTATCCCTATCCCTATCAATATCCCTATCCCTTTCCCTGACCATAAACCTAACCCTGACCATGACCCTGACCCTAACCCTTACCCTAACCGTAACACTAACCCTAACCCTAACCCTCAACCTAAACCTAGCCCTAGCCCTAGCCCTGACCCTATCCCTATCCCTATTCGTATCCCTATCCATATCCCTATACCTATCCCTATAGCTATCCCTATCCCTATACCTATACCTATCCCTATCCCTAAGACTGACCCTAACCCTAACCCTAACCCTTACCCCAACCCTAACCCTAAACCTAGCCCTAGCCCTGACCCTATCCCTATTCCTATCCCTATCCCTATCCCTATCCCTATCCCTATCCCTAACCCTAACCCTAACCCTATCACAAACCCTGACAGGCATACCCTATCCCTATCACTGACCCTAACCCTAACCCTAACCCTAACCCTAACCCTAAGGCTAATCCTAACTGGCCCTAGCCCGAGCCCTAGCCCGAGCCCGAGCCCGAGCCCGAGCCCGAGCCAGAGCCCGAGCCAGAGCCCGAGCCCAAGCCCTGACCATATCCCTATCCCTATCCCTATCCCTATCCCTATCCCTATCCCTATCCCTAACCCTAACCCTTACCCTAACCCTAACCCAAACCCTAACTCTGACCCTTACCCTAACCCTAACCCTAATCGTAACCCTAACCCTAACCCTAAACCTAGCCCTAACCCTAACCCTAAACCTAACACTAACCCCAACCCAAACCCCAAACCTAGCCCTAGCCCTAGCCCTAGCCCTAGCCATAGCCCTAGCTCTGACCCTGACCCTAACCCTAACCCAAACATTAACCCTAGACCTAGCCCTAGCCTTACCCCTAACTCTAACCCTACCCCTAACACTGACCCTGACCCTGACCCAGACCCTGACCCTAACCCTAACCCTAACCCTAACCCTAACCCTAGCCCTAGCCATAACCCTACCCCTACCAATGACCCTGACCCTGACCCTAACCCTAACCCTAACCCTAACCCTGACCCTGACCCTGACCCTAACCCTAACCCTGAACCTGACCCTGAACCTGACCCGAACCTAACCCTAACCCTAACCCTAACCCTAACCCTAACCCTAACCCTAACCCTAACCCTTGCCCTAACCCTTACCCCAACCCTAACCCTAAACCTAGCCCTAGCCCTGACCCTATCCCTATCCCTATCCCTATTTCTATCCCTAACCCTAACCATAACCCTAACCCTAACCCCGACCGTAGCCCTAGCCCTAACCCTAACCGTAACCATAGTCCTAGTCCTAGTCCTAGTCCTAGCCCTGACCCTAACCCTAACCCTAACCCTATCCCAAACCCTGACAGGCTCACCCTATCCCTATCACTGTCCCTAACACTCACCCTAACCCTAACCCTAACCCTTACCCCAACCCTAACCCTAGCCCTAGACCTGACCCTATCCCTATCCCTATCCCTATCCCTACCCCTGACGCTAACCCTAACCCTAACCCTAACCCTGACCTTAACCCTGACCCTAACCCTAACCCTAACCCTAACCCTAACCCTAACCCTAACCCTAACCCTAACCCTAACCCTAACCCTAACCCTATCCCTATCCCTATCCCTAACCTAACCTAACCCTAACCCTAACCCTAACCCTAACCGGCCCTAGCCCTAGCCCTAACCCTAGGCCAAGCCATCACCCTCACCCTCACCCTCACCCTCACCCTCACCCTATCCCTATCCCTATGCCTATCCCTATCCCTATCCCTATCCCCGACCCTAACCCCAACCCCAACACTAACCCTAACCCTAATCCCAACCGAAACCCC